>NC_135480.1:77747832-78366014 GCF_052094955.1 Ictidomys tridecemlineatus | reverse complement strand
CTGTTTTGTCTCTATCAGTTGGTTTGCACCATTTCTATTTTTATACTGGTTTGAAAAATCTTTAAAAATAATATAGGGGGCCAGGGTTGTGGCTCAGTGGTTGAGCACTTGTCTCGCCTGTGTGAGGCACTGGGTTCTATTCTCAGCACCACATTTAAATAAATAAAATAATAAAAAAGAAGTCACATAACTTAAAAAACCTATAAAAATATAGGAAGATGACATTTTAAAGTTCTCTTCTGGTTCCTATAGTTAATGATTTTATATGCCAAAATTTATCAAGACAAAACATTTTTAAAGCATCACTCTCTTGCTTCTTTGGCTAACTGTATATTTGGGACATGAATTAAAACAGGGGGCAAAGGAACAAGTTTTACAAGTATGAATTATCCTGAAGTTTAAGTTTTGGACCAAATATTATAATTTTTCTGCTAAGGAGTATGTAGATTGACATAGAGTCAGAAAAAAAGCAAATTACTGGAATAAAAAAGACAAGTCTGAATTAATATTACAAGTTTTTTGTAATGCACTATTGACTCTATTTGAGGAGATGGAAAAATATGAAAGAGAGAGAAACAGAAAGAGAAAGAGTATGTGTGGGGTGTATCTGAAATAATATGTTTTTTGGAAATTATATATGTATGCATTATGATTTATATATATGCATATAGTATTTATGTATATATATATATAATTCATTTTCAAAAAGTTTTAATTTTTCCTGTAAGTCAATTTTATTCATAGGATCTAATTTAAGAGAATATTCTTATACTGTACTTAATGTTGTAGAAATTAACTTTATATACAGAGTTATGAAAACTTATGCTGTAAATGGGTAATAATGAGTGTAATACATTCCACTCTTGTTATGTATGTAAAAAATAAATAAAAAAAGAAATTCCAATATTTCCCAAATGAAAATATTACCCAGGAGGAGTGAATATACTTTTCTTCTGGATCTACTAACTTTAAAATTCTTCTATCCTTTGTAATGTAATATACTTAGGAATGTTAATTTACCCAGTTATAGATGCAAGAAGTGGTCACTTGCCTCTAGAAATCATAAGTCTATGTGAAATGGTAAAAATGCATGATATTTAAAGCAAATTCAAATTTTTTGGGTGGAAATTTCAATTGCTATTATTACTTTTCCTTTCTTTAGGAAATAAAGACCAAAAAACTCTCTCATGAAATGCTTATTAGTGCAAACCACACTAATTTATAAATTCTAGTGAGCTATTTGAAAAATTTCTGCAGGCTATCTTTGTGACTGCATAATCTCTTATTCACTGTAATTCTCAAGTTCCCTTATTTAGAAAGTAAAGTAATAACACTCACTTCATAGAGTTTTAAAATAGTAATTAAATAAGATATCACCTGTGATTTGCTGACATTTTGACACAAAGTAAATGCTTGGTATGAGAAATGAGGTTCTGAGAAAACTGAAATTATTTCATTTTGGAAAAAGATTTCTCTTGTCTTCCCTTAACATGACATTTTTGTGAAGTGGCTTTCCCTCTGGAAACACCAGCCTCTGGCCAAGATGTTAGAAGCTGCAACATTTGCTTAGAGCATTTAGGGACACAGATCTGTCCAGCCTCCTCTGCTTTTCTCCTGTGCTGCTCCCTGAGGAGGGCTACTTAATGATTTTCCTTGCTTGTATGCTTGCCTTGTCTGGCTCCTAGTGACCAGGGTTAGTTGGTGCCTGCTTCCTTTTCTGAGCACCCAATAACCAGTGTGATTGCAGACGTACATGACATGGTAACAGCTTTAAGAGGTCCTAGTGGCTTACAATTTTTTCAAGTGTGCATTCTCAACCAGATGGTTCCTCTATTTCCATTTTGAGATCTCTGTATTAGCCATCTTCTGAAGGACTCTGGTTCTTTTCATCATATTTCTATCCCTTGGGCTCCCTACATAAGTAATTTTGTACAAAATAAAGAAAAATGTGGAAGGGGAAGGAAATGGCTGCTTCTTCTCTGCTACAATGTCACTTATGCCTGATATTTTTATTATTAGGTCAAACGTGTCTTGGCACTATCCCGTGTCCCCTTCTGCACCTTCTTTTGGTGCCCTAGCAATCACAGTGGGTGTGTTTAATAATAGAGCAGCCTGGTTTATGTGGATGGATAACTGTGGAAAGAGGCTTTTGCAGTCAAATGACACTACTGCAGCAGATTGAAAAAAAATTGAAAAAATTGAAAAACTTCTGTAAAAATAAATCTTTCCTTCTCCCTGTCCTAAGTTTCTAATACCTGTATTGTCTTAACTATTAATTTTATGATTTTTGAATAATTGTGATTTTTAAATTCCTTTAAATTATCAAAGGAATACTCACCCACAAGAAAGCCAAGAACTTATAGAAAACATTTTATACATCTGTGAATTTTACCAATTTTTTCTAAAAAAAAAAAGAAAAAACTTTTCATTTTTGGTAGTTCTATGGATCCTGATTGCAGAGAATTACCATTGAACTCTAAAAATCTCAGCACTTTGGCAATCATGTATTTCTGTGTTTACAATACAAAGATGTACTATTAGCCAATCAGAAAAGTAACTTGAATAAATGCATCAATGACTAGAATAGCAATAGAAGGCAGGTCCCTACCTTTGTGTGTGATAATTAGCACTCACAAGTAAAGGAGTTACACATTTTTATAACCAAAATTTCTTGGTTATTTCTATATAATTCTCTTTTGAATGCTTCCCTCATTCTATGCTTGGATCTAAATTGTAAAATGCATGTTACTGAGCAATAGCTATCTCCCATTGGTTTTAATTGAACTCTAGTGTGTGTGTGTGTGTGTGTGTGTGTGTGTGTGTGTGTGTGTCAATGTATGTATGTAAAATGAAAGCTAAAGATAAGAAAAGTCGAAATTGGACATATCCCCAAACTCAGACACATTTCTAGTTAGCTCATAAATAAAATATATTCAAGGCAGAGTATATTCCTATATCAAACATAAAATCATGCATATTTCCAATATACTTATATTAAATTAAATAATGGTTACATTTACATTTGATAATGTTGGTTATAGATTTTTGAGATGCTAGTGATTTAAAAATGTGCCATGAAATAAGTACTGTGAATTGGAGTTTTGAAATAAACAAGATATACGGTAGTGTTGTCCAGAAACTGGTTTCCTGGCATGAAAAATAAAAGCCTTGATAAATTCCAATATTCCATTTAACATGTGTCATTTATTATGTTTAAGGTAAATATAAACTCACTGGCCACACATAGAATTACTCTTATTTGGGATTATGAAGTAATTGTTTCATTGATTGTTTAACACCAGGCAATAAATAAATCTAATAATCACAAGTCACAATAAGAGCTAAGAAAGAACATAAGTTTAACATAATTCAGAATAACATTGAAATATGGTTATTTAGGGTAGTTTGGGAAATTTCACTCAGATAGTAACATTTAAATTTCAACCTGCCCTCAAGGAACGCATGGTCTGAAGTGAGACATAGACTGGAAAATAGTAATAGGTGATTCAGTTTGAAAAGTATTACCATGGGGTGTGACTGACGAGGGAAGAAAAAGAAAGGAAGATTTATTTTTACTCTGGGAAATCAACACAGAGCTTTTGGGCTGTATGTGAAGGGTAAGAAGGGATTTGCTAGGTATGAACTAGGTATTATCTGTACTTAAAAAGTTGGAGATTTCATGGAACAAATAAATACTAGGTATTTTAGGGATAGCATGTGAGATTTCTCACAGTCAACACCACACAAATGAGTTATTTTTTGAAAATTTTCTCAATGATGGGAGCCTATATCTAATAACTGGTCTACTAGGAAGGATCAAAGGTGGCAGAGGTATGAAAGGCCCATTTCTCTTGCTTCAGTCTGAATGTTTCTTCAGTTTCACAGCCACATATAGGATTTATGATCAGCTGAGGCCTTAATTATGACTTGAGTGCAATTCAGTTTCTCCCTCATTCCCATTTGGCTTCCTCTACTCCCCCATGGGTCAACTTCAGTCAACTCTTGCACAAAAATATCCATCCTACAATTTGCTTCTAGGGAACCCAATTTTGCAACCAGTCCTCAAAAAATATGTTTTGATTGATGGCCTGAGATTTATTTAGAAATAAAGAGAAGAAAATTGTTATCAGCAGCCAAAGATATTAAATTGCAATACCTATGCCTCCGTAGCTTTCTTTTAAGCAAGTTTTCTTGCTCTACACATTCTGTTTCAAGATATGTTAGCTCCTGTTCAATTAGAATTGCACAAATAGGTCTTCATGTTTTCTCACACACATCCCCTACGGGCAATGGGATTTGGGGTTCCTCTGCGTGAAGGGGGCTGACTATGAAACAAAGTTAAGAAAAGAAGGCCATGAAAAAAACCACACAACACAGTAATTTTAGAAATCAAGGGCAGGACAGCTCTATGACCTTAGGGGTTGAGCTTTCACACTGGAAAAGGAGAGTGAGAGCCTGCGTTTGCTTTATTTATTTTATATTTTGTAAAGTAAATCTGTCTTCCTTTTTTAAAAAAAATTCTTTTAGTTAAAGATGGACAGAATGCCATTATTTTATTTGTTTATTTTTATGTGGTGCTGAGAATCAAACCCAGTGCCTCACACATTCTAGGCAAGTGCTCTGCCACTGAGTACAGCCTCAGCCCAGTATTTGCTTTATTTATATGAGAGAACTTCAAAGTATTCCATAGAATAGTCTTCTATGACTAGGAGGTGTGCTGTCCAGGCCCAATGGGTCATGACCACTTCTGGAGGTATGAGAGCAGCCTTCCTAGCCCAGTGAAAACTGAACTAATATGCATTGCATAATCCATTAAGTGGGAGGGGCCACAAAATAGCATGCCATGCTAGACCAAAATCTCCTTGGCGCAAGGCCAAGTGAAGATGCTAAATAGGTTAGGAGTGTCTTCCCACAATGTTTAAGGATAATTAAAGCTAATGATTCCCACCCTGTTTAGCTCCTTACCACACTTTTGAGGAGAAGTTCAGGAGCTGCAAATGAGGCCAATGGATAATTTGATTTTATGCATTATAAATCATTTCCAGAATACTGCTGAGGCTTATGTGGAATTTGCACTAAAGGAATCATCATGGGCCTGTGTGACTTCCCACCTACCAAAAGTCAGACAGGGAAAATCAAGTACATGTAGGTAATTGCCATCTGCGATTAACTTTAACAACTGGTTACTATTACTCTAAGTCCATATTTTTCTGGGGACAGTCTTCCTTTTTATAATATTTGGTTGTCAAATATTTTGATTTCATGAGAGAGGATCTCCAACTTTTAAACTATTGATCTCCTACTGCAATTTCTGAATCTTGAAGTTTTAGACTATCTTAAAAGGGTAGTGTCAATACTTTTGATTGAATAATTAGAGACACCTCCCCAAAGCATTGTTATTTGACTTTCCTTTCTAGTTTTCTGGAGATTTTGAGGGAAGATATCTGATCTCCCCTAGGTGTGTCTATCAAATCCTGTTGATTGTTATTCAGTGTGAGACTGAGATGACTGATAAAATAAATGAGTAGAATAAACAGCAGAATTAGTTTTTAATTTCCTTTTTTCCTTGATTGCTCACAGTGTGTGTTTGCAAAAAGCATGAAATTATGACACCTCTTTTGTATCAGAAATGCCAGGAGCTTGTTTGGTTTGCAGTGCTGAAAATGATGATTTCTAAGACCTGTTAAGATGAAGGCAAAATGAAAGTGAAGAATTTTAAAGAAAATAATGAAAACATGGCTTCTGTTTTGCCTTTCACAAGTTCTTTTCTGTACCATCATCGTTTTTTTTTCCCTAGGGAAAAGTTTAATGATAGGTGAGATATGAATTCTATAAACTAAGCAGTTTCTCTCCTTGATTTCTTTTTCTTTTTTTAAAAATTTTTTATTTGTTTTAATTAGTTACACATGACAGTACAATGACCTTGACATATCACACATTTGAATCAGATGGGATATAATTTCTCATTTTTCTGAGTGTACAGGTTGCAGAATCACAACCTTGCTTTCTTTCTTACTCCTCTCCTTGTCTACCTTTTCCTCTTCTTTCTCCTTTTGAGGTTTGTCGAGAGCCATCTGTATGTGGACTACATTGGCATCACAGTCTAGTGAATAGGAGAATCTGGTGTCTGGGAACTTCCAGTGGAAATTTTCTCTGGCTAAGACCATCCAGACACATTGTGAGCCCTATTCAAACTCTGCCTGGTCCCACACAGCACAGGAGATGGGGTGACCTGCTGCAGCCACACAACCTCTCAGAGATGGTTGTGACCTGTCAAGATGCCAATCAACCTACTAACTGGAAGATATCACAAGGCAAGACTCCACCCCTGAAACCTTATCCCTGCCTTGATGTACTCCTTTAAATAAACCACTGAGGCCATTTTTTTTAATTGTCCAGCTTCAGCTCCTGTGTGGGCTGGGCCTATCAGGCACTCTCCTTTAAAATTATAATTCGGATTTTTTGTCTTTTGTTTTTCATTAATTATTTCTGACTTATCTTCTTTGGTGGTCTACACCCTCCTGGTAAGGAAGAAGGAACCTCTGGCAAGGTGCTGTGGCCTCCCCCTAGAGGTCATACTTGAGAACCAGGTCTTAGCCTGGGTTGGTGATCAGTAAATTGTTGAAGTTCATATGTCAAGAAAGACAGTGCTATTATTCCTTTCTCCTAGTCCATATTCACTGAACTCATCCCTAATATGTTAATTCTGAAAGTGATGTGGACTCTGCTAGAATATTTTTCTCACTCTTTCATTTGGTCTGTTCTTTTCTGCTCCTATCCCAATTAACTCTTTGAAATATAAAGTTTGATGTTAGTGCCTGTGTAGCCTTGAGCAAGCCACTAGATTTGTTACAGATAGCACAAACTGAATGTCAGGTATTTTGGTGAGCCCTGAGAATAGAGAGGTGAACAAAATGGAGGAACACTTCCCTCATGGAGATTTTACTGTATGGGTACAGAGAGTGTATAGAGTTAGCTGAGATGGTGCTGAACACAGGCAACAGCCTGAATCTATGATGGTTTCAAGGATGTTAAGGAACTTTGTCTTTATTCTACAGAGCTAGGAAACCTTCATGAGGTTTTAAGAATGGCATGATCATATTTCTGTTTTATGTAAAATTTAAGTTGGGTTAGAAAATGTACTGTGTGGAAGCACTTGGCTAGTACAGAGTTGTAGTGAGCCATGACAGTATCATCAGGAAGTTGGGTGAGATGATGGTGGTGTTACTGAAAGTGGAGACAAACATAAGGTTTGTGGTAACATTGGTGAGAAGACAATGGATCAAAGAATTGCTTCTAGATTCCTGAGCTGGGCAATGAAATGGATATTTTATTCTGCCATTTGTTGAGATAAAAAATGAATGGGTAGGAGGATGAATTTATTTCTAATCATATTGAATTTGAGATGAAACAGACATGCAAGTACAAATGTCAAGAAGACATATTGGAATATAGGTTTAAAGCTCAAAAGAAAGAGGTAAAAATATAAATTAGGAAATTGAATGTGAATAGTACTTGATGTTCTGAGCATAGGTTAGACTTTCTTGAAATGAGTACTGTTTGATATTCAGAAGGAAGGGAATGTAGGGAAGTATGTAGGATTTTCAGCATTTTAGGATGCATGTTAACTTCTGAGAATTTCTCTAAAACAAGTTGGAATTTTTTTTAAAAAGTCTGTTGAATTTAGTAACACTAATCATTAATGAATTTAAAAAACACTGTTTTAGGGGAGTGAATGGAAAACAAGATTAAGTGGACTGAAAACTAAATGGCAGACAAGGGTAGAGAGACAGCCACTGTAGAGGATTTTGTTGAATATTCGAGAATGGTGAAGGGAAAAGGGATAGAGCTGTAGCTAGACAGCCAGAAGACTTAAGCAGGCAAAAGGAAGAGTTTGTTGTTGGTTTTTAAATTAAAAATGAGAGAAATTAGACCCCATTTAGTAAGATACAAGTACAGGAAAGTGTATTTGGGGTATAAGGAGTGACTATAATAAAATACATAAGCAAGAGATAAATAGTGTAAATACTTCAGGCATTGAGGTTTATAGGTGGATGTCTAAAAATTTGAGAGTATTTTCCATTCAATCAGAAGTCTCTCTTTCCTTCCATAGCTAGTATGTGGCGTGGGAAAGAAGGTAAGTGAGAGGGAGAGAGAGGGAGGCAGAAGGTGATAGAGAGGCAAAGAGAGAATGTGTATATATGCGAATTAAAGAGGTAAAGCTACCTATTAAAGTAAGGGAAGATTGACATATTCAGGAGTTTGAGGAGAATTAAGGAAGTCTAAGATCTTGAAGAAAATGAGTGACAATTTAGTTAGAGAAACCATAGGATGCTGTAGGGTTTTATAAATCTACTGAAATTATTGAGTACAAATTTAAAGCAATTTTAATCTATTCTTAACTAATTTTCTTGAAGCACTACCTGAATTTCTACATTCAAGAACAAAAAAAAATATTTAAATAGAGATGGGATTTTTGTAGAAGGGTTGATTGAAAACAGAGGAAGAAAGAAAAGTTAGGTTTGAGATGAGAGTTTAAGAAATGAAGACTATCTAAGACTGAGAAACAAGTAATTGAAAGCAGAGGAGAAAAAGAAATTTTAGGTAAAGATATTAATAAATAGAGATACTAATGTAATCCAAGTGACTTTGACTAAGTAGACCAGAAAGAGAAAACACCATAGTTCAAAAGAAAGATTCTTAAATCAGTGGTTTTATATTTGGATAAGAAGAAAACACAGATATGACTATGTGATCCATTGTCTAAAAATCATGGAAAAGGGTTTTGGATATGATATAGTCAACAGACTGAAGTGTGGACTGATATTACTATTGCCCAAGGAAATAGTTACTGTAGGTGGCAAGTCAAGAGGCAAGACCTTCATAAAAAAAGGGGGAATGGCATGGAGGCAGTACCTTTGCAATAATACTAATAGATCAATACTTATAATAAAAACAATAATAACAAAACCTAATATGTACTGACTACATTTTTTCTGCCAGGTATCAAGGTAATTGCTTTGTATGCATTATCCTGATTACTGTTTACAATAAACTAAAGGTTTGTTACTATGACATTTTTATAGCTGAGGAAACTAAAATTGAAGAGAATGTTACTTTCAAACAAGTGTCTCTTTGATTAGATAACTTAGTCTCAAACATTATTTTACACTACCAATTCATTATTGCACACTACTAAAAATATTAATAGTGATATGTAAATATGAAAAATGCAAGTGAAGTTGGTTGTTAAAACTTTAGAATGAATGTAAGGGTAACAATGTAAGACATTGCTAGTTTTGTAATTATTTATTTGCTTCTCCTAGCTAAATTTTTCTCTCCTGCATGTTCAAATAATTAAATGCATGCTTGTGTAAACAAAATCATGTACCAGCAGTCTATGACTACAATGTGGACTTTGGTCAAAACAATCAGTGTAGCTGGATTGAAAAAGAGAGTCAGTGAGTGTATCTCATATTCATCCCAATGATGTGCTCACAGGCCTAATTCATTTGCTGGTCTTTTTCTTGTGATGCTACCTAGTTTATAAAAATGTAGCAGACTCAGATTTTCTGGCACTTCCTTCTCCCTTCTAATCAAACTGGCATGAAAGGCAAAGGTAACATGAAAACCAAATGCAATGAAATGCACACTATACTCGTTAGCTGGAAATGTAAAAGGCAATGCAAAGAGTCAGGAAGAGCAGAATTCAGGAAATGTTTCATAAATAAGATGGCTGTTATGGTGGATCTTGAGTGGTGGGTAGAATTAAGATAATCCCTGCAAAGCAGTAAGGCCTTTTAAGACAGTGCTTTATCCTCTATTATGGAGTACCTTTTATGTATTCTAACTAATTTGTACCAAGAGAGTTGATGCAATAGGCATTTTTTGGTATATACATTCTGAAATTAGAGGTTGTAAGTATTTGTCTTCATACTGTCAATATCACAAAAGGAAATATGGTTTCATATGCTTTTCCCACATTTCTAGGATATTGCACAAGGCATTTCTTGGAGAAATATACATAACATCCCCAATGAATTATCAATCTTTAAGTCAGTGAGTTGACTAAGTTGGATTGCTACCTGACTGTATGAGGAAAGTGTGTTCACTGTGACATTGGTTATTCTTTATTGAAACATCTTTTGGTGTATATATAGCAAGGTTATTGTTAATACTTACTTGAAGTTTTATAATAAAAATTATGCAAATATTTTCTTATTAAAGTGCTCACTTTTCAGGGGTTCATACCTTTCAGTTGGAGACTGTTCTTGGAAATTCAAAAGATGGGGGATTCAGCTAAGGACATGAAACTTAGGACACTGGCAGAAATCCACCAGCTGCTCTTGCTTTGTCTGTCTCTTTCACAACACACTCACACACAACTCACACACACAAATATACACATATCCTAAACAAATGCAATATAAAGACATAAAACTACTGTATGTGCCAGAACTAATATATGTGTGTAGTATAACTTCCAAAAAATCCTAATTAAAATAAAATTCACTTCTGAATAGGCTTAATGATGATGGACACATAAATGGAGGCACATTTGAAGTATTCAAATTTAAGCCTCCAGTGACTTCATTTTCTGAGGTATTATTTCATTGGGATTTGAAGCATGAAACCTCAAATAGTGTTTCTTTCCTCCTGGAAGCAGGCACATCCTTTAGCTGCAGAAGTAGGAATTATAGGCAAGAACAAGGGGAGACAATAGACAAATCAGTATGCACATTCAGTCACTAGATTAACCCAATAGCCTATGATAGATCTTCCAGACCCTTTATAGTCTATGAGATCAATAATCCATTATAGCTCATACTGGTGACTAAATGACTTCAGGGATTGGTAATGGCATCTGAAATCGTTTGCCTTCAAGCCATGGCTTGTAATAAATCCTAAGTTCTTCTCAGGCATCACCCGTTGGTTGCAATAAGGTTGTTAGATTCAGCACCGTAAGGAGAACATGGAAAATGATAGACTCAATATATTTATTGAATGAAAAGATGAAAAACAAAACAAAATATTTATTTATTTTTTTAATTCTTAGGTCTCGTCGAGCCTTTGCTCAGACTGGACATATTTGGGGTCTACCTGATATGCTGTTACTTCTTCTGATCTCTGACCTGGTGTTATAACCATTTTTCTTTTGCTTGGATTGTGGTTATTCTTCTAAGTTTTAGATAAATTTCATCATTGGAATTGCTCTTCAATGACTTTTCTTTTCTTTTTTAATTTGAGGAAAGGCAGTGGGAGAAGTTGAATTCATCATAGTCTATGGAAAGAGGGCATTGAAACTGCTTCCTAGCCTTGGAATTACACTTTCTGAAAGAGTAGGTACAGGATGGAAAAGGCCAGTGTCCTCAATGTCTGACATAGAATCTGGCAAAAAGCAGATATTTTCAAACAATGTTTGGTAAATAAATAAATGATTCCAATCAGGAGTAATGAAGCAAATGTGTTTAGAACATCTATATGCAGTACAACATTAAAAGTTCTGTTCACATTTTTCGTTAAGTTCCATAAAAGAACACTAAAAACGTATGTCTCACATAATTTTTTTAAAATAAGAAACTTAAAGAAATATAAGGATGTTTTCCAAAACACTTATATATTGCTGAGTGATAATTCTAATCCTGGACAATCTGACACTTTTTGTTTGTTATGCTACATTCTTTTGTTCTGTATTGTTGTATTCTCCATTCATGTAAGAGTGTGCATGTGTTACTGACGATTTATCTCAGGGACATTTTCTACTCCTGAGTTATTCTCCCAGCCTTTTTTTACTTTTTAGTTTGAGACAGGTCTCCCTAAGTTTCATTGTTGAGGCTTGCCTCCAAGTTTTAATTCTGTACAATCTCTGAAGTCACTGGGATTACAAGCATGTACAACCAACCCTGGTTTCTCTCATCATATTTCTGTTCTGACCTTGGAATAGTAGTTTTTATGGCATCAAAAAACAGTAGGAGGACTTTAGTTGAGCCTTCATGGTGTTAGGATATCAGGCATGAGCTATGCCAAGTCACGTTGATAACAGCTACTGTGTTTATAAATGTTACATTCATTAGTCTACATTTATATACTTTAGCATACATGCTGCCATTTGCTCATTATAGAAAGCCTGTGATAAGTAGGGCATGTGTTTATTGACATCATCTCTCTCATAGTAAAGACGACAATATTAAGATCTAGAGAAGTTTATTTTCATATCTGAAATGACAATGCTAATAAGTGGTCTTCTGACACTAATGCTTGTGTTCATTCTGTTCACATTAGACCCTTCTTGCTGTAGTCATAGTCACTAGCATTATTATATCTCAACACTCATCTTTGTATCATTTTTGCATCCACACTCTACTTTAATTAAGAATTAGAAATTATTTCCAAATATATTCCTGGGAAGAGTGAATAAAACAGAGTCAGGAGACTTTAGATACAACTTCAGGTCATGTAATAAAAACAATTTGTGATTCATTTAAAACATGTCAAGGTAAGTTATTGTCATTAATTTGAAAGGCAAGAACAAAGCACATAAAATGATATTTTGGGATACCCAGTGTCAAATCTTTGTTATCATCCAGATTTCTTTTTCTTCAAGACAAGGTCAGGTTGTCCCAACTCTAAGCTACTGATGATTTCCAATTCTTAATTCAAAGAATCTGTCTTGCTCATACTTATGTCCTGTACTGTATCTTTTGCAGAGAGAGAACTGGGTAAACGTGTATGGAATGGGAGGAATTTTATTCCCTGGAAGCTGGTTCCTGGTTATGTTTTTTCTAAGATAAAATAATGAATGTTTCTCAATTGTATTCTAACCCAGATAAGGATCATGTAATGGAAAACGTGTGTGAAGGAGTGGGAGATATAAAATAGGAATGGTAAAGGAATAAAAAAAGGAAATACTTTTGCTGTCTCTGTTAATTTTCTGTACTCAATGTGACTCACTTGAAAGAATAACAGACCTAGTGCACACTTTGTTTCCCACTGAAGGGAATTTATACAATCTAAAGACTGCCTCTTTGATCTCAGGGAATTTAGCTTTTTGTTGCAAAGATATTATCACAGGAGCCATAAAAAAATTAACCAGATAAATAATAATTACTATTTACTGTACACTTTTGATAAATACTATGCAATCTCTCATATGTATATATACATCTGTTCACAGAAACACATATTCATAATTAAGGTAATTATTTATTATAGTAACACTAGGAGATATTGCAATCACACTAACTACACAGATCAAAATGCAAGATAATAGCATACAGAAAAAATGTTTGTTAAGATTTATTGTGTTCATGAGAAAAACTCTCAACTAGTAAAGAACATGTATTTATTTAACTCTTCCTATTTTTAATACCTAGAATGACTTCTTTCCCCGCCAACCCTAATTCATATAGGATCTTTATTATTTAGATGTATTCCCAGAAAGAGCAAACAAATCAACAAAGCAGTCAAAGTTGGGGAACTGGTGTGAAACAGTACATTGAATGACTTCAGGGAAAGCAAGCATGTAGGTAGCCACAAAATGTATATTCTAGTGGAATGAAGCCTCAAGCAAATATTTATATCATGAATATAGCAAATTCTTCACTTATGTAATGTTATTTTTTTTGCATTTCAAGAGCTATTCAGTATATAAAACACTTTTATGCACATTATAAAAACACTTTTATGCACATTATCTTGAATTTGGGGTAAGGTCTTATAGTAAAAAGGTGAAATGCATATGCTTTTGAAGCTATAATGGAATTATGTCCCAATAAATCTATCATAAAATGAAAATATCATAATTCAAAAATGCATTTAAAACACCTAACATACTGAACATCATAGCTTAGCAATGCACTACAGTATAGACCAATGATCTTTTATCCTCATAATCACATAGTTGACTGGGAGCTGTAGCTTGCTGCCACAGTCCAGAGTAGCAAGAGAGTATCATAACATATGGGGAGGTGGCCAGTGCCTTATGAGAGAGTTCTTCTTCCTGCCAAGGAGGGTGTAAACCACCTAAGAAATTAAAGTCTACAATAATTAGTGAAGAACAAAAGACAAAGTCAGAAAGACAGTTTCAAAAAGATGGAGCCCCTGATAGGTTCAGTCTACACAGGAGCTGGAGCTAGACAATTAGAAAATGTCTCCTGTGGTATATTTAAGGAGTTACATCAAAGGCAGGGATAAGGTTTCAGGGATGATGCTGAGTGATGTCTTGCAGTTAGCAGGTTGGTTGGCATCTTGACAGGCCACACCCATTTCAGAGGGGATGTGTGACTACAACAGGTCACCCCATCTCTGGAGCTGTTGGGATGAGGCAGAGCTGAATACGACTCACCATGTTTCTGGGCAGTCAACCAGAAGATATGTCCGCTGGAAGTTCCCAGACACCATATTCTCCTATTTATTAGTCTGAGATGCATGATATAGTTCACACACAGTCCACAGATGGCTCTCAACAATAACATAACCTTAGCTGGGAAGAGACTAAAATTCTAACTGAAATGATTTTGAAGTATAGTTTCTACTGAATTATATCACATTAAGATCATCAAAAAGCAAAAAAAAAAGTGTAAATCAAACCATCATATGTTAGGAATATCTGTACATATCTTCTATCGTATTCAACAATTCAAGTCTACCCAGCCACCTCATCTCACCCACATAGCAACTCTGTAAGGGGCATCACAGTACTATTATATTTCTGTTACAAATGAAACTAAGAGTCTACTATTAGGCTAATTTCATCCACTTATTCACTGAACAAATTCACATGCATTATTTAGCATGTGTCAGTCAATGTCCTAGATTCTAGGGATAAAGGAATAAACAGGGCATTGATACCACTTCTCTCATGCTTTTCATTTGCTGAGGAAAAGAGACATTAAATACATGTGATTTTAGTTCTTATTAGTTATATAATGTTTTTGTTTTTTTGGGGGGGGGTTCTCTGTATATCCTGGAGATTAATGCTCTGACATTTAGGTGACAAAGATTTTCTCCCATTCTGTAGGCTCTCTTTTTATGTTCTTGATTGTTTCCTTTGCTGTGAAGAAGTTTTTAGTTTGATTTTATCCATTTATTTATTCTTAAATTTAATTCTTGTTCTTTAGGAGTCTTGTTCCTAGTCTGCACTGATGTAGATTTGGCCCTAAGTTTTTTCTATTAGGCACAGGGTCTCTGTTCTTATGCCTAAGTCCTTGATCTAATTTGAGTTGAGTTTTGTGCAGTGTGAGAGATAGGGTTCAATTTCATTCTGCTACACATGGATTTCCAGTTTTCCAAGCACCATTTTTTGAAGAGGCTATCTTTTCTCCAATGCATATTTTTGGTGTCTTTGTTTAATATGAGATATCAGTATTTATGTGAGTTTGTTTCTGTGTCTTCTCTTCTGTAACATTGGTCTATATTTCTGTTTCAGTGCCAGTACCAGGCTGTTTTTGTTAATATAGCTCTATAATTTAATTTAAGGTCTGGTATTATGATATCTCCTGCTTCACTTTTATTGCTAAGGATTGCTTTGGTTATTCTGTGTCTCTTATTTTTCTAAATAAATTTTTATATTTTTTATATTTCTATGAAGAATTTCATTGTGATTTTAATAGAAATTACATTAAATCTGTATAGTGCTTTTGATAATATGGTCATTTTGACAATGTTATTTCTGTCTATCTGTCTTTGAAGGTCTTCTTCAATTTCTTTCTTTAGTGTTCTATAGTATTAATTGTAGAGGTATCTCACCCCTTTTGTTAGATTGATTCCCCAAATTTTGTTTTGAGGCTATTGTGAATGGTATTGTTTTCATGTTTTCTTTTTTAGTAGATCATCACTTTTGTATAGGAATTCAATTGCTTTATGCATATTAATTTTAAATCATGCTAGTTGGCTGCATTCATTTATGAGTTCTAAAAGTTTTCTGGTAGATTTTTTTGGTCTTCTAAATATTGAAGCATATCTTTGGCAAATAAGGATAGTTTGAGTTCTTCTTTTCCTATTTGTATCCCTTTAATTTCTCTCCTCTAATTGCTCTGGCTAGAGTTTTAAGGACAATGCTGAATAAAAGTAGTGAAAAAGGGCATCCGTATCTTGTTCCAGGTTTTAAAGGGAATGCTTTCATTTTTTTCCTCCATTTAGAAAGTTGTTGGCCTTTGGTTTAGCATATATAGCTTTAATAATGTTGAGGTATGTTCCTAATACCCCTAGTTATCTAGTGTTTTGAATATGAAGGGGTGTTATATTTTGTCAAGTGCTTTTTCTGCATTTATTGAGATAATCATATGATCCTTGTCTTTAAGTCTACTGATGTGAATACATTTATTGATTTATATATGTTGAATCAATTTTTCATTCTTTGATGCATGAGGTAAAGGACAATGTAAGGAGTGGAATTAGAGATAAAATTCAGGAGGAGAAATATCACTTCAAAAAAGAGAGATTCTGAAAATATATCAAGGAAAAGTCCTCAAAGTTAAGGAATCAATAAACCAAGTTAAAAATTCAATGAAAAGCATGTAAAGCAGGCAAGGCCACTTGGAAATAGTTCAGACAATGAAGAAAAAATATATATTTTTGAAAACAAAGTTAACAATGCAGAGAAAATGCTAAGAGACCATAAACATAACTTTTAAGAAACATGGGATAACATGAAAAGATTAAATTTAATTTTTATTGGGATAGATGAAAGCATGGAGATACAAAGAAAAGAAATTTATAATGTTTCCAATGAAATAATATCATAAAATTTCCCAAAACTAAAGAACGAAATGGAAAATCATATTTAAGAGGCTTATAGGACCTCAAATATAGAAAATTACAACATACCCACACCAAGGCACATATTTATGAAAATGTCTAACACATAGAATTTTAAAGGCTGCCAGAGAAAGCTGTCAGATAACATTTGGAGGAAAACCAATTTAGATTCCAGCTGATTTCCAAACCTAGACCCTCAAAGGTAGGAGGTCTTGGATTAATATATACCAAGCTCTGAACAATGAAATTCAGCTTCAGATTTGAAGATAAATTGAAAACCTTATGTGATTAAAAAAAGCTTAAAAAGTTCTGCACTACAGAACTTTCTAAGCAAAATTTTCCATGAAGCTTAAATGAAAAAAAAATGATACCATCAAAGGGAGAAACTACACTAAAGGAATAGTCAATCCACATAGAAACTAATTCAAGTTAAAAAAAAACACAAAATGGCTAGGAATACAAGTCATATCTCAATAATGACCTCAAGGTTTCATATCTCAGTAATAACCTCAATAATAACCTTGAACATAAATGGCCTAATCTCATCAATCAAAAGACATAATCAGGCAGATTGAATTGAAAAACAAGAGCAGACAATATGTTGTCTCCAAAAGACACAACTCATTGGCAAAGACACCACAGACTAAAGGTAAAGTATCAAGAAAAACAAAAATAAAAACAAAAACATCATTCATATGGATTGTGTGAACAGCAGGCTTTTCTATCCTCATATCTGATGAATTGGATTTCAAGCCAAGTTAATTAGAAGGGACAAAAGAGGACATTTCATACTGCTTCAGGGAATTATACTTCAATTGTATAATTGTAAATATCTATGTCCCAAAGAATGGTGCACCTTCAAATATAAAACAAACACTTCTCAACTTCAAATATCAAATAGACCACAACATAATAATACTGGGTGACATTCACACACCTCTCTTACACTGAGTTGATCTTCCAAACAAAAATGAAACCAATAAACTATAGAACTAAATAATACAATCAATGATTTAGACTTAACAGACATATACAGAATATTTCATCCATCAATGATTAAATACACTATCTTCTCAGCAGCAATGGATTCTTCTCTAAAATAGACCATATGTTATGTCACAAAGCAACTCTTAGCAAGTACAAGAAAATAGAGATAATATCTTGCATCCTATCAGATATAATGGAATGACATTAGAAATCAACAACAAAAATAAAAAAATAGAAGCTACTTGAATACCTGGAGACTAAATAATATGCTATTGAATGACCAATGGACAGCAGAAGAAATCAGGAATGAGATTGAAAAATAAGACTTACAAGAAAATAAGTATAGCAAATGAACATGTCAAAATCTCTGGGACACTATCAAGTCAGTTCTAAGAGGAAAGTTCATTGCATTGAGCTCATTTATTAAAAGAATAGAAAATAGCTAACTAAATAAGCAAATGGTTTTTAGTATGACAAATGCTTTCAGAAGAGGAAGAGCAGAATGTCATGGAGATCTTGAGTGATACTCAGGGAAGGCTTCCCTGAGGAGCTAAAGGCTTAACTATCACCAACACTGGAAGAAGGAGTAAGAAGCAATACCTGACCCAGAATCACTCAGGTAATAGGTGCACCCATTATATAGTTCAGGCTCCTGACTCCTGTTCCAAATTTCTTTTCAGTATATGTATTTTGGGACTGGATCTGTTTTCCTGACTCAGGGGAGGGAGATTCTGCAATGTTTGTATGAATCTAAAAAAAAAAAATAATATTGACCCTCTGTGGGTGGTTTTGTATGACTGTGCCTTCCTTATAAAGAATGCAATTTTAAAGACTCTTTAAAATCTGTGTGGCAGGGCCTAAACAGTCCTAACACATTATAAACACTCATTTTTGTTCTTGAGTGTATAATAGGAAAATAACTGATTAGACCAAATTATATGGAATAGCTAATATTTAATCTTTCTGGCTTAAAAATGACATTTCATATGGTTCTTAACTAATAACTAGCTGAAAAACCCAATCTAGGATTGGAACGTTCCAAGCAATTTTTCAACCCCTTTTGTAAACACAAGATATACCTCAATAAAAATAATTGCTGAAGATAAAAACAGCATCAGACCCAGATAATCACCAAGTTTGGGAGAATTCAACAACAGTTCCAAAGCTACATTGTAATTGTGAACAGAAAGTACTTTTAAAAAGTTGTCTAATTACAAATTGACTCGACCAGGTCAATAATTTGAGAACTAAAGAAGTTCTGCAGGATATAATTGACCGTTCTGGTTGAATCAATAAGAAATTGACTTAAAAACAGGCTAAATTATAGTAAGAACCATGGTGACATTCAGAAGTATACTTTCTAAATATAAATTGCTTGAAAGTTTGAAATTAGTGATTGTTCCCTAATAGTGAAACAAAGTCTGAAATAAGTAAATATTTTCATACCTGGCATTAGGTACTAAGGAAATATGTACAAGCCACCTAACATAACTTCCAGAGTTACATTGAAAGCTTCTGTTTTTTTAAAAAAGTATGTAGTTAAGTTTGATGTTTGCTGAGGAAGTGGGGAAACATTCATCTTGGCACCTTTTTGATAAAGAATAGGATTGATAATATATTTGAAAAAGAGAATTGGGTGCCATGTAATCAAAATCAAAGAAATCTCTACAACCAATTCTCAACAGTGTGATAGCACCTCTGGATTGGTTAGTGGGCGGGGAGGAAACATCACCTAAATGTATGAAGCACAGATATATATGATAAATATGAACCATTTATAGACTATATGTGTTTCTACTATTACACAGGGTGTGACTAGGGAGGTAAATATCTAAAAGCAATTCCTGAGAGAAGAGTAATGAAAACAGAAAAGATAACAAACATCAACTTACTTCATTTGAGCCCAAAATCCCATAAGTATATACAGTTTTAGAAAAGTATAGAGATTTGATTCAAGAATATTTTTTAGAATATTTGTAAATATAAAATGAATAGGGTATTAATAGCAATGTTGTTATAGTGAATAACTAAAAGAAACACAAATTTCTATAAATAGAGTATAATTAAATAATTTGTAGTATATTTCCACAATGTAATGATTACACATTCAGGATAAGTTTGAAGTTATGGAATTTATTCATAGGACTGTAATTTAGGATATTGTACACTGTTATTACTTTCTCAAAATTTATATTTGATACCTATACATAGAACAAAATTGACAAAAAGGATTCATACCAAAGTTAAGCATAGTGGCACATGCCTATAATCCCAGTAATTTGGGAAACTGAGGCAGAAGGATTACAAATTTAATGCTAGCCAACTTTGTGAGACCCTTTCTCAAAATTAACAATAAAAAATAAATAGATTTAAATAAATAAATAAGAAAGTTCCACGATAAAGCACCCCTGGGTTCAAACCCGAGTGAGTGTGTGTGTGTGTGTGTGTGTGTGTGTGTGAATTCACATTTACCATTTTATTTTACAGCTCCTTCAATGTTTAAAGCTATTTTTCATTATAGTTACCCCATGTAATTTTTTCTTTATATATAACAGCAGAATGAATTACAACTCTTATTACATATACAGAGCTCAAGTTTTCATATCTCTGTTTGTATACATAGTATAATGACACCAATTCATGTCCTCATACATGTACTTTGGATAATAATGATCATTACATTCAACAAATAACCCAGTCAATAAATAGGCCAAGGACCTGAAGAAACACTTCTCAGAGGATGATGTACAATCAATCAAAAATACATGAAAAAATGTTCATCATCAGTAGCAATTAGAGAAATGCAAATCAAAACCACTCTATGATTTCATCTCACTCCAGTCAGATGGCAGCTGTTATGCCTACAAACGACAGTAAGTGTTGTCGAGGATGTGAGGGAAAAGGCACACTCATATACTGCTGGTGGGACTGTAAATTGGTGTAGCCAATATGGAAGGCAGTATAGAGATTTCTTAGAAAATTGGGAATGGAACCACCATTTGTCCCCACAATCCTTCTCCTTGGTCTACACCCAAAGAACTTTGAAACAGCATACTACAGGGACGTAGCCACCTCCATATAAATTTATTGCTATTATTATTATTATTTTTACTTTCTGAAAATATTTGTCTAATTATTGGCTTCTTACAAGTCAATATCATTTAGGCTTTAGCTTCCTTATATTTCTCCCATAAATTACAAACACTCCCCACACAATAAACTTATGAGAATAGTTGTATCATAAACTTTGAATGTTTAGTATTCTGTTCCTTATATCTAAATAATATTTATGGTTTAACTACATCATAGTTACTATGACTATATATACTTTCTTATACATTTTTCTTGAATCTAATAATTGTCTTTTTGTTTGTCCAACTCTTCTTGAGTATAAACTTTATAGTTGTTTTAGACATTTAAACTCTATAAATGATCAAATGCAATAACATAATCTCAGATTTAAAAATCATTTTCTCCTATTTGAAAAGTTAATTGTTGTTAATACTGTCCTCACCCATGACCTTCACATTTTATAGTTTCCTATGTGGTGTTAATAAAGCCTATACTTTAGTGGTTAAAAAACATATAGAAGGTAAATTTGTTAAAAGTGTTCATGTATGATACTTTAGTCATTCTCTTCATATGTTTGAGTGATAGTTTGGAATGGAATTTCAGACTGTTGAAATAATTCTCCTTATTGAAGGCAGTGCTTCAGTGTTTTTAAGATTCACTCTGTTGAGGGACACCTAGGATGGTTCCATAGTCTAGTTATTATTAATTGAATTGCTTTGATAAATATCGTGGTATATATACTCAG
The DNA here is from genome assembly GCF_052094955.1 of Ictidomys tridecemlineatus. Classification (NCBI taxonomy): domain Eukaryota; kingdom Metazoa; phylum Chordata; class Mammalia; order Rodentia; family Sciuridae; genus Ictidomys; species Ictidomys tridecemlineatus. The sequence goes on along the minus strand of NC_135480.1, from coordinate 78,344,452 downwards.
CTTTAAAGAAGAGTGAAATTATGGAATTTGCCGGTAAATGGTTGGAGTTGGAGAATATCATGCTAATCCCACAAAACCAAAGGCTGAATGTTTTCTCTAATATGTGGATGCTAATTCACAATAAGGTGTGGGGCACTAAGGAAAAATAGCATAGAGTTACCTTAGATTAGGTAGAGCGAAGTGATGGGAGGAGAGAGGAGGGGATGTGGGCATAGGAAAGATATTACAATGAAATAGACTTTATTACTGTATGTATATATGTGACTGCATGACAATATGATTCTGCAACATGTATACTCGGAAAAATTAGAAATTATATCCCATCTATGTATGCTATATCAAAGTGCATAAATGCATTCTAATGTCATGTATAACTAATTAAAACAAAGAAAAAAAATTTTAAAAAAGATTCACTCTGTTTTGAAAAATCCAATTGTTTTAAACTAATGATTTATTTTGAAAAATATTAGGTTCCATTAATAGAAATTAAAAAGAATATTTATACCTTCTCTCTTTCTGGAATTCTTGACTTCTGCTGTCAATCTTTTGAGTTGAGTCTTTGTTTTTCTCTTTAACTGAAAATCTCTCTCATATATATGTATATATATACATATATATATGAAATATATAGGCACAGTGATATATATATGCACATATATATATTTTTTTTTTCTGAGAGATGTCTTTGGGTTTATCTTCCAGTCCTCTATTGACTTTTTGGTTTGATCCTAAAATTCTAACTTCAAGAGGTTCCTTTTTATCTGTGTTTTCTTTTTTTAAAAAATAGTATTTTCATCTTACCTCATAAATGTCTTTCTGAAATTTTATTGATTTTGGAAGTTGTCATGAACTTTTTGTTTTCTGTTTCTTTCCCTTTCCTTTCTCTGTTTACCTTAGCTTCTGTCTTTTAGGTTACAGCTTTTTCTGAAGTGTTTATTAAATATATCTCTGTGCGGTTAAAATTGAGCCACTCATTTTTTTTAAAAAATGTAATTGCAAGATCTTCATACTTTGACATGACTTCTTGATTTCAGGCTCCACAGTGAATAGGTAGGTGTAGACATGGTTATTTGTTGTAATAATTTAAAAATTTATCTGTGAGTATTTCTTGACAGAATCTCCCAGTTCTCTCCTAAAATGAGGAGCATTATAAAAGGCTAGCAGTCTGAGATCTGAGCCTTGACCTAGGGAAGTGAGTCAGGGTCATTGCTTACTATTCTTTGTCTTAGTTCATCCCATTTCCAATAGGATCACCCAGACCATAGTCTGTCTAGTTGTAACTCTAGAGAGGAAAAAACATGTTTTCCTTACAGGGGAGCAGAGGGAATCTGTATTCTAATAAATCCTTATCTCCAACATATTCTTCCATATATAATTTAATAAAATTTTCTTTTATTGTATGATAACTGAATTTTCTAGTTCCTGGGGTATAGCAGAAAAGTAAAAATATATTTCTTGCTATCTCCCTGACCAGCTTGCATACAAAAAAATCCCCAAAAACTAAAAGCTCGCTATGTTCTAGTGATTCTTTCTCTTTGTCAGACTTGTGTTGAGAATTCCATTCTCCTACTGCATCCTTCTCTGATTTCTTTATCATTTCAGAGTTACACCACTGAAGTTGATTATTTGAATTTTAGTGAGATTTGGAAAGAACCAGTTAAGCTCCTGGGTTTAGTTTACAACTTTTATTTTGAGGTTCTTCACAAATATTCATTTCCTCATTTTTCTTTTAAGGAAAATATTTTACTCTGATAATTATGACAATAAGAAATATTTTGAAAATAACCTGCTTCATTCAGTTCTCACAACATCTACTGCCATCCCAAGATATCTGTGAAGCTTTAAATAAGGACACCTAATCTCCATACACAATCTCTCTAATGGCTCAGTGCTATCTCCATCATCACTGGGCCATGTTTCTTCACTAGGTGACTGACTGGACCCCACCCTGAATCTCTCTCTCCTACCAGAACATTCCATTATCCTTGAGATCTTGAGCAGATCTTCTGTGCCACTACTGACCATCTACTATTGCTGTCGTCTGTCATTACTGCCTGCCTATGTCCTCCTTTTCATGTTCTGTCCTACCCTGTCTCATATACCTGCCCACTTCCCATAAGTGTGTTTGTGTTGCCTTTGCACTGAAACAGGATTGCTGACTAGTGAAATCTCCACTAATTTACCTTTTCTAAAAGGTTAACAAGTTGGAATCAACATCAAGAGTCAATATTTTATGATGTTGTATCTCATGAGAATTCAGATGTATCACTAAATCATTCATGTTTTCAAGAAAGTAGATTAATTATACTATAAAAACTGTATAATTTTTCTTTAAGATGTGCTCTTCTGTTTATGTATATATGCAGAACAATTAGGAAGACTACTCATTCACCTACTTATGATTAGATATAGGTTTGTTAGAAGCAACCATGAACTCGGTGTAGTGTCGCAAGACTGTAATCCCAAGGGAGGATGATCACAGGTTCAAAGTCAGCCCCAGCAACTTAGCAAGGCCCTCAGTGACTTAGGGAAACCCTGTCTGAAAATAAAAAAGAAGAAAAGAAGAAAGTTCTGGGGATATGGTTAAGTGATTACCTACCCTGGCTTAAATCCCTGGTATAACAACAACAACAACAACAACAACAACAACAAACCAATCAAGCTCTTTATTTACTAAAGTATTTTATTTGCCCAACACTGAAATATTAAAATTCTTTCATTGAGCTTAGCTGGTGATATTTTTGCTTTATTTCTAAGGATTCCAAATATAAGGATATCTTTTTAATAACTTAGGTTTTTGGAAAAAAAGAATTCTCTGTAGGCATTTCAAGTATAAGTCAGCTATTAAAAGTTGTTGAGGGCTGGGGATGTGGCTCAAGCGGTAGCACGCTCGCCTGGCATGCGTGCGGCCCAGGTTCGATCCTCAGCACCACATACCAACAAAGATGTTGTGTCCACCGAGAACTAAAAAATAAATATTAAAAATTCTCTCTCTCTCTCTCTCTCTCTCTCTCTCTCTCTCTCTCTCTCCCCCTCTCACTCTCTCTTAAAAAAAAAGTTGTTGAAAGTACTATGAAAGAAAAGAGAAAGTAGAGAAAGTTACCCACCAGATTTAGGAAATTTGAGGAATCAAAGGAAAGTTCCAGTAATTATTTAAGCTGCCTACAATACTCAATAAGGTGATACCCAGCAGCAAGCCCAGAAGGCACTGTAGGACTTTCTACCTGGTGATGCCTACAAACCCAATCCTGTTGTCAGAGCACCAAAAGCATTTTTTTTTTCCAGAACCACACAGGTTCCTTGCAGAGGTGGAACCCTGAACTCCACAATGTCACATGTACTTCTCCAGGGAATTCCCTATAGAACAGGATTTGGAATTTAGGCTTTTATATTGAAAGTTATTCATATCAGTGTTCCAGAGCTGGTCCCCCTCTGGGATGGTAGCTTGTGATAACAATGTTCTCAAGAGGCTGACTTATCAATCAGAATGGCAGACACTTAAATTTCAGTGTGAGCTCTAACTGCTCAAGGGAATAGATAATAGTACCATCCTGAGTTGTACCTTCACTCTTCAAGTGCAAACTACTCAAGAAGCCAAATTATCAGAGGGTTGCTGGTTGAGCATGAAATCAACAAGGGGAGTTAATTATAGGATTTGAATATTTAATGGCAGGAGACAGTGATAGCCTGATGTATCTATTATACCAGAAAGGATGCAGATATGCTTTGGAGAAAGATCCAAAAATCAAATTATGCTAGTAAGAAACCCTACCAACATTGGGTCTCACAAAAGACTTAGAAGTCTCATCAAGCCTCTTCCTGATTGACATATTATTTTTTTAATGTTAATCAATTTAGTAAGGTTAATGTCAAGTTTTCAGGACCCCAAAAATGTCTCTCTGAGAATGTCTTTGAAGCAACAATTTTATTTAATTTCTATGTCCTTCATTTTTTATCCAAGGGGAATATTTGCTACTACCCTAATCTATAACAAACACTAAACATTAACTTTTGTATCTGCTATCCCATGAAAACTTTTATCATGATTTTTATTGCACAATTTTTACTCTCTATTAATTATTGGTCTCTCTTTACTTATTGTACTCTCTATTACTTACTGGTCTCCCCTTACTTCATTGAATAGTGTGAAGAGAGACTGGGAATTTGGCTCAAGTGGTAATGTGCTGGCCTGGCATGTGCAGGGTGTTGGATTTTATCCTCAACACCATATAAAAATAAAATAAAGATGTTGTGTCCACCTAAAACTAAAAAATAAATATTAAAAAATTCTCTCTCTCTCTCTCTCTCTCTTTAAAAAATAGTGTGTAGAGAGAATCATGTCTTACCCATTTTCATTAACACATGTAAGTATTAAAAATTAAATTCATAAAAATTTAATTTTAAAATAAATTGTCAAGTGATTTCAAACATAAATAGTGGCTACTGTCTTTCATGTGCATCTTTGCCTTGGAAGTTGCTCAAAAAGGATTGAATGAAGAGTTACATAGATCAGGAAAAGCTTATGTTTATGTTTAAATTTTGTGAATATTCTTAAAATGCTCAATTATGTAGACTCTAAATCTCTTTAGGTAGAGACAGTAGCTAGCCAGAGATAACATAGGAAACAACAAGTAGAAAGGAGGAGATGGCTAACATTCCTCAAAGTAAGGAAGTGCTCGAATAAGTTTTTGGGTTTCAAAAATAACGAGGCCAGGAAAAAATCTTTATTCATTTTTTTTAACATATGAAGCATAAAAAGTCTTTTGGGGGAATCTTTTCAACTCTTTCTCTTGCTTCCTTAAGAAATGATATATCTGGTATCCTTATGTGATTTTTTCTTTAATATTAACTTGGTGTTTTAGTCAGCCTTTTCACAGCTGTGACTAAAAGATCTGACCAGAACAATTTTAGGGAAGAAAAGTTTATTTGAGTGTTCATGGTTTCAGAGGTCTTAGTCCATAGAAGGTCAGCTCCATTCCTCATGGCTCAAGGTGAGGCAGAACTTCATGGTGGAAGAGTGTGGTGGAAGCAACTCACATGATGATCAGATGGCAGAGAGACATCTCCACTTGCCAGATACAAATATGTACCCCAAAGCCATACTCAACACTCAATCTCCTCCAGCCACACCCAAATTGCCTCAGTCACACCTCAATTAATCCCATCAGGTGATTAATCCACTAATTGGGTTAAGATTTTTACAACCCAATCATTTCTTCTCTGAACCTTCTTGCATTGTCTTACCCATGAAATTTAGGGGAACACCTCATATATGAACCATAAGGTTTGGGAAGGAATCTAACACAAGTGTGATTTGGAAGTGGATTACAGTTCAAGATTTGAATTGACATTCAGATATAATCTAATATATATATATATACATATATATATGTATATATATATACATATACACACACATGCATTTTAGGGATGATTATATAGGGTAATAAATTTGGCAAAAGAAAGCAAAGATTTCAAATCAGTAATGGAAATATTAAAAAAAATTGAAGTCAAAAGGAAGCACAAAGAATGAAGTAATACAGAGAAGAGCAGAGACAATTAAATTGTAAAAAAAAAAAAAAAAGATAGTGGTAAATCAATGAAATAAGATTTTCTGTAAAGATCAAATATATCATTCAAATTTAGGTAGGTGATACAGCAAATATATGAAGTTACAAATAATCAGTGATACGTTTATGCCTTTATTTTTAAAATTTTGAAATTTAAATCTTTAATTAAATTCTATTTTAGTAAAATCAGTTCAAGAGCCAGTTATGTATTTTTTCCAAAGTGTTAATATCCAAAATAAATAAATAACATCATTATATTAAAAAAAGAATGAAAGATGAAGTATCTCTCTTAATCCTAGAGACATAAAATCTAAGAGAATTAACAACTTTGTTGCAATAATTTGAGAGCTTATATAATATAAACACATCCTTAAAAAGCTACAAATGCCAAAACTCACTCAAGGAGATTCAGAAATCCTGGACATTCCTCGATCTATTAAGGAAATTGAAAACATTCCAATTAATTCAATCCATGTGCAGATGGCTTTATTGGTGGATCCAACTAAATGTTTAAAAAATTAGTTCTATATGAAGTATTTCAGTAAAGAAAAAAAGAAACATTTTCTAACTAGTTTCATGAATCTGAAATTACTCAGAAAAAATATATCAGAAGAAACAAATATGTTAGAAGAAAACTTAATGATATTTTCTGTGAATATGAATGCAAAAGTAATTTTTTAAATATTAGATAATAGACCCTAATAACATAACACTAAATCATGGCCAAGTGGGTTTTATCACAGAAATTGTAGATTGGTTCAATGAACTACTTAGTTTGGAAGGGTGATTGACTGGACAACCAGTCCATTAGAAAATTAAATCTCATGAAATGAAAAGGAAAAAGAGTGTTTAGGAAGTTTCTGGACTCCTCAAATTATCTTAGTATTAAAGAAATGACAGTAGGATTGGACTAGGGTATGAGATCATGAGTTCTGCTCTCTTTATGTCTGAGATTCTTGACCCACATGTATACAGAGACATTTTGGGATTCTGTATTAGTAGACATCATCTACTTGTTGGACTAGGTGTCTACTCTTTTTTCTTTAAGGACAATAATCCCTTAAATATAGATATATAATCTCCAACTGCAAATTGGTTTAACCACTCTGGAAAGCATATGGAGATTCCTCAGAAAACTTATAATGAAATCACCATTTGACCCAGTTATACCACTCTGATTTATACCCAAAGGATTGAAAATCAGCATACTATAGTGATGTGGTCACACCAATGTTTATAGTAGATCAATTCACAATAGCTAAACAATCTAACCAAACTTGGTGCCCTTCAACAAATGAATGATAAAGAAAATGTGGAATATATACACTATGGAATATTAATCAGCCATAAACAAGAGTGAAATTATGGCATTTGTAAATGGATGGATCTGGATACTATTATGCTAAGTGAAATAAGTCAATCCCAAAAGCCAAAGCCCAAATATTCTCTCTGATATGTGCATGCTAACACACAATAATGGGGGAGAAGGGAAGAATAGAAATTTACTGGATTAGACAAAGGGGAATGAAGGGATTGGAGGGGGGATAAGAATAGGAAAGACAGTAGAAGGAATTGGACATACCTTTCCTATGTTCATATGTAAACACATGACCAGTGTAACTCCACATCATGTATAACTACAGGAACTGAAAATTATATTCCATGTATGTTTAATATGTCAAAGTACACTCTACTGTCATGTATATATTAAAAAAAGAGCTAAAAATTATATCCCAAAGCCTCATCTCATAATGGAGATTAGAATTTCAACACATGAATTAGGCACAAAAATAATGGAAGGAGAGAGAAGGGAAGGGTAGCAAAGGGAAAAAAAGTAAGCAAAGGTAAAGAAGGTGATAAAAGGCATTTGAAGTAAAAAAATTTGCAAGTTAGGTCAATGAAAATTAACATAAACATCCCAACCCAAACTAAATATGATTGATACATGAAGAATAATCGGATTGCTTCTGATATTAAACTGTGAAATATGAAATCATGTTCTCCTGGACATGGTGGTACATGCCTGTAATCCCAGGGATTCAGGAGGCTGTGGAAGGAGGATGGCAAGTTTGAGGTTGGCCTCGGCAATTTATAGAGACCCTCTCTTAAATTAAAAAATGAAAAGGGTGGGGACATGGCTCAGAGATAGAAAACCCTGCAGTCAATCCCCAGAGCTACCAAAATAAATAAATAAGTAAACATACATAAATACATAAGTAAATCATGTTCTATAGTTTAAGACTTCCAGAAAAATTAAGGAAGTGATTATAACATTTTTTTCAGAACAATCACTCATGGTAACTTGAAAGGAAACATTTGATTTCATTTTTGTTCAACAATTTTAGAAAAGACTATGTTTTAAAAATTGCTAGAGAAAATGGGCTTGTGTCCCTACCTGAGACTGATATCTTAGGTTTACACATTTCTTGGGATCAGAACTTCGGTACCACTGGATGTTCCTGTTTTCTTACAGTAGCAAATTAATTGCCTGAATAAATTGACATTTATTGGGTGATTCAATTTGGGTGTAAGAGAAAGGGAATTAAAGCAGAAAAGAGTTCTGATTCTCATTCTGGTTTCCTTTCAGTTCACATATGCTCATGAAGTTGGAGAAGAGCTAATTTAAACGAATTACATAACTTAGAGCTCTTCTGGAGATCCTTTGTGACATAGGAAGAATTGAGCTACAACTTTTTAATATATGATGTCTACAACAAACTTAAAGTTATTGAAATATCATGTGGAATAAGTGGGGCTTACATGAAGATGTGAAGGCAGGCTTTTTTATTTGCAGCCTGAGAAATAGATGAGTAATAAAAGATGATGATGATGATAGATAGATGTAATTTCTGTAGGTAACGTTTACTTTCTTAAATTTACATTTAGTAAAATTTAGGTAAAAATTGAGATGAAATTAGATAGTTATATACAGTTATATAATCATCTCTATAACCAAGACATAAAATAATCCTTTTTCCCAAAATGCCCTTTTGTAGTTAACCCTCTTTATAAATCAATAGGCCCTGTATTTTCTCCCCATCTTAGGTTTGAATTTTGATTGATTAATATTATATTTAAAATAAGCATTCACTCTTTCACTACAAGCCATGATATTACTTTTGGTTCTTTTTTGTAGATATTCTACATAACATTGATAACATTGAGAAAGTTTTGCTCTTTTTAATTGTTGTAAGTTTTTTTTAAAAAAAATTCATGATGGATGTTTGATGGTATCAATCCCTTTCTTCTGCCTATATTGAGATGATTTTTATTTCAAGTCTGCAGACATGATGAATATATTAACAAGTTTTCAATCACCCTTCTAAACTTCCCTAGCTTAATTCTCTTTCTAGTGAATATCAGATAATCTCTATGAGAGGCCAATGAAGTAGAGCTTCGAGCATATGAAATGGAAAGACTGTATAAACTGCTTATATATAGTTTTTGATTACTTTTTCTCCTCCAAATGCAGAGATTTTGTAGGCCCAGAAGAAGCATTCCCCATCTCTTCACAGGGTTATTTGGCATAAATATCTTGCCAAATATTCCATGGTTATTAAATATTAAACATATATTTTCTCCTTGAAAAGGTGACAAGTAATACTAAGCACAGTCTAACCAGTTGGTAGCTATTTTTCACAATGTCTCAAATTAACCAGCTCATGAATTCAAAAGGTGAGATGGTGCTCAAAACTGTCCCCAATCTTGATGGATAAAAATAGCAAGCACTTATTTCTTGCTCCTGCCACATATCCAGCAGGGTCAGTGTAGCCTCTGGTACCACAGTCTTATAGAGGCCCAGGCTGATGGAACATTGCCAGTTGACATGAAGGACTGAAAGTACACCTGTACCCCCTTCATAGGCCAAAGCAAGGCACATAGTCATAACTGAATGTGGGGTATATAGAGAGAGGTTCAGTTCCACCTGGAAGAAGAAAGATCTTGAAATGTTTGGTAAGATAGGCCAGACTGTTATTTGGTCACCAGGTATTTTGTTCATCCTCTCTTATAAAGGTGAACATGTTCATTCAGCCTTTTCCTAAGTGAGACATGATGCATTAATTTTGGCTGGGCACCTCTTCATCTAGAGACTTGAATCAAAAAGCTAAGTGTTATTTTTCAACTAACACACAGGGGTGAACCACGTGCCGGATAACTTTAATAAGCACTCCTTTTCAGAATTGATGAGAAGGAGTCACACCATGGTCGCTAATCCTTAGTAACTTTGATTCAGTCCTGTACTCTGCATTCTGGAGACACTTCTTTTTCATCATCTAAGGTTGGAATGACAATATTCCTGTCATAGCAGTTAGTTAGATATTTTCCTCATAAACACTCATATAATGTTGAAAATTTCAATACTGTGATTTCTTTGCATGTAAAATGCTCTCAGATACTTTTCAAGGCTTCTTGTCTTATATCAATCAGTTAGTATAATGTGTCAACAGCCACTGCCAGTGTTTTCTTCTAGACTTACTTCTTAGATCTGCTGGACTTTCTTCTCTCTCCTCTCTCTCACTCACTCTCTAGTGTGTGTGTGTGTGTGTGTGTGTGTGTGTGTGTGTGTGTGTGTGTGTGTAATTGCAACTCTTTGGGCCTAAGGGACTTGGTGGGAAAATACCATATTTAATTTTTCTCATCTAAATCTTTGTCTCCTATTGCTGATGACTTTAATCCAGTTGGTCTCTGACTGTGGATCCAAGTCTAACAGCACTAATGTCACCTGAGAATTTGTTAGAGATGCAAATTATCAGACCCCACCCTATAATATTGAACTAGAACCTCTGGTGGGAAATCTACATTTTAATCACTCTTCCAGGTAACTCTGACAAGTTAAAGTTTGATGACTATAGGTTGAGTTCATGCATAAGGCCAGCTAAAAAAGGAGTAAAGAAGGAAGTAATAGAAGATATTGTTAAAGAAGTAACAGAGTCAGGGCATGGACTTGAGGTTGGAGAATCAGATCCTACAGGGGCCATTGAAGGCTTTTTTAGGAAGTGGAAACCATTTGGGTAGAATGCTACTATTTGTGATTTAAAATATCACTGGGCTATTTTAGTGATAGTATTAGAATTTAAGACTTGTTGATAGACCCTCTAAGCCATATTTATTTATATTCGCTATTCATTGCAGTATCTAAAATTTTTACTCTCTTATTTCTCAAAGATTGACTTTTTTATAGAAAGGTCCTTGCTTTGGTTTCCTAAGCAGCTACTGCCAGCAAACACTGAGTAGATGTGTCCAGATCCCTTAGATATTGCAGCATCACTTTTTTATTTTGGCAGTAACTACATTCAACAATACAGAATTCAGTAACTGTGACATAGACTAATAAAAAAAGTAAAGATTTAAGTCCTTGTCTTTAAGGCAAGACTAATGGATACAAAGGCAAGAAATGGATTAAGTTATGTACTAACTATCTGAAAAGAAATAAGAGCTGACTTCACTAAGTGGATGAGTGTCTTGAAACAATTCTGTGTAAGAATATGCCTACAGAGGTGGTGATGTTCCAGACAGATTATAAGATATTAGAATGGCTCAGGAAATTTGGAAGATGTAGTGTATGAACTGTGGGAGTGGTAGAGGGAGGAGATAGGTTAGGGAAAAGGAGGAGGTAGAAAAAGGCTTGAGGACTAAAGTTCAGAAAACATTTGAGAGCCTTCTTCAGGTGTGGTTGTATGCTTTAAGCACAGAAAAAAACTAATAAAAGAGAGGCTAACAAGATATTGGAGAAGGCAATAAAAAAACGTATGTGTAGACTTCAGGCTGGAATTTTGGTGCTAAAAATTATTAGTAGTAACACCCTGGGAAAGTTATTCAACCTTATGGAATGCCATGTGCTCATCTGTAAAATGGACACAATTACATATACTCCATTGGATTGTGATGAGGACAAAATGGTATGTAAAACATTAATAAACTTTTCATACTATCCTCTCTTGAATCTATACTTTTCAAAACAGACAACAAAGAAATGTAGGATACTTTGCAAAACAGAGATGCCAAGGGGACAACAAGAAGTGCAGGTATAGTTTCATGCAGGGTCACTTTGGAAGGCAAGATTATCTGCAGAGCCCACTACGGGGATTCCTCTCTTCCCTGAAGCATTTCCTATTTAATTTCTGCGGACTGTGTACTGTGTTATTGCTAATTTCTATCAATTTATTTACCATTACTAGCCCCAGGTATTATTTTCTGATATTGTTCTCACATTTTCTTGTAGCAATTGACTAGCTCTGTTTTAAATTACTTTCCCCCTGGTACATCAACTATTCACCATTTCCTAACTTAAATCGTGTTATTATAACGTTTGTTGAGGATGAAATGTACATTCTCTCTTTTCTTAGATAAATGGTTCTCTTTTTCTTACAAGACAGCATTTGGGCCTGAGACAGTATTCCAAATAAACACTCTGGCTCTTTCTTTTGAATTTGGACAAAATCCAACTCGAAAACATTGTCATTAGGCTACAAAGAAACAAAATGAAGGTACCTGGATCCTTGCTCTATTTTTTGGCAGTTAATGGCTGGTCTGCTAAATGTGGTTGGTCTGGCATAGCTGCAAAGACTTCCACTAAAGTTTTGTTGAGCCTGGGAACCAGTGGGTTAGTTTTAGTCTAAAATTAATTTAATAATCAAATGATTACTGTTTTAAACACAATATTTTGATTTATACTAGGACCAAAGAAGGAGTAAACCTCCTCATTGTATATTTACATGAAGTTAAAAATAAGTGTACAGGGGCAGATTACTTTTTCAATGTGTTTATGGAAAAAATATCCTGCCACCAGTCTTATTTTTTAGCTGTTTACTATGGTCTAGCTTCAAAAACATTTTTTTTCCCCACAAACCCCACCGGGCTATTCCAACTCTTTCTCCTTCTTCTCCTTCTTCTTCTGTATCCTCCTCATCCTCCTTTCCTCCTCCTTAAAATGAAAAGATTGTGTTTCAGAATAGGAATCTGGCTTTTATCCTTAATATTTTTGTCATTTTTTTTTTTTTTTTTTTTTTTTTACCAAAAACTGTCAGTCAGCTTATTTTTTGAGTTCTTACTCTGTGCAGGATAAAGTAGACAAAGAATCCCACTTTGGGAGTACTTGAGATGTGGCCCAACAGACAGACATTAAACATATAATTCACTGTAATCATGGCCTAAGTATAGCTAATGAAATCACATGTAGCAGGAAACCTATTCCCTTACCTTCTTCCTGATTGAAGGTTTCCTTTTCAAGGGAGAAACCATATTTATGCAATGCCTAAAAGATACACTATTGGTGAGGGAAGCAGCTTTCCCCACAGAGAAGGTGAAGAATAACAGGCAGCACACCCATAGAAGGCCTCATATCCAGTGAGAGAAGCAAGGAAGGGCAAGGGAAGAGGCCATGTAGACTAGGTAAAATATTGGATACTATTTCATCGTTACCTTTCTTTTAAAAATAGTTTGTTATTTTCAAAAGACTTTCACAAATAAAGCAAAACTTTGCTGATCTGGATCTTGTAGCTTTGGTGAATGCTTATTGGAAAGAGTTAAGCATCCTATTCACGTTTGCAATATCAACTTCAAGCCAATTGAAATAGCTTCTTTTTGTTGTTGTTGTTGTTGTTATTGGTACTGAAAATTGGACACAGGAGTGCTTAATTCTCAGTCCTTATTTTTTTTTTTAATTTAGAGATAGGGTCTTGCCCAGTTGCTAAGTGCCTTGCTAAGTTGCTGAGGCTGGCTTTAAACTCATGATTCTCCTGCCTCAGCCTCCTGAGCCCCTAGGATTACAGACGTGCACCACCATGCCCAGCTTGTTAATACACTTTTAATATTGAGAACATATTGTTAGAGAAATATAGAAAGCTTGGTTTAGGTTCTAATTTAGTACTTCATTCTCTATAATAATAATGACAAATCTGTCTAAATACATTTGTATATTAATACACTTCTTTTATCCTTACAAGAAAGATACCATTACTATCCAACATTATACAAAACAGAAAAAAACAGCATGTGCCTGAGGTTAACAAATGGTACATATCAGGGTTGTAATCTGTATCCAGATACCTGGCTACACAGACTCATACTGTTTTTATCTAAACTCAGATACTTGATTTTTTGTCACAACTTTATCTTTTTTTATTTTTATTTTTGAAGCAAAAGATTATTCTAGACACTCCTGTAATGTCTCAGACTTTCTTTTACAACACAGATTTCAATTATCACAAAAAAGAAGAGGTTGGCATACACATTCATATTAGTGTCAAGATGAATTATATTTGATTGCTTGTTAAAAATAAGGTATATTTTTGTAAATGTCATAGGTTAAGAAACAGACGTCTATACTAGGAAATTAAAATTGATAATTTTTCTTTCCAATTATTCTTTTATTATAGAAACATAGAGTATGTGATTGGAACATTATTATTATCAGAATCAGGATCTATAGAAAATGTTTTTATGTTTATGCAGTCAATTGCCATTTAATCAATAGATATTGGTTAAGCAACTTCTATGTTAAAGTCATTGTGAAGTTAATGTACAATTAATAATGATCAAAGTTGTATAGTCTATTGCTTCATGAAGAATTCAAATTCAGTAAAATAGATATTAAACAAATAACTTTGAGTGAAATAGCTATTAAATAGAACTTTGTAGGAGTACAAAATACAACAAACACATTAATTTCCAAGTCTCTTTGACCTCTAAAATTTTATCATGCTATATCTGAGTCTTACATGAGTCAGGAAATATATATTCTCATGCTGAATCTGAGTATTTGTAAAATTGGAGAGAAGACAGAGAATAAGAAATTTAGGAAGCAGGGAATTATAAATACCTCTGTATTTCATTTTTCCCTTTTTAAAGATGCAGATGGGGTGTGCAGGGGAATTGCCTAGATTAATGGTTCTCAAACATGAGTGTACATCAAAATCATCTGGAAGATCAATCATTAACACACAGGTTGATGGATTTCCTTGCCTCTAAGCAGAGTTTATTATGAAGAAGAAGTGGGGAAGCTGAGAATTTGCTTTTCTAACAAATTCCTAGGTGATGCTGATATGCTAAACATGAGCCCATGCTTTGTGAACTTATGGACTAGATGACCTTGAGGAACATTTTTTTTTTAATTCAAGTTCTATATACTGCAAGACACAGCATATCTGTAGAATCTCTTGGAAGTTAGTATTATGTTAATGATTTTCTTCCATGGAGTGACTTTGTGGTGATTTAAAAAAAAAAAAAACTTCTGATTGTTTTATAATACCAAAATATTTTAAACTGCAAGGAAGGATTGCATCAAGCCATGACTCTTGATGCCAATAATATATACCCCTCAAATCCTTGAAATCACTAGGTCTTGGAGAGTAAGTTTGTTAAGTGGATGAAGCTAGAATATGGTCAACATAAATAAATTTCTAATATAAATATTCTTTAATCATAATCATTCATACCAATAATAATCAGCAAATATTCAACATCTCTACATCCCAAAGAGAAGAAAACAGTTAATTTAAGAAGCATTTCTTATTTAACATAGACAATCTTTTAGTGAAAACATTTCCAAGAGTCTCAAAAGAATTTTTGAATCTTCCCTAAAATTTGTACACAAATACATTAGTCAAAATTGTGAAAATTTAACAGAACAAGTCTTTATAATAGAAAACATTCAATTTGGCTAAGGTAGTGAAGAGAGAATTGTATATCTACAAGATTTTTCTTGTAGGTTCTAGGTCAAGGCAATAAATAATCAATGTGTATTTATTTAAAGTACACAATGTTAAAAACCAACATGTAAATTATTCCTTCTTTGGAGCCTAATTTTTAATTCCTAAAACAAGAAGTTTTGTATTGAAGAGTTTACTATCATTTCTGGCTTTAAATATTTATTGCAGACTGTGCAAGACAGAGCATTAATATTTATTTACTATGTCCTGTCATATTTGATGGCCAGCAGTCTTTGAATGAAATATACTTGGCAAAAATACAGATAATGGTGTACAAATTGTTGTAAATTGCTTTCTCCTGTTGAGATAAAATCATCATCTCTGATCTTGTTTCCCTCACCCTGAACTTTCATCTCTGTTACTACTCAGTCATTATATGATCCAAAGATTTTGTCAAAGAGATAAAAGCTCAAAGTAAATACCAATTTGTGGTATTTTATGTATTTTGCTTGTATAACTGTGATTAAAACCATAGCTAAAGAGAAAAACATTTTTTAATAATTTCAAAATATCCCATGGATTTCTGATATCCTTCTAAATTTTGTGATATACAATTAGCCAGAACAAACAGATGTTTATATTATTTCATGAACAGGCCAAGTACAAGTTAGAAGAAATGGAGGCCTTTATAATCATGGAAATCTAGATAGAAAAGGTGGAAGACCATAGAAGGTCAGAGTTACCAGAATATTAGAGATCATCACAGTCAAATCCTCCAGTATAAAAGCAGGGTAACTGAGGTCCATAAAGTCTTGTTATCTTTCTAGAGCCAAAATATGTGACTTTGAACTAATTTGCCTCACATGTGAGCCTAGAGAAGTTCATAGCCATGGTGCTTTAAATTGTACTAATCAAAAGAAAGATTGTATAGCTTAACTAATATCAGGACAATAGTCTTTAAAATAAAGTCAGTGACTAAATATTGCATCACTAGGAAGGTCTCCCCCTTTAAATGATACAATAACATAATAATAAGTGAGTTCACTTTTATAATAAAGCTCTGTTCATTAAACAATGGTCAGAGATGGATTAATGTATTTGTAAGATTAGAATCTTCATGATCCAATTATCTTTCAAAAGTCCCAAGATGGGGAAGGTAGCAGTGGGAGATTTCCACCCTGGTAGTGAGAAGTGTTTTTCATTAACATTTTAGAATTGACAGGACATGATAATAATAAAAGGAGACCAGGTTTTCATTAGTTTTATAATTGTTTTTAATGTTCTCTATAAGTAATGTATCCCCTTAGTGCCTTTTCCTGGGGAAAGTTGTACACATCACTCCACTCTTGGTAAACCAAAAATAGGGTGTATACGGCAGCTTGATATAAAGCCAAAGAGAACATTATATATTGATGGGAGAAGAGTAAATCAGTCTCTAGAAAATATTTCTATAAATTCAGGGTAGATTTTTCTTCAACAAGATGAAAGCACATATCTTAAAGGAAAAGAAAGATATATTTGACTTTGCTAATAAAGTAGAAAATTGTCTCAAAAAGAAGAAAAGATATGGCACTGACGAGCAGTAGTATATAGAATATGTAAGAAACAATAAGTGTTTGAATGAATAAATCCTTGCAAAATAATGCAAACTTTTCATGAAACAATGACATTAATATAAATTAATGTTTATTTTTCAACAAAAAGATAGCAAACAATCCAGAATAGAGTAAGTAGAAGATATGAACACAGAAAATCAATAACTTATAAATATGTGACTTGTTGATAACAAAAGGCATACAAGTGGAAAGAAAAACTGGACATTTTTAAATCACCAAATTGCTTGAATTTAAAACCTAACAACACTCAGTTTTGGATGAATAGGATTGAAATTTTTTCTCAGAGGGCACTGATGGGCATGGTTTTATTGCCAATTTTGGAGTATAAATCAGTATATATGTTTTGGAAAACATTTTGATAAAAACTGGGAAAATTGAAAGTGTACTTGGTGTATCACTCAATAATCTCACACTGAGAAACATATCTTAGAGCTGTATTTTATTCTGATAAACATCACAACACAGTAAAAACAAAGCATAGTACATTGAAGTAACATTCACAGACATAATGTAGTTCACCAAATATTATGAGTTCTATGCCTTCTTGCTATGTGATAGAATATCTATTTCTCATCCTATTGAGTTTGAGTGTCTTATAAGAAGTTTCGTCCAACAATTTTGAGCAGAAGTGATGAGTACATTTCCAAGCTGAAGCATTCAATTGTCACTGTAAGATTTTGTTTTTCTTTTCTCTGCCATGACAACTAGAAGTTTTTCAGATGATGCTTAAGTTTCTCATCCAGAGTCCTACTAGAGTGATAACACTGAACATAGCAAACCCAAAATGAATACAGGGACTGATTGATAAATGGGCCTTTAATTTTTAAAAACAACTAAGATCTTAGAATTTTTGATCTTGCAGTATTTCATAGCTTATGTTGACTACTAAAATATTATTACTCTTAATACATATAATATTTAATGCAATCACCTTAAAATTTAGCAAATTAAAAGTAAAACAATTTATTTGTTAATGAATACATGTTCTAGACTGATTCAGTGGGAAGTTCACTTTTATTCTCCTTGGTCACTCAAAACAACATCATCTGGACGTTAATCTGGGGCTGAGTGGTCAATGCTGGCTTTGGTCCCATGTCTAATACCTCAGTAGTTGGACTGGCTGGCATAACTGGTCTATGTGTCTCTATTTATGTGGGCTTTTTTTCATAAGGGTAGGTGGATTTATCTACATGAAGCTTTGAGTAGGAGAACAAAAGCAGAAGACACCAGACCTCTTTAGACCCAGATTTCTTTATTGGGACCATTATGATAGTCAGCTTTTTTTGCTCCTGTGATAAAATATCTTTGAAAGATAACTTAATGGAGGGCAGATACATTTGGTTCGTAGTTTCAAAGATTTCAGTTCATGGTCAGTTGACTCCGTTTCTTTGGGTCTGAGGTAAAACAGAACATCCTGGCAGAAGGGTGTGGCAGAGGAAAGCTTACCCCATGGCAGCCAGAAAGCAGAGAGAAGAGAGTTCAAGGGACCAGGGACAGGTTAGAGTTTCCCAGTACATATCCCCAAGGACCCACTCCATAAAGCTATGTCTCACCTCTACAGTTTCTAACTCCCCAACAGTCTATTCAAATTATGAATCTATCATGGATAAATCCATTGATGAAGTGAGAGCCCTCTTGTTCCAATCAATTCTGAAGAGCTCCACCTCTGAAAAATGCTGCATGGGGACCAAGGCTTCAACACCTGTCCCTTTGAGGCACATTACAGATCCAAACCTTAACAACATTGCATCTCTTCCCATTGTATCAAATAACAGAAGTCATAAAACTTGGGCATATTCAAGGGAAGCAAAAATAGATAAAACTTCTTGATAGGGGAAGAAATAGGATAGAAGAAATTGTTAGTGCTTTTTGGTGGGGACAGTCTACCATATTATGCGTTATGAACCCTAGTATTCTACCCTCTCCCATCCTATCTTATCTCATTTATACTATTTTGTTTTTCTCTATTATGTTATTTTTTAAAATTATGGTCTTGACGTTGGAAATTGACTTGATAACACTTCGATAGGTTTGACGCACAGCTTGATAAACACTGCTGTAGAAAAACCAGCACAAATGGGCCATAAGTATAGGAGAGTGCTGATGCACTGAGTGTTTTTACATGAGTAAAATTTGAGAACAAATGTCTCTCTGTAAGGAGATGAATATGTAATGATACACACAACATATGCATTGTTAAAATTTGAATCTGGAACATACCCCGCAGTATTATGTATTCAAAGGTAGGGATTTTAGAAAATACTTAGATTATGAGATTCTAATATGTTTAATGGGTTAATCTATTTGGTGGAATAATAATTTGAATGGTCTATTAGAAGATGGTAGAAACTTGGAGGTAGGACTTAATTGGGGGAAGTATGTTATTTGGGGCAGACCTGGTAGGGTTTATGTTCTGCCTGGCACTTTTCTCTCTCTCTCTTTCTCTCTCTCTGTTTGCTTGCCAACTGCCATAAGCTGACTAGCTTTCCTTTGCCACACCCTTCTGCCACGCTGTTCTGTCTTACCTCGGGCCTGAAGCAATGGTCCCAGTCAACCATGAAATGAAACCTCTGGAACCATGAGGCAAATACATCTCTCTTCCTCTAAGTTTTTATTGTCAGGTATTTTATTAACATCAACAAAAGTCTGACTGAAACACATACAACAAAATACTGACCATTGGTCTAAAATGGGGAATTAAATGACTGATGTCTAGCTAGTTATTATACAGTTAGTTAAATTAATAGATGTCAATGTTCAGTTATTTATTTCTGTTGTTTTTAATATTTTTAAGAGTTCTCCTAGTGGTTAAAAATAGGATAAGCAAGTTTTATAAAGTATAAAAACCATATTTGAGCCACCACTTTTCAGGTAATTATACCTATCAAATATATTTCGACTCATCCTAGAGGGTATACAGTCTGGCTACTGGAGAACAGACACTTCTCAAGAATGTAAGAGCTTGATCTGATGGATTTTCCCAAAGAGGCCAATTGCAAGAAGTAGGAAGAGACTAAATTTCAAGTTTATAAAGAGACATGGGGTCAAAGCACAAAAGTCAATGGCAGTTATTAATCTGTGAAGGGCAAGGAATGGGAAGGAAAGCCATCATGAGGTTTGAGGCTGAGTGACAGATATTGAAGTTGGAGTCTGAGCCATGTCAGAAGAAACATTGCATCCAAGACTATTCCTGAACACTGAGCTTGTGGGTTTGGGGGCATGGCCGAGGCAGCATAACCCCTGTGGTAGTTGTCGTCCTGAGTCACGTATTTTTTCTGTCAGGGTTTCTCAGACATATTTTGTGGAGAGATCAACTTACTGTGTATATGGAAATGATTAAGATGGGAGCTGAGGGATTTTCACATGATTTTCTGCCCAGATAAGACACAGGCCACTTGCTCCCATCAGAAAGATATGGCATTAGGAAGTTGGGGTAATTGTCCTAGTTTGTCAGCTGACACTTGTGGATCCTGAGACCCCACTGTCCAGCTTGTGGTTGACTACGTTTTCCTGACATGTTTAGTCTTCTTATTCCAAGGTAAGAATGGGGTCATTTAAAGAGCAGAAGCTCAGTGAAGTCTGGAGACATGAGGAAGTTGTCCATTTTCTCAAAATATTTTCTGAGAACTATGTTGACCCCAAGAGGTGTGCCCAAGGGAACTTGAATTACTGCTGAATTACCAATCAAGGTGAAGAAAGAGAAAAATGTCAGGTAAATGTTATCTGTGTGTTGTTTACTTAGACTTTTCCCTGAGGGAAGAGGGCTAAATCACTGGAATTGAGTGAGTGGTTTTGCAGGTCTGTAATTCCTCTCTGCTGACAACTGTCATTGTAACCTTGTATTTGACATTTAAAAAGTACAGTTCTGGGGAAACACAATGAGTTCCAGAATCACTGGTGCTCCTGTGCCCTATTTATTGCCTCAACTTGAATGTATCCCTATGTTCATTGCCTTCTGTTCTGTTGTGATCCAAATTTTTACTAATTAGTGACTTTTCTCTTGTGATTTATCATTAACATTTTCTTTTGTTATTTTGTAAAGTCATGAAACCTAAACATTATTTTTTGAAGCAAATGTCCCTGAATTTTTATATCATTTGGTAGTAGTGAGGACAGACAATACTGTCAGTAGCCTTCTCTTTCCAATGGGTTGGGAAGAATTAGTGGCTTAAATATTTATCAGAAAAGTTCTATTACTTATTTATAAGTTCATATGTATTGTTAGTTAATTATTGTTATTAATTTATGTAAATACTCCTTGAAAATTATTAAAGACCTATCATGAGTTAAATTTTCATTATCGTATGTACAGACTCCTAGTTTTTAATAAACAGTACATTGATGAAGACACTGAAATATTTAGTACAAGTCAGGAAATCTATGCAAGAAAGTATTTAATAACTTTAACTTTCAAGAGTTTTCACAAAGTATAATTGTTTTAATAAAGAACAGATGCCCTTACAGAATGAACTTTAGGAGAAGTTTGTATGTCCTCCATAGATCTGTGACTTTTGCCATAGAAGCTTTAGTCATTATTCTTTTGAAACTTCTAGAGGAAATTTTAACTTCCAGGAAAATGGAGTAGATTCCATTTTGTCTTATTATTCTTATTATTCTTGATAAGCACAAGTGAAAACATATATACGTGTGTGTGTGTGTAAACACTATATATATCTATATCTATCTATCTATCTATCTATCTAGATAGATAGATATTTATTAAATATATATATAATATTTACAAGAAGACTAAGGCATGTCAAAAAGATGGAGGCACACCATACTAGCTAGGGTCAGTGAGACCCAAGGAACAACATGGTGGTGTGTTCTTTAGGTTTTCTTTTAGTTTCCTATATGTTGGGCTAGGAACTGAACTAACCAATAGCTTAGAAATAACAATAGGTGCAGACACAAAATACCCCCAAATGTTTGATCTGTTTAGCCAAAGGAACAGGAAAGTAGCATCTTGGCAAAACAGAAAGCATTTAGACAAGAACTCCAATATGCAACTAAATAATACAGGACAGACTTTGGCACCACTGAAATTGCACTAACAAAGAGTGGAGAATCTAGACTTCTGCCCTTGCCAGATTCTACAGTATAGCTAAAAGGATCACATGGGTATTATTATTATTATTATTATTATTATTATTATTATTATTACTACTACTATTATTATTACTATTAATTTAGTATAGATGTAATCTCAAACTCCTCTGTGACCCATGCCCCATGCTCCACTCTTTATCTGTCTCTCACGTGTTTTCTTTTGAGGTTGTGGCTAATTGTGGGAAAAATTGTGTTTTTAAGGGAAACTGGTAGATTTTAAAACCTAATGCTTGAGATTTTATGTCCCAGAGTCACCAAAGGAGAAATATCTTTAGGAAACATTACCATTAAGCAACTTTTTATTTTTGTTTATACAAATACAAAGAGATAACTTATATTTTACTTTTTAAATGGAAAAGTTATAGTGAGAGAAATATATATGTCCATTTATTACAAAATGTGTTGAGAGAGACCAAAATTTGTTGATTATTCTCTCAGTCCTTTCAGGTTTATGAAGCCATCCCTAGGGTATCTGTGTGTGTGTATGTGTGTGTGTGTGTGTGTGTGAGGTGTGGTGTGGTGTGGTGTGTGTGTGTGTGTATGTGTGTGGCTGGTGATATTAGAGCTTATAATACCTGGTTCTTCGTCCTCCTTCCATTCCAGAAAAAATATCTGTTTGAGATGGTATTCATTATAAAACTTAGTTGTTTGCTATTGCAGTCTTTTTTGTGCATAGCAGTACAGCAAGGGATGCAATCACATCCAGAGAGATGCTGGTGGAAATACACGGAGTTTTTCTGAGAAGATTAGTATTCTTTTCCATTTTTTCCATGCAGTTACAGTAGTCTCATTTGCAGCAGTCATTTAGAAATCATGAGCGAAAGGCCAAGGGAATCACATATGCACTAATTTACTGAGACATTAAGCCAAGCCAGCAGCCACTTACCTCCAGACTTTAGTTTCATAAGAAAACAAACCTATATTTGGTTTCAGCTAATATAGTCAGTTTTTCTGTAGCTTGCAGCCAGATAATATACTAGATTTATTACAAATATCCTAAGGAAATTATGAGCTTCTTAAAAAGAAAGAAGGATATCTCACCTCTGTAAGAAGTGGGAAAAAATTCCTAAAAAGAAGAAAGTTTATGAATATAATTACAGAATATGAAGGAGATCTAAAGTATCCCTAAGTCATACATTAGTAGATCAACTCTGACAGATATGCAAATCATGTTATATAAGAATATATAATGCCCTCAACTTCCCAAGGAGAAATTTTATAGTCTTTGTCAGATTTCATAGTTCTGAGTCTTACTAAAATCTAAGAACACTATTATAGGAGTTTTTTCTGTACAACATTGGAAAAAATTGATAATTAATCCAATAGTAAATCCTACAAAATTAATGTGTATTGAATACTTACAAACTTTAAGGATAGTGCTGATTGTTACATTTGCCTGTTTTCTCAGTTTTTTTCTTTCAACAACACTATAAGGCAGGAAGATTTTACTATCATCTCATAAGTGAGGAAATTTCAATTTGAAGAGTTAATAATGTCCTTCTAATCCTTAAATTCTACCTATCTTGTCTTATTCTTGCTACATTCTTATACCTGGAATGGTACATGGTAAATAGTTGATACTAAATATTTTCAGTGAATGACAATTTTTTATCTCTTTTATGTATTCTTCACTGTTTTATTGAGCACTTATCATGCCATGGTATCCTTGTAAGCATTATAATATAACATATTCATAGGATAATTGCTTTGTCCTTAAGGAGATGACAGTATACTACATAAACTTCATGTAAATAGTTAAATGCTATAGCAACTTTTGTTTTTATAAAAACAAATACACTGGAGGTGAATTTGAGCTATGAGCTTACCAACAACAACAAAAAAATAGAAACTGCAAAGCTTCAAGCCAATGAGATCATAGGATGGACATATTAAGATGTGAAGGCAGTTAATGTATAAGATACAATGAGAGTGGTGGAAGGATATGAGTTGGGTTTGGATTAGGTTTTGAAGGGTGGGAGAAAGCAAGCTGAGACATTCATATATTATTCTATGGCCAATGAATAATTATCAGGTGTACCAAAGCAACAAAGTGACATGTTCACATTTATTTATTTATTTTAACTTTGGAATCCGTGTGAAAGAAGGACTGGATCCAGAAAGGACAAAAAAGAGAAGAATGCTACCACTGTGTGGCATAACAGCAGAGGGTACCTGACTTAGAACTCATGGAGGCTATATGTATATATGTGTGTTCTGACCAAGGATGGTATATAAAATTCTATGAAGAGTAAAAGGAAACAAAATAGGGTTAATACAGCACAGAAATTTGTAAAAACTTTAGTCAGTTTGGAGTCAAATGTTTATTATTTACACATTGTGAATAAGTAAATTCATCTTCTCACAGAATTTATTGTTACCCTAAATCAATACTCTCCTCACTGTTAGAGTCATTTACGAATACTCATAGAGCTGAACAAATTTGAGTCACTTCGTATGCATGATCCCAATGAAAGTAGAAGGAGACAACACAAATGTCAGCTTACATACTATAAACATGTGTTCTTCTCACAGTCTAACAGTGCTGTATTTCTCAAATTTTTTGTGTTTTTCAATGGTAATTTCACTGTTTAAAATGGTGCCCCCACACAGTGTCAAAGTGTTGTCTATTGCTTTAATGTGTAATAAAGCTGTGACATGTTTTACAGAGTATTATGGGTTGGACCCAGAGTGTCCTCCAAAAGTTTATGTGTTCAAGGTTTTGTTCCGGATGGGATGCAGCCATGTTCAGAGGCAGGACACTTGGGAGGTGATTAGTTAGTGAGGGCTCTGCCCTTATCAATGTGCACTACTAGTACATTGAGGGATTCATAGATAAATGGATTAGTAGGAGATAGTGGAAAATTTAAGAGATGGGGCTTAGATGGAGGAGACAGGACCCAGGGGGCATGTCCGGGCAGTGTCTTTCTTTTCTTCCATCCCTCTTCTCTATCATCCTCTGCTTCCTGGCTGCTATGAGGTAGAGCTTTCCTCGGCCATGACCTTCCACCATGATGTTTCTGCCATGATACAGGTTTAAAAACAATGGAGATAGCCAACCATGGAACAAAACTTGTGAACCATGTGCCAAACTAAATCTTTCCTATTTAAATTTATATATTGATAGATTGGCAAAAAGGTCACTAGAGACTTAAAGGAACATTACTCTGTTTTTCCTCTGGAAATAACCATTCAGTATTTGCTAATTCAGTGTTCCCAACAATTTCATAGAACATAGTTAATTGATTAATGAAAATCAACTGTGTAGGTCATAGAATATTAGACCTGGAAGAGCATTTGAGACAACCAGATACAATTGTATAGAAGAAACTGAGGTCCATATACTCAAAGTAAAATGCCTCTGATAGCATACTTATCACTGAGGCCAGAGATCAAATTCCTCATTTCTTCTTCAGTGGTTATCTCACTTCCAAAGAGCATAGACCTTTAAAAAATGTACTGTCATGAACAGAATATTTAAACCAGAATATAAGATGATAAGATTGCCTTTTTCAATTGGAAACAGAATAGACTCCCTCTGTTTCCTGACTTTTTATCAAGGCTGATCTATGACTGCATGACTCTAGTCTAAATCAAAATAGACTTAGAACCCAAGAGCTTTTCAAAACTTACTAAAAGGCTCTCTTTCACACATCCACACATATCCATACTGGGAGACATCCCCCTTCTCACAGAAGCTAGCAACCTTCTAGAAGGTCATAATGTAGCACAGAGGTCAATAACCTATGGCCTGAAGGTCACATTTGTACTGCTGCCTATTCTTGCATGTGAAACTGTTTCCAGACATCCTGCATGCTTCTTCATGAATATATTGTCAAGGATTACTTTCAGGCTACACCTGCAGAGTTGAGTCATTGTAACAAAGACTCATGGTATTTTCTGTTATTCTTCAGCCCCTTAGAGAAAAAAGATTCCTGACTCATGGTACATCATACAGCATGGAGGTGGGTACCCATTCTCCATATAAATGCTTTAAGATGACAGTTTATGAGAACATTTTGTCAGTTGTTCTGCTGTTAACGTCTGCTTTTAAATATTATATTGAAAAACTTTATCAAAAGTATTTAGATGATAAGAGAGGTTTATCAATTGCTATCTGGTGTCATCCAAAAATCTGAATCAATTTAACCAAAGTGAGCCACAACTCATTTTAGCACTTATTGAATTGCATGTCATTCACTTGAATTTTTTGACTCCAGGACTACAGTGCAAAGAATCTGAATCTACAATGCATTGCCTGCTCTAGCCTCACCAGCCTGTCCTCATAAGCTGTCAACACTACCTGAACCAATTGTTATTGTGGCTGTCAGAGCTGACATTCAAAATCAGCAACAGGACAGAATTAACTTCCCAAGTGTCTTTCGTATTGCACAAGCATATGCAAGAGATGCTTTTATTTAGCTTAGTGACATTTGCCACCCAAGTACTGACAAAACATCGTGTCTAAACAAATGTTGATTACACAGATTCATCTTTCCATGATAATGAATGCTAAATGCATAGAAGTAATTATACAATAATCTCAAAACCAAACACAGTGACTTTTGCTTAATGGAATTACTTAGGAAAGAGTGTTTTAATTTTGCAAGTTGACACTTTCATGAAAAGAAGACTGTGGTAATCATTTTAGCAGAGAATTTCTCTGTTCTTATTGTTGAAATGGGCATTGCCTGTGTGGAGGTTTTCCTGAATTTATAAAAACTCCTTTTTTCTTTCTTTCTTTCTTTCTTTCTTTCTTTCTTTCTTTCTTTCTTTCTTTCTTTCTTTCTTTCTTTCTTCCTTTCTTCCTTTCTTCCTTTCTTCCTTTCTTCCTTTCTTCCTTTCTTTCTTTCTTTCTTCTTTTTTTTTTTGGTCCTGGCGATTGAAAGCAGGGCACTCAACCACTTAGCCACATCCTCAACCCTATTTTCTATTTTATTTAGAGATAGGGTCTCATTGAGTTGCTTAGTGCCTCACTGTTGCTGAGAATGGCTTTGAACTATGATCCTCCTGCCTCAGCCTCCCAAGCATTTGGGATTACAGGCATGTGCCATCATACCTGGCTAAAAACTCCTTTTCTTAATTATCAAATTATTACTGAATTAACACATTGCTTTAGTTTCTTGTTAGTCTTATAAGCATCTTCGTTTAGAAGGTTTAAAGCCTAAAATGGATATTTTATGAGAATAAAAAGGTTTATGAAGTCTTTAACTCCAAATCTGTGAGGTAGAAGGTAGAAAGAAGTAATGGAGATTGTGAAAATTGGAGTAAGTATGAGTAATTTTGCATTACTTTCACAAAATAGGCCAGAGAATATTTTTCATATGCTCTTTCTGAGGATGATAGATATAGTAGAACAATAAAGAAAAGAAAAACCATGTGTGAAATAAAGAATGTAGCAATATGGTGACTTGGTTTAAAATGCTAAATGGTGGAAAGAATGTCAGGGGCATGGATCACGATTGAGAGTGAAGATATTCCTATCACTTTGCAGCATTTATGAAATAATTTGTATAGCACTGATCATTTTTAAAGTTGGCAGACATGTAAGCAGTGTTAGAAAGATTACACATTCTGGGGAAGTCTTGGAACTAGGCAGAATGGATGTCTGGAGAAAAATCACAAATATGAAGATGGGAGTATGTATTCTATGAGAATATATATCTCACATGAGCATTTTTATAGTAGATCAATTGATTACAATGATTCAATTGATCTGCAAATCACCAAACAGTAAAATGTCACTCTAAAATGACTATAAGCAGGCTAGTAATCATCAAGAAGCACTTCACAGCTAGAGTTATTTTTAAGTTTATAATCATAGCTGCCTCTGTCTTAGCACTTACACACTTTTTCATAGGCCATTGGTGAATTGAGCAGCATTCTGATAGGCTGTGGCATGAGGCTCATTACCATCATGTATTACTGGCCATTCAAACCAACTAGCCTAGGGTGTAAAAGCCACAGATTGCTGATCTTCTGAATATCTATTGCTTAGGCAATGAACTTTAAAGTCAGAAAGAAATGATATATCCAGCTTTTTCATTTATTAGGCTTGTGTCCTGGGGCATTTTACAATATTTTAACTTTGTTTGAATGGAAATAATAATTCATAAAATTAGCATTTTGACCAAATGGAAAAAATAAAACAATGTAAATATCTGGAATATAGTAAACATAATTTTTTGAAAAAAATATTTTTATATCAATAATTTTTTCCTTTGAACATGACCATGGGCTCTTTCAAAGGTTAACTATTCCATGTTCTATAAGAAAATAGTTGGAATAGAAAAGGAAGATCAGGACAGCTACAATCTACCAAAATACAATTTTAAGCCAGAAATGGACCAAAGCTTATTTCATAGACACTAATTTTTATTTGTCTAGCTTTGGTGGGGACAGATTGTTACACATCATAATGTTTTATCAGATAGTTTTGAATTTTGAGAACCTAAATTATGACTTACAAGGAGTGGATTCTTGTGGAATTCTTGAATCTGTTCTACATCCTCACAAAGAGAAACAGCTGCAATATCTGATGTAGAGTTTTTCTCAATTGAGCCTAAGAGCCCAGTTCACTACTTATATGAATGCTTTCTGATGTACTAATGAACCTGATGACTACCGATGACACTTCATAGGGAAAACAGAATCTTCAGACCAAAGTGTGGTTGGAAGCACACAGCTCAACCTTACACTTTGATTTAAGTGTGATGTCCTAAACAGCAAAGAAAACAAATGACAAGGTTTTACAGTAAGGATATTCATCAAGATTAAGGGGAAAAGATCAGAACTACCTGGATTCTAAAGTGTTGTTTAGAAAATTACCTTATCTGCATCAAGTAAAAAGCAGCTTCCCCTTCATCAGGTCTTCTTTTTCCTTAATCTTGTACAACTTTATGATAATGTCTCCTTCCTTCTGATTTCCTTAAGAAAAATCTTCTCTAACTCTTCATTTTGGTGAAGCAATGATTTAATACTATTTTTTTTTGCAAGAAGAATTTTAGAGATTGATAAAGAGTATCTCAGGGCCTCTTCTACAGCAGAGATTCATCTGAACCAGGAATTTCAGAAGTGACTGTGTAGAATTTTAACTACTCTTTAGTGTGTTCTGTGAAAAAGTTTCCATATTCAAGTTTAATTCAGAGATTCAGTTAGATATTTAAATACACTCTTCCAGAACTTTTAAGGTGCTCTCTGATTAAGGAACTTATTCTTCATTGGCTGGCCTAGTGTTTCCAAAGTATATTTATATAACATACATCCTGACCCCTAGCTATAATATATTATTGTCATGAAAATACTATTCAGGACATACTTAGAGAAATACTGATATACCATGAATGTCAAATGATCACAGGATTATGAGACTAAATATTTATCTTTTACCTTGTCACTTACAGTGGGGTTTGTACATCTAATTGGAGATAGTTTTATATCTGCTTTTTTGTATCATGGCACTCCTCTTTGTGGTGTGTGCTGCATTTACTATAGATGACCATGCAGTAAAGACTGCTATGCTTCTTCTTGCAGTGACCATTCTTGCACTAGGAAAAGTTAATTCTCCCATCGGTTATTTCTAGACAAGATCACATAACTCTTCCACACTTTTAAGCTTCCCCCTTAGGTTCTTTGTTTCTCCTTAATTTCTGTAGGTATTTTAAAGCAGGTACTGAAAAACAGAAATCTTGTTGTCCATTTTTTCAACATCTAGTCCCATCCAGGTTAATTTGCATATTATTTCCAATACTATATTTAGTTAATTGTTTTTAATATACAGACTATATCATAATATGAGCTATCAACTCTCAGTGTGTTTGAATAATTACTCTATCAAGTCCACTTTGCATTTCCTTTTTTTTCCAGTTTAATTGCATTCCTCTAATTACCATCACCTGTAAATTTAAGAAAGGCATCCTTCATCTATGACATTGATAGCATTTTTTGAGCAACTCAGATTCCTGATTCCTCACTCTGCTTCCACTTGTCCTTCTAAAAACTTTTCTCAATGTAGCCTCACTCACTCCCTAACCTAATTTAGGGTCAATCCAAATTCCAATGTCCTTGAGTGTCAGTTGTGGACATTACTCTTCTTTGAACCTTAATTCCATATGTAGCATTTCAAGAATTTGTTTGTGAAGACAACAAAGGGCTACTCAGCAAACCTTAGGAGAAGAGTGTGCCCTGGGGAATCACAGCTACTAATAAAAGTATATTTGTTGTTCTTTTTATGGTAGTGGGGATTGAACTCAGGAAACTTTACCTGAGTTGTATCCCCATTATTTTATTTTTTATTTTGAGATAGGTTCTCATTAAATTGTGAAGACTTGCCTGAAACTTGTGCTCTTTCTGTTTCAGCCTCCCATGTCACTGGGATTACAGGCATGCTCCATTTCACCTAGCAGGATTTTCTTTCTTAGTGATGTATATAATAATAGTGAACTAGATTAAATAAAGATTTTATAATAATGACTATTTCAATGTTCTTACTATGAAGAGAACAATTGTCTGGGACTTGGGGTGGTAAGATTCTTATGGAAGAATTAGAATAATATTAACATAGCAATTGCACATGTTTATAAAAAGGCTTCAAGATATATTATGGCTCTTGATTAACATAATAGTAGTGGAGTTACAGTAACTTAAATTTATACCTAAAGAACTTGACCAAGGTCATACAAATTTACAAGGGCAGTGTCATGTTTGTTTTATTTATGGAACATAATATACTGGATGGCATATCGTATGAATTCATTACATATTTGTATAATGAGAAAAGAATTAAATTGTTCTCAATTTAAAATCTTGTTTATGTACTTATCTCTTCCCATTATGACATTGGTCTATCTTCTTCATCTCTTTTCTGTACTTTACTGTTTTCCATTAGATGGTAAATGCTTTCAGGGGAAAAACCAGGTAAAAACACTCTTAAAAAACAGAAGTTTTAGAGTTGAATGAACTGTAAGATCACTTGTACTATTTTCTTCTTAGAAAAGAAAAGTAAGGACCAGAGAGTACAAATGATTGATTCAAGATTTTTGTGGCTAATAAATTGAGACATTGACCTTGAAACCAGGCTTTCTGGCATTTTACATTATTATTACCAACATTTCTTTTATATGACTGGTTTGGTGGTTAAGGTCAGCTTATCTCTTCAGAATTAATCTGAACTTCTCACATATATGTTCAGATTGCTAGAACTCTCTATTTGAATACCTCTTGGGAGTTTCAACCTCAAATTGTGCAAAACAGAACTTATGGCAGGCTGTACAGGCTGGCTCTGCCTCCTGCTTTTCCATCTGGGCTAAGGATAGCCCCAGTGCTCCTGTCAACTTGGAAAGACACATCAAGATCATCCTAGATTTCTCTTTCTCCCTCATCCTCACATTGAAGTAACTGCTGAGTCTGCAAAATTTTACAACCTACCCCATTAATCACATCTGTCTGCTAGTCCATCTACCATTGCCCTGTTTCAAGTCATTGTCTTCTCCCTCCTGAAATACTATAGTAGCCTCTTGCTGGAGCACCAGGTCTTTGAATTTTTTCCCCACTGAACTGTATTCTAAAGATTACAGTCAGAAAGTTTAAAAATATCAATATGAATTTGATTTTGAATCTTAAAAATTTTACTGCTATTTTTACCTTCATATTTAAACACTGACTCATAGTATGGCTATAATTTTGGATAAAACGTAGCTTCTACCTTTTTCTCCACTCTTGTTTTCAGATCAACACATGCTTCACAGACATAGCAGGCATTCAAGCACGTTGATTACGAGTGTGGCTCTGGAGTTTCAGACAGAACCCCAATCCTAGCTCTACTTTAATAAATGTTTAAGTGATTTAATTTCCCAATGCTCAAGTTTCTTCATTTGAAAAGTAAGATTAATAATGTATTTCTATATAAAACGCTCATTATGTACCCTTTATACACATCATAAGCACCCCAAAATGTTGGGCATTATTATATTTCAGAGTTCTGTGCCTTTGTTCACATGGTTATCTTTTGGTGAATATAATTTCTTTCTATTTTAGTTCCCTTCATCACTGAAGACTCAGTTTAGTCTTCATTCAATTTGAAAGATTTCCTTAACACACCTTACTCCAGACAGGGCTCCCAACTCCCTGTGCACATCTTTATCATATCACGTTCATGCCATAGTTGCTCGCTTGTCTGCTTTTCCAACTAGAGAGGGAGTTTTCTGGAGAGTAGAAAGTGTAACATTTACCTGTGTGTCCTGAGACTCTTTCATGGTACAGAAAAGGTACTTAATGAATATTTGTAAAAATGACCTGAAGACTACTAGGAGGGAAGAATTTCACCCCAATATTTCCAGCTCTGACTTGTATATGGTAGGCAAGTTGGCAAATATTTGTTGAATGAAGGAAATATTAAATGTAAAAAAGGATTCTATCTGTGCCAGGTTTTGTGACATTTTCAAAAAAAGAATGGGGGATTGGGGGAGGCAGGGAGAGGAAAGTAAAGTTCCTCTCACTTAGCTTCCTACAGCTAATCTCTCAGTATCTGATCGTCAAGATTGTTGTGCAAATGGTATCTGGGATCTTTTGTAGGAAGCTTGTATTGTAGGACCAATCTGACACTTCTGCCTGTGGGGTTAAGGAATCAACGTGTATCTGATCATAAACATGGAAACTGCCACAGCAAGAACTTTTGGATGTCCTCCTTATTGCCATTGCATTTATGCTCCATCTTGTACCTTTGTGTGTTTCTTATGACCTCATCAAATAAGCATTCCACCTCTGGGGTACTTATAAGGCTCCTTAAACTATTCCTGGAGCTCAAGCAGATTTTGCTTTGGGGGTTGCCTGCACATAGAAGTTGGCTCCATCTGCCAAAATCTCTTCTATGAGGAACTTCAGGTCACATTATTCACATGAAAATATGTTAGAGTTACAACTGGATATTCTGTATCAAAGAATAATTGGTTGTGTAGTGTGTCATTGTCTGTGACAGCAATCCAGTACAGATGACCTCCTTCTTTCTTTTAGGACTATGTTTGTCATTCTCTTTTCTCATATAATTAGGTCTTTCCCACCTGCCTGATTTTAGCAGGCCGTGGTTCCTGACCATTTGTAATTTTATATATATTTTTCTTTCCTTGGCTCTATCCAAGACTGTCTCTTTCCTTTGCTCTACACAGGTCACTGGCAACTGGTTTTATGTGCCCTTTGTGGTGCCATGTGTGAACTCTAGCCACCTGGATTCAGATTTTGATTCTTTGGTAAATCCAAGTGCGAAGTTGAGAGCCATATTGTAGAATCACTAGAAACTTGGAGACAGAGATTATCTTAGAACACATTAAAAGAGAAAATTTGCAAAATCAATTTGTTTGGTCAACTACAATTACATTTCTTTTTTTAAAAAATCTCCGCTTGGGAACTTGCTAATTTCTATTTTGAAATATAAAAGATAATGTGAGGCACTGCTGATTGTCAGGCACTGAGCTGTATAGCTCATGAACATAATGAGAAATTTTCATTTATATTTACAAATGAATAACTTTATGAAATAACACCAACTAGATCATTCCATGGTTCCCAGTACCCTGTCTTCTTCTGGTTCCTCAAGCCCTACTATTTTGTGTCCCTTTTATGTGTTGCTGTATCCCTTGCCAGGAATAATCTCTCCTTCATTTTCTCATTGAGTAATCCTTTACTCTCTAGAATTTTACCACCTCAGAGATGATTCCCCTGGCTAAAAAAGTTTTTCTTCATCACTTCACACAGCTATCTTTTCTCTTTCTTTCTATGGTGTAACATGCAGTTACTCTTTTGATTTTTTTGTGTAATTGTGAATTTTGGTCATTTTTTTAAAATAGAATATATGCTTTGTACATTTCACTCAGAGAGGAATCACATCTCTGTTTCTTTCTGTTATTCTCCTGGTGCCTAGCCCACAGGAGAACATTAATAAGTAATGCTTAATGTATCAAGCACTCTCCCAAATACCTTGCATATTTTCACAAATTTATTCCCACTAGATCCTCTCGGGGTGGTATCTTTATCTTTACATTGCTGATGAGGACACAGAGACATAAATACCTTGTTCATGGCCCCATATCTAGTATATGGATGGGTTAGAATTCAGTTCTAGAAATATGGCTCTAGAATCTATACTCTTTTATTTAATTTGGGGGAGGAAGAGGTACTGGGGATTGAACCCACGTGCCCTGAGCTACATCTTCACCCTTTTAATTTTTATTTTGTGAAAGAGTCTCACTAAATTGCCCAAGCCAGTCTAATCTTGCAATATTCCTTCATTCGTCAGCCTCACTGGTTATTAGGATTACAGCCATTCACCGATGAGCCAGGAAGAATCCAAGCTCTTAATGAATATAGTGAAAAAGTCATATATAAGAAGTTAATTAAAAAAGAAAATGTTTTGATGAAATAGTAGATGATACCCTCCCTAGAATGCTGGTGGAATATCCGGAAAAAGCTTGAATTACAAGCAATAATGTCTCCTGGTGTCCTTTAAAAGGTAAGAGTGATTTCAATGCCAGCTAAAAGATATTGTTATTACTGTTAAGGTATTAACATATCTAAAGAAAGAATGTGTCAATCATAAAGCTTATTCTCTAATAGAAATAAACAAAACAGAAAAAGAATTCAGGAGGTGTTTCTAGGTCAAGGAAACCATCTCCTCCTCCCCTCATTTGAAGAAGATAGATAACTTGATCAACAGCTTGTGTGTGTGTGTGTGTGTGTGTGTGTGTGTGTGTGTGTGTGTGTGTGTGTGAGTGATATAATGTGGTAAAATAAACATCACAGAAAACCTACCATTTTAATAATTTTAAGGGCTCACTTGAGATTTCATATGGATAACATAGCAGTCATTAGGATGTATAAGCTCCCAAAGTGCTTATTTCTTAATTTCTTGTTATTTGTAGGTTTTTAACAAGCATAAATTGAAAGATGAGTAAGAGTAAGGATTGGATGGAGAGGTAAAAGAACAGCCTTCCCTGCATTTCATTGAGCAATTTTCCTAAGTGTCAATTCCAATGTGATCTGGGTACTCTTGAAAATAATGCAAGAGTTATGTGCTTGTTTACCTTCCTCAAAGAATGAATAGTTTTCTTTGGAAGAAATAACATATGTGCTATGGCCTAAGTAAATATAACTTCTGAGGCAGAGAGCAAGGGGACACATGCACTGTGCTTAATCCATTGTCATTTTAGCTTGGGTGTCTTAGCAGTCAATAAAAGAATTATCCAGGTGAATTTCTCTTTTCATTACCTTGACTTGGCATTCCCATGAACATTTCACCTTTTCATATTTGAACTATTGTATGTGTAGGTTTGTATACTATATTTAATCAAGGAAATTCCCTGAACTACAGAAACTTTTGAATACATGTTTTCTGACATTTACACAGACACACCATCGGGAGATTATGCTGCTTCTTGATTAAACTCCTGCAATTTTTTAGTGTTATAGGAAAGCACTGTATGGCTTCAGTGTGGTTTTCCACATGGTCCACACATAACATCTTTATCATAATAGGTTTTGCAGATTCTGAACATGAGCAGGAAGACTCATTGATGTTTCGAGCCATGCTCTCAAGCCAGTTGTGTTGCTATAGTCCGTCCTAGAAGCAATTAAATTTGCTATGCAAAGATTTAGTGTAGATGCTCATGATTATTTCTGATGTAATGACTCTATGTCTACTTTGCTGTCAAAGTGTCTATTTCACTAAAGATGTTCTCAAACTAGTCTTTTGATTTATGCCTAAAAGTTGTTGAATTTCCGGATATGAAACTCACATACAGAATTTTCTGCCTATTTACCCTGTACCTACCACCGCACTGCCCTAGAATCCATTTGAAATTAAATCTGAGATAATAGAAATCATGGGCTTACAATCTAGCTCCCAGTTTTAAAAGAAGTCATTTTTTGACTTTAAAGAATTTACTGTCATAACATAATTTGTAATTTATTAAGAATCTGCATGATATAGATGCACTGTTCATGACTTTACATTTTTAAATTTGGAAGAAAAATACTTTAAAAAATATATTTGAACACCTGATATTAACTTGTATTGTGATATTTTTAGAGAGAAAAACAGAAAAATTCTATTGGAATCATTTGTTTATATTAGGTATTGTTTTCTTTTTCATTTTTTACAAAATATATTGCAAAAAAAGTATTGGAAGCAAGAGACATATATTGCTCCTTATACTAGTTAATAGCACTCAGCATAATCATTGGTATATAATAAATCAACAAATGTGAGTAAATTCATAAGTAGACATATTTTGAAAATATTTTGAACAAATATATTTTATGATACTTAAAAAAGCACAGGTTAGTAAAAATTTAAAATTGTATGCTTTATATGATTTAAGCAGTTATACATGTCCAGATGTTTTTCATCATGCTTTACATCTTGATGCATTCATGTTGACTGTACTCCCAATATTTTTTGGAGAGGCAGAAATGGCCTTTAATCGTTAGACTGTATCCTCAATTCAGTGTTGTTGAAAAATTTGATTCTTTCAAAACGTTTTTGCAAGATACCCTTTATAATAGTTTTCAAAGACAAGTGTAAGACACAACTTGTAAAGTTATGATATCCCATTATTATTTATATATAAAATATTTTGAGCTAGTACATAAATATCTAAGTTAATACTAAGAGTTTCTGAGCTGAGAACAAGACAACGAAAAGAGGAAGTTTCATCTGAATATAAAAACCTGTATTTTATAACGTATATATTTTTAGCTAGTGGCAGAAATTCCTATTTTAAATGAAGAAAATCTTGAAGTAAAATACAATGGTTTCTAGTGTATTTTAATGAATGATATATGCATGAAAAAAAATCATAGAAACCCTATGAAAAACTTGGCTCCTATATCAAAGGGGTGAAGGACTAAAATGCTACATTATGTTGTTGTGTGATAAATGGTTTTATACATACTTTATCTTTCTTATTAGGATTTTTTGGAGAAAACTTGTTCAGATTTATTTCTGCATCTTACACTGAGCTTGAATA
This sequence comes from Ictidomys tridecemlineatus, assembly GCF_052094955.1. Lineage (NCBI taxonomy): Eukaryota > Metazoa > Chordata > Mammalia > Rodentia > Sciuridae > Ictidomys > Ictidomys tridecemlineatus. Next base: position 78,307,493 of record NC_135480.1, on the reverse strand, counting down.
GTGAATTGTATATACCTTTTAAGCAATATAATAAGATATAAGTGGAATGATAAAGAATATTAGTAACATGTTGAAGCCATCTTAAGGTCTAGCTGAAGACTGAACTCTATGAATACCGTTATAATGAGATTGCAACTACTTTTCAAATGAAATAATACTCATTATTAGAATAATTAAATAGGAGGACATAATTTTACATCCAACATGTTACCACAATTTAAGAACATACATTGGTTTTTATGTGCGAAAATCTCATAAATTACAGATAATGCATATACATGAGTACCAGAAAGAACATTTATTGTGAAATATTAAATAACTCAAAATCCTGGGCTTTAAAATAAAAGGGATTTGGTTATAAATTTTGGATTGAGTTCTCAAACTTAATATCTTTAAGAATTCTTCAACTACTAGGGCATAGTTTCTCATAAGTGAAACAAACTCCTTTTGGAAAAGATATTTATGCATTGACTAATATCCATAAGGGCTTACTATGTGCTTCCACTGCTGTAAGCATTTGAAATAAAACAATAAAAAGAATCTCCAGCAATACGGAATTCACATTCTTCATGGTAAGCAGAAATGTATTTTACATGCTACAAAATTTTGGGGTAGATAGTGACATGCTATCAGGAAAAATAAAGCCCAGAAATGAGCCAAAGAGTGAGAGGGTGACTGTTTTAGGTAAAGTGTTCCAGGAAGGTATCTTTGGGAGACAATATTGAAGCAGACATGCTGTGAAGAAAGAGAACCGAGAAGGATAATACTTAAGTGAAGAGGGAAGGCTCTGGGTTTGAAACCTGAAGGACTAATAGCCAGAGGCCTTTGTGGCTGGAACCTCAATAAAAGGGGGAGAGAAGGATGATGCTGATTCATATACCATTACAAGGGTCATTGATTTCATTTCAAGTGCAATTAGAAGACAGTGACAGTTTTTAAAAATATATTGTTTAGGAATCCAAGATGAAGGCCCAGAGGGAAGCAGCATTCTGTGTTACTCTGTGACCCACATCTCACCTGGTGGGAATACTGCGTCTCTGAGAGTGTTAGAGGACTCCTATAGACCTGCTTTCACACAGAAATCACCAGCATTGTGCCCCTGCACAGAGCTCTGGTATCAGCATTCAAGCAGGACTCCTGTTCAATCAGAACTCAAGTTTGAGAAGGGCTCCTAGCTCCGGACACCCAACCCCCAAAGTACTAGCCAATACAGGGCTCGCAAGCTCCTTAGCAGGATCACCTGTCAGCACAGCTCAGAATTCCCAGATGTTGCTCTGCTCCCATACAGGTCACTCTGCTGCTACCTACTCTCAGCACAACGCCATTGTCCAGATCCCCTGACCCGACCCAACACCCTGGCACTGGAAGCAGACTGCCTCCATCTCGGCTCACTTTCCTTGCCATATTTGGTGGGGGCAGCTCCCATATCAAAACGCCAGCTGACCAGGTACCAGATTTCCAACTCCCCTCTCTCCCCAGTGGTGGTAACCCAGCACAGTAGCTTCCCAACACAAAATAGCTCTCAGTGGGATGGGTGCGCAGTATGACCAGGGCACTCTCCACAGGAGCCCTGTTGAAAGAGGTTCCTCAATTGGGAACTGCTAAGGGAAAGGGAGATGGGGCAAAAGTTTGGAGACCAACAGAGAGACCAGGAACTGGGAATTCTTCAGGCAAGATGGGGAGATAGGACCTGGTGCTCAAGTCATACCAGTGGATACAAAAAGAGATCCTTGAGGTGTAGTCTCCCTGCAGGGACAGGCAGGTGCCACTCCTCACTTTCAGGTGCCCTGCACCATGTCCAGTCTTCCCACCCTGGTTACTTTCACCATCCTGAGGGCAGAGATACTAGTTTACAACAGACAACCCCACCCCACTGGATGAGAAGGCAAGCAGGAAAGATATGGACCTCTAAAACTAGCAACAATCCTGGATTTTTCCTTTGAAATTTTTTTTTCTCTTTTTCTTCTCCCCCTCTATCCTCCCACCCTCACATACCCAACATATGTGAAACCAAGAACTTTGCATGAATTAGGATTTGAGAGGACTGGGACATCTGAATAATACAATATAGAGGTGTTGTTTATGCCCTTCCCCCCCTTTTTTCTTTATTTTTCTTTTCCCCTCCAATTTTTTTTCTTATTTTAACATCCTTTATTTTTCTAAATACATATGTGTGTTTGTTTTATGTACTCTACTGTCTTCCAATGTACTTATTTATGCAAAATTTCTTCCTGTCTATTCTCTTGCTACTAACCCTCTTCATTAGATTTCTCTTTCACACTTCCTAAGATCTATTAACTCTATATACTCACATCCTACCTCCTCAGAATATCATCCTACACCAAACCTTCAGTTCATTGTCCACCAACAGAAACTATAAGCCCTTTTACAAAACTACAGATGATATTATAGATAATAATCAAATCCAACATTTCTATACATTGTGACCAAACTGTAAATGTCTTAATAGAAACAAATTATTCATAGGTGGTATATTGTTGTTATTGGGATCTGTTAACATTGTCCTTCCCCACAAAGGAGAGGTTTTGAAACCCTACAGGAGCCCTATAAACCTATAGGGTGAAAACAATAACACGTGGACCCACAGAGCTAGAAGGGAAGACACACAAGCAACATGGAAAGACAATGGAAGAAAGTGTCCCAAACAAATCAAGATACAGCATTATCAGAATTCATGACAATCATAGCAGAAGAAAATTCAGAGAAGGAGTTCAGGATATACATAATTAAAATGTTCTGTGAACTGAAGGAAGATATATGACAGCAAATACAGGCAGATCATTTTGACAAGGGGCTACATAAACAAATACAGGAAGCAAAAGATCACCACAGCAGGGAGATAGATATGGAAAAACAAAAGAACAGAAATCCTTGAAATGAAAAAAAAAACACAATAAACCAAATTAAAAGCTCAAGAGAATGCATCACTAACACCATAGACCACTTGGAAGATAGGACATAAGACAATGAAGACAAAATATATAATCTTGAAAAGAACATAGTGATAATGGTAAAAAATCATGAGCACAAAATTCTAGAATTATGGGATAGCATAAGAAGACCAAATTTAAGAATTGTTTGGATAGAGGAAGGCATAGAGGTCCAATCCAAAGGAATGAGCAATCTATTCAATGAAAATAATATCAGAAAAATTTCCAAGCATGAAGAATAAACTGGAAAAAACAAATTCAAGAAGCCTACAGGATGCCAAATGTACAAAATTGCAACAGATCCACACCAAGGCACATTATAATGAAAAAGCCCAAAGTACAGAATAAGGAGAAAAATTTAAAAGGCATGAGAAAAAGGAATCAGCTTACATATAGGGGGAACCAATTAGGATAATGACAGATGTTTCAACACAGATCATGAAAGCTAGAAGATCCTGGAACAACATATATCAAGCTATGAAAGAAAATGGATGCCAACTAAGAATTTTGTATCCAGCAAAATTAAGCTTTAGATTTGATGATGAAATAAAAACCTTCCATGATAACTAAGAGTTAAAAGAATTTACAACTAGAAAACTGTCACTATAAAACATCCTTGGAAAAATATTCCATAAAGAGGAAATGAAAAACAATAATGAAAATCAGCAGAAGGTGATAGTAACCTAAAGAAAAATCTAATAAAAAAGAAAATCAAGTCAACTTACATAACAAAAATAAACAAATATGGCTGGGAATACAAACCATGTCTCAATAATAACCCTGAATGTTAATGGCTTAAACTCACAAATCAAAAGACACAGGCTAGCAGATTGGATTAAAAACAAAAGACCCAACAATATGCTGCCTCCAGGAGATTCATCTGATAGGAAAAGACACACACAGACTGAAGGTAAAAGGTTGGGAAAAATCATACCACTCATATGGACTGAAAGAGCAAACAGTGTTTTTCATTTTTGTATCAAATAAAGTAGACTTCAAGCCAAAGTTATTAAAAAGTTATTCAGAAGGAAATTGCATGTTGCTAAAAGGAAACACATGCCAACAAGATATAACAATTATAAATATATATGCCCAAAACAATTGTGCAGTTATATTCATCAAACAAAAACTTCTAAAGTTCAAGAGTCAAGTTGACATAAACTTAGGTGACTTTAACATATATCTCTGACCACTGGATAGATCTTCCAAACAAAAATTGAATAAAGTAACTATAGATCTCAACAATACAATCAATAACTTTGACTTAACTGACATTATAGAATATTTAGCCTGCATCAATCGAATACACTTTCTTCTTAGCAGCACATGGATCCTTCTCTAAAATAGACCATATAATATGCTACAACGAAATTCTTAGCAAATACAAAAAATGTAGTTACTACCTTGCATTTTATTAGATCATAATGGAATGAAATTATAAATTAATGACAGAATAAAAAAGTAAAAATTACCCCAACAACTGGAGACTAAACAATGTGCTACTGAATCAACAATGGCTTGCAAAAGACATCAAGGAGGATATCTAAAACATTCTTAGAGATGACTGAGAACACAGATACAATGTATTGAAATCTTGGGGACACTATAAAGGTGGTACTAAGAGAAAGATTATTTCATGGAGATTATTCCTTAAAAGAAGAAAAAGTCAACAAATAAATGACTTAATATTATATATTAAAGCCCTAGAAAAAGAAGAACAAATCAACACCAAAAGCTGTACAAGACAATAAATAAATAATATCAGAGCTGAAATCAGTAAAATTGAAACAAAAGAAACAATTGAAAAAAATGACAGAACAAAAAGTTGGTTCTTCGAAAAATAAATGGAATTGACAAACTATTAGCCATGATAATGAAGAGAAGGAGAGAAAATTCAAATTACTAACATACGTGCTATAAAAGGAAATATCACAGTAGACACCACAGAAATACAGAGATAATTAGAAATTATTTTGAAAGTTTGTACTCCCATAAAATAGAAACTATCAGAAGCATTAATAAATTTCTAGTCATGTGATTTGCCCAGCTTCAACCAGGATGATATACACAATTTAAACAGATCAATTTCAAGCAAAGAAATAGAAAACACCATTGGAAGCCTACTCACAAAGAAAATCCCAGAACCGGATAGGTATACAGCCATGTTCTACATGTCCTTTAAAGAAGAAGTAATATCAATAATTTTCAAATTATTTCAGGAAATAGAAAAAGAGGGAGTACTTCCAAACTCATTATATGAGGCCAATATCACACTGTTTCCAAAACCATTCAAAGACACATCAAAAAAAGAAAACTTCAGACCAATATCTCTAATGAACATAGATTCAAAAATTCTCAACAAAATTCTGGCAAATCGAATAGTGCACCAAAATCACATGGGGTTCAACCCAGGGATACAAGTTTTGTTTCAACATATGGAAATCAATAAATGTAATTCATCACATCAATAGAGTTAAAGATAAGAATCATATGATCATCTCAATAGATGCAGAAAAAGCATTTGACAAAATATAGCACAACTTTATTTTCAAAACACTAGAAAAAATAGGGATAACAGGAGCATAGCTCAACATGGTAAAAGCTATCTATGCTAAGCCCCAGGCCAACATCATTCTAAATGAAGAAAAATTGAAAGCATCTTCTCTAAGAACTGGAACAAGACAGGGATGCCCTCTTTCACCACTTCTATTTAACATAGTTCTTGAAACACTGGCAAGAGCAATTAGACAGATGAAAAAAATTAAAGGGATAGTACAGGAAAATAAGAATTTAAATTAGCACTATTTGTTGACAAAATGATTCTATATCTAGAAGACCCAAAAAGCTCCACCAGAAAACTGCTAGAACTAGTAAACGAATTCAGCAAAGTAGCAGGATATAAAATCAACACCCATAAATCAAAGGCATTTCTGTATATCAGTGTCAAATCCTCTGAAAGTGAATCCAGGAAAACTACCCCATTGACAATAGCCTCACAAAAAAATAAAATACTTGGGAATGAATTTAATGAAAGAGGTAAAAGATCTATACTATGAAAACTACAGAACCCTAAAGAAAGAAATTGAAGAAAACATTAGAAGATGGAAAGATCCAACTTGCTCTTGGATAGGCAGAATTAATATCATCAAAATGACCATACTACCAAAAGAATTGTACAGATTTAATGCAATTCCAATCAAAATCCCAATGGCATTCCTCATAGAAATAGAAAAAGCAATCATGAAATTCATCTGGAAAAATAAGAGACTTAGAATAGCTAAAGCAATCTTTAGCAGGAAGAGTGAAGCAGGTGACATCACTATACCAGTCCTTATACTACAGAACAATAGTAACAAAAACAGCATGGTATTGGCACCAAAACAGACTGGTAGGCCAATGGTACAGAATAGAGAACACAGAGACTAACCCACAAAATTACAATTATCTTATATTAGACAAAGTTGCCAAAAACATGCATTGGAGAAAAGATAACCTCTTCAACAAATGGTGCTGGGAAAACTAGAAATCCATATGCAACAAAATGAAATGAAACCCCTATCTCTCACCATGCACAAAACTCAACTCGAAGTGGAACAAGAACCTAGGAATAAATCAGAGACCCTGCCTCTGATAGAAGAAAAAGTAGGCGCTAATCTTCAAGGCCCCAACTTCATTAATAAGACTCCTTTGGCAGAAGAATTAAAATCAAGAATAATGAATGGGATAGATTTAAACTAAAAAGTTTCTTCTCAGCAAAAGAAACAATCTTTGAGATGAATAGAGAGTCTACATCTTGGGAGCAAATCTTTACCCCTCACACATTAGATAGAGCACTAATCTCTAGGGTATATAAAGAACTCAAGAAGCTAAGGCCAAAAAACAAATAACCCAATTGATATATGAAAATATATGAAAAAGTATTAACCATTGCTAGCAATTAGAGAAATGCAAATCAAACTAAGATATCATCTCACTCCTGTCAGAACTGCAGGTATTATGAAGACAAACAACAATAAGTGTTGTCAAGGATGTGGGGAAAAAGTTACATTCATGCATTGCTGGTGGGACTGCAAATTGATGCAGCCAATATGGAAAGCAAAACTGGGAATGCAACTACCATTTGATCCAGCTATCCCTCTCCTCAATGTATACTCAAAGGACGTAAAAACAGCATACTACAGGAACACAGCCACATCAATATTTACAGCAGCACCATTCACAATAGCTAAACTGTGGAACCAACCTAGATTCCCTTCAGTAGATGAATGGACTAAATAATGTGGCATATATACACAATGAAATAGTACTCAGCAATAAAAGAGAATAAAAGAGAAATAGACAAACTCTAGATAGGGCAGAGGGTTGGGAAGGGAAGCAGTAGGGGCAAAGGGTTAGCAATAATGGTGGAATGTGATGAGCATCATTACCCATTATGTACATGTATGAAGACATAAATTGGTGTGAATATACTTTATATACAAACAGAGATATGAAAAATTGTGCTCTATATGTGTATTATTAATTGTAAAGCATTCTACTGGCATTTATTGAAAAAAATCAATAGAAAAAGAAAAAGAGTGCTGTTTATTGTTCTCATTAGTTACACCTGTTAGTAGAATTTATTTTGAAGTATTATATAGAGTATAACTTCCAATTTTCTTGGTTGAACATGATGTAGAAGTACATTGGTCCTATAGTCAAATATGCACTTAGGATAGTAATGTCCAATCCATTTTACTATATTTCCTATTCCATTCTTCCCCCCTTCCCTTCATTACCCTTTGTCTAATCCAATGTATTTCTATTCTTCCATACCACCCACCCTCTTATTGTGAGTTAGAATCTGCATATCAGAGAAAATATTCAGCTCTTAGTTTGTTGGGATGGCCTTATTTCTCTTAGCAAGATAGTCTCCAGTTTTACCCATTTACCAGAAAATGTCATAATTTCATTCTTATTTAGGCTAAATAATATACATTGTGTATATGTACCACATATTTTTATCCATTCATCTGTTGAATGGCACCTAAGTTGGTTCCATAGTTTAGCTATTGTGAATTGAGCTGCTATAAACATTGTTGTGGCTGTATCATTGTAGTGTGCCAATTTTAAGTTCTTTGATATAAACTGAGAAGAGGGAAAAACTGAGTCCAATGGTAGTTTCATTCCGAGTTTTCTGAGGAACCTACATACTGCTTTCTATAGTGTTTCACCAATTTACATTCCTACCAGCAATCTATATGCATACTTTCACCCCATATCCTTGCCAAAGTTTATTGTTGCTTGTATTCTTTATAATTGCCATTTTACTACAGTGAGATTAAAGTCTCAGTGTAGTTTTAATTTGCATTTCTCTAATTGTTAGTGATATTGAACAGTTTTTTTCATTTATTTGTTGAATAACCATACTTCTGTGAAGTGTCTATTCATTTCCTTTGCCAATGTATTGATTGGATTATTTTGGTTTTTTTTTTGGTGTTAAGTTTTTTGAGTTCTTTATATATCTTGGAGATTAATGCTCTGAGGTCCAGGAAGCATAGGTTTTCTCCAATTCTGCAATGATAAAGGATAGAGACACAGAGACTAATCCAGATTCATACAGTTATCTCATTTTATACAAATACACCATTAGAGGAAAGAGAGCCTCTTCAACTAATGGTGCTAGGAAAACTGGAAATCCACTTGTAGCAAAATTAAAGTAAAACTCTATCTCTCACCCTGTATAAAACTTAACTCAAAGTGGTTCAAGTACTTAGGCAATAGAATAGAGATTCTGCACCTAATAGAAGAAAAAGTAGCCCCAAATATATGTCAGCTTAGGAACTGACTTCCTAACAAGACTCCTTAATTATAAAAAGTAAAATCAAGAATCAATCAATGGGACAGAATCAAACTAAAAATGTGCCACATTCTTCTTAATGGCAAAGAAAATAATCAAGAATGTAAAGAGAGAGCTGACCGTGGAAGTTTTGATCTGGGGTGGGAACTTGATATGATTTGGATATTGTAAAAGGGCAATAGACAGGAAATCATCTTTGGTGTTAAAGTTATCACATTAATCCAGACATGGATTGATAATGGACTTATAAGAGGATAACTGGGACATGATATTAGATTCTGTTTATATTTTGAATTAAAGCAGGCAATTGCTGGTGGAGATTAGGAGAAAGCAGGTAGTCTACAAGGAGGTTTGTGATATGCTTAGCAAACACATGGTGATTTTTTTCCTCAGCAATCCTTTAATGATTCAGAGTACACGTAACTTGAGAAGTCTCGAGGAAAAATGAGCCTGAAAATAAAGAATAGATTAGGATTTATCTTTTTTTGGTACTGGGGATTGAACCCAGGGACACTTGACCACTTAGCCATATTTTCCTCATTCCTCATTTGGTGCAAGACGTGTTTTTGTTTTGGACCAACCCTTTCAGTCCAGTGTTAGGCTTCTCCATTACAAATTCTCAAGTCCTCAATCCATCAAATATTCCCTTTCTCTTCCAGTTGCAGTCTCTTCTATACATTAGTTTTCTGCTGTTGGTATTATATCATACTTTCATCTCTAAAAAATACATCTTCTCCCACACTCTATTTATTTCTTTGTCTACAGCAAATGTATAGAAAACATGGTGAAATTCAGGTGGTACCACAAGTAATATTACTGTAAAACCTTTAAAACGACTACAGTTATAAAGAGGAACACAATGTAATATTAATTAGGATATGGTATGAAAGTTAGTTTCATATACTGTTAGTGTTATGTTCACTGTCTAAAAATAACTTAGCTTTACCTAATATATTAAAGTTGGACATACCCTACAGCAACACATTTGCATTCCTTGGAATGACTACCCACAAATATACATGTACATGTTCACAGATGTGGAAAATAATGTATTAACACACAGTTTTATAACAGACACAAAACCAAAAAATAATGAAAATTTCTGTGAATGTTAGAAAAATAAACAATTTGTGCCATATTCTGATAATCAGAGAGCATACAGTGATGCAAGTGAATAAGCAGAATCACACCCACAGCAGGATAGATATCAAGAACACAAAGGTGAGTGTAGAGCAAGGAGCGAAGGAACATCACTGGCATAATTGTACTTACATAACTTGCAAAACAAAATGAGCCATTCCCTTTAGGCTTGCATGATGTGGATGTGAAACTAGGAAGAAAAGGAGTGATTATTATTAAATCAAGATAATAGGTTTGTTGGGCAGGTAAAAAAATTATTAGGAATGGGCACCAAGAACCTGGTTCTTAGTAGAAACATATTAAATGGCAGCTATGCAAGTAATGTAAATAGCATAAAGGTAAGTACAGTATAGGAAAGGGAACAGGGGGAGAGAGGAGAGAAGTACTAGAGGCTGAATTAGAGCAAATTATAATCTATGCTTTTATAATTACAACAAAATGAATCCTAATGTTATGTATAACTAAAAAGAACCAAAAAAAGTTGATGAAATTTAAAAATAATAATAATTTCCAGGTGGTGATAAGTAATTTTCAAATAAAAACAAGAATTCCATTCATCTTAACTGTCAATGGAATCTCACACACTCATGTAATTACGTCCAGTGTCCATCCTCCCAGTAATAGTCTCTGAACCTTCTAAGAGTAGCAGGAACTTATCTCCAGACTATGCTTGGCAAGAACATCTAAAATGAAACCAATATTTTATCCTGCTCCTCAATACAGACTAAATTTGACTTTTACTGAGGAAAACATTGTTTTTGTCTTTAGAGCTAAACCTGTTTAACACTTAAATGTTTTATTTCTCTTATTGTTTTGCAAATATTAACTCATTTTAATCTCAGATAAAAGAATTGATAATTCTCTCATTTTATTGAGATAAAATGAATCAGATATTACTGCTATTTCACTGTTTTTGATATGAGGAAAGTTAGCCAAAGAGAAGTAAAGAAAGCTGCCAAGCATTGTATACATCTTATTGCTGAAGGCATGTTACAAGTCTGGTAGCCACGCTCCAGCAGGGGCGATTTCAAGCACTCTACTACATTATGTGGCCATTGGATGCGCAGTTGCCTGGACAAAAGAGATGGCAAGGGTAAAGACAAACTAAGAAACTAACTTGAGGGGCCCAGAAATGGAATGCTTTTGTGAACAGACCAGGCCATTTCAAAACAGAGATATTGATTTCTATCATCCTTTCTTTCCCACAAAATTTTTACTTTTTCTCTGTAATTTCCCTGTCTCAATAAATAGTAACACACTCCATCACAAGGCAACCATGAACTGAATCTTTTGTTTTAGGGGTCAGTGACATTTTCTGTAAAGAGTCAGAGCCTGAATGTCTCTGGATTCATGAGCAGATGCTTTCTGTCACAATGATTCAACTTTGTTAGTGTAGCACAAAAATCGGCATAGATGAAACATAAAGAAGTGTGTCTATGTTCCAATAAAAAATTATTTATAAGAACAAGGCTTTTGGCTAATGGCTATGTTAGTCTAACAATATGTGGCAAATTATGTACTATGTTAGTTTACTTGCAGTGTAGCACATTGTACATGGTTGATGATCAATGCAATTTTTTTTTTTTTTTTACTTTTTCCTTTTCTTTTCCTTCTCCTTCTCCTTCTTTGGTGCCAGGGATTAGAACCTGAAATTCTTAATCACTGAGTCATATTCCCAGCCCTTTGTATTTTTTATTTCAAGACAGAGTCTCATTAAGTTGCACAGGGCATCGTTTAAATTGCTGACAGTGTCTTTGAAATTTCAATTTTCCTGCCTCAGCCTCCTGAGCTGCTGGGATTACACATCCAGCTCAGTTCACTGTTTTTGAATGAATGGCCTAAATTATCATAGCACATTAATTTCAAGTTACTTGCAATGCATAGAGAAGACAATTATTTCAGGTCAAATTTCTAAATGGCAGGTCTCAAGATTTTCCCCAATTTTTTTATTTAAAATGAAAATTTCTTAAATATTAAGTTTAAAAGAACAAAACTGATATTCTTTATGTTTTGAATTGAAACTGCTGGGCCTTCCACTCTCAGTCATAAATTATTTCAAGAACGTGGGTAATAGAAAGGGAAAAAAACAACTCTTTTGACATATGTCTGTTCCATTGGGAAGAAACTTCTTTTATTTTTTCCAAAGGAAAATATGTTATTAGCTAACCAGTAACAAAAAGTTATTTTTTTTCCCTGCCATAAACTAGTAGCAATTTAATCACCCTATTTGGATTATTATGTGCCAAACTCATCCACTGATATTTTGGTGCCTGTATATATTTGTGGAGGATGATGTTAGAGTGGGGCATAGTAGTGAATATTTATAATACAGGGCTCTGTTGCATACTGCATAGGTAAAGCAGTAGATATTTAATCAATTTTATCTTACTGATATTAAAAATACAATTCTTTCTTCTTTGAAATATTTTATCTATTAACTTACACTGTGAAAATCAATACATTTATGGACTATCTGGTTTAAATTTTATGGTTGTTTCTGGCATAAAGTTTCTTAGACAATATTGTTTTCTAAGGGTTTTTGGTCATTGCCTCCTATTCCATACCTTCCCCCTCAAAACACTCCTTAGTCAAAATACTCCAATATGAGTGCTGGCTTTACCAATCCATTTGAATTTCTCAAACACATTTATCTGCAAATGCAATAATACTTAGGTCTCAAAATGCACTGCCTAAGAATTTGGAGAGAGATTAAGACTGGAGGGAAATTGTGTAACCCAGAAAAATACTTTAGATCTACTTTGGGTTGCTAGTATGGGAAGGTGAAGAATAAATGATTTAAATTTGAGTCTAGGGATATTGGGGAGAGGAAACAAATGGAATGAATACTTAAAACACTCTATGCTTCATGTACCAGGCCAAATGCATTCTTCTTTCTCTCATGATTTCTGTATTTCTAAGTAATTCATTGTTTTTAGGAGTATAACTTTAGTGGAAGCTATGATGAGACTTGCTGTAAGACTAGCTTAAGGCAGGACAGTTTCCCTGCACTGTGTATATGTGAATTAGATAAACAAAAAGGGTTATTTAATAAAGTAGGCATAGCTTAAACTCCAGTGTTTTAAACATACTTACCTAGTTGATTAACTTTTCCTACTAATGCTATTTTTGTTAGTAGGATGTAAAGCATAAACCCACAGTACAGAAAGACTATTTTGCCCAGAGAAATAAAGAATCTTTTGAGTGTGTCTCACAATTTTATTTTTTAGTCCATATTGTACTGTATTGTTCAACCTTGTCATTACTGTTTTGATCCTGCTTTCTTTATTTTTTTCTTAAAGAAGCAGCAGAGAATGGTGGTTCTAGTAAATTCTAGGGCAAGAAAGTCTTCCCTTGCATTATAATTCTACTGCTTACTGTTTAACTAGGATTTAGCCCTTTTCCAATTTGTGAAATGGGGATGTGGTAGTCTCTTTTTGATAAGGTTGAAAATGAAGTGAATTACACATAAAAAGTGATTATAGGACTGTGGATTAAGCTCAGTGGTAGTAGAGTGCTTAGCATGCAGGAGGTCCTGCGTTCAATCTTCAGAATATATAAATAAATAAAGTTTAGAACAGCATTAGGGCCATGATGTTTTCCAATTCTAATTGGTACTATGTACATTGCATGCACTGCAGATTGCCATAATGACAGCTGAGCACAGAGCTACACAATGTCCTGGGAGCCTCTGAGCCAGCTATTATTGGTGGTATTTATTGCCATGTCTCCTTTTAATTCCTGTGATCTTTTAAACTTCTAATTGAAAATTCAACAGGTCTTTATTCATATTTTTCAAGTTGTCCTCTAAAGTAGAAGATGTTATGCTGATAGAGATTGAATGAATGTGTTTGAAAAGATCATTTTCAAAATGCCACCCAGTCTTGTGTGGAACAAAAAAAAAAATGCATAAATATTCTTCAGAGAGATTGACTCTTCTTATAAGCTTATGCTTGGTTGGTCCAATCATGATCAAAATTGAAAGAAATTATTTGATTCTCCTTTTGACCTGAGGCCTCCTGCCATGTTGGCTGACCCAGGGCATTCCTGAGAAAGATGCTTCCACAGGGTGCTGCGTCTCGTCACTAATTCCTTTCTCTTCCTAATGTGACTTATCACCAATCATCCATAAGCTTGAGCTGAGTCTCTTAGGAGGATTTAAATTTGGTTTTTCCCAGGAGAATTTTTTTACCAAAAACATAATTACACATTGATCTGGTCACAAATCCTTATGTCAGTACTCATTTTCATCTCAGATTCTTTCAAAACCCAAGAGAATATTACAAAGTTACAAAACAAATCAAAACAAAAGAGCATTGGTTTCTATTTGGAATTTTTTCATAGATTAAAGAATGAAGAAATTAAAATGCCTAATTTTAAAGATGCTTTAAATTTTTGATATTCATGTAAGATTTATATACTCAGATTTAAATCATCATCTTTTGATGATTTTCTCTTCAAGGTTCACAAATAAGGACATAGTAGCTCTGGTATTTATTTAGTATTACCTTATTCTTTTTGTATTTCAGTTGTCTAATCTTTAAAATAGGGATAGTAATATTATTTACCTAATAGTGTATTTTATCTGAATAAAATAATTTATTTATAGAGACCCAAGTAGCCTCTAATATATACATATGGACTACTGTATTCTATTTTACAGATTAGAAAAATGAAGTAGAGAGCAGAAACTCTTAATCCCTATTTGGCATTTTCTCTTGCCCAACTATTCATAGATCCTAAATATAAAATTAGTAAAAAATTTAGTCTCATGTCCCAGTTTTTGCATGATGAGAAAAGTGGCTTTTCTGAAAAATTGGGCTTTAGTTATTGCAAATATTACCAGTGCAGGATACATGTCAAAAATGCTACCATATTAAGGATTAATTTATTCCCTTTCTTTCATGTACCACTAAAACACAACTGGATAAAGAAAAAAATAAAGGAGGAATAAAATGTTTAAGAAAGAAATCTTTGAACCCATAGAACCTTTCAAAATACTACACTTGAGAAAGTTGAACCTGAACATTAGAAAAAGCTTATTTTATTAATTGTTTGTAAAATCACTAGAATTTTTAAGGCGTCTTTAAAAATAAAGTAGTCCATATGTATATATTAGAGGCTACTTAGGTCTCTATAAATAAATTATTTTATTCAGATAAAATACACTATTAGGTAAATAATATTACTATCCCTATTTAGAAAAAAAAAGTTACTTTTTTAACAAAAATATCTCTCCTGAGATTTATTACTATGTTATTTAGAATTATGGTTAGAATAGTGTCTTATTAGCCAGAGGACTCCAGGTAAAACAAATACAGTGGGGAAGAAATTCGGCATTTTCTAGTATGTTATTTAGGATTCTATTCTCATTTTTAAAGGCACTGGATAGATATGTCCTACACTCCTCCCTTCTCTGGGGCCTGGTATTTCCCAGGAATGTTGTCAAGTGACTGAAACCACCAGAGCAACAAGGTCACTTGAGCTTTTGCACTTGAACTATTGCCTTTCTCTCTTTCTCCTTGGAAAGGAAAGCCCCAGACCTGAGTAAGTAAGGCCCCCAACAAGAAACTTCCTTTTAACTTATAGTAAGATGTTTTTATGCTTGTGAGCATTTTGAAAGATAGTTTTGATATTCCTAAAATGAATCATTTTTAATTTTAACTTGCTCATAATTTGTGTTAAGTAGAGTTCCCTGGTCTATTCCTGAAGCCATATCAAATAATACATAAATAAATAATTGACCAATCAATCCATTCCTGTTTTTAAACTGGCAGGATTTTTTTTTTTTTTTATTGCTGGGCACTATTGACTTAATCAGTTGACTAACACGGGTATTCTTCAGGGTTCTCCAGAAAAATAGAACTAGTAGGATATGTATATAGATGAATGAGAAGATTTATTATGAGAATTGGCTCACGTGATTATGGAGAATGAGAAATTCCCATGGCATGCTGAGAGCAAGCTGGAGACCCAGAGGAGCTGGTGATGTGCTTCAATCTAAAGCCAAAGGTTTGAGAAAGAATGGGATGTGGTAAACAGTCTGCTGGGGTAAAAGCTCAAGAACCCAAACTCAGGAGCATCCCAAGTCAGGAGCAGATGGACATTCTTAAGCTCCAGAAGATAAAGAATTAATACTTCCTTGGCTTTTTGATTCCATTCTGGCCTTTGAGGGAGCTGGTGATGCTTGCCCACATTACTGAGGGCAATATTCTTTACTCAGCCTACTGATTCAAATGCTAATCTCTTACTGAGATAAATTTATCCAGCTATCTGAGAATCCCTTAGCCCAGTCAAGTTGGAATAGACAGTGATCACACATACACTATTGTAATTTTAACCAACTTTAGCATGGCATGGTATTTGGCACGAGCTAGAAAATGTGCCAAGTGCTTGTTACTCATTTAATACTCACAATGAATCTATGAGGTAGTTATTATTGTTGTTGTTTTCATTTATAAGTGAGTAAAGAGCAGCAGCAAGAGTGATTTAGTAACTGAGGACAAACAGGTAATAAGTGCAGTGCTGAAAGCTAAACTCTAATGCCCCTGCCTCTGAAGTCTGTGCTTTTACTCCCATGTGTCAATTCTCCCACTCTGCTTCCTGCCTTACCTTCTACTCACCTTGTTAACTTAGAGTCCATTGCATAAGAACCTTGTACTAGAAAGAGTAGATATATGAACATTATGCTTTGCTTTCTATGAATTTTTCCTATTTATGATCTATAAATAACCTTGGAACATTCTCTTTATGCATAAAACATTTCATGAATAATTGATATAATATGTAGGTAAATCCCATGCTACCTATGGGGTCAGAATATTTTAGTTATTTTTGAAAGTCTGAGGAAGATTATATTTTCAATGAAAATTCCTTGACACAGGCCCATGTGTATGAGTCATTATGTGGTCTTGGAGATGCGTACTTGTTCTGGCAATTGACCTAGCATGGTGGTGCTGTTACACTCTGCCTGATCTGAAGATTAAACAACTGGTAGAGCACAGAAGAATGTAATTCCAGTGGGTGTTATTTAACATTCCTTTAAATCTGGATGCCATGTGATCAATGCTTAGTTACGGAGTTGGCAATTTCTTCATTCTCTGGCATCCTCTGCAGGCTATATTCAGAGCTAGGAGGACATCCTGGGAGTGTAAAACAGGCACACAGCTTGCAGTGTTGTGTGTTTGTATGTGTGTAACAGTTATCATTGTTCAAGGACTTTGGAAATGAGCTGCTCACTTATATTATAGAGGCCTTTTGAAAATCCAGTCAGGATTGTGGCTTATCAGGGACGCATTGTATCTAGTTTTATACCTCCTGAATAAAATAAAAAGGAAATGAAAATGTTTTCACTCAGTGAAAGCACTGAATTTCAAACAGAATTTTAGAGCACAGGTTCTGCATAATATTGATTAATTGTCTCTTGTTGCAACATTCTGTGTTATAAAATACATAAAGTAACAGACATAGAGGCCATTCGGGTAAGCATTTTTCTAAAGAAGACATACATTTATTTATTTGTTCACTTATTCATTCATTTAATTTCATTCTTCAATAATATCTTGAATCCAAATTAGGTAACTGTGCTAGTTACTAGTGATGAAAAGGTAAATAAGACAAGAGACTGGACTTTGAAGACATTATGGTTTCATAACAGAGACATATATGAAGGAAATGATTGGAAGGAGTGTGATTAGTTATAAGTGACTATCTGTAGAAGACACATATGGCAACATTTTTCCATGTCAGTATAGATATTTCATAAATATTATTTTCAATGGCCATTCATAATACACTGTTAAGGAAATATTTTACCATAGTCCTGAACATTTTTAAACTTTTGAAAATTTGTTTTTAGTCTACTGTTACTATAAATGATACTCTAATGAACATTTTAAAGTTTTTATTTCCCTTACATTTTTCTCTTGGGGTAAATAATGCAAAGAGTTATTGCTAAGTCAATGGCTATCAAAATTAGAACATCCACAAAACATATTAAAAATAGTTTGCCTCAAATGTATGATTGTATATCTTTCTAAATATACACAAAACTATTTTACTGAATCCTTTATCAATATTAAATTATGTATTATATATATTACATATTATAGTTTGAAAAAAAACTTAAAAATTTGGCAATAAAAGTGAATTAAAATAAATATGAATTTCTATTTTATTACTGGTAACAGATTAATTTCTATTATTATTATTACTGCAATTATTTTTGTTACCATATTTATTTCCTTTGGGCTGTATGTTTTTCGTTTATTATATTATTTATGGAAGTCTTAGTAATCTCTTAATTGATTTATGAATTCTTTATCCATTAAAAATTAAATTTTGACTGTCTTATATGCTTCAAATGCATTTTTACTTTTTATGAACGCCTGCAAAAAACAACAAATAATGCAAAATATTCATTTTTTTCTTTTGACTCCCTTTTTTTACTGTCAAAAATAAAAATAATAAGAAAGTATGTATCAATGCAGTCTTGTATAGGCAGGGTAGAACATGGCACTAACCAACTACAAAACGATATGTGTGATAAAGTCCTGAGTACAATGTTATGTGGATCACATTACATGGTTGAAAATATGCTTTTGTTCTCATCCTTTAGTTAAGCTGGATCACATGTTCTATCATAACTGAGTGAACTTCTTTGTGCACGTAAGTGTGGGACATTCATAAAGGTAAATTTCTCATCTTTGAGTTTTTGTCTACCTAGCTAATCTTTGTGTACCTAGCATATGTAACCTTTTCAGTATTTTGGAAATACACTATCTTTCAGTGTAGGGGTTGGATGCAGAAGAAAGAATACATTTCCCATTGAATAAACTTCCCACATTATTTGGGGAGGGGAATTATGGCATCTGACTAAGGGTTGGCCCCATAGGCTCTGCCTCACAGGAGGCTGGGCCAGAGGAGTATTCTTTTGGCAGTTGGAGGAGCAGTAGCACCACAGGGCTCTGAGAATCAGTAGCTGTGCCCAGTATGCACTGAAGGCAGCACTGAGCTGTGGAATCCCAGGATCAGTAGTGGCAGCAGGCTCTGCAGCATTATTTGGGTTGTGGCACAGGTATCATTTTCTTTTTCTATTTTGGCCCATTTTCTCATCCAGTTCCTTTGGGCCACTTAGTCATTCTCTAAGTTGTCAAAAGGTTTGACTTGCATGTTTTTGTTTTTTGAACTCAGATTGTGGAGTTCATTTTTATTCTTTGCCTCTTGACCAAGTATCATCACTAGTTAAATATGGAGAAGGAGCAGATAAGATTCAGAAACATCCAACAACTTGAAAGCCTATTATTTTTCTCAGATATCTATTTTTCAGAGATGGAAAGTGAGATCTGGAGAAGTTAAACTAGTAACCAGAAACTCTCATGCAGATATTGGGTGGCAGAGATAAGGTTGGAATCTGTGTCTCATATTGGTTGGTGTTCTTCTGAATGTACTTTCCTCTGTCCTGGCTCATTGATTCAAATGGTAGTCTGACTTGTCCATGTTTGTCTAGGTTACATCAATCATATGCTGTGTTTCTTAGGGAAAGATTTGTTGGCTTTTCCTATCCCCTGCAGGAGAGGGATTTTTTTTTCCCCTCCATGCTCCTAGGTTTTCTTCCTGGAGTCCTGCACATTAATCTTACAGAAGACAAAATAGTAAGTGGAAAAACTATTAATTTAATATAGGTTTTACATGATGGAGAGTCATCCAAGAAAAAGGTCTGAACAACATGATGAAGAGTAAAATCTTTTAGGGAAAATGTTATTGGAAAAAATGGATCTGAGCTAAGCATGGTAAATAGGGGAGAACTTAGCAATGTCTATTCATGCAGATTCCTCTTATTGTCCTTCCATGTTCAGAGATGAGAATATTTCTTTCATCCAGGTATAGGGAAGGCATTTCTTACCTGAGGATCTTTTGGCCTTCTTCAGGGAAGAAAGGGGAAATCAGAGTCAATCCTGTACCTGCCATTTCTTAAATTTCTTCATTTTAAAATAGTCAACATGCCAAGGTACATAATCTTGGGATAGTGTTGTTTGAATCTGGTCACTATGGTTTTTCCCTTTTGCATCATGGTCTTGCACAGGATCAGAAAAGCAGAGGTACCTGACTAATCTGTGTAACTGAAATGAAGCTCAGTGTTGTATGTGAAAATAAGCATGTTCAAAGTGAAATGAGTTAAATTCATTTAATCAAATAGATCATATATTACACTAGAATTTAGAAGATAAATGGATAAAATTGTTTCCTATTGTTTGAGGATTTTCCCAAGTCCTTTTAGGCTGCGATGGCAAAATACCATAAAGCTTATAAACAAAAGAATTTTATTTCTCATAGTTTTGGAGGCTTGGTGGTACAAGTTGGAGGAATTGACAGATGCAGTATCTAATGAGGGGCTGCTTTCTCACAAGTGACAACTTTTACTATGTCCTCATGTAGTGAAATGTTCCAGCCAGTTTTCTGGGGTCTCTTTCACAAGCAACCTAAATTTTCTCCTATAGACACTCCTTCATACTGCCATCACCTTGGAGGTTAGAATTTCAACACTGGAATTTTGGGATGGGGGCCAAACACTCAGGCTTTAAATATAAAGCATATAATAAATGAAATCATTTGATGTTTTCCTCTGATCTAATAACCTTCATACTGGTTAGTTCATTAACATGCAGTGAGTACAGTGAATTCATTTAATTTTTCTTTAAAAAATAATTTGCAGTGGCTTTAAGAAAAATATGAATCAGGTTTTTGACCATACTATAGGACTGATGCATTCATCATTTCTGGCTTAAAGTAACATTGGCTCAACTTGACTAACCATTTGGGTAATAACTCACACTGAGAGGAATACTAGGGTAATTACCACAGTTTTGATACAGTTTCATAATTGCCTCATTCATTTTAATTTTGCATCCCTAGTAAGCTTCTGGCAGTTTGAATCCCCAAGCTTTCTCCTGAGGGTTAGGAGTTGCCCATACTTCCTTGTTTTCCCCAAAAGATATTAGGCAGAAATTCAAGCCAAATATCTACATCAAGACACTAGACTACTCCCTAACAGTGAAGGAAAAGGTGCTTGGGAGTGCCTTTCTCAGATGGAGTTCTTCCTGGGAATGTGTCCTTTGGTGGCTTTGAGAGTGCCCAGGTCATTCATACCACAGATTCAATATTCCAGTTACACAAAAATGTGAGATTTGACTGAATGGTTGACTTCAGCTGTATACAAATTTTTTTTTCAGAAATGTAAATTTATTTTACCTTTTAAGATATGGAGCATGTTTACACAGAAGTCTAGTAACACATGCTCTAAAATCTCTATATTTATCTTCAGTTTTACAACCTAATTATTGTTTAGTCTAAGTTTTACATCAGATGTGAATTTATTTGAAGGAGCTAACTAAGAAGTGTTGCTTCCTGGGATGAAATTTCAATGTTAAGTGGAAAATATATGGAAGGTCTTATTTATTAATGGCTGCTAATGGCTCCTAAATGCAGTTTTTAGAGGAACAATTACTGCCTTGTTTTGACACGTCAACTGGGGATTATCCTTTCATATGTAAATTGGCATTTTTCTGTTTGGACCTAGGTAGCCTTCAATTTGTGATATTCTAAATTCTCATTCTTCCCAGATCATCACATTTTGACTCAGTAGGCTAGCAGGCAGGGTGCAAAGAAAATGCCTTCAGACTGTGGTTTTCTGACCATGCACGAATGGTTCCATCTCCCCTGATCATGTTTTGTTACCACAACTCAGCAGCTAAAAGTCAACAGCAACAGCAACAGATTGTTTCTATGGTGTTTTCACTGCTGTCTACTAGGTCAGAGGAAAGATGGTTGTGTGCAAACAGACTGTGAAAGAAAAGAGAAAAAGGTGCAAGAGACACCCAAATCACCAGTCTTAGAAAAAGTGCTTTGTATAACCAGGAGATATTTCAAAGTTAGTAAAATGTTTGTATGGGTTATTTCTCTTCTTTAACCTTATTATTAGTGCATTATATTTATACATAATAGTGGGGTTCATGACACATTCAGAAATGCATATAACTTAATTTGCTCCATTTTACTCCTCAGTACTTCTTTTCCTTTTCTCTTTCCTCCCCGCATCCCCTTCCTTTACTCTACTGGTCTTCCTTCTATTTATATATTTTTTAATTAGTGCATAATATTAATAAATATTGGTGGTGCTGACTGTGATATATTTATACATTCACTTAGCATAATTTGGCCAAGCTCATTGCAATGTACCTCCCTATTCCCCTTTCTCTCCCTTGATCCTTGGCCTCTATGCTCCTGTTTTCCCTTTTATTTACATAGGATTTCCCACCCTGTATTTTACTTCTTATATCTCTCTAGCTTCTGCATATGAAAGAAAAGTTTCAACCCTTCATTTTCTGAGTCTGGCTTGCTTCAGTTAGTATGAGATTCTCCAAAATTCCTCCTGTTTATCAACAAATGCCATAATTTCATTCTTATATATGGCTGAGTAGATATAATATATAATATATAACCACTTCTGCATGGTCAGAAAACCACAGCCTCTAGGCTAAGTAGATATAATCTATAATATATTATTTTTTTTTATTCAGTCATTGTAAGGGTTATTTCTTAAGAGGAATTTTAGACTTATTTTGAACAATGGCTACATAATGAGAAAAACAAATAGCTCCCAAAAGTGGCATTTTGGGAAGAATCACACTGTACCTGGTTCAATAAAGTGAGCAGAGGGTTATAAGTGCAGAGTTTGTTGTTAGACTGCTTGGGATGGAACGCTGATTTCAATGCTATGTGACCTTGGTCAAGCTAATGAACCATCCTGTGGCAAAGTACCAACATTATTCTAACCTAACAAGTATTTTGCAATTCATACATTATTTTTAAAAGTGAGATGAATTCACTGGTACCAGCTCTCTGGAAAGAACCTGGTTAATAAATGTTCATGACTATTATAATTATTGTATGTAACATTAAAAATATCACTGAAAATAACCATTTAAGGGCTGGAATTGTAGCTCAGTATTAAGAGTGCTTGCCTAGCACATGTGAGGCAATGGGTTTGATCCTCAGCAACACAAAGAATAAATAAATGAAATAAAGGTATTGTGTCCATCTACAACTAAACAATTTAAAAGAAAAAAGAAAATAACCATTTCAACTCCTTAAGAATATTTTCAAATAATTGCTAAACAAAAACAAACACCCAATTTAGAGATAAAAAAAATAGGCTTATGACTAAGTTTGTTTTAGTTCTTTGTCTTTTCAGTGTGATACATTGGAAAGAGAATATAACTTATGTTTGAATTTTGGTTTCTTTGTCTACTTACAAGCTGTGTGAACTTTACTAATTTACTTCTCTTACCATCAGTTGTTCAGTTTTAGTTATAGATATGATCCTACTTTATTCAAAACATGGATATGAAGTCTAACTTAGCCTAAGAATTTTTTATGGGCTAGTGCTTGGCTTACAATAGCAACTTAACAGATATTTCTCTATTTTTTTCTCTCTATCAAAATTAATATAATTTCACTTTAGATAAACATAAATATACCAAAGTTCTGTACCTTTAAAATGTAGCTTCATGTTTATTAAATGAAAATGCTTGAGGCTGGGCATGTAGCCCAGTGGTAGAGCACTTGGCCAGCATGCATGAAGACCTGGACTCAATTCTCTGCACCAAAACAAAAGACTAGTAACATGGTCAATGTAAAAACAAATGTGAGACAAAAATAATGATGCAGAAATTACTTAAAATTCATTCAAAGAGACTTACTTGTAACATATTAGAAA
Organism: Ictidomys tridecemlineatus; assembly: GCF_052094955.1. Taxonomy (NCBI): domain Eukaryota; kingdom Metazoa; phylum Chordata; class Mammalia; order Rodentia; family Sciuridae; genus Ictidomys; species Ictidomys tridecemlineatus. The sequence goes on along the minus strand of NC_135480.1, from coordinate 78,283,789 downwards.
ATAATAGTTTTTCAATTGCTGCTCTATTCATGTCTAAATATGTAGGTTGTGACTAGACTGTTACATAGTTTTAAAAAGTATATATATCACTCTGTAACTTGATTTTCTTTTCCCTGGTAAACATATTGTGTGTATATTTCTTGTTTAATACTTATAGACATGCAGCATTATTTTTAAAGACAGTATAGCATTTCATCTTAAGAATTTTTTGCATAGTTTATTTAACCAGCAACAAATTGATAGATATTTAAATTGCATCATTTTGTCTCTATTAAAACAGTGCTGTAACACTGCATTTATGTCTTATATACCTCTAGTGCTTAAGTAACTTTCTATATGTGAGTTCTAAAGGTGGAATTACTGCATTAAGGTGAACGCACCGTTTATAATTCATGCTTACATTTCTTGGATAATTAGTAAGAGCAACCATCATATTATATGAAATATTTTTTCCTTGAGTTACTTGCCCCAATTCACTGTAAGTGGTATAATTACTTATTCATGGCATCCAACAATCTCTTAAAATATTTCACACAATATACTTATATTAAGTGTTGTATAATTTCATATATATATATATATATATATATATATATACACACACACACACATTTATATACATATATACACATATATTTTTTTAAATGAAGCTTTGGTAAATAGTTATATCAGATTTGACCAATGTAATATTTGTAGTAATTTGTATTTGATATCCAGCCCTAGGATTTTCCTAGAGAATATAACAATTTTTCCATCATATTTTGAGGAAAAAGCAGACTCAGTTGAAGCCATTGAGACTTACTTTCTCCTTTTGCAAATGTAGTTCACTGAATGTAAAAGGTAATGAAAATTAAACCTGTGTGTATCTAAGTATATGTGCATATGTACAGGCTTGTATGTACATGCATGCATACTTACAGATAACCCCTTGTTATGTTTTCATTGGGCAAAACAATAGTTAGTTTTCTAGTGTCTATGCTCATAGGGCAGGAACAAAACTATTTACTGAATAAATATGTTGAGTTAAGCTGTGTTGCAGTGCAAGTAGGTGAGTTGTCACATCATTGTCTTTTGTTCATTATTCAAGCTGTTCACTTTACTATGGCATATTAACTCCTAACAATCATCATTGTTCCATCAATAAATGTCTATTCTGTAGTGTGTGGAGAATTAGAAATTTCAAGGATGTATTGTGAAACACAAATTTCTATAAGCCATCTGGGAGCAATTTAAAAATGAATTTAACTGTGTCTAACTCATGGTAATCATGTATTTCTGGTCGTATTGTGATGGCTCTCTCGCTTACTGACACTTGTGCACATTCATATGGGAGGTGATACAGGGGAGTAGTTAAGGATTCGAGCTCTGGAGCTGAACTTCCTGCGCTTAGATCCTGGTCCTGAAAAAGGCTTTCTGTGAACAAGACTTTGTCTCTCCATGCCCCATGCTATGTTTAAATATGGAACTACCAAGAGAACTATTCAATAGGATTACTGTGAGGATAAGTGAGTTAAGACAGAAAATCCCTTAGAACAGCACCTGGACCAAAGTGCTAGTCACATCAGCTAGACTCCCTCAAGACCTGGTTCCATTTTTTCTCCCTTTCACATCAATAAACTTTCAAAACTTGAACTGAGCTATATTTTCACATTAGTGTTATAGTTTTCCTTCTTCTACACATTAATAGAAATTTCTTTTCATCTTGTAAGTTAATGAAGTCATGTTCTTTTTATGGCAATTGTGAAGATGCAGCAAACCATGTGGAAAAGCACAAGAGTTTTAGAATCAGAAATAATTGAGTTTAAATTCTGGATGATCACTTATTCTGTGATCTGGGGGAGGTTACTAAAGATAGGATCTAATAACACAAAGATAATATAGATCTTTTCTTTTTTGATCTTCTGCAATATCTGGGTATAGTACTAAAACATGGCGGATGCTCACAAGCAGTTATTTTTTTCTAAGAGATGTAAATTTCTTAATGACAGCAGTATGCTTTATTTACCTGTATAAATAAACCCCAATTAGGGTCCAATTCAGGCCCACATGGGCTCAATTTTACTTAGATAGATTGACACATTTACTAGATGATCTAGCATTAGGCATTGCTGGATCTGGGTATTTAAATGATATTATTAGTACAGTTCCCACTTTTCCTGTGAACTGGTTCTATTTTCAAGAAAGCACTCCCTTCTTTGTACTAAGACAATTGTAAACTAGGTTCCTATATTTTCAATAATGACAATGAAAAGATAATGTTTTTTTTTTTTTCCCAAAAAATGCCAGCCAATGCTCAGTGTAGATTTCCTCAGTGCCAGCCAATGCTCAGTTTAGGCATGCCTCTTCTGGAGCTAGGACATTCCCACCCACAGTGAAGAAGCAGCTGCTGTAAAGCAAAATGTGGGACCCAAGCAGCAAAAGTGTGAGAGGAGGTTGACAGGTCCTCTATGGGTGTGAAGAGCTTCATCTCATCAGCGATCTACCCTATAATTGACTGCTGCTGCTGGTGCGTATATAGGATCCCATATTTCACCTGAATGTCCTCTCCATCTCCAAGTCAATGACCTTTTCACTAAAAAGGCCAGTGGCTAGAATTCCTCTTATTCTGCGGCAAATCAAGAAGGGCATATTGTCTGAATATTAGTGACCTCCCCAAATTCAAATGTTGAAAATTTCCCCCTAAAGTGATGGTATTAGGAGATAAGGCTTTGGGAAGTGATTAGGTTACTAGGGAGAAGTCTTCCTGAATGGCATTAATGACCTTATAAAAGATACCCAGGGAGCTAAATAGCTTGTGGACTTAATTTCCCAGGGACCGCTGGGACTGTCTCCACTGTGTGTGGGAACTCAGCTATTAGTCATCTTTTATGAACTAGGAGCCAGGTACTTACTAGACAATGACTCTTCTGATTGTGGTCTTTCCAGCCTTCAGAGCCATGAGAAATAAACTCTTTTTGCTTGTATGCCACGCAGCCTATATTTTCTTGTCACAGCCATCAAAATGGGCTAAGACTGAGCAGTGGTTGGCAAAGATGGAGTTGATGTAAAGTTCAAAGAACATTCTGAGTGTGCCACTTTCACACAGATATTATTTAAAGAGAAAGGGAATTTTTAAAAGAACGAAAAGACAAAGAACTTTTTATTACAGGCAATTACATTTAGTGGGTGATTAAAGGGGTTTTACTGATCCAACAAATATGTGAGTCCCTGTCAACCATTGAACCTTGCTTGATCTGTTTTGTTTATCAAATGAATAACCAGATCCAATATTACCTCTGAGTTCTACTCATCCCTGTCTTTTCTTCAAAACACTTTTGAAAATATTTTGTTAACAATATATGAATATGTGTGTATGTTTGTTTATAGTATGTCTTAATTGATTCCATATGGGTACAGAGTATCTTTGGTTGGTTTTTAGTTCATTCTAGGATTTCTCAACCTCAGCAGTATAGACATTTTGGGTCAGATAGGGCTTTGTTGTGTGGGCTTGTTTTTTTTGCATAGTGGGATGAGAAGGAGTGTCTCAGACCTAACTTGCCAGTAGCATCCCAGCTCATCCCCAAAGTTATTGCAAGCAAACTTTCTCCAGATATCGCCAAATGTTCCATGAGAGGAAAGACTGCTTCTAGTTGAAATCACTGGTATGTGCCCAGTACCCAGCACAGAACATAGCACATGGAAGACAAGGACTATTATTTATGTAAAAAAATGGGTGGAACACTGTTTTGTTAGGCAGTCTATCTCTTGCTCTTCTGCCCTAACATAGGTAATTACCCAAGGATGAAATGCAAGGATCACCTCAGAAGGAAACTCTCAGTAAGATGTTCTTTGTTTTTATTTTACTTTTCATAGTTATTTTTTTCCTCCTTTTCTCATGACTTATTTAAGTAATCTTGAGACAATATTTGACTTTTTACTGCAACCACTCTATTGTTTTGTTTGTTTGCATGGCATCTTAAGTTTTTATTTTTCTCTAAAAGAGAACTTAATGTCTTCTTTGATAATGGGACAGCAAAATTTTATTTCTCAGGCATGTTAGGAATTTTTTATTTTGTTTTATGTAAGATTAGGCTGGTTTGGACACACATCTAAATGAGAAATAAAATGAATAGCATTTCAATTTACTGTTTTTCTTTACATTTCATGTTCAGTGTCATGGATCAGCAGTAGTCAGCAGAGCTCTTTTGCAGAGGTGGTATTGAGCTGACTGCATTGAAGCCCTGGCAAACATTGAAAAATGTAGATGTTTGGGTGTCTATCTCAGTGTTTCTTGTTCAGTGATTCTGGGGTATGCCCAGGAAATCTGTGTTTTAAAGAAAGCACCCAGAGGATTCAGAGAATAACTTACTGTGAGAAATATTTTTTAGTAGAAAAACTCTATACATATGGCAAGCATTCTCTCATGAAGTCTCCCACTAAGGAGTTATTTTAATCTTTATGTGACCTTCAACTGGTCAGAGTTCAAAGCTGTGCTGTCAATTTATTTATTACTTCGCTGAGAACAAAGGCAGTGCTAAACTATGTTTGTGGCTTATTGAAAACTCAGTTTCTCTATTTGCAGTTGCAGTGAATGTTTAATTATCTTTTTATGATAATAGCAGTCCATGCCCCTTGCTTCTTTTAATGGTTACAGAAAGTGGATTGCAGGTTATCAGGTCCTAACTGGATCATGGACTGAACAATTAGCTGCTTGCTGACTTAATTTCCCAGGGACCTCTGGGACTGTTTTTAGAACTGCTCCTGCTACCCTGGTCACTGAAATTTCCAGGTGCATGGAAAGAAAAGTCTCTTTAGATATTTAATTTCCCATACAATCATTTTATGGAGACCAGCCTGAGCCATGGAGACAAAAGTTTATCATTTTTTAAAAATATCTATTGTGAACCAGAACCAGAATTATGAAGCTGGTGGTCTTTCCAGAGTATTAGTCTAGCTTTACTCAGAATCTGGCCTCTAAATTTAGATTTCTGGCATCCCAAAATAAGAGTACTGATTAAAACATTTGCCCAAGTAACTATAATTCCTACTGGGAGCTTTGGTTTCCCAGTTCATCTCAAAGAGGCTTGCTATTTCCTTCAAAATTATGACTCACTTCTCAATATTATTCCATCCAGTGTAATTTTATATTAGAACAACTTTTATAAGTACTCTGCCTGTAGTGTTTTTTTTTCTTTCCCAGAAAACCTCATGGAGGTGAAGACGATCAGACTCTATAGCCTCACCATGAACCGACTTTTTCTTCTGCTCAGTCTGATGAAATGCAATATCGAATTACTTTGAAGTCAACACACCTGGCAATGTCTCTCTAGGAATGTTCTAGGAATAACAGTTGATGTAACCACTCATCTCAGGCTCACATGTGTTAGTGTTATACACCCGGGGACCTGCTGCTTGAGGAAGGCTAATGCCTTCTCCTTGTTCATGTACTATATGCTATTTATGCTCATGGTCTGTCAGTTTGGATCATCTTAATAATTTTTTGTTAACTATAATTGACTTTTTGGCTCAAGTTTCTCAGATTATTTCCCCTCTAAATTTACCTAATACATATTTCCTTCATCATGAAATCTTCTCTTAGTATTTTTTCCCATAGAATTTGTTGCATCTTACATAATTGTATGCTTTCCCAAACTCATATGATAGAATCATAGGGTCCTCTTACTTCAAGGTCCCCTAAACAAGTATTCTAAACAGTATTAGTTATACTCCCTTTTGTGTCTCTATTACCTCCTGATCTATTCATTTTTGGCTTATAAGTAAAATTTAACCAACATTTATTTAAGGTAGGCTATGTGCCACTAGGGACTCTTCTGAAACCTAGTGATTATGTTTTTTGTCTTTCTTCAATGTACTGGAAGTGTCACTATAGGTTTTATGAAGATGGAGTTCTAGCCTCTGGAATTCTGACTTACAGAAGTATGATTCTGTTCTGAGCCAAGCCCTGGGAATGCTAAAATTGATTAGAAACATATTCTTTTCACATGAGAAGTTTTGTGTAGTAAACCAGGTAGCCCTAAGGGTCTATACCTAAATACATAAATATTATTCAGTATGGTCAGGATATATAAAATGATTTTGGAATATATTTCATAAAGTAAAATTAACTTGGCCTTCCTGGGGTGATGGGTTCTGATATTAAGAATAAAACATGAAATTAAACCTTGAGGGCTGTAAGACACAAGTAGATACAGCTGCCAGGATGACCAGGTAGGTACCTCAGACAGCCTAGAAAGAATGCTTCAGATGCAGGGCACAGTACTAGTAAGACAAGTGAGGATGGCAACTTAAGATTTTCCTTGAAGACAGAGTGTATCTAAGGTCACCATGTTTTCTCCTTAGCACTTAGCACAATGCTAAAAACAAGCTACGCGCTCAATGATGTTTATTAGATGAAGAAAATGCCATTTCCTACTAAGTGTCCAAATTTAAAGAGGCAAGAAAGCCATTTTTCCTAAATTGGCTTTTAAATAAAGATGAAGATCTACAATTAGAAGGGTAAAGGAGTATTTATTAGTAAATGAGTAAATCCATTGATTATAGAGAAGCAATTATTAACCCAGGATGCCAAGCCATGTAAGCAAAAGGTTGTGCCAAATTAACAAATTTACTACCTAATAAAGCTAAAAGAAGGTTAACTAAGTGCACTCAATAAAAGCCAGTAAACTACCACATAATTAGACTCAACAGTGAACAAAGCCAGTAGGCACTTTACCAAAGCTAATGAAGAAGCGGTTTATAAACCAAGACTTATAGGAAGCAAGCATTTCTGCCTGCCATGTTAATGATAAGAGTAGGCAATAGGTGTTGGTTTGCAAATTTAGATGGGATGAAAAGGAGGAGAGAATAATTCAATGAGAGAAATAAGGAGGAAGGAGTACAAGAAGGGGTTTTTAAGGAATGTTCCAAGAACCTGGAGACCTAGTATAATAATGGCACCTAGTGGTAGCAATTTCCTAAGGTTTTACTTTTCCCTCATTGAGGAAAATGCTGCTACTTTCAAATTAAAGCATACAACCCAGTGAATGGTCTTCTTTGAATGTCTCAAAGGAATCAGAGTGGAAAAATTAATAATTGCTAGGAACACATATAATAATTGCTCTGTAAACCCAAGTAGATTGACTCTTAAAGTTTTTGGAAATGATGGTTGTATAAAAATAGTGATAAACAGACATGATTTTCATGGTAGTCAAGAAAAGATTTGGGCATTAGAAAGGGTAAACTAATATTAATCTTTAGTTCCTAGTATTGGTTACTAAGCAACTAGTACTTAGCTTTGCCTAGCTTACACCATAACTAGAAAAAACAAACTTTGGTTAAAAAGAAATGTTCCAGATTCCACTCACTGGGCTATTTTAGTCAGCTGTATATATATATTTTACAGTCTAAACCACAGATCTGGTAGCACAAAAGAAGGGGTCTGTGGGGTCACTGCTAGATTATATTTAACATAACTAGTAATAAGATCTTTATGGCTGTCTATACATAACCAAAGAATGTTTTCTCAAGGGACTTGGGCATTTTTTCAGAGCTTGTATTTTATTTTTAAACATAATTCTACCTTGAGTCAGACAGACTTAACTCATAGGTTCTGAAGTGATCTTTCTCATTTGCTTAGCAGAAGGCATCTTATTAACCATAACCCAACAGAGTTAGGTGACCCTACAAAATTGGGTTGAAGTTACAGAGTCCAGTGATGGTGTTATGTTCTATTAAAACCATACAGGCATACCAAGGATGGTGAACATAAACATGCACAGTTTTAGTTTTCCTTTATATATAATTTTAGAGCTGAGACAAGCCACCTTCATTTGACTTTTCAACCATTTGTAGATGAGGCTGAATAGTTTAGTCCCTTGTGGTTTAATAAGGAGTGCTTCCAGTACAAGATTCCTATGTTCAAATATAGAAGGCTGTTTTGGATTTCAGAACCAGATGAATATGTAAAGATGGCCATAAAAGATCTGGGGCCCATAGGGAAAACAATCTGGATATGAATTCTCATCTGTGGTGTCTCTAGACAACTAAACTATAATAAGATGGCTTAATCATTCTTGATATTTGAACAAATCAAAATTTACACAAATGGCCTCTTGAACCAAAAAGGACATACTTTTGGTACTTTCATAATGTGATTATGAATTATAATATCTGTTATATATTCCTGACTTATTTTTACATGGGCCTATGTAAAGACAATCCACATGGAATTAAAAACAAACTGTGGAATTACTCTTGAACAGATCAGAGATGTCTTAAACATATTTTCATTTCAATAGAATTGTTAAGAACAATCATTAATACATGATCATTTACCTAGAAATGTTTTTTTAAATCAAAAATAACATCTGCTTTAACAGAAGAATATTAATATGAAGCTATTGTTACATCAACATTTAAGAAGAAATTTAACAAGCCAACAATTATCTTTAAAATACTTCAACAAAGGAGAAATGTCACACCTTTGTAATTTCAAAGTTTATCAACTAAATAGTGAAAAAGGAAACAAGTAGATTTGGCCACCAGAGGGGCCTAAAAATTTAGTCAGGAACACAATACAAAACTGCCAAATGAAATAGGTACATTTAATTGCATAGAAAATTCCACAAAAATTAATTAGCAAAGATTGTTTACCAATAAAATCATTAAAATTATTGGTAAAATTCCTTACATCTATCAGGACCTGTGATAGTACATTTATGCACACATGGGAAGATGGAAAAAATTCAAGTAATAAAGGTAGGTATATGTAAAATACTCATATAGGTTGAAATGATCTCCCAAAGGTGAGGAATAATATTTCTAATAACTTTGAGAAGCAGCACAGTATTTCTCATTTAAGTCATTACACAAACATGCCTGAGTATTCATTCTGAAACAAGCAAAATGACAAGGTCTTGAGTACAACGGGGAGTAAAACAGGAAAACCCCAGTCCTTCTAAGAGAATGTAGTCTTATGTGGGAAGCCAACAACTGAATCAACAGTTGAAATTGTTTGTAGGAGGAAAGCTCCATATCTTATAAGAGGTCACTGAAGGGATATCAGTGTAGTCTAGACGATCTCCGGGAAAGCTGCCCAGGAGAAGTAGATCATGATTTTCCAAATTAAGGAATCTATACTAAGTGCTTTAATATTATGGTACTGACTACTAGGTCCTTGCAATTGATCAGTGTTTTAAATACGGCTCACAGAAGGAAATTTGCAGCTACCTTTGCCTTTGTAGGGTGAATCATTAATTCACAGAGTTATTGTGATTGTGCTGTCAATAAGTCAGTATCTATAGCAAACAAAAGGGTTCATATTCTTAAGGAAGGGCTTATTAAACCAACTTAGATATCTATTCTGTCTCTGTTCAGACTCTGCTTTTTGTTGTGTTTTGTTTGTAGCTCCTGGAGCACTGTAATTGAGAAGGAAGGATACTGTAGTTTCTTGATTTGTCAGTAACTGGAATATTGATTGGAACAACATTAAATATAAAATCAAGCTTGCATTGGGTCTCAGTGCCCTTTACAGGAATCAAACCTGGCTCCTCATTCCACAAAGGTTGACACCCTTGCTTTATTTTAAAAGGAAACTAACATTTGTTGAGCATATGCCAAATGCCAGCAATTTATGTCTCAAAATATGCCATGAGGCAAGTTGATGTCTTCATTTTATACACAACTTAATTGAAATATACAGACACAAAGTCAATGAGGAACCTGTATGGGAATCTAGAAAAACCTGAGTTTAGTGTTGATTGTTTAACATGACTTCGTGATAGAACTTTCTACATAGTCTTGTAAACAGAATTGTAATTCATGCTTCTGTAAGAAAGCACAATATAATCAACTTATTTTGTTTTGTTATATGGATAGATATATTTATATGCTAACAGGATACTATGAGGTGGTTAGACTATTTCATTTTTATGTTTTAGGTATGACTGGAAATCTCAATTAATTTAATGTACTAGAATCATTTTTTAGGCCACTGAAGTAACTAGGGACTCTTCACAAATGTAAAATAAATCATTGGATTTAATGACAGGCCACTAGAGAATGTGCATGATTGCAGATTGAAACATTTTTCTGTCTGCTTAATGTAATGCATAGTGTGATACACCTGTAAAATTACATATATAGTTCTATATTTTCTAATTATATTCTGATAGTTCCCAGTTTTTCTTTAGAATAAACAAATGTGAGTGGCCTTAAAAATGGTACTTTATTTATGGACAGAGAATGGATAGATGCATTGATGTGTGAGTTATTCTTATTGTGCCAGTTATTATACTTATAATTTTATTATAAGCCTATAACATTTTAAAAAGATTTAGGTCACATGATCACTGGTATTATATAACTGGATAGTTTTAACTGAAGGCCTCAAGAGACAGTTATGACTACTTACATCAGATATTAGGGGTATAATTTGAAAGTACTGTTTGAGAAGTATTATATCTTCAGATATTCAGTTAATAATGAACAAGATCTCTGTGTCTCTTGTTAACAGCTTTTTTTGAAATTTACTCTGTTCTATGTTTCTCCTTTTATTGTATAATTGCATTTAAATGTCTGATTGTGAAGAAAATATTGGAACAATTACATAGTGGTTGACAAGTTCAGACCAAATTTTCCTTTGACATTATTCTCCCAGGTAAATTGGTTTGTCAAAGATCAGTCTTTGGAATTTTCAGCACAATGAGCTATTGCTAGTTATATGAAAGCTATATTTATGCTGGATGCTGTGGCACATGCCTATAATCTCAGTGATTTAGGAAGCTGAGGCAGTAGGATTACAAGTTCAAAGTCAGTCTCAGCAACTTAGTGATGTCTTGTCTCAAAATTGAAAACAATAAGTAAAAAGGGATAGGGATATGGCTCAGTACTTGAACATCCCTGGGTTCAATCCATAGTACCAAAACTTTTTTTAAAAAAGGAAAAAAATAGAAGAAAACCACAATTATGTTTAGCTCAATAATACTCCTGAGATGAGGCTGATTATACAAACAGTAAATCTAAAAAAGAGTGAAAGAATCTTTTAGAACAATTTTTTAGAGTAAGTTATAAATACATGTTTTAAAAGGATACCATTTGCATGATTGAAAAATATGCATTTGGCAGGGTATTTAAAGTTTAACTTCAGTTATAATGGCATCATATTTATGACATTACATCTAATGGCAAAAACATGTATTTTGAACAGAAAGTTGATATATTGTTTCTCATCCCTGCAACATTATTTTTAATCCAATTGGAAATGAATAAGCCTCTTTGTGTTTTGGTTTGAGAGAACAAAAATAGGTTGGAGTGGTTTTAAAGCTTTTCTTCCCTCCCTATTCTGGGAAGAAAAGATTGATTTTCAAAGTCTAAATTTTTCCCAACAATTAACCTCAGATGATGACATATTTTATTTTCTCTTTTTTATTCTTATTTTAGTGTACTCTGTGCTTCAATTTGATTACTTTTAAAATCAATAACTGTGTATCTCAAAAGCAACCTATTTAATTCTGATATTATACAATAGCAGCTGGATTCTAGAGTTTATCCAATTTAAACAGAGTTGAGAAAGCAAAATGAATTCAAAGTACCTTTGGGTTACTTAAAATGGGATTTGTCTTTTAGATTTTATTTAGGAACATTTCAAGGATTTGACAGATATCTGCTAAACTTCAGATTCTCTACCTCAGAAAGACTGTCCTTTTGGCCTTCCCATAAGGTGGTAGAATTCAGTTGTGCAAGTTGTGGCCCTAGAATATCTAATTATCCATATACTAAAATCATAGTGATTTTTTAAATTTGCTTATTATTTTTAGTTTTCCATCAGCATTATCAACTTCACTCCATAAATGGATTAGGGGATAATAATAGATGAGATGGAAAAATAAAAATCTTATTTTTTCCTAACCACCTCCTAGAAGTCTCAAAGAAGTTCAGGCACCTGGCAAACAGCCCTTTTATATGTGTTCCTGAGTTCTTTCTTGTCTACCCAGGAACTTAGGGAGAGAAATGTTTGTAGAGTTCCTTGATACCCATCTCATTCTCAAACTACCTCTTCTTTAACATTTTATTGTCATCATTCTTCTCAAATGGAACCTTCACTGAATATGTCATGCATCTAGATCATTTCTAAAAGGCTCAGCAGTAAATTGGGTTGCTTATGACACTGCATCAACAATAGTAACACTAAAAGCTAATGACTTTGAATATTTTCTGTGTGGCAGCACTAAATATTATTTTTTGATTCACAATACTCTGATAGAGCAGGTACTGATGTCATTCCCAATTTAATAATGAAGAAATAATTCTATTAAAAAATTTTAATTGATTTTATTTTTTTAAATACATGATAATGGGATGTATTACAATTCTGATTACACATATAGTCCACAATTTTTCATATATCTGTATATAAAGTATGTTCACGCCAATTCATGTTTTCATACATGTACTTTTTCTTTGCATTATATTTCTTATTACACATATATACCACAATTTTTCATATCTCTGTATATAAAGTATGTTGACACCCAATTTGTATCTTTATACATATACTTTAGATATTGATGTCAGTCACATTCCACTATCCTTGCTAATGCTTCCCCCTCCCTTTCCCTCCCACCCCTCTTCCCTATCTAGAATTAATCTAATCTTCCCATGCTCTCCCTCCGTACCCCACTATTAGTCAGACTCCTTATATCAGAGAAAACATTCAGCATTTGTTTTTTGGGGGAATAGGCTAACTTCTCCAATGCCATCTATTTACCTGCAAATGTCATGATTTTACATATTTTTACATATTGCCATACTAGTGACTGTTGTATTCTGCTATCTTTCCTATCCTCTACTATCCCTCCTCCCCTCCCTTCCCCTCCCCTCCCATCTTCTCTCTCTATGTGGATGTGTAACCAATGTGAATCTGCAATCTGTATACGGGGTAAAAATGGGAGTTCATAACCCACTTGAATCAAATGTATGAAATATGATATGTCAAGAGCTTTGTAATGAACAACCAATAAAAAAATTAAAAAGTCATGATTTTATTCTCTTTTATTGCTGAGTAAAATTCCATTGTGTATATATGCCACATTTTTTTTATCCATTCATCCAATGAATGCACAAACTAGAGTGGGGAAAGAATACGATAGAGAAAGGAATAAAAAGGGAAAAGCAAGGACATAGATATTTTTTGTGAGCTGAACGTGGAGCAGATGCGTTTCACTGAAAAGACATGGGGATACTGGGCTAACTAAGTTGATGGGACTAAATAATGGATGAAGCCTGGTATGACTGTGGGCAGGAAACTAATTCACCTACTTATTCTGAATTTTAAGTTTTCGGCAGAATAAATATACATCCTGATAAAATTTACTGTTAAAATAATAGCATGCATATCTGTGCATCTTTAAATTCTTAGGTATTAATAAGTTAATTTTCAACAGAAGCTTCTATTAATTTTGTATGCATTTCTTTTTCACTGCCATGTCTGAAGTCACAAAAGCCTATTTCTTAGTTAAGAAATAAGGGGAGATATTAATTAGATGGAGTAGTGAAAGGTATAGTGTTTACTAGTTGGTGATACCTTGTAAGTAATTCTTAAGTACCCTGTATAGTTACTTAAATGTCCCCTTACCTAAGGTGCAGGCAGAATATAATCGTTACCTTCAGAAGCTGGGCTGCTCTTTCTCCAGATGCTCTTTCATCTTTCATCGAAAAGTTAGATTCTAAGAGGTTACACTTTGAACTCTAGTAGTTCAAGTAGAACCAAGGCCACAGACTATGTTGTGAATGTTTTGAGGATTTTTTTAATAGGCAATATTTTATCTTAGTTAATGAGGTCACAGAAGAGTTGTGCTATAAAACTAAATTGTGTGTATATTTTGAGTGATATTTAATAGTTACTAGATATTATTTATTAAAGTGCTACTAATGCATTGGGTTTTTTAAATTAAACACAGAACCTCTAACAAATTAAGCATAAATAATTAATTTTACATTAATGGAAATGGATTAAAGTGGAAGAAACAATGTTCTGTTTTTTTTTCTTTTTTCACTAAGTTGAACAAATACTCTGCTTACTATAGGTGACTTGATGGCCTTCCTATGTTTAATCTGTCTTCCAGAAAGAATCTCTGAATGCAATTTTGTGCACTTGTGCATGCTGAATTCTCTCCAGAATCAGGAACCAATTCCTTAGAAGGTGCCTCTAACTTTGATTGCCATATTCTTGTTTCGGTCATAGCATAGTCACTCTTACACAGATTGACTGCTTCATTTTGATTATCTTCAGAGCAGAGGTCAAATAATATGTTTTTCCTCTCATGTATGGTTTATGTGATCTTCCTTTGTCCAGAATGGGATTCAAGGAGCCATCCATTTCTTTTCTGAGCTTTTTCAGAATGTAGTCTGTGTTTCCTTAAATCTAGACACCACTCAACCTAAATTCAATAGATTTAGATCCAATAACTAGGGAAATTACTCAGATATATAATCAGGACCATGTGCAAACTATCCCAGAAAGAGATCTGTCTAAAATTCCTAGGGAACTAATATGTTTTTCCTTTCTATATTTGATTTTCCTGGTGAACAGTGAAGAGTTGTGCTGGAACCTCCACACCCAAGGAGTTAAGTTCAGCCATGGTGACAAAAGGGAGAGTCCCAGCATTCACACCCCTAACCTATGACCTAGCTTCCCCTAGCATATCTCTCTTTAGCTTTCCACATATCTGTCTATATCAATACACTGAGAAATCAAGTGCAGTTTTATACCAAAATCTAAGAGGATCAATATTCTCACAGTGGAAAGAACATAGATTTGATAATCAGATGGACCTGGCTTTAAATCCTGCCATTTGTCCCCCCACTATTTTTGACAATTGTATAAATTTGTTAATTTCTCCAAGATTAGCTTCTATACATACAATGGATTTAATAAAACTTTCTTTCCATCTTCCTGAATGGTTTCAATGACCGGAAAAGATTGCTAGGAAAGGTTGTGGAATTGTGACAAAGTTATCAAGTCACTCTCAATTCTCCTCTCCACATGTGTCTCCTGAAGCAAGTGAGGACACAAAGGGACCATACAGACATGATGACCCAGGAGCTATCAATAGCATGTGTATAGTAAGAGAAAAATACAGAGGTTCTACTGGTAGCATAAGCCAAAAGTATTCAAATTCCCCACAGATTCTCAGTAGAATAAGTAGGTTCAGTCTGAAAACAGCAGTGAGAAACAAACTTTTTGTCTCATATATTTATAGAGAGTAAGGGTTGGAACAGTCTAAACCTCAGGAACAAACTGAAGAAACTTCCCAGGGCCAAATTGCCAAAATGAGGTGATACCATCAGAAATAGAGCCTAAATTTAAACAGAACAAGGATTTTGTTAAGTGAGAAGAAGAGATAAGTACTAGGTAAGAGTAGAAAAGGGAGCAGTAAATACAGATTGCAGAAGGGGTAAGGCCATGTTTCTGAACATGTAAGAAACAGAATAGGAGAGGGACCCTAGAGCTTTGAACCAGCAAAGATAATATGGCCCACAGGCTTCTGTCAAGAATTGTAGAAAACTTACCTCACATATCCATCAGGATTAGAGAAGAGTGCGGAGAAATCCCAAGTTCAGTTGTTATTATAAAAAGAAAGCATGACTGCATAAAAATTATAAATATAACTACTCACATATGAGAGAATTTCAAAACTCATAAAAGAATTAGAAATAAATGAAAAAATAACCTTAGAGATGAAGCCTAAACCAACATAAGAGCAAATAAGTACCTGAGGAAAAAATATGTAAGAGAAATAAAGTAAGGAAAGAAGAAAATGTTTTTAAAACATTTTAAAAAGGGAAAAATATTTTAAAAGAGAGTAAGAAAAAGGTTAAGTGTTTCAAGAGAAAGTGATGGAGAAGATGAGGGAAGAAGACTCCTTATAAATGTAATAGCTGTCCCCAAAAGGAAAAGCCAAGTGTTGAACAGAATAAATGCTAAATATTGTATTCAGAATGCTTTCTTGAAATAAAGGAGTAAAGTAATGTATGAAAATGAGATACAACCCATTTGTGAAATTCTAACTGCAGCAGACAGAACCCAGACATAATCCAGTAATACAAAAAAAAAAAAAATTAGAAACACATTTTTTAAAAAAGTCAGAGAAATCCCATTGCATCCAGAAAAATATCAAAGACAAAATCACTGAGAAAGAAATTCAATTGTCATCAGACTTTTCAACAGCAAGATTTTATGACAAAATACAAATATAACAAAAGAAAGAAAATATGGACTGAAATTTTTATATTCCATTCAAACGAAATTCCATATTTAAAGGTTCCAGAAAATTTAGTGTGCACATTTAATATCTTGGGAAACAATTTTCCCAAAGAGTCTGCTAGAAAGCAAATAAAGAAAATGAGATAGATCTTGTTTATGTATGTGTGTATGTTTATTTATGTGTATCTGTTAATGGGAACACATACCTCCTATGGCATGTTACTGAAAAAATATTGACTGGAATTGATCAAGAACATAGTTTAAAGTGCTGATGTAGAGGCAATACATAGGATGAAAAAAAAAATATATGAATGAAAGCACAGGGATGCAATAGCAAAATCCAGACTGAGGAAATTCTAAAGGGACATTCTTCACTTTCTTTAACAGATAAAGTAAGAAGGAGGGGGGACGTGCTGAGAGCCACAGCCAGTCTGTATGGCCCCTGGGCATTTTGCCAACAGTATTGATTGACAGGCAAGGCATAAATATCCGACTCTGCCGCTACTTTTGAGTTCTCGAGTTATTTTGGAGTTCTCATGGGGATTTCAGGGGATTCCCCGAGAGTTCCCATTGGTTGGGGAAGTACAGGAGGAGGGACTTCCTGGAGAGCTATTTCCGGCTGGGGGTTCCTGCAGGAGCCTCCGTGGCTTTCGGAGAATTCTCCAGGAGCGTGTGTGAGGTTTTTTCTTGCAGTTCAAAAATAAAGTTTGTTCCTGCTTCAGTGGCTCGTGATTTGTGCCCAGCCAGACTGCGGCATTTGGCGGCCCGGACGGGGAACGTCTGAAGCTTCGGGGTAAGTGAAATTGCTTGCCCCTAAGGGAAGGCGAGAGAATGAGTAACTATTTTAAAAAACAATATGTTCTTGTTTTGATTTGTTTTGTGTTTGTTTCAAGCTGCCTATCCCTAGAATTTTCTCAGGCAGACTGGGAAAAATGGTTGGCTCAAGGTTTGAAGTTGTTTGCCCCTGAAGAAGAGATAAAAATAGACCACAAATGTACATGTCAAGAAAATAGGAAAATTGATACAACGATTTTTTGTTCCGTTTTTTGTTTCATTCTGTTTCGGTTTTGTTTTGTGTTATTTTATTGGATTGCGGTATCTTTATAACAGATTAGAAATTAGTAAAAAACAAACTGAAAGAGTGTTAAATAAATTGTTAGAGATTCAAACCATGGAGAAAGACATTTTAGATCAAGCAAAAGAGAAGGTCTCTCAAGCTAGTCAGACAGAGGAAGAAAATTTAAAGGAAGAAAGCTTAGAGGAGAAACATCTATTAGGGAAAAAGCTACAACAGGAGGCTGCTACTAACACCGTTCTATCACCAGAGGGCATAATTCAAACAACAGCTCCACCTATGGAGATAGCTGAGTGGCCCTCAACCCCCTCAACCTCTGTAGTTGATAGATGGGATCCTGAGACAGGACCTCAAAGATTTGCATGCCCTGTACTTGAGCAGGCAGGAGGGCAGCGAATTCACCGTGCGTTAGAGTTCAAAACAGTGAAGCAGTTAAAGGAGGCTGTAACAACCTATGGTCCTCAAGCACCCTTCACTGTAAGCATGGTCGAATCCATTAGCAACTTGGACATGACTCCAGCAGATTGGGCTAGTATGTGTAAATCTGTGCTAAATGGAGGACAATATTTGTTATGGAAGGTTTCCAATGAGTAATTTTGCAGGGAGACAGCTAGGCGAAATGCAGCAGCCGGTTACCCTCAAAGAAATCTAGATATGTTGTTAGGAAAAGGACCTTATGAGGGTCAACGGCAACAAATTGAATATGATCCTGGCGTATACGCACAAATTGCTGTAGATGCGGTTAAGGCATGGAAAACTTTACAGGGGCATGGAAATTTACAAGGTCAATTATCTAAGGTAATACAAGGAACTAATGAACCTTACCCTGAATTTGTAGATAGGCTTATTCAAGCAGCTTCCAGAATTTTGGGGGATACAGAACAAGCAATGCCATTTATAAAACAACTGGCTTATGACCAAGCAAATCGTTGCTGCAGAGAGGTCATTAGACCATTGAGACATGAAGATTTAAACACATATATTAAATTATGTAGAAACATTAATAAACAAGGACAAGTCTTGGCAGCAGTACAACAGGCTTTAGATGCCAGGCCAAAAACATGCTACAATTGTGAACAAACAGGACATTTTAAAAGGAGTTTCCCCATAGGAGGAGGGTTTAACAAAGCTAGGTATCAAAGGAATAGAACTCCGGGTATTTGCCCACAATGCCGTAGAGGGAGACATTGGGCTAATGAATGCCGTTCTCAAACCACCATAGAGGGTACTCTGTTATCAAAAAATGGACAAGGACCAGGTGTTTACCCATGATATCATGGAGAAAGGCATCGGGCTCCATTGCCAAAAAACGGACAGGGGGGCCCAATGCTCCGGGGCCCACGACCACAAATGTACGGGGCACTGGAGGAACCCAGAAACACCATGGAGGAACCCAGCAACACCATCATGGTAGTGCCCAGGACATATTATCCATCAGATCTCTCATCAGACGAACCAGAGGGAACACAGGGTTGGATATCTGCACCTCCGCCAGAGCAGTACTAACTCCAGAGATGGGAGTTCAAATCATTCCCACAGGAGTAAAAGGACCTCTTCCCCAAGGAACAGTAGGCTTATTGTTAGGACGCAGTTCTTCTACGTTAAAAGGACTTATGATAAGTCCCGGAGTAATTGATCCCGATTATGAAGTTGAAATAAAAATTATGGCTAGTTCTCCAAAGGGTATATCAGTAATTTCACCAGGAGATAGAATAGCACAGTTATTAATAATATCCAGCCTACATGATAAATTTTCCAGTAGTACTATGGAAAGAGGTTCCAGGGGTTTAGGCTCCACAGGTGTAGATTGGGCTATGCTGTCTTTGAATTTAGATTCTCGCCCAATGCTAAAACTAAATATTCAAGGACTTGAATTTAATGGGCTACTGGATACAGGTGCAGACCTTAGCATCATATCTCGTCAAGAATGGCCAAAACATTGGCCATTACAACAAGCCACTCAAACGCTTCGAGGCCTAGGAGTGGCAACTAATCCCCATAGAAGTGCAATGGTATTAGATTGGAAGGATCCTGAAGGATGTGAAGGAACTATATAGCCATGTGTACTGGATCATCTTCCTATAAATTTATGGGGACGAGATGTCCTAGATCAATTAGGTTTGACATTAACAAATAACATTAATCCAAATGCGCCCACTATTAGGGCTAGACAAGATTTCAGGGAAGAAAAAAGATTAGGAGAACAAGGTATAGCAGCACCGATTCAAATAGATCAATGAATAAATAGCCATGGACTGGGTTTTCAGAAGGGGTCACTGAGATAATTAAAATTACTTGGAAATCAGATAGACCAGTATGGGTTCCTCAGTGGCCCCTGGTTAAAGAAAAGATACAAGCAGCCCATGACCTGGTCAAACAACAATTAGCGGAGGGACATATACAACCTTCTGTATCTCCCTATAATACTGCCATTTTTGTCATTAAAAAGAAATCTGGTAAATGGAGATTATTACAAGATTTAAGAGCCATTAATAATGAGATGGTTATTATGGGACCTGCTCAATCAGGGATTCCCCAATTGTCTGCTTTACCAAAAACCTGGTATGTTTTAGCTATAGATATTAAAGATTGTTTCTTTTCAATTCCAATTCATCCTGAGGATAGTCCACATTTTGCATTTACTATCCCTGCACTGAATCATGAAGGTCCTGATCAAAGATATGAATGGAAAGTGCTCCCTCAAGGGATGGCTAACAGCCCAACTATGTGTCAAATTATGTTAATAAAGCAATCCAGCCACTTAGAAATCAAAATCCTGAACTACAAATATTTCACTATATGGATGATGTATTATTAGCACACAAAGATAAAAACACATTGCTGGAATGTTATGCCACACTTACAAATTTATTAAAAATTATAATCTAGAGATAGCAATAGATAAAGTACAATTAAATTTTCCAATTAATTATTTAGGAGTTCTATTATCCTCAACCATGGTCAGTCCACCAAAAATTCAAATACGAGTAGATCAACTCAGATCACTTAACGACTTTCAAAAGTTATTAGGAGACATAAATTGGATAAGGCCTTCTCTAGGCATACCAAAGGAGAGTTGGGACCTTTATTTGATATCCTAAAAGGTCCATGAGATCCAAATTCACCCCTCATGTTAACTCCTGAAGCAAAAAAGGCATGAAAAATTATTGAAACATATATGGAAAATATGCATTTGGATAGAATTGATATAAGTTTGCCTTTATTATTTATTGTAATACCAACAAAAAATATTTCTACAGGAGTATTTTGGCAAGAAGGTCCATTATTGTGGATACATTTATCTTATTCTCCTAACACTATTCTTACTAGGTATCCTGAGGCTGTAGGACAATTAATACTCAAAGGAATAAAAGCAGCAAAGGGAGTGTTTGGAATTTCTCCCAATAAAATTATTACTCCATATACTATGGATCAAATTGATGAGTTAGCTAATGAGTTAAATACTTGGGCAATAATCATGTGTAAATCTAATGTTTCATTTGATAGTCACTTACCATCTAATCCTTTGTTGTCTTTTTGGTCTAAGCATCCTGTAGTTTTTCCAAAAATGACAAGAAAAACCCCTATCATGAATGCTCCAAATATATTCACTGATGGGTCAAATAATGGTACAGCAGCAATAGTTAACCCTGATCAAACTTTTACATTTTTAGTACCCAAACAATCAGCTCAAAAGGTAGAGCTTAATGCAGTTTTACAAGCTTTTGTGATGTTTAAAGATTCTGTATTTAATTTATTTTCTGATAGTCAGTATATAGTTAATGCTATAGTATCCCTTGAAGATGCTGGTAGGATTTCCCCTTCATCTACTGTTTTCTCTTTGTTTTCTGCTATAAAAAGTCTAATCTGGGACAGAAAAGATCCATTCTTCATAGGTCCTATTAGGGCACATACAGGATTGCCTGGAGCCCTTAGTTTGGGCAATGATTTAGCAGACAAAACTACACATGACATACATATTTTCTCTACACTAGAAGAAGCTACACATTTTCATAAAAGGTTCCATGTCAATGCTAATACTTTACAAAAGCATTTTAAAATAACTAAGGAACAAGCTAGACAAATAATAAAACAATGTCAAAATTGTGTGACCTTTTTACCACAAGTTAATCTTGGAGTCAATCCTAGAGGACTGATACCTAACCATATTTGGCAGATGGACATCACACACTTGCCAGAATTTGGAAAATTAAAATATTTGCATGTTACAGTTGATACTTCTTCCGGATTTTGTATGGGCTCCCTTCATGCCGGAGAAAAAACTAAAGATGTTATAGCTCATTGCTTACAAAATTTTGCCACTGTGGGCGTTCCTAAACAGTTAAAAACAGATGATGGTCCTGGTTATACTTCTACCTCTCTTAAACAATTTTTCTCATCATTTGGCATTACTCATATAACAGGAATCCCATACAATCCTCAGGGACAAGGTATAGTTGAAAGAGCTCATCAAACTGTTAAAATGTACTTATTAAAGCAAAAAGAGGGAATTGGAAAGGGGTATATATCCCCCAAAGATAAACTTAAAATAACCCTTTTTACTCCAAACTTTTTAAATTTGGATTCATCAGGGCTTAGTGCTGCGGAAAGGCATATGTGTCCAAAAAATGTACATAAGCCTAAGGTACTTTGGAAGGATATTCTAACAGGACAATGGAAAGGTCCTGACCCAGTAATTGTCTGGAGTTGGGGGTCTGTTTGTGTGTTTCCACAGGGAGAACAGCAGCCGATTTGGATTCCAGAGAGATTAACTAAAGTCCTGACCCAGTGATTATCTGGAGTCGGGGTTCTGTTTGTGTGTTTCTACAGGGAGAACAACAGCCGATTTGGATTCCAGAGAAACTAACCAAAGCGAATTCTATGGACCAAAACAAAAACAAAAACAAAAAAAGGTGATTTGACTCAAATCCATAACAGCTGATATCCAGAGCTCCAGTTTGGCTATTCTTACAACTGCAACAGTGATTAACCAGGATGCTTTTTTCAATATTCATTTTATTATTGCCTTTTCCCACATCATAAAGTTCTATTTTATTTTTGAGCTCATACAGACCTAGGTTAATGTTTTTCTGATCAGTTTTATTTTTTGACTGTGGAGTTTTTAAACATTGCAATGGAGATTTCACCTAGGTAAAGCTACAAGGCCTTTACTATTGTCTTATATGTTGTATGTTTTGTGCGCACACTTCTGTTTTGTGTTGTATGTCTGTATGTGTGTATGTCCATATATCTTATATGAGGAGCACTCATGAATAAATGGATCCGATTTTTTTTTTTATTCACGTGATTTTAATGGTTTAATTTAGATTGGGTAAAAAGCTGTTGAAAATTGTTTTAATATGTGAACAAGTAAGGAGGTTAACATATCTGTTTGTTTACTTTCACCTTTCCTTCTCATTATATTTAATAATTCTGTTCAGGATAATGTAAATTGTTCAAAAAAAATTTTTTTTTCTTAGTGCCTGTTGGAATGTTACATAATTTTTTTCTTAGCATCATTGCTAGAATTCCTATCTTCATCCCAGTGCCGGTGAAGACAAAGATAAAACCAAACTACAGCTTCTTCAATAGTTATCACAACAAACTGTATAAACTGATGCATCAATGAATAATAACTCAACAAGTAATGCTCAATCAAGGAGTCGATTTACTTTGCGAGGAAATGGACATATTGACAGATTCCTCTGCTTTGAACTGCTTACAGAACTTGCCTGGACTATGTATCACTTGTATGCATTGTGAACTATCTATTGGTGCAGTGAATTGTGGTAGTGCTGGAGTATTTTTTGCTGATGGTGTCACCGGTGGTACAATTTTTCAAAGGAGCCCTCAATTGGCTTGTTGTCATGGCATTTTTCATCCTCCTCCCTTCTACTAGTGATGGTCTAAAATTTGGGGTCCAACAGAGGTGAGGCAAAGAACCTCACCCCCCCCACTGGCACCAAGGCCAAATTTGGGGGCCAACAGAGGTGAGGCAAAGAACCTCACTCCCCCACTGGTGCAAAGGCCTATCCACAAGTATGGCTGTATGCTGGACCGGTAGTGCCTAGAGGTCAGTTCATCTGATGATGGGTAAGGACCATATGTTGAATTGGACTACCTAACAGGCACGGTCCCTAAGCCACATTACTTGTTGTTTAATTAAACAGAAGGGGGGAGATGCTGAGAGCCACAGCCAGTCTGTATGGCCCCTGGGCATTTTGCCAACAGTATTGATTGACAGGCGAGGCATAAATATCTGCCTCTGCCGCTACTTTTGTGTTCTCGAGCTATTTTGGAGTTCTCATGCTATTTTGGAGTACTCATGGGGATTTCCAGGGATTCCCCGAGAGTTCCCATTGGTTGGGGAAGTGCAGGAGGAGGGATTTCCCGGAGAGCTATTTCCGACTGGGGGTTCCTGCAGGAGCCTCCATGGCTTTCGGAGAATTCTCCAGGAGCGTGTGTGAGGTTTTTTCTTGCAGTTCAAAAATAAAGTTTGTTGGGGGTTCCAACATGGCGGCCAGCGAGCAGGCAGCATTTTCTGTACATCCGCAGTAACGGGATCAGAGAGACACATAAATACAGTTGCATGGGACCTGCTGAGGAACTTCTAACAATATTCCATTGAAAGGAGACCTGCCGATAACTAGTAAGTCTGTGGGAGGGGTCAGTTTGTCTCAGGCGAGTGAATCTAGGCAACGCGGATCAGGGACACAATCCCACAGGGACACAATCCAGCCGGCCGCGGCCGAACTGCAGCGAACTGCAGCAAACGTACCAACGGCCGCGGCGGACTGGGCCCCCCCAGGCCTGAGTCTGGGAACTGCCTCTGGCGGTTTGGCGCTGCAAACAACACCCCCACCCCACCCCCAGCCGGTTTCGAGCAACGCGGATCAGGGACACAATCCCGCCAGCCGCGGCCGAACTGCAGCAAACGTACGAACGGCCGTGGCAGACTGGGCCCTCGCAGGCCTGAGTCTGTGAACTGCCTCTGGCGGTTTGGCGCTGCAAACAACACCCCCACCCCACTCCCAGCCGGGAACAACGCGGATCAGGGACACATTCCAGCCGGCCGCTGCCGAACTGCAGCGAACTGCAGCGAACATACAAATGGCCGCGGCCGGACTGGGCCCGCAGGCCTGAGTCTGTGAACTGCCTCTGGCGGTTTGGCGCTACAAACAACACCCCCACCCCCCCCATCCCACCCCCAGCCGGTTCGGAGCTGCAAACCACACGACCCCCCCACCCCCACCCCCACCCCGCTCCTGTGAATAACTCCTGCCCACTGGGCTCTGCAAAGGGCCCCAACCACACGGCAAACGGACAAATAGTCCCGACCACTGGGCACTTCGAACAGCCCTGCCCGCACGGGGAATCAGGAGTGATGAGGGACCCACCTCAGGGAACTCCCAGCTACGGCTCCCACCAGTGGTAACATCTGAGGTCTCTTGCACCAGTTTCCGGGCGCGTGACTACCAGAGGGCAAGCAAATTCGCCGCGGGTCTTCAACCCCAAGCCCTACAAACTTAGGATTCCAGGGAATGGCAAACAGGGAGAGTGTGCCCAGGTGGCCATGAAAACAGGGCACACAGGAGCAGCAGACCTGGCGTGTAGCCAGTATTGTGGTGAGCATTACCGGTGAGCAGACCCGCCCAGTCCGGGAGGAAAAGCTGCTGCACAGTGACAGGCTCCTGCCTACTAAGAAGAGAAGCTTAGCCTGGTGGGCACAGCTTCACCTAATGGAAGAATAGTGAATCGGACTCTAAGACTGCATTTATTAATTTTTTTTTTTTTTTTTTTTTTTGGTGGATGTTGTGGTTGGGTTTTTTTTGTTGTTGTTGTTGTTGTTGCTGTTTTGTTAAAAAAAGTGTTTTTAAAATTCATTTTATTTTATTTTATTTTATTTTTTAATTTTAATCCTCATCTCTATTATTACTATTGTTATTTGTTTTAATTCTTTTAAATCTTCAATTTTTTCTTTCTCTTTCTTCTCTTCCTCTGTCTTTCCATTTCTTTTCAATTCTCTTATTCCCCCTTTCTGGAATTCTACCTGGTTACTCTCATTCTCTTTGGTGATTTCTTCCCTTCCCTGCTAATACCTTTCCTCCCAAGCATCAAATAAATTTATAGGAGTAGACAGTAACTCAACAGTCAAACAGAACAAAAAGCAAAATGAGCAGTATGAAAAAGCAAGGAAGAAAAGGAGTACAAACAACACAGGACAGCCCAAATATTCAGAACGACATAGAGTCATCAGAAAAGTGGTCATATAAAGAACTCAGGGAACACCTTAGACAGATGGAATGGAACCTTAAAGAGGACACAAGACAGCAAATTCAAGCAGCGAAAGAACACATTGAGAAGGAATTACATAAAATGATAAAAGAAGAAGTTAAACATCTATATCAGGAGATAGAGACTATAAAAAAGAATCATACAGTAATCTTAGAAATGAAGGAAATTATAAACCAAATTAAAATCTCATATGAGAGTATCACTAATAGAGTGGAGCAACTAGAAGCCAGAACGTCTGATAATGAAGACAAAATATATCAACTTGAAAAGAGTCTAGCCAACTCAGATAGGATGGTTAAAAATCATGAGAGAACCATACAAGAGATATGCGATAATATAAAAAAACCAAATTTAAGAGTCATTGGGATAGAGGAAGGGATAGAAATTGAAACCAGGGGAATGAGTAATTTACTAAATGAAATAATTACAGAAAATTTTCCAGAAATAAAAAAGGAAACAGATATACAAATTGTAGATGCATACAGGACACCGAGCATACAAAATCACAGTAGACCAACGCCAAGACACATTGTTATGAAGATATCCAATATACAGAACAAAGAGAGAATATTAAAAGCTACAAGAGAAAGGAGACAGATTACATTCAGGGGTAAACCAATAAGGTTAACAACGGATTTTTCAACACAGACGCTGAAAGCAAGAAGATCTTGGAACAACGTATTCCAAACACTGAAAGACAATGGATGCCAACCAAGAATCCTGTATCCAGCAAAATTAAGCTTCAGGTACGACAACGAAATAAAAATCTTTCACGATAAACAAAAACTAAAAGAATTTGCAGCCAGAAAACCAGCATTGCAAAGCATCTTGAGCAAAACACTCTACGAGGAAGAAATGAAAAACAATAACCAAAGCCAACAGTGGGAAGTACCTCAGTAAAGACAGACAGGGGGGAAAGCAAATCATGGAGAAACAAACTAAATTGAAAAAAAAAAAAAGAGATAAATAATCAAACATGGCTGGAAGAACAAACCATATATCAATAGTAACTCTAAACATTAATGGTTTAAACACTCCAATAAAGCGACATAGGCTGGTAACATGGATTAAAAAAACAAATCCAACAATATGCTGCCTCCAGGAGACTCACCTAACTGGAAAAGACATACACAGGCTGAAGGTGAAAGGTTGGGAAAAAATATATCACGCACACGGTCCTCGCAAGCAAGCAGGTGTGGCCATCCTCATATCGAATAAAATCGACTTCAAGACTAAATTAATCCAAAGGGATAAGGAAGGACATTATATTCTGTTAAAAGGAACCATTAAACAACAAGATATAACAATTATCAATATTTATGCACCTAATAATGGTGCTGTGAAGTTCATAAAACAAATTCTCCTCAAGTTCAAGAATCAAATAGACCACAACACAATAATTATGGGCGACTTCAACACACCTCTCTCACCATTGGACAGATCCTCCAAACAAAAGTTGAATAAAGAAACTATAGAACTCAATACCACAATCAATAACCTAGACTTAACTGACATATATAGAATATATCAACCATCATCAAGAGGATATACTTTTTTCTCAGCAGCACATGGATCCTTCTCAAAAATAGACCATATATTATGCCATAGGGCAACCCTCAGTAAATATAAAGGGGTGGAGATAATACCATGCATTTTATCTGATCATAATGGAATGAAACTGGAAATCAATGATAAAAGAAGGAAGGGAAAATTCAATATCACATGGAAAATGAACAATATGTTACTGAACGATCAAAGGGTTACAGAAGACATAAAGGAGGAAATCAAAAAATTCTTAGAGATAAATGAAAATACAGACACAACCTATCGGAATCTATGGGACACAATGAAAGCAGTTTTAAGAGGGAAATTCATCGCCTGGAGGTCATTCCTCAAAAAAAGGAAAAACCAACAAATAAATGAGCTCACACTTCATCTCAAAGCCCTAGAAAAGGAAGAGCAAAACAATAGCAAATGTAGCAGAAAGCAAGAAATAATTAAAATCAGAGCGGAAATCAACGAAATTGAAACAAAAGAAACTATTGAAAAAATTAACAAAACTAAAAGTTGGTTCTTTGAAAAAATAAACAAGATTGACAGACCCTTAGCCATGCTAATGAAGAGAAGAAGAGAGAGAAATCAAATTACTAACATAAGGGATGAAAAAGGCAATATCACAACAGATGCTACAGAAATACAGAAGACAATTAGAAATTATTTTGAAAACCTATACTCCAATAAAATAGAGGATAGTGAAGACATCGATAAATTCCTTAAGACATACGATTTGCCCAGACTGAGTCAGGAGGACACACACAATTTGAACAGACCAATATCAATGGATGAAATTGAAGAAGCAATCAAAAGATTACCAACCAAGAAAAGCCCAGGACCGGATGGGTATACAGCGGAGTTTTACAAAACCTTTAAAGAAGAATTAATACCAATACTTTTCAAGTTATTCCAGGAAATAGAAAAAGAGGGAGCTCTTCCAAATTCATTCTATGAGGCCAACATCACATTGATTCCGAAGCCAGACAAAGACACATCAAAGAAAGAAAACTACAGACCAATATCTCTGATGAACCTAGATGCAAAAATCCTCAATAAAATTCTGGCAAATCGGATACAGAGGCACATCAAAAAAATTGTGCACCATGATCAAGTAGGATTCATCCCTGGGATGCAAGGATGGTTCAATATACGGAAATCAATAAATATTATTCACCATATCAATAGACTTAAAAATAAGAACCATATGATCATCTCGATAGACGCAGAAAAAGCATTCGACAAAATACAGCATCCCTTTATGTTCAAAACATTAGAAAAACTAGGGATAACAGGAACTTACCTTGACATTGTAAAAGCTATCTATGCTAAGCCCCAGGCTAGCATCATTCTGAATGGAGAAAAATTGAAGGCATTCCCTCTAAAATCTGGAACAAGGCAGGGATGTCCTCTATCACCACTTCTATTCAATATAGTTCTCGAAACACTGGCCAGAGCAATTAGACAAACGAAAGAAATTAAAGGCATAAAAATTGGAAAAGAAGAGCTTAAATTATCACTATTTGCGGATGACATGATTATATATCTAGAAGATCCAAAAGGGTCTACAAAAAAACTACTAGAACTAATAAATGAATTCAGCAAAGTGGCAGGATATAAAATCAACACACACAAATCAAAGGCATTTCTGTATATCAGCGACAAAACTTCTGAAATGGAAATAAGGGAAAACACTCCATTCACGTTATCCTCAAAAAAAATAAAATACTTGGGAATCAACCTAACAAAAGAGGTGAAAGATTTATACAATGAAAACTACAGAACTCTAAAAAGAGAAGTAGAAGAAGATCTTAGGAGATGGAAAAATATACCCTGTTCATGGATAGGCAGAACTAACATCATCAAAATGGCGATATTACCAAAAGTTCTCTATAGGTTTAATGCAATGCCAATCAAAATCCCAATGGTATTGCTTGTAGAAATAGACAAAGCAATCATGAAATTCATATGGAAAAATAAAAGACCCAGAATAGCAAAAGCAATTCTAAGCAGGAAGTGTGAATCAGGTGGTATAGCAATACCAGACTTCAAACTATATTACAGAGCAATAGTAACAAAAACAGCATGGTACTGGTACCAGAACAGGCGGGTGGACCAATGGTATAGAATAGAGGACACAGAGACTAATCCACAAAGTTACAACTATCTTATATTTGATAAAGGGGCTAAAAGCATGCAATGGAGGAAGGATAGCATCTTCAACAAATGGTGTTGGGAAAACTGGAAATCCATATGCAACAAAATGAAACTGAATCCCCTCCTCTCACCATGCACAAAAGTTAACTCAAAATGGATCAAGGACCTGGATATCAAATCAGAGACTCTGCATATGATAGAAGAAAAAGTTGGTTCTGATCTACATATTGTGGGGTCGGGCTCCAAATTCCTTAACAGGACACCCATAGCACAAGAGTTAATGGCAAGAATCAACAAATGGGACTTACTTAAACTAAAAAGTTTTTTCACAGCAAGAGAAACAATAAGAGAAGTAAATAGGGAGCCTACATCATGGGAACAAATATTTACCCCTCACACTTCAGATAGAGCCCTAATATCCAGAGTATACAAAGAACTCAAAAAATTAGACAATAAGACAACAAATAACCCAATCAACAAATGGGCCAATGACCTGAACAGACACTTCTCAGAGGAGGACATACAATCAATCAACAAGTACATGAAAAAATGCTCACCTTCTCTAGCAGTCAGAGAAATGCAAATCAAAACCACCCTAAGATACCATCTCACTCCAGTAAGATTGGCAGCCATTAGGAAGTCAAACAACAACAAGTGCTGGCGAGGATGTGGGGAAAAGGGTACTCTTGTACATTGCTGGTGGGACTGCAAATTGGTTCGACCAATTTGGAAAGCAGTATGGAGATTCCTGGGAAAGCTGGGAATGGAACCAACATTTGATCCAGCTATTGCCCTTCTAGGACTATTCCCTGAAGACCTTAAAAGAGCGTACTACAGGGATACTGCCACATCGATGTTCACAGCAGCACAATTCACAATAGCTAGACTGTGGAACCAACCCAGATGCCCTTCAATGGATGAATGGATTAAAAAAATGTGGCATTTATACACCATGGAGTATTATTCTGCATTAAAAAATGACAAAATCATGGAATTCGCAGGGAAATGGATGGCACTAGAACAGATTATGCTTAGTGAAGCTAGCCAATCCCTAAAAAACAAATACCAGATGTCTTCTTTGATATAATGAGAGCAACTAAGAATAGAGTAGGGAGGAAGAGCAGGAAGAAAATATTAACATTAAACAGAGACACGAGGTGGGAGGGAAAGGGAGAGAAAAGGGGAATTGCATGGAAAGGGAAAGAGACTCTCATTGTTATAAAAAACTACATATAAGAGGTTGTGAGGGGAAAGGGGGAAAAAAAAACAAGGAGAGAAACAAATTACAGTAGACGGGATAAAAAGAGAAATGGGGGGAGGGGGGATAGTAGAGGATAGGAAAGATAGCAGAATACAACAGTTACTAGTTTGGCATTATGTAAAAATGTGTATGTGTAACCGATGTGATTCTGCAATCTGTATTTGGGGTAAAAATGGGAGTTCATAACTCACTTGAAACTAATGTTTGAAATATGATATGTCAAGAGCCTTGTAATGATTTGAACAACCAATAAAAAATAAATAAATAAAAAAAATAAATAAATAAAGTTTGTTCCTGCTTCAGTGGCTCGTGATTTGTGCCCAGCCAGACTGCAGCAGGGATGTTAGCTTGAGAGAAATGCATAAATAAAATAGATTGGAAGCATCAAACACCTCAGGTATGTATTCCATTGTCAAGCTTAATTGAGCCAAGAGTAAGAATTATGAGACAATTTTAGATATTTGAACATTGACATTGACTTAATATTTGATGACAGTAGGGAACTATTATTAATCTTCCACAAACCTTCTATATGTGATGATGGTATTGTGTCTACATTCAAGAGAATTTCCCATCTTTTGAAATGTAGGAAATATTTGTGGATAAAATGGCCTGAGGATACCTGCTACCATTATTTGAACATCTTGTGTCACTGATTACTTTAGCCAATATGATGGATTTCTCACTGGTCTTGCCTATTTGATATTTCCTACTTCTGCTGTTTGTCCCTCAAAGTTTATCCTGAACACAGCATCCAGATGATCTTTGAAATACATACTTCAGATTATAATCTTGGCAAATATTTATAAAGTATATCATTTGAGCCAGCCCTATCTGAGTAGTTTACATATATTGCTAATTTGTGATTGGCAGCAATACCATTAAGTTGGCCCTGTTGTCACCCCTATTTGATAAAGTGGGCAATGGAGGCACAGAGAAGGTTGATATCTAGCCCAAGTAGAAGAGCCCAAAGTGAAGCAGCTTAGTGTAATTCACAAGGCTTCTCTGCTGCTCCAATCACCTGCACAAATTCTTTATTTACTTTGTTCAGTACCTGGGAAAACCCCACTTCTTTCTACCTGGTTGATTGTGCACTTTGTATTGCTTTAGCCAGCTTACTACTACCTAAACCCTGTGCCAGGGCTTAGGGTTATATCAACAGAAAAGATGGAGAACCTTGTTCCGTTTTTTCCTTATTTCATAGAGTGTTTTTCCCCCTAACTTATCTGCTCTGAAGAGGTACATTTTTTTCAATTTGCACAAAGGTGCCAAATGTGCTAACACAGCCCTGACAAGTTTCTGTCTCATTCTTACCTCATTAAGACCACTCTCTCATTTCTTCTAATCACACTGGTCTCTGTCAGTTTCTAGAATTTACCAAGCTCTTTCCCATAGTGGATCTTTGTTCCTTTCCAGAAACACTATTATCTCATATTTTTGATGCTGGTTTCCTCTCATAATATAGGCTGTGTTAAATGATAACTGTTCAGAAAGAACTTTTCTTCCTGATGTCTGTCACTCTTCGAGACAGCATTCTATTAGTGTGAAATATGAACCAGTTCAGATCATTCTTGTGCTAATATCTGTTTTACTTTTACAATAATGTTGGAACTCAAGAGTGAAAACAGTGACATACGCTGATTTGCCAGCTAATTTAGAAGGAAGAAGTCCACACAGAAGACAGAGAGGGAGGTCTAGGCATCACTCTCAGAGCTAATGATAACTAGAGAGTATGTCTTCTTTGTGAGGTCACTATGGACTTGTGAATTCTCTTTCTTGAACTTTCCTTATCATACAAAAGTGCAAGTTTACCATTTACCAGGCAAATCTAACTCTGAACATTTTTCCATTTTTGTAAGCAGGTGAGCATGTTTCCTGCCTGTCGCCACAGAGATGGGCCATCATGCTCCATGCCCCTTATTCCTATTCCCAGATAAGTCACTCCTTCTCTTCTGAATGGAGCAAAGAAAGCTGGAATATATATATATATATATATATATTTTTTGTCATGAAAAGTAGGATGGGTATTCCCTACCACCACAATCAAAGGGGTCAAATATGAAGAAAAACATTTTTGAATTTTTCCTAAACAAATTAAATTGAATATTCTTAGTTATCTAAAATGGCTTGCAACATTTTAAAATGTTCTGAAAATTTGTAAGCTTTTAAACTATTGGTATCTGGAAATTATTCAAGAGGTTGCTAGGTATTCACACTTTAAAAATTGAAATTGGCAAGCATGACAAGTATGACAAGTAGGTTGTTAGACATCACACTGACATAGAGGACCTGCCCTGTGTGGTACCAACCTGCACACTTCTGATCTCTTCAGATCCCATGCTTGGTCTTCTCACTGGAGTTCAGCAGCAGTATGTGTTTCTGGGCCCTAAAACACTAAACTGGTTTCTGACTTAAATCCTTTGCATTTGCGTTTATACTATGTTCTCCCAGACCTCTATGTACATTACTCTATCTTGTTCAGGTAAGGCGATGCTCTGTATGCTCAGGGAGAACTTCCTTGACCATCCCCAGTTAATTTCCCCCATATTACTCAGCTTTTATTTCTTCACACAGGCCACCAAGCTTTTCAAAACTACTCTCCTTTCCCCTGAGATGTAAAATTTATGTGAGCAGGATACTTTTTGTCCTGTTCTCTGCTTTATTTCTAATTCCTAGAATGTTGGCTGGCAGTCAGTTGATTACATTTAATAACCACGGTTCAGTCCTAAAGACAAGCTCCCAAGGGTAAAAAGTACAGCAGAGATCAATCCAACTCCAAATTTGGATAATTGTTAACTTTTGACACCTTAGATGGTGCATTTTAAAAATTATTTAAAAAAGAAAATTC
This sequence comes from Ictidomys tridecemlineatus, assembly GCF_052094955.1. Classification (NCBI taxonomy): domain Eukaryota; kingdom Metazoa; phylum Chordata; class Mammalia; order Rodentia; family Sciuridae; genus Ictidomys; species Ictidomys tridecemlineatus. The sequence goes on along the minus strand of NC_135480.1, from coordinate 78,250,359 downwards.
AATTATATAGAATGAACTCTTATTCATAGTATTTATGGCCCACTTTATACCTTTTATTTGGGATCATACAAAGAAAGCTGGTTGTAAAGTTTTTAAACATGAATTCTGGAATGTTTCCTAATGTCCAAAATCAGAACTTCATGGAGCAATCATGATGTTTTCCTTTCCAGCACATTCTAGGACATCTTCCTATAGTACAAGGGCTGAAAATTTATCTTCCTTTTATAGAAATGCTAAATTTAAGCTTTCCCCGTTATGCTTTGCTTTTAGTGAGTTTTTGTTGTCATTCTAGAAAGGTTTGGCTCAATATTGATCCCTGGTAAAATCTGAAATAGGCTGGTTAGTTAAAATGGAAAAAGTCTCTCACTATCAAGCGTGGCATTTATTATGAAAGCTAATCTTTTAATTAGTTGATGTTACCTCATATTCAGATGAAATAGTTGATTCCTTGGAATCATCCAAGTTTTGTTTTTTTTTAATCTGGATATGTTAAGCAGAAGAACATTTTAACTTTACAGAAAGGACATATTGTTCTCTCATAAGGACAAACTTAAACAGTAATAACTTTAGCAAGCTAAGTTTTAAAAAAAGGCTTTAAAAAACTCTATTTTGCTTTATAAAGGGTAAAACCATAAAGATAAGAAGCTGAAGACCTAGCAGCCTTTAAAAGCCCTGCTCAGGCTGTGGGTGTAACTCAGAGGCAGACTGTATGTTTATCAAGAGCAAGTCTATGGGTTTGATTCCTATTACCAAATTAAAAAGAAAAAAAATATCTGCTTGAAGACACAACATTCAGTTCTCCTTCAAGATGGTAAAGTAGGTCTATCCTTTGCTATGTTACCACTGGACTCTTCATTCGTTTTCTCATCTGTGTAGTCTATCTTGATCTGAGATGTTTTATGCCTCTTCTACAGACTTAAGGTTGTTAACTTGAAACCTGAAACTATGATTCTGTGACCCTGGTTCACTACACAAAAGCACAAAAGTGGTTATTTTATAGTCATCGGAATCTTGCTATTTATCTCAGCGTAAGTTTGGAAAATAGGAAATGCACCATAAATTTTAACATGGAAGATTTCATGAAAGAGAATGGAAAACCATGTGGTGAGACATGTGATGGTGCTATGGCATGAATGAGGTGTCCCCCTCCAAAACCTCCTGTGTTTTTGCAGGAATTTCAGAGGTGAAATAATTGGATTATGAGAACTATAACTGTATCAGTTCATCTTAGTTTGAATGGACTGTCTCGGTAGTAAGTATCCACAGGTGGAGCTCAGCTGGAGGAGATGGGTCAATGGGTATATGCCCTGGAAGAGTGCATCTTCTGCAGACTCTTCCTCTTTCTCTTTTTCTGACTCCTGGCTGTCATGAGGTGAGCATCTTTCCTTCATCACACCCTTCTTCCATTTCATTCTGCCTTATCTCAGGCCCAGAGCAATGGAGTCCACATACAACAGACTGAACCTCTGAAACCATGAGCCAAAGTAATTTTTTCTTGTGTAAATTATTCTTGTCAGTATTTTGGACACAACAAAGGAAGTCTGCCAAACACAGATGGGATCATGGGATAACTGTTCTTGACACATAGTAATGGTTTAGGCAACACACGAGCCATCCTGGGCAAATTTGTCATTTTGTTGACAATTGTTTGACTATTCTTTGGGATCTTGAAGTACATTTCAATGTGAAATAGTGGCAGAGCTAACATTCTTTTCTAGCTTTGGTCTCCATTCTACCCAACCCTTTTCCCACCCTTCTTACAATGAAGCACTGCTGTGTTTCTATAAGACACCTACATAATATGTTCATTGAGGTGAGTTCTCCTCGATAATGACAAAATGAGGTCAACTAACTATTCCCAGCAACCTATTATTTTAAGGGAAACACAGGCATGGGTAATTAATTAACTCAATGATATAAATTTCCATTCATGAAAAGTCCAAGTTATAAAAATTGCAGATAGAGACTCATTAAAATGTCCCTCAAAACGAATGTTTCAATATATGTTGATTTTTTGTGTGTGAACCTTTAAGATTTAATTGGAAAGTGAATTCCATTTGATACAAAAATGGAATGATTCTTCAATGTATCTTTTAAAAATGTGTATTTTAAAATATCCTTCTCAGTACTATTCTGATCTTAACTCTATGACACCATGAAACAACAACGAATATAGCACTGGCCTCCTTTTTTTTTTTTAATCATTGGCAGATTTGAAAGAATAGGAGTTTGCAACTGAATTATTCTTAAAGAAAAAGATAGATATGGTTAAACTCCATGTCCCCAAATGCCCTCTTTCTGTTGCAAAAACACCCAGTCAAGTTAGAGTTTAAATATGGGCCAGAATGACCATACACATATTATTTTGAAGTATGCTGGTCTTCTCTTAGTCACAATGGAAACTGAGGCAATTTAATGCTTTCTGTATCAAGCTACTTTCTTGTATATATGCCAGGAGAGTTGTTAATTGTGACACTGGTCATATAAACAAGCTATTGCTGATGATATCACTACTACTGCAGCATAATCTAAAAACCCCTCTCCCTAGAGACTGGTATAGAAATGACACTATGGAAAGAATATGTATCACTCATTCAATTGGCTACCCTAAGACAAAATACAGTGAAGGAGAGCAGGCACTGCATGGTAAACAACCACAAGGAATGGATGTATTATCTGTTCCGCTTATCACTCCTGAACTCTTTTTGAAGCATTACTGATCTCTTATAAGCTATCCCCAACAAATCTTATATCTTTTACAATGTCTCTGGGCACTTTCATTGACTTTTTGTGAACCTATTCCACTACCTTGACACAACTGAGCTGTGGTTATGACAATAACCCACCATTCAGTTGAAGAATATTAATATGGGGTGGTGTAGAGAATCCTGAATTATCCCACAGTAATGGGTATAATTAGTGCTATTTGGGTAATAGCTTAATCATAATATCTCCAGATTTACACTGATGTGTATCCAAATGCTCATATAGATGAAAATTTACAACTTAACTGTTACTTAGTCGATGTAGTGTCAGAACCTGACAAAATGTCCAGCTACTCTAAGAACTATAGAATTGGATTAAAAGTTATAATTTACAAACATAAAATGAGTCTATCTGCCTCAAAGTATGGAGAAAAAGATATTTTATTCTCTTCCTATTTTCTTTTTCCTGAATTCAAATGCAAGTTCTGAATTAAGTAACAATCCTATTGATTGGCAACTAGTCTTTGAGGGATACAGTATGACATTCTTTTTTCTTCAACAGCAATATCTTTTTTTAATGTTTATTGAATTGACTGGGAGAACACAGAATTCCCATCATTGCACATTCATCCTAAGAGGTGTGGTTCCCAAAATAAAATACTGATAGTCAAGAGTTAGACTATGATATTTAACTATTCATCTTCTTTTTTCCCCATGTGTTTATTATGCCTAGAGTATAAGAGATCAAAAATATGTTAAACATCAATAAAAATCATGATACTGGTGATTTCACCAATAAACTATTTAAATCAACTTTCCAAATAAATTACAGTTTGACTCAGAATGGACAGGATTTGAGGACTCTCTTCTTTTAAACTAGACTGTTCTCACTCCAGTATGCCCTAATGCACTCAAAAAGAAAAAAGAGTCTATATGAAGATGGCAAAGCAAAAGAAAAGTTAATTCCCCTAAATATTCAAAGAAAAAGGAGACTTTAGCAACTTACCTATTCTAAGGAAATGTTATGTATCACAAGTTCAATAATTCAAAAAATTACTAAAATTTACATAAATATTTAATAATAACAAAATGATATATGTGAGATTAAAGAATAATATAAAGAACACACTTTTATCTACAACTGAATTTAAGAAACAGAATAATCCTAGTAAAGTCAAAATTTTCTGTTCCATTCCCTGAAGAAAAGAATGCTTTGAATTTTGTATTTATGATTCTCGTTTTTCTTCAGTTTTATTCTACCTACTCAATTTATTGATGAGTTTAAATGTTTACAAAATTAATATAAATGATATCTTACTGTAATAATCTTCTGCAATTTGCTGCTTCTTTCTAAATTATATTTTATTATAAGATCCAAATCCATGAGATAGCTGTAGAACATTTATTTTCACTGCCCCAAAGTCTTACCTTGTATAAATAGAACTCAATATTATTCATCTTCTTTCTTGCTTCTCATTGATTCAGTTAGTGCTAATACAAACAAATGTATTACAGGCATGCTTATAAATGTCCGAGAGTGCATATCTGCAAGTTTTGTAGGACAGCAGTTTTCACTGCTGACTTAGGTTTGACCACAGAGATTCTGATTTAGTTAGTGTGGGGATAGCTTCAGTCAATACTCAGTACTTAATATGTCTCAAGGTATGGATTAGGGAATCCAGTTTCTTAGATTAGAATCCCAACTCATTTACTCATTAGCCATGAAATGTTGTGCAAGTTGACCTTCAATTTCTATGTTCTTCAGTTTCCTCATGAAACATTGGGAAGGTGATGATTATCCCTACTTCTTCATGAGATTAAGAGAATTAATCTAATAGAGAATACTGCTCAGGACTTTAGCTATTATTATGAGTTCACTAATTCTCTTTTTTCAGTTCTGCTAAAAAATAACTACTAAATGGTTTTTCAAGACATAATTTAGATACAATAAATAGAGTTGGATGAATATCGACAAATACATTTACTCATGTACACAGCATCATAATTTAGTTTTAGGAAGTTCTATTCCCCCCAAAATTCCTTAGTCCTCTATTTTAATTATGTACAATAAATTTAGCTATAACATGTCTGTTTTTAAAATATATTCTAATTTTCCTTTTTTTAAATTTTCACTTGCGGTTTTAGTGATTAAACTCAAGGGTGCTTTGCTATATATCCTCAGGCCTTTCTTTCATTTTTATTTTTTAACTTTGAGACTATATCACACTAAGTTATCCAGGCTGGTCTCAAACTTGGGATCCTCTTGTTTCAGCCTCCTGAGTATCTGAGATTACATATCAGCATGGCTGGCTCTGATTTCTATCACCACATAGCATAATTTCTACTTTGGACTTTGTATGCAAGTTGGAACTTATATACAAGATATAAGCCATTGTGCCCAGCTGTAGGTCAACCCAATGTCTTTGAGTCCTGCCCATCTTGTTGCATGCATCAGTAGTTTAGTACTTTTTGTTGTGGAATACTATTCCACTTTTAAATATACCATAGTATAATTAATGATTCTTTAGTTGGTGGAAATGTACTGCCATGAACATTCTTTAACAAATATTTAATGGATAAAGTTTCTATTTCTATACAGACACTTAAGAAGGACCATTCATTTAGCTTTTAATTACAACATTTTTTTTACTTTTACATGAAATTGTTGATTTTTCGGATAATTACAAATAATTTTATATGATTTTAATTGGATCATAATCTTAATTCTTTCTTACTTCTAGAATTACATTGATGTATTTATTTTACTACTTTGTGTTTGATATTTCCAGTATTTGATGAATTTCCAATATTTGGTTATATTTTATATAATTTTAAATTTTGATTCTGAATTCTTCAATTTTTAAAGTTTTGGGTCTTGTTTCTGTTGCTTTATGTGATGACTTGGCTGTAGTTTTTGAAAAAGATATTCAGTCCTTGTGATATAACATGTTCAAATCTGATGAGGTCTCTGTCAATAGTGAGGTTTTCACCAGAGCCTTTGAGTTCATTACTACTAAAGCACAAACTGGGTCTATTTTCAATAATTTAATTTACCTGCTTGTGTTTTGAGGCCAATCACAGTTGGTGTGACTTTGAATCTTAAATGTATTTGAATGGGAGTTTGTAGATTTGCAAGCTTAATTTTTCCTTTGCCTAAAAACAACAGAAGTAGGTCAGATAAATTTCTTTGCTCTTTAGTTTGTCCACTAGTGGAGATGGGCTAATTTTTTTTCTAATAACTCTTTCATTGACGGTATAATCATTTATATATCCAAGCTTTTTATTTGTGACTCCATTACAATTTTGTACCTTACAAAGATTAAAGGCTTTTTCTTCTGAATTTAATTTGGCTATTATATCTCAATTCTTTGAGCTTCTGTCTCATAGTTTTATTACTTTCTTATCACTGTGGATAAAAGACCCTGATTCAATTTTGGTCTCTGAAAGCTTCTTTCTTCCAAAACAACAATTTACTTCAAGAGAAATGTGTGTCATTTTATTGAAAATTTTAAATATTTGGATAAAAGAACATTTATGGAATTTTTATAGGAATAAAATTTGTGTTAATATTAAATGGAAAATATGTTTTAATTTCAGAGATATTGATACAGTGATCATTGTGGAAGCCTCAATCTTGTGTCAAAAATTATAGTAAAAGTTTATGGTATATTATGATATCAAATCCCAGTGAGACCATAAAAAGGTCAGAATTAAGGAAGCGAGAAAGGATAGGAGAGAGTGGATTAAATAATGTGTAGGATGTAGAACTCATTGGAATTAATCAAAGGATAGATATGGCTTTCTTACTGAGATTATGGTTTTTCTAAGAAAATTTGAAAATTGGATGACTGATTCCTATTAAATACCAGTGTGCATGCGTGTGTGTGTGTGTGTATTTGTGTGTGTGTGTGTGTGTGTGTGTGTGTGTGTGTGTTTGTCCTTGCTGATATCCTTCTACTGGTTTGCTTAAATCTTTATTATATTTATTTAAAATTTTTTTTTTATTTCTTCATTTTTATATTTCTCTGTATAACTTATTATTTTGACATAACTTCTTATTAACAGAAAATTGGCAGGAGTAGCAGAACAACTTTCCATATATATTTTTATTTTGGTAAAGTATGTAGTATAAAATTTAACATTTTAACTTGTATATCAGCATTGTTAAATATATTGCAATGTTGTATAATCACTACTCTCCTATTCCACAATATCTACTTTCTTTAAAAAAATTACTAACACATATTGATTATGTATATTAATGGGATTCAGTGTTACTTTCCATATATGCATACAGCATGCAGTGTTTATATCCAACCAGCCTTCTTTCAATCTCATTCCCCCTTACCTATCATTGAAGATGCATCCAAGAACACAATCTGTATATGCAAACATCCTCATATTTCCAAATGAAATATCCATTTACAGGATTCTCCAGTGGAGCTCTCAAGGTTTCTTTCTCTTGCTGGGTATCCTGCACTCTCACCCTCTTCCAGCACTAAGTGGCATGGGGATCTGAATGGATTGTCATGTTGTGATCTGGGTTGGATCACTCTCTGTGCATACCACTGACTTTCTCTTGTGTTTTGTTACTCCCACTCATATTCCAGAGGCATTGTTGTCCCAGGGCCTATTGCTATTTATCTTTCTTTACTGTTTTTTTTTTTTCTAAGTACTGACTAGTCAGTGATAAGAATTAGGTTAGGTCTAAAGGAAGGTGGTAAACAAAGAAGAGCACATATTGCATTCCCAGTTCAGGCTACTTGCCTACATATACCCTCTGTTGTAACTTGAACTCCACTGCGTGTTCCATTATTTCTTGTATGCATATGTATCTCTCACACATTCCTTATAGGGAGGAAATATGATTGGTAGAGCATCACATAGGCACTGTAGTATATCATTCACACATCTCTATGACAAACTCTCTTTCACCTAACTTTAGTTTGTCTTGTTTGAGTCTTGTTTCTTTTTAGGTCATTACCTTGGTCTTCCCTCTCTGTCCTTGTAGAATCAAGTTTGAACTAGAATCTTGTTATCTTATTACTCTCAATATACTACACCCTGGTCTGTCTTCAGCAAGAATTGGGTCATCGTAATCATAATCTCCCTCACCCTTAATGCTTCATCTTAGGAATTTTCATCTACCAATTGCCATCTTGCTCTTGGTTATAAATCTCCACTTGTCCTTGTTAGTCAGAGTTGAATCCAGTCTCTCCCCCATTTTTAGTCTCAATTGCACTGGTTCCTAAACCTATTATAATATTTCCCTCTTGGTATGAATTTCCTTACTATCCTTAACAAATATAATCATTGAGATTTTTTAAAAAGTAGCTATAATCATATTTATTTAGTTCTTTATTATTTTTATTTGATTACTTGATTCTGTGAGTTGTACTAGGATTGTAAACTTCAGAGGCAGGGGTCATTCCAAATATGGTAATATGCAGCACCCAACACTTTGCAAGGACTGTCTTACTCCTTCAAGAAATCTTTGTTAATTTTTATTATAAAATAATGAATATAACAGTTCTACATGGAACTATTGTAATTTGGCATATTCTAACGTGATTTTATTTATTCACAATAATAATGTAAGTCTATTGGAAAGATGGTTATAAATATGTGCTGTGTCCAAAACATCGAACAAAGAGCATATACATATTATAGTCATAATAATGTTATGCCTAACATTGTCATCTAAATTTTAAAAGATACAATGAAATGTGTAATTAAGCCTGTCTTTCTAAAATACTGCATGATGCCTGATATCAGAATTTTCCTCAGCTATAATAGAAATAATGTATTTTATTAAGTCATTTCACTATCATGGGAAACTCATTTTCCTTCAAAGGCAGTAGAATTCACTTAATTATGATTGGTTTTTCTAAAGCACAACTTTGATCAGGTAAATCTTTTAAAAGAGGAGAACAATGACCATGGCAATGACTATGACAGCAATAAAGTTATCCCATTGTTTAAAATATACAATTTAGGATCTCTGTAGTGCTAGAGTTTTTGTTTCCCTAGAAGAACCATTCCAATGCAAGAAGTGTATTTGGGAAGGAGAGAACACTTAGGAAAGGAAAGTTAATTCCAAGAAGGGACTATTTTTAAGTCAGCTCCCACAGTGGGCAAAAGGACCTTAGTTCTGTCAGGGGAAGCCCTTCTCTCTGTCCCAGGATGAGTGACTGGAGTTTATATACACTAACTCCCATCACCTACAAATAGGGCTTTCCAGAGGTGCTAGTTTCCTGGTATGTCCACTTGGCTGTAGGCTTTAAGAGAATATCCTTCAACAGTGTCAGAGAAAGCTTCTTGGCACAGAGATACATATGCTAAAGTCATGGGATGTTCACAGATGATAGAGCCCAGCCTTAAGGCCCTCCATGTCCTGGTCCCTCCTCAAATCCTGCTGGAAATTAGTCTTGCTTTGTGCATTTGAAAGGATTTCCAGAAGGAATTCTACTTTTTAAAATGTTAAAAACAGGCACAGCTCATAAAATATATTAAATGGTCAAAGTGTTATTTTCTTTCATTACTTCTCAAGTCAGTGTCTGTCTTCTTTATTGAAAAAAATAACTTTTCTGAACTATCGGATTTTACTTGTAAGTACATATTGTGCTCTGCATCTTTTTGTTTTCTACAGGTTTTATCTTTATCAGAAGCTTTCAAATTCCTTGAAATCAGGGACCATATTTTTCATCTTTGTAGTTTCCATAGCACATTTACAGATGTTTAACAAATGTTCTTGAGTAGATTTGTAACTAAATGATGAGGCTGATGTAATGACTCAAATTGCATCATTTTCAGTTAACCAGGTATCTTGTTCCAACACAGAAACCAAAATAATTATTTATATATGAATATGTGTATAAAATACTGAATACTAACAAGATTTAGTTGATATGTACCCCTCAACCACACCATAAATTTATTCTTAAAACTATTCTCACATTTATTTAAGTCCTGCTTTAATTGTTTTTTGATTAATATATTAATTATACACATTGACAGGGTTCAGTGTAGTATTTCCATACATTTATGCAGTATGTACTGATCAAATCTAACCTCCCTTTATCCACAATCTTTCTCCTTTCTCAATCTCCAGTAATACTATTCTGCATTCAACTGATTTTGTTGTTATTAACTTCCACATATGGTGCAAAACATGTGGTATTTTTCTTTCTGTGTATCTCAACACCTAAAGAGATACACAGAACCTAAAGAATGATAATATTCCTCTTATGAACAATTAATATGTAGAATGTATAAGGAACTCACAAAACATTAACAACCCCCCAAATAACAAGTAATCAGATTTTAAAAATGGCAAATGAATAGAATAGACAGTTCTCAGAAAAAAGAAGATGACACAAGGACAACAAATGTATGAAAAGGTGTTCAAAATTGTCACCCATAAGGGAAATGCAAATTCAAATTACAAAAAGATACTGTTCCATCCCAGTTAGAATGGCTGTTATCAAATGCATTTGGGTTTGGTTAAGTATAAACACAATGTCCCTCTTCAAAGTTGAAATTTTTATTTCTTACCAGGAAATAATTTCAGATTCAAAATTCCAATTTTGGTATCCCACAAGCATGAGAACTCACAGAGCAATAACTTAGCTGGAGATTATTTGCAAATTGAGGTAAACCATCAACCCTAGCATAGATATGCATTGTGTGCACACCTTGTACTGGTGCTGGGCAGAGTGGGAAGAAAAAGCTGTTTGTCACTGTTTCTGAGAGCATTTGTCATACTCATCAAGATAAGTACTTAGTGTGCAAGAATTGGACAGATATGACATTGACCTTAACTCTTTCATATGCTAGCTGTGTAATTAAGGACAGGTAATTTAACTTCTGTGTTGGGACCTTATCTTGTCTTATCAGTTCATTAAAACTGGTATATAATTCTTACTTCATTTCTCAAATTATTTGTCAATGAAATGGGGATAAGAATGCTTAAATCAGAGTATTTCTGGCAGTGTATTTATTGACCTTTTGTATATATCCATCAATGGCAAACCCACATTAAATCACAGAATTTAAAAAACAGAATTTAAATTGTTTAATGAAAGTAAGTTCTGAAAAATAGTGTTGTCTGGATCTGGAAGTATATTCATATTTCGAGCGAGTCATCTAGATCTGAGTAAGGTTAAACTCTGCTGATGAATAGAGAGGTGTATTTGCAGTGAGTGACATTTCACAACTCACTGTAGTCTTTGGTTTAATGAAGGCCATGAAGACCAGAAAGGTTTGGAACTTGTGAGGATTATGGACTAGCAAGAGTGTGCTATTAGCAATTTTTCATTAAATTATCCAACAAAATACTCTGTCCAACACCCTTGTTTTTCTAACATAAATGAATAAAATTCCAAATCCTTCAGTTACCTCTAAGAATTCCTCTGAGTATGTGTATGACTGTTTCCTCATTTCTCCTGATTTTTGCCAATATTTGGAATATAAGGCTTTCCTCCTAGGAAGATAAATGAAACTGAATTCATTAAGTTTTGCTCAGAAATCATGTTTTTTTCACTGACAGTTCATCTTTCTTTAAAATTAAAAAGATAATTATACACATCTATACTTAAATTTGGGTTTTTTTTTTAAGAATTAACTTTGCATAGGTATTTACCAAAGATTAACAGTTTACTTTTTATCCTTAATGGATCACAGAACATGGGATTTTACCCTGTAAAGGATATTTAAAATGATACATGTATTGGAACTCTGTTTATATCTAAAGTTTTATGTTCATATTAACTCTACTAGCTATATTTTTAAATTTGGAATAACATACTCTCTACCCTTAGAGTTTCATTGATATTGCTCAGTGAACTATTTTGAATTTGAAAAAAATATATAAACAAACTCTTAACTCTAATAAAGATAATATCTAGTGATGATGAAATTATGTTGAAATAAAATATGAATATAATGCTAATAAGAATGCAAAGGAGGGCTAGTGTTAGTGGCTCAGTGGTAGAGTGCTCACCTAGCTTATGTGAGGCGCTGCATTCAATCCTCAGCATCACATAAAAATAAATAAATAAAATAAAGGTATTGTGTCCAACTACAACTACAAAATAAATATTAAAAAATGCAAAGAGATTATTGTTTATGGACATTGATTTTGTCAACTGTATCAAACAATAATTTTGTTTAGATTGAACTACTAGCATTCTATCTAGAAAGTGATAAAAGTGATTTTAAGATAATATTCAGAGATAGATACAGAGATGAATACATAGACAAAATGTAGAATGATGGCTTCATTAAAATCCTAAGTGTCATGCTTGGGTGCAGTGGCACATATCTGTAATCTCAGTGGCTTAGAAGGCTGAGACAGGAGGATCATGAGTTCAAAGCCAGGCTCAGCAATGGCAAAGCACTTAGCAACTCAGTGAGACCCTGTCTCTAAATAAAATACAAAATAGGGCTGGGGATGTGGCTCAGTGGTTGAGTGCTCCTGAGTTCAATCCCCAGTACCAAAAAGAAAGAAAAGAAAGAAAGAAAAAAAGAAAGAAAGAAAGAAAGAAAGAAAGAAAGAAAGAAAGAAAGAAAGAAAGAAAGAAAGAAAGAAAGAAAATCTGAAGTGTCTAACAGAAGGAGAAAAATTAATAAATATTTTACTCCCTTTTGTAATAATGAAAAAGTAAGACTCAGGAGTTCAAAAATATTATTTTAAAATATTAAAATTTACATCAAATATATTTTCTTGGTTTGTTTACATATGTGTGTATGTTCATATATTTGTCTATAGAAACAGGATGTTAACATGGGAATGTTTCTTTCTTCATTTAATTGAGTTACCAAAAGGACAATAATCAAATAATAAGGGATGAATACTCTTGTATTCCAAAATAAGATGCCACTCAATTTTGCAGGGATTTTAAAGCATAAAGCTTATTATTTTCAGCCAAATATAATCATCAGTACATGAAATTGTTAAAGACATTGAGCGAGTAAATTTATTTGAAGAAATTTGTTAGAATGTGGTGGTGATTTCCTTGCTCTTTTCATGTCTTGGAAGGCTACAGGGCCCCCTCCTTACTACAGCACACGGAGAGAGGAACCTTGAGGAAACCAATTAACAATATCCTTCCAATTGTACAAGCCAAAAAGAAAGACCTTGAGATTACACCTGACTCCACTTTTCTTTCATATCTTGCATTTAATGGGTCAGGAACTTCTATTGTTAATATATGCAAAACATATCCAGTATCAGATCATTTCTTCACATCCCTACTACTTCACTAATAAATGTCATCATCATTTGTTGTTGGGTTTTTATGAAAGTCTTCTCTGATTTTTTTGACTCCATATTTATATTTGTGGTTCATATCAACACAAACACCAACTGAATCTTCTTAAAACCTGTCAGAATATGTCGCTTTTCTGCTCCAAAACTTTATGGCTCCTTTCGTAGAGCAGAAAGTCTCTATAAAGACCTACAAAGCCCTAAATGTTCTCCTCTCCCCACCACCTCACAGTCTCACCTACTGCTCCTCTGCTGCTCATTCTAAATCCTTATCCACTCTATTTACTTTTCTCTAACACAGGAGGCACACACTCATTATGGGTCTTTCATTTAATGCTTCTTCTGCCGTTCCTCTGTGCTTTCTTCCTTCACCTACATGGGTCATTGCCTTCTCTCCTGTGTTTGCTCAGGTATCACCTCTACAGTAAGACTTTCCCTGAATGCCTTGTTTAACGATGCAAACTCTATTCTCATCCCAACTATTCCTATGCTTCTCATCCTCTGCTGTTACTTCGTAATACTATCAACATGCTCGATAGTTCATTCTCTGTAAAATGACCACATATCCTCATCTGCCTGAGAAAGAATGGGTTTATGTCTACTGTCAAGAGAATTATAAAGAACATTCTCTTTAATTCTCACTCCTACTTTCACTCAAAAAAATTTTGTGGTATCATTTATCTATTCAGAAAAACACATATGTGTTAGGGTCTGTAAATATGTCAAGATGGCACCTGGCATTTTGCCAGAGGGAGTGGTTTGTGAAGTAACGCCAGAGAGCCATTAAGTGTGGAGATTCCTTATTGGTTGACTGCTGTATCTAGTCTATGTTAATTAAGATAAGCTGTGTGGAATGTATATATACCCCTCCTGTCCTACAATAAGTGGGCTCTCACTCCTGCTGCTTCAATGTACACGTTATTTTGCTGCAGCCAGACTGCAGCACATATGGTTCTCTGTTTTGTTCATGGTTCAAGAACAATGGATCCTAAACAGTAGATGTTTAGAATATGTATGTTGAGTTAATTTGCTCAATGTTTGAATCATGCAATTTGGAGGTTGTAAGAGACTGGACTTTGACCCATAATTGCAAAACTCAGAGGCAGAAAGCTATAACTAGACTTTTTCTAACTGGCAGTGAAAAGAAGAGAATTGGCACTGTGACAACCAGATAGACTTCTTCTAAGGACCAGTTCATGCTCCTGTGCCTCATAGATCAGAACAAGAGAAGGACCTCACTGGAGGTCCAAGTTTAATGTCTGAACTCCAATGGATGTTTTGGTGAATGGCATAAGACTATTTTGGGCACTAAAAGCATCCTGAGATATTTTTAATATTTATGAATGAAAACACTGTAGAATTAGTTTGAAATCTCATATATAATATGAGAATCAGCTTAATCAGATTATATATATATATGTATGTATATATATATATCTTATACATTATATATATTATATAAATCTTCTCTTCATCTAAAAATATATATGTATATGGTTAAAAGATAAATTTTTAAGGAATAGTGAAAAGTATTGTCTTTTTTGGAAAAAAAATGAGTAATTAAAACTACTTAACCCACTTTAGCATTTTGTCATTATCCATTTAGCACTTCTAAAATTCAGATGACCTATATCCTATCTGTAATTGCCTATGTCCTTGAAAAGTCAACCTAGACATATAATAAACTTTATGATTATTATCTGGATATAAATCAATTTGCTATTAAATGGTTGATGATGTGAAAGAAATACTTGTGCCTTCTATATCCTGATTGTGAAATCATCATCTTTAAACCCTTAAAAAAAAATCAAGCACAGGAAAGATTAATACTACTAGTACAAAGAATTTACCTGAATACATATTGTTCGACTTTACAGAGAATTCACAAATTTAGTAATTTTGTCTAATAAATCTTGGGATAAAAATAATTGTCTAATAGTTAAGCAACATGAAACCAGATGAATGATCTGATTTTGTTTTAAATTATCTAAACTTTTTTTATCTGGTAAAGGTGATTTTTTATGCTTAGATAAATTGTTGTAACATTTTATACTTGGTGTGTATATTTAGTTAAGGAATAATATATATATACAAAAAATCACTTAAATGTCCAGAGTATATCTGTTTTAAAGATGAAAACAATTATTTTTAGAAAGAAAAAAAAAACATATTTCCAAGGAGGCACTAGCTAATTCTAAAATTGAAGAAGGAGGGGCAGCATCCCCTTGGCAGCTGTCATTTCTCAACTGGAAAGTGTCCTGTTGTGCCTGGAAGCTGAAGTCTTTCTTCACATGCTTTTGCTGTTGTTTTTTAAAAGCAACTCCTTCTAAAGGTTACCATCTTCAGGAGCACCCCTTAGGCCTTCAGCTCTCTGTTGGGAGCAGTGGAGGCTTACTGAAGTCTGTTTCAATACCCATGTTCAAGCTGGTAGGATTGTGAATGGTAGGAATTGTGCTAACCTCCTCCCTGATGCTTCAGGGCTCCTCTAGTTTTCCTTTAATACCACAGCTTTTGTCTTCATGCTCAGATCACTGCTCAGAAAACACATGATTGACTACTCCAGATAAGGCAAGAGGTGAATGTATTACAGAGATACACTTTTCAATCTTTTCTACCCAAATGACCTAAATTGAGGTGCATGTCTGCATGATTCTGGGGAACCTTAGGTAAATCTTTTTAACTTTAATTACACACAGCCATATTTGTTTTAATAAATAATGCATATTCATTTTCCTCAGCTCAAAATTTTAATGTTTGGCCATTTCCCATTTCTCCTCTTCAAATTTTCCTCAAAGATTGCCTCCTTGGCAAACAACTAGGTATGTTTGATGAGAAAAAGAAGGAGAATGGGATATATACATTTAAGGCACTGCTTTAAGTCTTTTTGATTATTTTTGAAATTGAAACATCAAATTATAAGGAAATCGATTTCAAATGGTTCCAGTCATTTTGAAAAATGTGGGAAATATTTGGGGAGAAGGTAATAAACCTTGAGACAATTGTTTGGTTTGGTTTGGTTTGGTGTTGGATATTGAACCTAGGGCGCATTGCCATTGAGCTACATCCCAGCCCTAGGTATCTATTTATTTAGACACTAGGTCTGACTAAGTTGCCTTGGGTCATCTTAAGTTGCTAAGGTTGACTTTTAACTTTCTATACTCCTCTATCAGTTTCTACAGTTGCTGGGATTATAGACATACACCATCACACCAGCAAAGAGTCAATGGATATTTAAAATCATTAATATTAGTAATAATAACATAATGCTTACAGTGTCCTTGGTATGTATCAGGTAGCTTGGATATTCTCTATTATAAGAATATTCAGAAACTGTAAAAATTAATAAAATATACTTGTTTGCCTAGAGCATTAGACATACAAATCCAAAACACATTATGTGAAAACATTCTTTGGATACCTGAACATTTTGATTATTTTTATGTAATATAAATATGCTTCTATTATTGGAAGTTTAATTTCTTTGTCATACTAAAATAGGAAATAGGCTAGGTAGAACAAATATAAGTAAATGTTTGGTTAATTCCTTTTGGCATATCAATAGGACTATATTATAAAATATGAGTATTTTAAGATTTCTCATTGTGATATTTATTTCAAAAAATATATTTGTAAGATTTTGTATTCCTTCAGTCAAATGTGTCTTGTTTGTCAATCCTCACCATTATTTAAAAATCAAGATAATGCTTCAATTGTACATTATTAACTATTTTGAATTCCATATTAATTAAAAAGTTAAACATAAAGCTAAAATGGCAAAAATTAAAACAGTATACAAAGTTATAAGAGTGTATTTAACTTATGTAGTATTACCAAAAAACTTTTGAACATAAAAGAAAATATAAATATTCATAAAAGAAATTATATATAGCTATCTTTCAAAAGATGAGAAAATATTTTAAATGTATATACAAATATAACATGGAAAATAATATAAATCTATATAAAACTAAAATGTAAAGAAAATTGATAAATATGAAACTCTGAAAGAAATTATGTACCAATTATCAGTCTATAGTGTATAGTTACTGAAAACAAAGAACTTAAAGATCCAATTAGAAGAGATATTGATGGCCAGAAAATGAGATGCTATGTTTAATTTTTCTATAGGTAAAATAAAAAATCAATTAGGAACAAAATATTACTTATTTGTTTTTTTATCATCTTAAGTTAGGAAAATCATTCTTTGCTGTTGAAATCCTCTACCATTGAAATTTCAGTGAGGGAAACATTTTCATACATTAGCAATAGAAAGTAAACTGGCAATACTCTGTTAAAAATATAAATGCCTTTGTTTATATCATGTGGTAAGTATTTATATATATACATTTAAAGTTCCTTCCAAGATTTATGTCCTTTGTGTATATGTATCATATTTTATTTATTTTGTCACATTTTGTTAGACACAGGTTGATTCCATATTTTGGCTATTTTGAATAATGCTACAATTTCAATTCCTTTGGATATATACCCACTGATGGGATTAGTGGATCACAAGTAAGCTCTCCTTTTAGTTTTTTGAGGAACCTCCATAGTGTTTATTATGGTTTAGATATTTGGTGTCCTTCCAAAGCTCGTGTGTGAGACAATATAAGGTAAAATGTTTGGGTTAAAGAGCCTTAACCTATCAGTGCATTAATTCCCTGATAGGGATTAGCTGGGTGTTAATTGTAGGAAGTTAGGGTGTAGCCGGAGTGAGGAGGAGGGTCATTAGAGGCATGCCTTTGGGATACATAGTTCGTCTGGAGAACACAATTCTCTCTGCTTTCTGGTTCTCTGTTTGGATCTGCTTTCCTCCTTCACACTCTTCCAGCATGATGTTCTACTACACTTCGGGCCCAAAGCAATGGAGATAAGAGTCTATGGACTGAGACTTCGGAAATTGTGAGCTCCAAAACCAACGTTTCCTCCTCTAAAATTGTTCCTGTCAGATCTTTTGGTGAAAAAGCTGACTAAAACAATGTTTTCCAGAATGGTGTGCTAATTTATATTCCCCCAAATAGTATGCAAGTTTCTCCTTTTTCCACATCCTCACTAATATTTATTATCTTTCAGTCTTAAAAAAAAGAAAATTCTATCATTTGCAACAACATGAACTTAGAGAACATTATATTAAGTAAAATAAACTAGACATAGAAAGACAAATAGAGAATGATTTCACTTATATCTGAAACCTAAAAAAGTCAAACTTATAGAGAATACAATGATGCTTAGCAGAGGTGGGTGCAGGGGAGGGAGAAAATGGGAAGATACCAACCAAAAGCTTCGAAATTTCCATTAGACAGGAGGAATTAGTTTGTGAGATCTATTTCACAAGATGAAAAGAATAGTTAATAAAAATGTATTGCATATTTCAAAATAATTAAGGGTAAATTTTAAGTCTCATCACAAAAAAATGATGTGAGAAAATAGGTATGTTATTTAGTTTTTTAATAATTTCTTATTATAAACATTTATGAGAAAATCATATGGCAATCTTGAATATATGCAGTTATGATTTGCCAAATAAAAATAATGAACAAAATTAAATTAATATTAATTTACTTCTGTTTAGAAATACACTTTTAAGAATAATGAATATCACAAGTTCAGACAATGATAGCATGGTATGTTGGTCTCTCCATAGGCTGAGACAGGAAGATCACATTTGAGGCCAGCCTCAGCAATTTAGTGAGACCCTGTCTCAAAAAGAAAAAAAAAAAAAAGTTAAAAGGATTGGAGATATGACTCACTGGTAAAGCACCCCTGGTTTTAATTCCTAGTTCCAAAGGAAAAAAAAAATCAGATATAGCCTAAGTTAACTAAATTATGCTATAAAATATTATCCATAAAAATATTGTGCATGAAATATTATCCATGTATAAAAATTTATTGTAAAGTGATATTTAGTGCCATATATAAAATCTAATATCTTTAAAAATTTACCCAATCTTTAAAATATTTATATCTACCTGTTATTTCAGATTAAAAAGTAATTCTCACAAACTTTCTTTATGCTATTTCATTATGAACAAGATTACTTTATTTTTATAATTGGGAAAATTAAGGAATATACTTATAATTATACATGAGAGTTTTTTATACAAATTATTTTATATTTATGGAACAAAGTAGAATATTGAAAGTTACCCAGAGATGCTTTTATTATTAGTATAAAGTTAATATATTCAGAAGGGCCATACTAGGAGTGGGGAGTAGGTAGGATTTGATTGCCAGTGTTCATCCCCATGTTTGATTCTCTTATATTTATCTAAAAATGAGCCTACTTTTCAGATCATCTCACCTGACATAGATTCTGGAGTTCTCTGCTGGATTTGGCAGACAGCATCACTGATTATCATTAATGAAGTGGGACCACCAGACTTCCTGTTCATTACTATCAAGTGTCTTAGTTTTAGAAAAAAGGAGTGGCTACTCAGAAAAAATGAGAGGCAGTGTTTAACACTTCTGCCTTTCACACTTTGTACTAGGTAAGGCATATGTCTATGAATTATGCCCTGGAACCATTTTCCTTGGTAGCATCACGTTGGTACAGTGGCTCAGAGTACACAATTTTGGGGACAATTAAAGAGTATAAAACATTAATGTAGAAGAGATGGTGGTGGTGATATTGATGATGATGGTGATGATGATATGTTTTTAAAAAAGGTTCTTAGCTAGAAATTCTTTAGATGTATCCTATATCATAGGCTTAGGGAAGGAGGTCACCTGTTTTTTTTTCCTTTTGAAGCAGATGATAAATGATCTTAGCAAATTCTCATCTTTTCCTTAAGTGCTTCTTCAGAATACTTTTGGTTAGGTCTTTAGTTTTCATGATCTTTCACAAGGCACATTAGAGAATAAGGAAAGCTGAAATTAAAAAAATCAAACAATCTCACTATTATTATTAGCTCACTTTTCTCAACTTACTATTCTCTAGACACACTATTCATATAACACTCATTAATATCCAGCAAAAGCAACATTCTGAAGAACACTTCAAGAAGTGATGCATTGAATACATTACACATTATTTTTTTTGTGAAACTCATAGAGAACTGCATTCTTGAACCACATGGTGTTGGTACTGTATAGAATTCTTTTCATTGGACTTTGATGTTATGCAAATAGCCTACATTGAGGAGCATCATAAAATATTTTTTAAATTAGGCTTTACGGTTTTCAGTAACATATTCCAAATCACTGTATTGGCTTTCTAGAAGCTGAAAACCACAAGCATTCATTATTTCCCAGTTTTTGTACCACAAATGTCAGGGTGTAGCTTAGAAGATGCCCTCTTCTAGGGTCTCTTCAGGCTGGAATTACCCATTGAATTCCAAGTTTTCAATTCTGAGACTATTCCAATGAAATTGACATAGGTTCATTAAAGTAGATTGTGAATAATAATCTGGAGTTTATACATTAATTTTATTTTGATATGATTATATTATTATTTAATTATACTATATGTTATGTAATTATGTTTATATACTATATTTAAATTTCTATATGTGATCCAATATGGGACATTAGGACAAAATCAGTTAAGGAGTTGGATGGTGCTGTTTTCATTAGAGATTCAGATAAGAAGGGTACACTTCCCAGCTCATGGAGTTGTTGCCACCACTCTCTTTCTCATGTTTGGTGGACTGAAAAGTGCAGTCTTTTTTTTTTTTCTTCTGACCTTTGGTCAGGGTGTGACCTTTGCTTTTCTTATCACATTTAGTTTATCAGCATGACCAGTTGCTCCCTCAAAGCTAAAAAGGGAGAGGTATTCTCCTGGCAAGATGGATTACAATCTTATGTAAACACTATCATAGAAGCAGCACTCAATCATCATCATTATATCACATTAATTAGAAGTAAGCCATATTCTCATTGCACATCCAAAGAGGAGGGTTTCCACAAGCATGGATGCCAAGAAGTGAGAATTGGGGTACCATACACAGGCATCCATCATCACAGCTAGTCAGGGGATCTTTGAGACTAGATACCAATCTATACCTAACTCTAGAAAAATATAATTTATGATTGTAGTATCAGATTATAGAACCTTGATGAATTTCAAATAATCCCACAAATCCTATTTGCCAAGGATCTCAACTCTGCACACTTCTTTCTCATTTGGATGCAATGCTCTGATGCCTCTCTGTCATCTATCCTGTCCCAGTAAAAACCCCTTTCTGATATCTGTCCTCTTTTTTAATCCCTAATCTATAAATCAATAAAAGTAATATATTTTAATATACAAACAAATGTTATGCTACAATAAAAATGTTTAATAGAATGCATAATCTTTGTTTGCAACTATCACAGTAAAGTTGAAATGTATTGCTGATATTTTAATTCTGCTAGCTTTTGAAGCCATATTTTTTATGGTATGAGTGAGAGCTTCCAGACTCATTCCCGTATCTATCCCTGAACACTTTCCTCATCATTTTCCTCTGTAATTTTGGGACAGAAGGCTTTGTGATAGGAGTAAAGAGAACATGCTAGCCAGTATTTCTTCCTAAGAACCTGCTGTTTTCTGTGCATAAAGAAACCATAAGTTAAGCCAGAAATTGATGTCTTTCTTCAAAAAGTTTGGCCACACACTGTTGGTCATTTCCTTCTAATACCTCAGCCAAGGGTTTACAAAATACAATTACTACTGGAATCTAAGAGCAACAGTAAACCACAGACTGCATGGACTATGGCATATGGACCCCCCAAATTAGCTGTGCAAATCCAGAATGTATTCAACAGGATATCTTTACATTTTTTTTTGTGAAGGTTAAATTCAATAAGCAAACAAAATTCAAAGGAAAAGAGAACAGAAAACACTTCAGAAAGATTAAGCTATGAGCTAAAATAATATTCAAGGACTGTAGAAGTTTAGGAATGGAGGAAGTCAACATGTTTTCCAATAAATAAAATATAAGTCAATCTTTCAGAGAATACTTTGAATGGCATTACTGTTTGGCTGAGAAAGAACATGTAATATTGTAAACATTGTGCTTATTGAATTTTAAACTCCATAAATTTCATAAAATGTGGTTCTTCCTTCATCATCTCAATGAAAATAGAAATGGTTTATATTATAAATGCATTCTCACATTCAAGTACAATTCTAAAGAGAGGAAGAGCTGGGCTGTAGCAATTTTCTTTTGTGATACAGTGTTACTTTGCTTATTGTAAACTTTCAAAAATCTTTATACATTGTATTTTATGAATTCCATCCACAAAAGAGAATGTTTGCTTTGAATAGAAATTCCATTAACCATAATCTCTTCCAATTCTACCTTTCCAAATTTATCTGCTTCTATTTCTTCCTTCCCACCCTAAAGTATGCTGTTTTGTGACCTTGTCTTGTCTTTTTAACAATACCAATCTCATTCAAAAGCACTATGCATGGCACACAGAAAGTATATTTTGCTAAATGCCTGAAGGCCATTTTGCTTTCTGACTGCTTTGCTATACAATATCTTCTCTATCTATTCAAATCTTACCTCTCCTGGAACATTGAATTCAAATGCCTTCATTTTTTCTCCTTGTAGATGACCTCTAATTTGGGAAATGTTCCTCTATTTTCCATGCTCCATAGCTTATATCATGATTATAGCAAGTGTTTAATTTCCATTTGTGTTGAGGGAGCCTTCAATCAGAGACAGTGAACTACTCAGGAATTTATTATTAGGGAGTCTGTGTTTGAATCAATTCAGTCTTGGTTAATATTTCATTCTGTAATGTTAGGTTCTTGTATCAGCTCTATATAATCCTGTATTTCATTACCTATTTATCAGAGTGATAACATGAGCTCTCTTTTATCTTAAAACTTACTACCTTTATCTTCCCCCATCAATATTTTGAGGTTTTTGTATATTTGCTCTTCAATTGATCTGCCCATGTTGGACATGAAGGAAAAAATAATTAAGTTATAACATTAGAACAAAAAGAAAGAATAAACGAATAGACACTCTTTTTTCTTTTTTCTTTTTTTGAACTGGGGATTGGACCAGGGCTTTGTGAATGCTAGGTAGATGCTTTGCCACTGAGCTACATCCCAGCCTGAATAAACACTCTTCTACTCGCAAGTTTTGCCATATTTGTGGGAATAAGAACATATGATGCAAGAAAATAAGATGTCATTATACTGACTGGTTTAGGACAAGGGTATCTCCCTGAGAAGCAATATAATGGTATAGCTAGAAATACAGATTTGGGGACAGACTGCCTGCATCAAATCCCAGCTCTGTTACTTACTAACTGGGCATAATGGCTTTGTGTCATATCAGCCAAGCTAACTTAGAATGACATCTTGACAAATTTCCTTTCCTTTTCTTTCTTTTCTTTTCTTTTTTTTTTTTTTTTTAGTTTCTGAATAAGGGTTGGCTGCAAGAAAAATTTATGTCCCTCTCTAGGGGTGATAGGAATCATACTAGGGATCTGGGACCCAGAATAGCCTGCGACACTCAGGACTTCAAAGGTCAAAGCTACAAAAAGAATGTATTTTAGCAATAAGTGTTGCTGAATGACCTTTTATCATAATCATGTCTTTATATGTCTGTCTTATCCCATATTATACAGCCCTTATGGGCAATATGCTCTCTAAATTTTATCTTAAAACATACTACCTTTATCTTTTCTCCATCAATATGTTGTATCACATACACTGCTAAGGAGTTTTACTAGGAGTCCGCTTGAAAATGGTTGGATAAAAATAGAATAATATTCATACAGTGTTTGTTTACTTACTTTTGTGGTATTGGGGATTGAATCAAGGGGCACTTTACCACTGGGTCACATCCACAGCCCCTTTACATTTTTGTTGTTGTTGTTGTTGTTGTTTTTAAGTTTTGAGACAGGGTCCCAAAAAGTTGTCATGCTGGTCTAGAATTTACTTTTCTCTTGCCTCAATCTCCATGGTTTGTTGGGATTATAAGTGTGTGCTACTGCATCCAGCTTACATTTATTTTAATATTTTGTACTGCAGCATAATAATGACACAGAATTGCAGATTTCATTGTGGAATATTTGTGCATGCACATAACATAATTTGATGAATTTCAGTTGTCAGTACCTCCTCCTCTTGCCCTCATCTCTCTCCTTCTGATCCCCCTTCTCTTTTTTAAAAAATATTTTAGTTTAGTTTACTTTTCTAAGGCACTAAAGACTGAACTCTTGAGCACTTTGCTGATGAAATACATCCCTAATTATTTTCATTTTTGTTCTGAGTCAGGTAACCAAGGGTGGCCTCAAACTTGCAATCTTCCTGCCTGAGCCTCCTGAGTTGTGGGGATTGCAGGTGTGAGCCACCATAACCATCTCCCTTCCTCTACTCTGCTGGTCTCCCATCTATTTTCATGAGTTTCCTTTTTTCTCTCCGACTCCACATATGAAAGAAAATATATGACACTTACGTTTCTGAGTCTGGCTTTTTTGGCTTAACACGATACTCTAAAGTTCCATCCCCTTTCCAGCAAATGCCATAATTTTGTTATTCTTAATGGCTAAATAAAATTGCACTGTGCATATATACCACATTTTCCTTATCTAGTTTTTAATAGTTTATTATTTATGAAGGTTTAGTTTTCCATGTAAGAACTATAGACGTTTGTTTGTTCTTACATAACAAGAAACCTGCAATATGCAATTCAAGGAAGAGATGTTCTTTCTGTCTTCATGCTCTTTCATTCTTTCTGTGCCATTTTCCTTGTCACAATAGTCTCACCATTGCAAGACAGAAGCTCTAACTCCAGTTTACCATTTACTTTCCATTCAGAAATCTAACAAGGAAGGCACTTCAGAAAACCTTTCCTGATACCATAGGAAATCACATTACAGCTTTCATCTGATTAATCTGATCTACTGCCTGAATCCATTCCTTGATGCAAAATAGGCTAGGAAATGTAATTTTTACCTGGGCACATCACCATCTTGAAAAAATTTGGATCTTATTAATAATGCTGAAGGAAAAGGCAGCATTTGGTAAGCAAATGGCAAAGTCAATGTTTAGTACAAAGAGAAATCTGCAGCCAAATGAAGCATAATGCATATGTTTTGCTTTGAGCTTGTTGAGCAAAAGTAAAATTTTCTCTCTTTGAAGATATCAGGAAATGTTTTTGTATACTATGCAGGAAAAAACCCAGTCCACAGGGAAATAAATAAGCAACAATTTGTTGCAATTGAATGGAGCTCAAAGAACTAGAACTGTGGATCTTCTTAACTGGGAAGAAGTAGAGATGATAATCACTTTTCAATAACTAGTAAGTCTATAATGAAGCCATCAAAATAGTTTAAAGCATTATTTTGGCTCTTTGTTTAATAGGGCAAAGGCAATGTCTTGAATTGTCTTCATTTGGAATTTTGAATATGGTATTCATAACATTCAGTATAAGATGAAAAATATGATTTCACCTTCTTAAGGACTTATTGTCTAGCTTATGTGTCTCACTAGAAGTCAGTTCTCCTACTTGAAATAATAATTATATAGATGAGGGGCTGGGGTTGTGGCTAAGTGGCAGAGCGCTTGCCTTGTACATGTGAGGCACTGGGTTCGATCCTCAGCATCACGTAAAAAATGAATAGACAAAATAAAGATATTGTGTTCATCTACAACTAAATAAATTCTTTAAAAAATAATAATTATATAGATGAGATTTAGATGTGATGGTTATTAAGCCTTGCTTTTGATTACAATGCACTCTTCCATACTTTTGCTTGGTAGAAGTCTGCGGACCATACTTTGCCTTGGCTGGCTTGCTCCTGTTAGCATCCACTGGTGAGAACACCATAAGGAGACTGGAAGAAAGCAGAAAGGAAAAGAAACTTTCAAGTGATTCCTCTTTCTGCTCACATTGACCCACCTGCCCATCATTTCCACTCTGGCTGCAGCTGTTTGATGTAGCAGCAGCAGTGTGTTCCAATTTTCAGTATTTCTCCATATTTTCAGACCACCTTCACCAGGTCACCTCAGATGCAAGCAGCAGCCTGACAGCACTCTTCCCCATAAAACTGAGCCCCAGTTTAATTAAGACTTCTCCCCCAATCTTCTAAGTTCTTATAACCCCTATCTGTTGTTTGATACATCCTTGAAGTATAGCAGCCCCTGGTAATTAGCTTTGTGCTGCCTCAATTACTCCTCTTTGTTTATCAGTGCTTCAAAATTTATTAAAACAAAACAAAACAGAAACCTTTTCATGATTTTTAGTTTACATTATAGTTGGTTTGGTCCCTATTTTCCTAAGAAGATTTTGATATAAATAAAACTAAAATATGACTCAGTGGTATAGAGTATCCTCAATAAACATAGAAGGGAAGAAAGGGAATGAAAACTTATCAAAACGGAGTGTAAAGTTCTATTGATTTTCAATATGCCAGGAAATATGAGGTCCATGCTGCCAACAGACAAAAGGGGTGGATTTATTCTGATAGCTTTTTGATTCTCAAACTATACTTTCTTGCATATTCAGGAAGACAAATTTCCAGGGAGTTTCAGGAGGAATTATATTAATAGCATAGCCTAAGTGCAATCCTTGCTGCCTCTGATGGTCTGAAAAAGATGGCTATTAAGTGCTGTCTGTTAATAAGGTCAGCTGGGTGCATACAAGGTCTTGGCAATCAGGTGCAAACAGGCTATCATATTTGTACATTTCAAACACATAAATGAATTCTAAAATCAAATTATTGCATCATGATTTCAATACACTAATCAGACTGCAAACTATACTAATTTAGGAAAATGTTCTTAATATTAAGTGGGAACCATCAGGCCTTGAATATCTACTAAAATGAATCATATCTATGCTATCATTGCAAGTGCTATAATTCTTTTCCCACTTAAGGTTATGATTTTTCCTGTGTATCAATAATTTTTATAAAGTTTCATATTGTGCTAAAGAAGAGTTTAGTAACACTAAATATAAGCAATGGAAAGAAATTTTGCTCTCAATGGAATAGAAACATATCTCATAAAAATTTTTCCTCAGGTGTTTCATTGAATTATAACTGTTATAAATTTGAGTTAGAAGAGATATGTTATTCTAACAAAATTTAAAATAAAATTACTTTAATAAACTAGAAACTTGTCAAGGAAGTTTTGATTATAAGGAAACCATACACATAGATCTTTCTTCTATTGGGAATCTAAATAATTCTGTTTCTCTGTGACTAATTTTCCCTCCGTCTCTGTCTCTGTCTCTATCTCTCCATCCATAAAGAGAAAGAAAAATAACAAAGAAGGTAGGAAATAGGGATAAATATAAGATATTGTTAATGTATAAGGAAGTATTTAAGGCAGCAAGATGAAATTGTAGACTAAATGGTGTAAGTAAACATGCAGAAAATTAGAAAATTTATTGAAGAGTGAAGATGAGATGCAAGAGGAAAATAAGCATCAGGCAAATGAATTCATACTGAATAGTGAGGTGCCCATGTTCCTAGCAGCCAGGGATTTCTTATTACCTGGGCAGGCAGGGGTTTGGGAACTGGGCATGAAACCAATTTGAAAGTTCACCTTCCCAATCTGTGTGTAGAACATGGTGCAGCTGGACAGTAAATCCTCAGGCAAAACTAGGGCTCACACTCAGAAATAAACAGGTCTAGGAAAAATACCTTCACAAGGAAGCTTTTGGGAGCTCCTTACAAAATAACCACCTCCTCTGCAGGAAACTTCTAAACCTGCCATTAAAAACTCAACTAAAATCTTCATCTTGACAAAGAGAGGAAAACTACATACATAAAACAAATCAAAAGAACATGTGTGGTGTGTAGGTTAATTAAATCTTCCTATTTTATAAAGTGGGTTACTGATATCTTCTAAATTTAAAAACATCGAGAAATAAATATATGACTTATAAAAGGGAAAACAAGAAGAGACTAAGTAACTGAAGGAAGATATTTTTGTTTCATTTGTTTCTTTTCTTTTTGGAACCCAGTGCTTTGTGAATGTGAGTTGCCACTGAGATACATCCCAGCCCTCTTTTTTTTTTTTTAATTTTAAACAAAAGTTTTCACCAAAAATAATAGCAATCTCAAAATTTTCTTTATTATTTCTAGATAAACTATACAACATTTATTTGGTAGATTCCTCAGGTTTTTCTTATAAAGCAACAAAAGGCAGTAGATATAGAAGAAAACAGACAAGTCATTTGTCCATATTGGTGGCCTCTTATTCTGTCTTGACTGTGAAGCAGAAGTGTTCAACATTTACAGGCAAAATACCTTATGAAAATATAGACACAACAAAGGATTTTAAACAGCAATAACTGGATGTGGAATAACAAAGGCAGGCTTTTCCACTTCAACTTTAACTGTAACTTATCCCTTAAGTTCATCTGATAAAGACAAAAACTACCATAATTCTGTCTGGTGAGCTTACAAACCTCTCTCTGGTAATTTTGAAGGCAGTTTTCAAGAAGAGTTGGGCCACTCCAGGGCAGAAAGGGGAAGTATCAATGGACTGACTGCTGTTTTTTCCATTATGAGCCCCTCAGGAAAACTTGATTGTATAAATGTAAAAGTTTATTACTTTGACAAGAACAAAAGTAGTAAAGGTTAAAAAACAAACTAAAACAACAACATCAATTACAACAAACATGACACACCCGCATCCCAAAACATAACCACAAAATATGTCAACTCTTTCAGGTTTCTACTGACACATTACATTATATAACTAAGTTCATAAAGGTCTGTAATGAACAAGATATCTTTGCAATTTTAATGTTCATTTTTATTGAAAGATGAACAATCTCTATTTCCTGATGATGCCCAGACAAATCATTTGAAAGGTTACCAGACAACCAATCTATAGGATAAAAGTAGTCTCCAAGTCTTATCTGTTGTAGAAATATTAGAAATTGAAGGGTTTATATTTAACAACTAAATAAGTAGATATATTTTACCATTTTAGAATACCCATCAATTACATTATTAGGGATCCCTGCCCCTGCCTCAAAATTTTTTTTTTTTTTAAAAGAGGGGAAAAAAGCAAAGCTTTTTTTGTTTGTTTGTTTTGTTTAGCAGTGATTTTTTTGAAATTTTTTTTCGCATGGAAATATCTCTATAGGTGAAACTTTTTGGACTCAAGAATTACAAAATAATAAAAAACATAGCTCTTTCAGACCACAGTTCAAGTTTGGTAGCAAGTGTTGATTATATCCCCATGGATTCTTTTCTGTTCCACCACCAGCTGACTTCATATTGCAAGCATAAAATTACCTCATTTAAAGAATGCTGCAACTTTCATTCCAAGAATTTTGGAGATAAACAGAAATTCCTTAAATTTTTCTTTAAATTTTAACTTTTGTCATTAGGTTATATGTAAGAGTAGGAATTCCAGGTATTATGCAATTATTTTAAAGATAATTTTAATGGTGTCTTGTAAAAATTGTATTTCCTTAAAATTTTTATTTATCTGTGATATTTCATGAAGAGTCAAATTTCAATTCGTTTCAATTAAAATTTAGCATTAGGTTGAAAAATGTTTCAGCGTATATATTTTTAGGTATATGAATAGCAGAAAACTTATAAAAATTATATTTTCCTCTTTTTTTCTGTTTCTTCTTTGTGCATGCTTTCTCTCCCCACCTTCTCTTTTTCTTTCCATCTCTTATTTGTCATTTTGTTTTTCTTCTTGAGTAAGGAATACTATGAATCATGCAAGTGACTTTACCATCATGTTTGCATGACAATAAGTAGAATGACATTTTGATCTTCAATTCTTTTACCTTTGGAAAGGTATAATGGTTTTTGTAGCACTTTGCCTACTCTCAGAGGAAATATATTATCAAGGACAAGGAGCATCCCTGGATTTAATGTTCTAAACTCTTAAAATTATTCTCCAAGATCAGGGCTGCTGAGCATGTTTCCTCTACTTTGAATTCTCTTTACTCCATCCAAGATACCTTCTAACTGTAGGGTTAGACTCATCCTTTCTATAAAAAATCCATTTATTCCATCATAAATTAAGAAAAGATTTACTGAGAACATGCCTTGTGATGGGCACTTTGTCAGGTACTCAAATGTGAAGGACTGAGGAGTTTAAGACTTACTTTAATAGAGGCAATTTGCCAGAATTTCAGCAAAGCAATGGCATTATGAGATTACAAAGAAAATTAGGAGACTGTAGAAATCTGTAAGAGCAATACTAGAATATATTACCATGTTAGGGCTATGAATGGATAGGACCAATTCCAACAATATTAAATACATAATCTTCAGAGGATTAGACGACTGATGAAATTTCACATAACATGTGAGAGGGACAGAGATCCAATCTGACTTTTAGGACACTAGCATGGTTAATCTGAGAAATGGTGCTTGAAGGGAAACTTGAAAGGAGGAACATATTTGGTGGAAATTTTGCTGTATTCTATTGTGAGCATACTGGGGCATATAAGTAGAAAGGATCAAAAACCAATTGGATATGAAACTGGAATGAAACAGAATCACTTCCATCAAGAAGGTCTTCTAGATTGTCAGAAGGAAACAATCTGTCCTTCTTTAGGACTCCAAGAATAGTTTGTATGTACTAGCCCTCTAGCATTTATCACAATCTACTATATATTTCAATTATTTATTTAGGTGTCATGTTTCCCATATTTGCCTGCAAGCTCCTTGAGGCAGGAACCATGATTGCTACATCTTTTTATTTACAAAAGTGCTTAGAAAATGACAGACATTCAGAAATCCCATGATAAAATAATGGACAGCTCACTGAAGACCTTTCTGGATTTTTTATGTGAGTCATTCTCAGAGTTTATCTCTATTTTTATTAATGTTTGCTTCATTTCATTTTAGACAAAGGAATTTTTTTTATTAGGCTGATGTTTTGCATTGAAATTAGATAGCGTGGCACCAGCATCACTGGAAGAACTGGTTAGTCAAATTCTATTTGAAACAGTTTTTCACATTGCTTCTAAAGTAAAATCATGCACAAAATCAGAGAAAATGTTCTTTATAAAATCCAGCTATTGTGGCCATGAAAAGTGTGAGGGTTAATTTTAGAGAACAACTTGTCTGGATCAGGATATGCCTCAATTTCTTGCTAAACATTATTACTGAGCATCTTCCTCAGCGTGAATCTAGGTGATATTTGCATTTGAGACCGTGGACTCAGTAAAGTAAATTGCCAAACTCACTCCCCCACCCTAACCAATGTGAGTTGGTATCAAATAATCTATTGAGGATTAGAATAAAAAGTAGAGAAAGAAGGCTTTATCCAGTAAAGCTGTGTCTTTTGTTAATTTTCATAAACCATGGGTCACTAATTTTAAAAGGAATCAGATGGTTATTTAGGGACCAGGGAGCCAAAGGAAGTCAACACAGTAGGAAGTGGTGGAAATATAGAAAGGGGTAGTGTAGTGGTAGATTTCTCAGGTTTTTCTTATAAATCAACAAAAGGCAGTAGATACAGAAGAAAATATTGGTGGCCTCTTATTCTGTCTTGACTGTGAAGCAGAAGTGTTCAACATTTACAGGCAAAATTCCTTATGAAAATATAGACTCAACCAAGGATTGTAAACAGCAATAATGCTCTTTATAAGGTGCATTTTTTTTTCTATTTTAAGTTTGAAGCAAAGAGTTAACACAAATGTATCAAGATGAATTCATTTCACAGGACCCAGTTTCTCTATTTCTAGTAAACAGTTCTATACCCAATTAAATGCTTCATGTCTTAAGATAACATACTTGGATGTTTTCTGGAGGTACAGTGTTTAATTAGTAATGTGACTGTAACCACAGCATTCTTATTTCCCCCATAGGGATTGCTGCTTGAACACTTCCTTATCTTCTTTCTTCATTTGTTGTTTCATTCTTAAGGAGGACTGCAACAATCATCTGGAACAGCTCAGATCACAATCTGAGATGATCTTGGCATTGTCCGCCAAAACTTCTCTCTAATCAATACTTTGACCAGTGCAACTCTAAATCAATTTTGAGAAGATCCATTCTGCTAATTATCCCAATAAACCCCAACATGTTAGAATCTCCACTGAGGACCAACCTAGACTCTACTAAAGCCATGTGCCACAATGATTTAGCATACCTTTATTTAGATCCCAAAGTCTGTCAATAGTTTGCATTCACAAAAAAGATCATTATATATTCTTTTAAATTATTCAATACATTGTTTGTTTTGCCTTTAATGCATCATAAATATTTTATGGCTGCACATAGCATGCAAATAAAAGTCCTATCATATCATAAGCTAGTATTTTCTGTAACAAAAATGAAGAAGCAAGTTAGATCTTTCTTCAAATCATAGAGACTAATTATGACTTTAACATATTCAGAGGCAGGTCAGTCATGTGGAGTCTACCAGCTTTGTTATAAAAACTATCAATAATATGTTGCTTATTCTTGACAAGAGTAGCTTAACTGTCCTGATGGTACCAATGAGAAAGTACATGAGTAGGTACTCAATAAACAGCTGTTCATAGATTAGCATATTCTTCAACAATTTAAAACCAGTTTCCCCCTGTTTTTCTTGTCACATTGTGGTTTAATGTAAGCATTTGAGGTGCCTTGGTTTGGGACTATTTTAAACCAAATAGATACCTTAGATCCAGTATTTACTGACCACATTTTTCTTTTTTACAGCAACACATGAGGACTCCAATCGACTTACTAGAATGCAGTTTAAGTTTGAGGTTATCCCTGAGCTGTGCTCATGGTGTGCAGCCACTTTCCCTGCTAAGTTTCCCTGGAGTGTAAAGCAACATTCCTGCATTCTGCTTCACAGGATATTTTATTTGCTTACTTATGCTGCACTTCCTCCTTCTCTATTCCATTTCTTCCCAGGACCAGTTTTCCTAACAGCCAAGTGAGAGTCTCATTCCCTTCTGTTACTACTGTGTGTGCCTTATCAGACCTGTTTGCCAATCACATTCCTTTCAAATTAAAAACGGTCTTTTAACTTAGGGTTTTTATTTCTTCAGTGTGTTTTTTCAGCATTTAATGAAGTTTTTAGGCTACCAATGATAGGGTCTCTGCTAAGGGTGTAATTTCTTTTGGAAATGATAATTTGTGAGGTACACCTAGCCAAGGGTGGGGGGGACCTTTCTTGTTTTGGTTTCTCCAGCTGAAAAAATACATACTACTCTTATTGAGTTTGGAGGATTCTTAAAGCTATTGGAAAGAGTCGCTTCAAGAAATTGTTAGGTAGGAAAAAGTTTGGGCAAAGCTTGTGTTTTAATACTAGTGGGAAGACAGGATGCAAAATGTAGGGAAGGGGAGTTTGAGAATTTGGATTTATCTACAGAAACAGTGTTGGCATCTCAATGTTAGCTTCTACCCTCCCGCCTCAGATAGTTCCAGAAGGAACTTTAGGGGCAATTCAGAACAGAATGGCAGGAGCAGGAAATTCTGTTTTTTTTTTGTTTGTTTGTTTTTTGTTTTTTTTATGTGCCTTTTGAATCCTTAGAGAACAGTATTCTCTTCACCTTAGGGCCCAACCTTTAGGCTATGGGTTGGCTTAGAGAAAAAATACCTTTAGTTTGAATCACTGAAGTTCTCTCCAACCAGCAAAGCAGTGAGCCCATAAAGCATAAATGGTCTTGAAACTCAGATTACAGCTGTAGGTGTGGAAAAAGTGGGTACTTGCCTTTAATTCTTAGTTTTATCATTCACTATCATGCCGGGCAGACACTATTAGGGTCTAAAGTTTTACTTACCATGTGTATAATGGAAGAGTTATGATAAATGATCTGTAAGGCTGTTTTTCATGAGCATTTTGTTATTCTGTATATTCTGTCTGACCTGGCTCAACTTGTCCACTCTTCTCTGTGGCATGTTATCTTAAGGCCAAACTCATACATTAATTCAAACAATTATTTGAGCACTTATTATGTGCAAGGGATGTCCTATCACATTTTTTAAGAAAAAGATAAAAGATCTCTGTAGCAGAGTAGAATACAAATAAACTAATGGCAATGAGAGATAATTTACATAATGGAGTTTAGTGGAAGTAGAAGAGAAAGAATCCCAAGCTTGAATGTCAACATTATGTTAATCTTTACAGTTAAAGACTTCTGCTTAATAACCTATGGGATAATCTTTCCTCTTAACACTTCTCAGAGTTGACACAAGACTAAAAATTACATTTGAGTCCTTGAAATATTTATACAAGGGCATCATTAGAAATGGCCAGCTTAACATTTGGAATTCATCCAACTCTGTCACTTTCTCAGAGAGTAGGCCAGAGCTGTCATTAAATGTTATTATATCTTGTTGATATGTCCCGGTTATCTTCAGAGGCAGAGTAATCATGATCTCCAAACACTCCTTCATGATAACAGTCCAGGAATCCATGCTCTGCCCAATATCTTAGTGCCAGAGACAGTCAAGATTCTGTTGTGTTGTGATGCCTACAATTTTTGTTAATCTACATGTATAACTCAGATCCCCAGAGGCTTACTTCAATAGTATTCTTGAAAGTATCAGGGACTCTTGCTGTTTAGTTCTGCTCTAATCCCCATTTAAATTGCTTATTTTTTCCCTCTTCATTTTTTCATTATTTCCTCTTTCACAGATGAGAACTGAAGTGTCTTTATTGTCTAGGAGACAGGCAATGTTCCCTGTGTAACATACAAGGCTCTCAGAGTTACTTGTACAGGGTAGGCCTGTGACATCCTATCACAAACCTGAATTGTCCTGTTAGGGATCTGATAATGTTCATGGTCAGAGGGGTGGGTGATGTTGTATGAGTTTATAACCACCTACCAATATCCATATAGTTGACGGGCTGCTCTACGTGGCCCATGAGCTTTTCTCCAAGTGTAGTAATTAATTTCTATTATGAAATCATGGACTATTGACTTTAAGGCTTAACATAATTTGCTTTTTCTGTACCTTTCTGTTCTCATTAGAAGAAAAGACAATTATTGACAATTGCTGTAGGCTTCATATTAGTATTTGTTCTTGGAACTAGGGTGTTTTTTCTAATGCTTTCTCATGCTCAGATGGTAGTTATTTACTATATGTTAAGTAGTGATAATATTTCAAACTTGAGACTTGTTAAACTTGTTTAATTGTGGTAAACATAAAATATTCTGCATGCCCACAAAGTGTTTCCATTGTCTCCATTTCAGAACAAATATACAGCAAAAACTTACCTGAAGTTTCTCTTGAATGTTAATTGATATCTAGGAGATTTAAATAATGGATGTTTCATTAGTGTAATATTGGAAAACAGGACATACATTAATGTATACAAATCTGGAGGAATTGGTTTATACTAAGAGACAATAAACTAGAACCGGTGGTTTGATATTTCATCAAGGTTCTTTCCTTTTTCGTCTAGAGAAAGATAGTTATAGATTGCAACTTTAATATAGAAAGGATACTTCAGGATGTAATTCAAGTATGATATAATGTCAGACACATCACTCATTCAACAAATATGTATTCTACAGCTGATATTTTGCCAAAATTTTAGCTAGCAAATAATGCTAAAGAGTGATTAAGACTTAGTTGTTTCTTTCTTGGGACTTATAGTTCAAAAGGGAAATATTTCTATGGATGCTATGATAAAAATAAAGTCATATAACACATAATGATATTTTGGTCAATCACAGACTACACATACAACAGTGATCCCATAAGATGATGTTGCTTAGTTTGTCTAAGTGTACTCTGATATTTAAAAAATTACAAAATTGCGTAGAAATGCATTTCTCAAACATGTTTTTGTCATTAAGTGAGGCATGGTCATAGGTATTAACAGATGTAATCTAAATTAAGAGTTAGACAAATTTGCCCCCGATAAAATATTTACTAGCAAAATTTGAATTAACCAGCATCTTTGAAAATTTAATGAAAAATATAGACTGTAGTGTAGACTTCCAATAAAAACAAAAGCATAAAATATACAGGCTTCACAAATGAATTAGTTTTATGGAAATCAGTTAAGACTTTTTACTATGAACTAGTAAGTATTACAGTCTAGTTAAAATTGAATTTTTTGAAATATATACAATACATTATTTTTAATTATATTGGTTTTCTTTACAAATATTATGTTGCAATCAAAAAATAATAAATAATTAAAGTTTTGGCTAGGAAAAGTTAAAGGAGGAGACTTAAAGATGATCATTGCACAGACTTTAAGTAGTATAATCAATTTTTTTAAATGTTAAAAAAACTATAAAACATCTTCCTATCAGCCTCAGCTTCTGTTCAACTTGTATAGTCTGCTTTCATTTGGTATTGTATTCAGAGATCTGAAGAAGGCTATTTTTGGAATTTATGCCAAAATCTTTTCACAAAGACATACAGCTGATCTATTAAAAAAACCTGTGCTAAATTGTGTTGCTAAATTGCTAACAGCAGCTTTTATTCAGACAGCACATCTGCTGACCTAGAGAAAGGATGACTGCTTGGATTGGCATCTCCTTCTTCTATATTAGGTAAGGAGAATTTATAATAGTGTGTATGATCGAAGGAGCAAAAATTAGTGTTTTGGCTGATAGAACCATCATTTTTAATGCTGTGCCTGAAAATACTGATCTGGAAGCAATTTAGAGAGTTGATTTACAACCAACTTTGAAAAGAATAACACATGTTCTCAAGATTTCTCAAACAAGCAGTGAATAGGGAGCTGTCCAGCCACTTGAATTTTCTTTAATCTTATGGTTTAATCAAAGATTCCCTTGTAAAACTTCACCCTTGGGAGAGTAGGGACACTCCTTGGAGGGCCTTAGGTCAGAAATCAATGTGGAGTTTTACTGTGATCACCACAGTTACCTCATGCTTGCAGAACATGTTTCAGTTTATGTGCCAGGTTGAACTTAATTGTTTCAGAACTGCAGACACTCCCGGAGAGTGAAAATCAGAATGTGTGCAGAAAATATTGTCAAGGGACACAGCGTGCCCTGGCATGTCTGACAATGAAATGAAAAGCATTTCTCCAATGATCCTGGAATATCCATCAATCAAGAGATTCTTGGATATTAAGTCTTTGAATCTTAAAACTGAGGTGGCAGTGCTAAGACTTCATAGGCAGAGGCCTAAAGCAGGATAGTCCAGGTCAAGTCCCACTGTGTACCTATTGGAATTCAAATGGAAAAGTCTCTTGTATATACAGGAAAAGGAGGGACATCTAAGGTCAGTGCTTTTAAATCTTTAATTTGAGTTGTAGCTTCATGATTTTTGCAATATACTCATATTTTTCTTAGCTTCTACATAAAATATTCTTTATAAAAATGCCTTTTTGTTATTTTAAAAATAATAACTACCATTACACTATTAAAAAATTAACTAAAAATCAGTATTTTCCCAGAAAAGGTAAATACAAGGAGACATACAGATACCTATAATAAAAACAAACAACATCAATAAACTACATTAGCCATATTAAACTATTATTGAAAATGCTATTTAACTATAAATAGAAATGAATATTAATAAAGAAAATCCAAAGAATGATAAATTTTATCTATTTGTAAAATATCACTGTTAAAAAAAAATAGGACCACTACTTTGGGGGAATATTGAATGCTTTTCCCTGTTTCTCCTGCTAGCTACAACTAGAAAGCTTAGACAGTATAACAAAATAAGCATAGAAGAGCTTGAAAAGTGGAAGAAGACACAGCAATTAGGGATCTAGAAACCCAGGGATAAAATGTGGTAAATTTCCTGTTCTTTTTTGGTCAAGTTTTCCACACTTGGAGCTGAAAAGAGCCAGTCACCTGAAAAGACCAACAGGTACAAACCAATAAAGCCCCCATTAGAAGCCTTCTTCTGTTTGTTAAAGAATGAAGGAAAGGTCAACCAAGTAAGAAAGAAATCACTTTGAACACAACTTTTCAACTCTAGCTAAACACCACACCCTTGCCAATGAAGGCAATAGGTAACTCAACTTCTACATTTGTGCAGACATTACTACTTACTAATCAAACCCTACCAGATGTTGTCAGAAAGGACCCTGTAAAAACATGAATATTGCTATGACCACTCATAACCAGCATCCTTTCCGTCAGTATTAGTGGAATTCACACAGAGACCCTGGAATTCTACTGACTTTACATTAATGAGACACTTCTCCTCTTCTATCCTGGGTGGTATCAGAGATAACCTTATGAGAATCAGAATTTTTACCATCATGCAGAGATAGCAAAGCCACTCCTGACATAATTTCAGTGAAGATCACATGGGAAAACAGAAATCCTACCCAAGCCAATATTTGCCAAGACTCCCTATTCCCCAAATTTTCAAAGAGACTGAGTGGATATCTTACATTTCTCCCTTCATCTGGCACAAACAAGATGGTATTCATCCTTCTCCTGATTGAACAGGATCACAGAAAGAAGTAAATGAAAACAAAATATTTCAATGAGTTGGATCTCATAATATGAAAATATCCAGATTTTGATGCAAAAAAAATCACTTGTTATACCAAGAGATTGGAAGATTTCAAACTGAAAGATAACATACAATAGAAGGCAAGAAAAACTGAAATGACAGAAGGAGACTTATCTGGAAAGAAAATTTAAAGTAGACCCAATGAAAATAATATAGTGAACTATTATGAGCAAGGCTTAAAGAAAAGAAAAAATTGGAAAGATTTAGAAAAGATACACAAAAATCTCCACAAGGAAATAGAAGATAGAAAAAGAGCAGTAGAAATTTTGGAATTAGCAAATAACCAAAATTAAAAAATATAGCAATGGTTTTAATAACATAGTGTAGTTGGAGAAACAGTCATTGAACTGAAAGTATCCTAAACAAAAGAAAAACAAAATAGAGAGGGGAAACTGAAAAGAATCTCAAGAACTGGGCTGGGGATGTGGCTCAAGTTGTAGTGCACTCACCTGGTATGCATGAGGCCCTGGGTTTGATCTTCAGCACCACATAAAAATAAAATAAAGATATTGTGTCCCCCTAAAACTAAAATAATAAATAAATATTTTTTAAAAAAGAATAACAAGAACTATAGCAAAACCATGGTATCCATATCATCAGAAATGTGGAATGAATGGAGAAAGAGGGTAGACCTGAAAATCTTCAAAATTTGATAGGATATATAAACCAGAATGATTCCAGAAGCAGAATGAACCACAAATATTAACCCAAGGCTGTTCCAGCCTAGAGATATCACAATTAAGCTTAAGAAATCGAAAATAAAGAAAAAAAATCTTGAGAGTGGACAGGAAAAAAATTATCATATTTGCATGTAATAATTTAAATGGCATTGACTACTTACTAATCAGAGTTTGAAGGCCAGAGGAGGTAGTACAATATTTTTCAAGATCTGAAAGAAAAGTAAACCTAGTTTTTGAACAGAATGGAAATATCCCTCATAAGCAAAGAGGAAATCATGACATTTTTAATGAGTTAAAACTGAAGGAATTTGTTACTGGCAGTTATACTGTAAAAGAATGGCAACAAAAAGTTGTTTTAAATAGAAGGTGACTGATAAAAGTATGAATCTTTGGAAATCCAAAAAGAAAAAAAAAGTGATATGCAAATATATGGGTAAATGAAATATTTTTTTCTTCTTCTGAATTTTCTAAATACTATTTAACATTGGAAGCCAAAAATATTTTACAAAGTCTGATGTGGTTCTAAGAGGAGATATATATATATATATATATATATATATATATATATTCACACATTTATTTTATTTTATATATATTATAAAATCAATGTGAGAGACTAAAATGATATAAAAGAAGGTAAGATTTTATATGTCATTTAAGCTGGTAAAATAAAGGCATTATAGACCAGTTATGCATATATAAAGTAAAATCATGAGCTATACTCCCAAACACTATTAATGAATCAAAATGGAATTATAAAAATGTCCAAGAATTCTTGAGAAAAAGAAGAAAAGAAAATAGAGAAACTAAAGCTAAGAACAAAAGAAAGCAAAAAATAAAATGCTAGACATATAAAAATTACATTAAATATAAATTTTATAAATGAACCACATAATTCATAGATTTGAAAGTATATTTAAAATGGTGACAAAACTATATGCTTTCTATAAGAAACTCACTCTAAATATGAAGATATATGTAGGTTGAAAGTGAAAAGATATATGCAAATATCATTCACATTTTCAAACAAATAAAGCAGAAACTAGGAATTCACCAAGGAATGTAGGCAAAAATTAAAGAAAATCAAAACAGATAAAACTGAAAGGAGAAATAAGCAAATCTACAGTTATAATTAACATATTCAAAATCCCTCCCTTAAAAATTAATAGAAACACTAACCCATAAAATAAGCAAAGATATAGAAGAATTAAACAATCACAGCAACTAACAATATTTAATTATTATAGAATAGTATATACTATACCCAATAACATATATATAATATTATATATATATGTATATATATATATAGAGAGAGAGAACCTAGAATAATAGCAAAACAGATAATATCCAGTAATATAAACAAATCTCAACAAATTTAAAACAATTAAAACTATAAATAATATTTAAAGGATTAATTTTTTTTATATTTTTGAAACAATCATAAAAGGAAACTCTAGATAGCTAGTAATAAAATGGTATTGGCTTAGGTTGTTCAAGAGTATCTACAAAAACATATTGCATTTAGAGGTCAGGGGTAGTATTGAAAAGAAAAAAGAGATGAGCATAAGAAAGACTTAATTTTTAAAAACCTAGACAAATATAAATGTTTTCAGTTTATGGGGATTAATTGAGTTATATGAATGGTATATGGCCATTTTATTATACATATTATATGTTTTAATAATAAAAACTAAAAATTTAAAAAGTTTTAATAAAGCATATTTTCTGACTAAATAGAATCAAACCAGGAATCAATTACAGAGAGATAGCTTGTGAATTTCTAAACACTTTAGTGCTCAGCAACACACGTCCAAATAATACATGGGTCAAAGCGGAACTCTCAAGGGAAATAAAAAAAAAACAAAAACAGTACTTCAAATAAACCAAAAAGAAAAATATAGCATACAGTAATCTGTGGCAGAGACCTATAGGAATGCTGAAAGGAAAATTGATAGCATTAAAATCATGTATCAGAAAAAAAGAAAATAGAAAGTAAATGATTCATGTTCCCATTTTAATAGCCTAGAAAGAGAACAAAATACTGACAGCAGAAATATAGAAGAAATGATAAAATATGAGTAGAAATCAATG
This sequence comes from Ictidomys tridecemlineatus, assembly GCF_052094955.1. Classification (NCBI taxonomy): domain Eukaryota; kingdom Metazoa; phylum Chordata; class Mammalia; order Rodentia; family Sciuridae; genus Ictidomys; species Ictidomys tridecemlineatus. The sequence goes on along the minus strand of NC_135480.1, from coordinate 78,209,272 downwards.
AAATTTATAAAAAATGGAGAAAATCAATGAAATAAAAAGTATTTATTCAAACATGACCATAAAATTGGAAAACTTCTAATAAGACTGACAAAAGGAAAAACAGAGGAGATGGAAATTAACAGTATCAGGAATGAAATACTAGACATCGAATAGATAACAAAAGAATAATAAAAGAACATAATTCTGACAACTTTTAAAATGGTTCAATCTCTGAGAAACTACAAACTACCAGAAAACCAATGATATAAAATAGATCACTTGAATTACCTTATGCCTACTAAAGAAATAAATTTAAAATAACATTTTCCCCAATAAGAAATCTATATAGGCCTATATGGTTTTCTTGATCAAGTCTATGAAATATTTAAAGAAGGAATAATTATGCAGCTATTCTTCTGGAAAACAGATGAACATGTACTTCACCACTGATTTTATAAAATTAGTAATATACTCATATAAAAACCAGAGTCCAAAACAAGAAAATTGCAGAAAAATATGAATCATGACAATAGAAGCAAAATTTATTAACAAAATATCAGCAAATGGAATATAAATGATGACCTACTGGAAAAAATTCTAGGTTTTTAATGATCACCTACACTTTATTGATCCAAAGCTGGTTCAGTATTCAAAAGTTAATCAATGGAATTCAGAAATCAACAAGCCAAATAAAAAATAATATGAGCATATCAATCATGCAGAGAAAATGTTTAAGAAACTACATCATACATTTATTATAAGAACTTTATCATCTTTAAGAAAAAATGAGAATAGAATGGAAAATTTCTCAACTTCATGAAGAACATGTAGAAGAAAAAATAAAAGTTCAGTGAAATAAATAAATCGGAATGAAGAGAAGGAAGGGGGATAAGAGTAAGAAAAAGAGTTAAATGAATCTGACATAGCTCTCCTATGTGCATATATTTACCACAGTGAGTCCCACTATTCTGTATATCTACACAATTTTGGTCTTCAGTAGAATAAGAAATATTCCATGCTTGTATAAATATATGAAAATGGACTCTAATGTCATGTGTAAGTAAAAAGAACCAATAATATTAACAACAACAACAAAAGCTGTGCTAAACTGGAGTGGTGGTACATGCCTGTAATCCCAATGATTTGGGAAGCTGAGGCAGGAGGATCACATGTTCCAGACCACCTAAGCAACTTAGACTAGTCCCTGAGCGCGCATGCACACACACAAACACACACACACACTGTATGCTCTTCTCCATGAGGTGAAGACAAGGATGTTTTGTCATATTCAGCGTAGCATTGAATGTTCTAGCCAGTACAATAATGAAGGAAAAAAAAAAAGAAAAATAAACTGATCAGCAGAAATAAAACTGTTTCTATTTGTAGTAAATTCCAAAGTTTCTTTAAGAGTAACATCTAAAACTAGAGGCTTCAGTAAAGTCACAGGATAAAATATAAACATACAAAAATAAATTATGTTGTATATACTTACAATAAGCTTTTGGAATCCAATTTTAAGAAACACAATATAATATAAAATTGCTAAAAAAAAGAATACTTTCCATAAGTCTAATGAAATATTTTAGGACTTTTATGTTAAAAACACAAAGGCAATGAAAGAAATTAAATTATATATAAATAGTATTCAGTGATCATGAAGACAAATGTAATAAAAAAATCAATATGAGAATTCTACCCAAATTAATATGTTTAATGCAATTTTTATAAAAACTTTGAAACACTTGATAAATATGCATGAAATAATTCTAAAATTTATATGGAAAATGAAGAAAACTAGTAGAACCAAATGAGTTCAAAATAATAAAATGGAGGAATCTGTTTACTGAATTTCATTATTTATTGCATATCTGTTACTATGAAGACTCTGTGGTCATGGTCAGGGAAAACACATATAAATCAATGAAACAGAATAGAATGAAAAATTCAAAAATATGCCCAAATGAATTTTTGACAAAAAATACAATTAAGGAAACAGTCTTTTTAATAAATGCTGCTGGGATAAATGGGCATCCATAAAAAAAAAAAAACTTCAACTCATATAAAATTAACTCAAAGTGTATCAGGAACTTAAATGTAAGATATGAAGTGTAAGTCCTTATAAAAGAAAATTTTGAGGATCTAGGACTAGGACTATGAAAAACAATCTTAGGCTTGGCTTCAAAAGGAAAATCTACTAAAGAAAATTAAAACAGATAAATAGGAGTAGAGATATTATAGAATGGAAGAAAATATTTTCTAGGTACATATGGAAGTCTCAGTATTCTGAAAATATGTACTTTCAAAATGTCCACATAAAAAATGATTACATTTAGAAAATGGTCACAAAGCGTGAAGTGGACATTTTACCAAACAGAATTTGTAACAGCAAATAAGAACAAGAAAATGTGTTCTGCATCATCAGCAACCAGAAGAAGGCAAATTAGAATCACAATAAGCTACCTCTAGACACTTGTCATGATGACTAAAATAAGAAATAGTAGCCTGACCTTAGAATGATAATTTTCTTTGCAGTCAGCTTCTGTTTCTACTCTCTTCTGGATTTGCCTTTGATTATACACAGATTTATTTGTAGTCTTGTGCTTGAATTTCAGAATTATCATAGATGTTCTTATAGAGTGGTGAGTGATCAGCCATCATCTAGCAATAACTAGAGGTAGAAAGACAGTAGGTGTCACAATTTGGTGTTGAATGGGATGTAGAAAATCAGGTGATATGATGAGAGAATTGCTCCATTGTGCAGAGGATGGGTCATCTCTGGTATCACCTGAGGATGGCATGGAAACATGTGACAGTGTTTGCCTTCTTGGAATGACAAGAATAATTTGAAACTCGGCCTAGCAAATGTTCCTATAAGCATGGAAATATTTGCCACTAGAATATACTGAGGAGATTGAAGCATAGGTATAGTAATTGCCCTTCCTTTCTCTGGCATAACTCATGCTATTTTGTTGTTGTTGTGTTGCATCATTGCTACCATCATCTCCACTTTAGTCTCTTTTGGAGACCAGGAAACTTAAACACTATCATCGCTGAAACAATTTTCTTCTAGAAATTTCTCAAACCAAGAGAAAAGGGGTAAAGGAAAGATCAGAGAGCCAGACTTTTTGGAAAATGAGCCCTTACACACATAGATAGATACTATATATGAGTACAAATTATTTGGAATGAAATATTTTGATTTCTATCAGATTGCTTCCCCTTGCCCCTCATTTGAAGTGGTGGGGACAGGGAGAGAAGGAGGGAAGGGGTGGGGGGGAGGGAAGGAGGAAGGAAGGGAGAGAGAGAGAGAGAGAGAGAGAGAGAAAGAGAAAGAGAGATAGAGAGATTAATTTGAAGTTTCAGGTACAAATGGTCTTTGTACTTAACATAGCTATATGCCTTGCTTACCTCTGCAGCTGTCAATCAGTTGGCTTAATTGACATTATCACACTGAATTTGTGATCTTATTTTTATCTGTAATGATCACCTGAAAATCTAAATCAGATTTAGATTTATTGGTTTTTCCACTTCGAATATCACTAACTTTGTGTTTATGTAGTGCTTTAATTCTTGTGGTTCTCATATAACAATTGAGTAGTGCAGAAAACTTAGACATTTTTCACAAATGGAAATTGAGGTGACTTTAACTGATACCCATTTACTAAATGCCCAAAGCTTGTTTTATTCTTCTCTGCTAATCCTGCTGCATGTTGTCTATGCTGGTTATTGGCTGTTGCTTTAAGGGCTGATCCTGCATAATTCTCATAACCCTGGGATGTAAATGTTAGATATTGCTGGTCCTCCTATGCTTTGGTAGAGATTAAAGTGGACAGAAGATACCTCTTGAAACACAATTATTACAAAACAATTTTTATTCTCGTATGGGGCTACAGTTTCATTTTCTAGTCTTCCTCATTAGGAGAAATTATGAGCTTGGGAGACAAAAAGACTCATGAATAATGAGTCAGACAAAACTGCCCAAGGGCTGACCTTATGCTGAAACTCTATTGGGCATAGTCATGAACACTTTGGAAATGTTAATTTACTGAGGCTCTGGAAGAGCAACCTTTCATACAGTTGTGAGCTCTGTGCTTGTTCTGTGTCTGGGGCCAGATGAAAATTTGGTCTGTGGTAGATACGCCCAAGAGAAGGAGTAAGTATTTTGGCTTGAGTTTGTATCTTGACTGTGTCATTTAATCACTCTAGGTTTGGTGAAGCTGTTGAGTCTTTTTGCCTGAATTTTCTTATCTGTAAAGGAAATTTACAGTAATATCTAGTACAGGGTTAAAAGCATTCAAGGAAATAATACATTTTAATTACGTAGAATAATACCAAGACATTAGAACATAGCAAAGCATTCAATAAGCACCAGTTATTTTTTTACCAACCTTTGGTTTCTACTGAGTGCTTACAAAATAATTTTTAAGCTCATTTGCTAAACTTTTGGTAGTATAAGGAGGACTTTTTTCCCCAATTTTTTTGTGGAATAATTTAGTAATATTATTATATTGAAGTATTGCATTGCACAGTAAAAACCCAGAATTATGATCATGATTTTGTGTAGAGAAGAGTGAATTTGAAGTCAGTCAAGATTATCTTGTCACATATTATCTATATGTTCTTGGCTATTTAAATTGCGTCTTTGAGTCTTTATCTTTTAAGATGGAGATAATAATACTCCATCTCTTCCCTTGTTATTTTAGTGCTCAGAAACCATATTCAAGAAATGGCTTTGTAAGTATCATATTACTGTAAGAAGACTGTATATTATGATTCATAGTTAGATAAAGCTGAATTGAAGGATGGTCATCTGGTGACAGAATCTACTTTGGATTCCAAAAAATGAGCTATATTCCTGCCTATGAAATTTATGGCCTAGAGATCTATTTTATAAATTCTGTGAGAGCCAAGATTTCTCTGCTGGCTCACCGAAATATACTGATTTCTTAAGTATAAAGTGAGGCCCAGTTACATTAAGACCAGGCCACCTAATAGTTGTCAACTATAAGATGAAGAGTAGACTCACTGAGAATTCTGTTTCTGTTTTTGCCTTGACTTGTTTACAGACCTTAACAGCCTGACTCTTATGAAATCTAGAACAAGTGACAGAAAAGAGCTGCCATTCTGTGGCAGCCTACTGCCTTCCTTCCTTCCTAGATTTTCATTAATGGGTAGTATGGAATGGAGTGGAGGATATTTATTCCATTTTGAGACTTGCCAGAAAGTTAATTGCTTTATAATATTGTCATTTAAATAACCAGTCAGTCCATTAGCAATTTCTTACTGAACATGAAAAAGATAGTGTTGGGATTTATCTGAGTCTTGAGAAGAGGAAAGTTTACAGGGTCATGGGAAGATCCCAGAATTGATTGACTTCAACAGGATTTGTTATTAAATAAATGGAGCCAGGTTAGGCTGGAGAAAAATCCAGATAATAGAAAATACACAGTCAAGGACCAGGAAAGGAAAGAGTATTTAATATGTGTAGGGGTCAGAATTAAGCCCAAGATAGGAGATTACAAAGGAACAGCCACAAAGTTTGAAGCTGGTGAAATAGTTGTGGACTGCATCATTAAAAAAAAAAAAAACATTATATATTGTGCAATATGTTTTAGATTTTATATTTAGGGTAGTGAGTGATTATGGAGAGGTTTTGAGAAGAAGATTGACATGATTTTAAGATATCATTGTACGTATAAAATACTAGATTTAATGATATAATTTTTTAATGACCAATTGTGTAGGGATCTGCCTGTTTTAGGGGATTGCCCTGGGAACATGGAAGAAGGAAACAGTAAGAGTTGTTAGAATTTCCATTTGGATAATAGAAAGCAGAATACTGAGGAGAGAAAAATAGCATGCACAAAGGTTTAAGAAGAAGCAAAATCAGTTCAATGTTGCTGCCAAGGGATAGGTGCAATGTGAAAGAAGGATTTAAAGCAGGTGCATCTTTTTCTGGGCTTGACATACGACAACTAGCAGATCATCTGACAGATGAGGCAGGGACTCCTAACTATTGAAAGTAGTTTTTAATTGTAAAAGACCGAAAACGTGTGGGTTGATTGATTTCTCTTGTTCTTGATTGCTAAAATTCACAATTGGAAGTGAGGTTGAGAAATATGTTGTGATGATATATGGAGAAATTAAAGAAAAAACTTTTGTTTTCCAGAGTCCCATCACAAAAGGAAGCAAAAGAAAAATCATCTAACAAACAAAATTTTCATGAGCACAATTGTTGTGAAACAGAATAAATGTCAATTACTTCAACAAATTTGTTCTTAATGCTGTATAATCAACACATTTCCTGAAGTAAAAGAGTATTCTAAAAATTTTAATGAAAGTTACACATATTTCAATAAAGCTGCTGCTTAACTTGCACAAAAAATTCTTACAGGTTAGCACATTTTTTTTTAAATAGCATGCTCAGTGAAATAGAGTGTAGAAACAAAGAAAATGGGGAAAGTGAAGAGTTAGACAAAACATTTCCCCATCACAAGCATCTCTGTTGTTTTACTCACCTCTTCAATCATTTTCCTCAGGCATCTTAACCTGTGGAGCGGCACTGTTTCTGTGTATTAATATTCATACTCAACTTATATCTGTGTTTTCCCATTGTGTGAATGACAACTGAGTTTAAAAAAAATTGAGCAGGAGTGAGAGCAAGAGCAAGGAAGCAGGAAAGTAAAGAAAAGAGGAGCTGGAACTGAATTATCACAACACATAGCACATTTTAAACATTTTGTCTCCAAGACATATAAAAATCCTACCAGTTGGATGTTAAATATAAATCAATGAAGACCACTTCCCTCTATTTGTAGAATAATGGTTAGATCTTCAAGTTTACTCATTGACAGTAGCATGTGTTTATTTGTATTTGTGTCTAAGTTTAGGGTTTTATTTTATTTTTTGCTTGCTTTTCTTGTTTTTCTTTGTTTTTAATTGACATAATTGTACAAATATATAATTGTGTGATTGCAAAAGGTACAATTTAGTGTTTTGATATATTTAAAGATTATATAATAATCAAAGCAGGGTTATTAGCATTACCATCATCTCAAACATTTAATGTTTCTTTGTGGCAAAACTTTCAAACCCCTATCTTCTACCTATTTTAGTTCTGGTGTTCTATTGCACAGTAAGGTGATTATAGTCATTAATAAAAGAACAATTTATTAGATGATAGATTTCTAGAGATTAAGGCTCTTGATTTTCTCATTATTTTTTCTTCCAAAACAGGTTAAAGTGATTTGTCCCTCATAGACTCTTGATAATTATACAATGATTTGAGTCTTTGAATCTACTTACTCTCTCTCTCTCTCTCTCTCTCTCTCTCTCTCTCTCTCTCTCTCACTCTCTCTCTCTCTCTCTCTCTTTGTGCTGCTGGGGATTGAATCCAGGGCCTTGTGCATGCAGGGCAAGAACTCTACCAATTGAGCTATATCCCCAGCCTTGAATCTACTCTTGATGAATACTGAATTTAGTTATATACTTCAGGAAACGATAATCAATAGTTACAACATGAGTCTGATTATTTTTTTAATTTACACATTTATTATGAAAAACGTTGTAATTCAGTTCTATGAACAACAGCAAAAGAAGAAGGTGGAACAGGGTAAGAATGAAGAAATGGCTACTTGGTTGAGTTTGTGCCAAATTAATTTTAATAAACTTTTAAACATTCAACATTTTAACTCCCTGTATAGGCAAAAAATTAAATCAATTCATGCAATCCTAATGAAAATGTGCAATTGATAGAAACAGAGTTTTTTTTGCGGGGGGAGCGGGGGCGGGGAGTTTGTTTGCCTAGAATTAGAATTTAAAGATGAGTTAATTCAAATGCATATGAAATGTAATGTTCCTAACTGGCTTTATGAGATTTGCTTTAATATTAATTAGGTTGAAAGGCAAATTATTATTATTTAAGCTAACTTCAATATCCTCAATATATTATAAGAACATTATTATAAATTACTGTACCATGCTGGGTGCTAACTCCTTAACATGAATTTACAAAAGGAGCCCATGCCTTAAATAGGCTTCTGGTATGGTTTGGAACATAGATTAAAATCCTAATCACAGTAGCATAAAAATTTCTGTATAATTATGACAAACACAATGAATACAAAATTTCCAATAATATTTTAGCTTCTTTTGCATGTGTCCTTAATATTAATATGGCTTTAAAAAAAATAAAACCTCAATGATATGTATGTTGTTTTGGCTTATATTGTTGCTAATGCTTGATGATGCTCAAAAGGCGATAAATAATATTAAAGTTGAATATCCAATGAACATCAATGTGCAATGTGACAAGAGTAGGTAATGAAGTCAGAGAGATGAATAACATTTTAGCAGAGGAAAACGAATTAAAACTCAGAGAAGATGGCCAGTAGATAAAGGGAGTATTTAATTCTCAGATAAAAGTGTGATAATTACATAATGATGTTTTAAATAGGTTCGCATATGTAGGAATGCATATATTTCTTATTGTCTGAATGGAATACCTATAATCTAGTCATTAAAATAACATTCTTATTTAATCATTTTCTTGATTCATAAAGACGCTGCAGATATTTCAGTGAGGAAGATAACAGGTAAAATGTAATTCATTTATAAGTGCAAACTTAGTTTTTTTAAGGCAAACATAAAGTATAACATTAAAGAAATATTATTTTAATTTTCTACATTGCTTATTATTTGATTATTTGCTTCATTCTTACAAATAAAGTGATTAACTAGTTTTCAAGAATTTGATCTAGATAAAAATGGATCTTTGCTTTTAATATGAATAAAGTAAAACTAAAACTCACACTTCTTGATGGTGTGGTCGGTAGGTCTATGGTGGATGCAGCTGAGCCTCAGGATTTGGGGTCCCTTTGGTCCTCTGTGTTTCTATTGGCATTGGGGTATGGCGGGATCCAGAAAAAACACCTTTGTACAAAAGCTCACAGGACATCTGCATTGCCAAGGCTTTCAACCATATATGATTAATTTGGACCCAGCCATTCATGAAGTTCCCTTCCCTGCCAATACAAATATTCATGACACCGTAAAGTATAAAGAAGTCATGAAACAATGTGATCTTGGGTTCAGTGGTGACATAGCAACTTCTCTCAATCACTTTGCTACCAGATCTTATAAAGAAATAAAATTTATTCAAAAGGCCCAGAATGCATCTTGCTTGATACATCTGGACAGATTGAAAAAATTCACCTCCTCAGTTTCTGGGACATTCATCATTGAGGCCCTGGCATCCTCATTTCCAACAGTGGTCATTTATATAATGGACATCTTAAGATGTACTAACCCAGTGCCCCTCATCTCTAATGCACTCTATGCCTGTAGCACCTTGTATAAAACCAAACTGCCTTTCATTTTGGTCGTGAACAACACTGACATCATTGATCATAGCTTCATAGTGGAATGGATGCAGAATTTTGAGTCTTCCCAAGATGGCTTGAATCAAGAAACTACATATGTCAGTAAACAGACTTGCTAAATAGGCCAGGTGTTAGATGAATTTTATAGCTCACTCAGGGTGGTGAATTCTCTGCTATTGTGGGCTCTATGTAGAAGTCATCAATACTGAAAAAGAATGTGAAAGGGAGTATCATTCTTATTATAAAGATCTGAAGAAATCAATGTCCAGAGAGAACAGAATAAAGAACAACTGGACTATCTTCAGAAAGAGATGGGCTCTGTAGTTTTGGACTCAGGGATTGCCAAAGACTGCATCCCCTGTGGTGAATCCCTCTCACTTGATCCTGACTTGAGGAACCTTGAATGAAGAGGATGAGAAGGTTGACAGTCATACTGATAACACTGATCAAAGAGCTACAGAAGAAAATCATAAAGAGCCAGCATTTCAGAATTTGATTCAAGCCTCAATGGCACAGTTCTGAAAGATAAACAAAAATTAGAAATTTTAGGAAATTTTACTTGTTTCTGAAAGTCCCAAATTCTGAATCTCCATGTGATGAAACTATTCTTATTTCTGATTCAGGGGTAGGATAATGAATATTTCTTTTTGGAATATCTGATTTTCTCTTTTGAGAGAAATCTCATGACTTTCATGAAATCAGATCTAGAGAAATTCTTGATATTGGCAGGTAGATGAAAATTATCGCTTGGTCTTTTCCCCTTATATTTGTGAAACGAAGGATACACCAACTGCTCTTGGAGGCTGATATTCCTTCAAGCCTGTAAGTTTAAGTTTCATCATTTGAACTCAAGTAGTTTTGCTGGCAATGGAACACAGAAAACTTACCATCCTGGTAATCACTTCAAATCTTTGTTATTAGGCTGGATCCAGAGCCTCTACTTCCTGAGCATTGTGCCCTGATAATATAACATGATTTTTTCCTTCTTTTAGTATAAAAAGAGAGGGGACACATGAGCTTGCCCAGGGAAGAAGTGGAGTCTCCTTGGCAATCACTCAACGCTGGTACAAAATGTGTCTAGGTAGCTTGTACTAGATTATAAGTTGTTGAAGAAAATAGGTAAAGCATCTGATTTCTGAATTAAAATCCTGTTTCAGATTACTTGGATAAAGAGTTTTAAATTTTAACTTTCTTCTAAGCCTCTCTGTCATGATTTCAAATTATAAAATTATATAATCACAAATGGATTCATTTTCATTCAATAGAGGCTTAAAGTCACATATCTCAATCTGTCCTGTAAGGAGGTGATATGCACTAAAGTTTCCCATGTGTATATAACCAATACCAGGTATAGAGCCAGGCTTTGTATTGTATTTTGAAATGACTACAAATTACCGTTGGAGATTTATTCAAAGGTCATGGATTTTAGTTAGGTGCACATTGCATGCATAGCAATCATTTTAAGGGTTTGCCTTGGCTAGTGTGCAGTCCAACTCATTGCTTTTTAGAGCATAGTCTCTGGACCAGAAGCATCAGCATCAGTTGGAATATTGTTAAAGGCATCTCTCAAAACCTACCAATTTGGAAGCTTTAGGAGTGGAGTTCATTGATTTTGGTACACACTGGCTGAGAAACAACTCAACACCTCAAAGAATCTATATCATAATTCCAGGCCAGGTAAATCAGGCACCAATCCTTATATGATTTCCTTTATAAAAGTATTCTAATTTTGACCACATTGTGCCTATTCTTCATACTAATTTTTTCAAAGCAATAGAAGTATTTTATTTTTTTCATTAATCATCAATTTCAGTATTCTATTCCTAGTGGGAACCAATGGTCTAAAAATTTGACTGGTTCTTTAAGGGAAAATAATTTCAAAACAAAATTCTAAAATTTTTCAATTTTTTTCTGCATTACCTTTGATCACGTTCTCTTCCTTAAAAACAAAACTATCTCCTCTATGCTGTCAGCTCTATAAGGAAAAGGTTAAATCTTAATCATATTTGTATTCCTTGCATAGGACCTAGCATACACTAAGTGCTGATTGAATGTTTGCTGAATGAAAGAATGTAATAGTTAGATGGCACATCCTTCAAGCCTTTAGGCACATGGACTGTCTGATAGCCACTTTGTTAATAAACAAGGGGAAATGAAGTTAAGACTAGAACAGGAAGAATTTAGATAAGTATGCTAAAGATTTATAATTAGCAATAATTTATAAATTATTTAACAGTTAAATTATAGCCTCATTTTATTTGCAATCACATCTTCATTCTCTGCCTGGGACACTTAAAAGCACTCAATAATGAACTAATTAAAGCTCTGCTTTTTTTTTTTTGATTTCTTAAGGAGAGGTCTGAATTTCACATGACTTGTACTATGCATTAGACAACCAAACTTTATAGCATCCATGAGCCAATTATAAAGCACACATCTTCTAAGTACCCCTAATCACTACAATGTTACATCATTGATTAATAGAAGTTGAGACTCAAATGTCAAGCAGAGAAAATTCTGTGTTGGTTGAGTAACACCAGTAAAGTTGTTTGATTTTAATGTAAAGTTGAAAGGTGTGTATTATTATTTTAAAAGCTGATCATTTATTGGCAGAAGCACAATGTGTAAGTGTGGAAAATTCTTTCAAATGAATGAACAACTGATAACCAAGAAGATAAAACAAAGGAAATAAGCAAAGCCAGTCCTAGGAAAGGTCATTCACTAAAGAGAAAAAGAAAGGAACCACTGGAAAAATACATGGTGAAAATACTTAAAAATGTGAGATAGCAGAAATATAAACATAAAGGCAAATATGATGAGGATAGATGGAATAAATTTAGGGAAGAATAGGTGGGTGAGATAAGAGGGCTCTTTGAATAAACAAAAATGCAGTTTCACCACAGACATTGGACTTTATAAGAGACTTTACAGGCAAAAGCCACTTTAACAAAAATGACTGATAGATAAGCTTTGTTGTGTTTCGTTTCCTATCAGGTGTTCATACTGGTTCTCAATGACTTGAAACAAAAATGAATCAAGTTAAATAAAATACTGGCATCTGATATTGGCATATATTTCTTTGAGTCTATTCAAGTACAGCTTTGAAGTTTAATAAACATTGCAGTACTCAGTCTTCTGCAAGATAGGTCAAATTGGTGTGATTCTTCTCAAGTGGGTAAAAAACAATGACTGTAGAGAAGAAATGAAGTAATGTCTAGTTACACAGTAAGACAAAAGTCAGAGGCAGTTCTTTGATCTCTTATTACAATTGTGATCCCTCTGTGAAGGGGGGCTTGGTTGTTGTCGAAAATTATAAAAATTTGATACCAAATAAAATGTAAAACAATAATCTGCTTTTTGTACATTTGTGCATCCCTAGCCAAAGCTGACTTTGGGTTATACATCTTATTTTTCCCGATGAAGTGCTGTGCTTGTAGCAGAAGTTGGATATGGTGGTCCTGCTGGTCATATTTGCTACCTTGTCCAATAAAGGAAAGACAAAAAAAATATCTTAAAAATTTCTAACATGACCTCAGCATAAAAAAAATTTATCTGCTAACTCCAAATTAACACCCCCTAGAGATTATAGAAAAATATATAGTCATAACTCTTATTGAGAAGTGTTAAAGTTAACAGGCTGCTACTCCTCCTCAAATACGTGTAATCCACAAACATTTCTGAGGGATATTTCTAAGAGTAAATAACTTTCAAAAAATTAAAATCTCGAAGTTGTGTCTATATTCCAACTGTTGTACTACGATTAAGGTGCATCATCTTGATTATTAATGAAGACATCAGCTAAATAGAGAAGTAAACATACACATCACTAGTAGACTCTGCTGATCCCTTCTTGTTCTTTGTATTTATTAATTTTATTGTACCTAGAGTCATTAATAGCTGGTATGCAGCTACTATAAATTGAAATACATTTATTGAAAACTTATTTCATACAAAGGCAAAATTAAGTCTTTGAAAAAATGACAAGGGATCTTGGATAATTTAGTCTATAGAATAAAAGGCTACTTTTTAAAATGATGTCATATTTGTTTTCTCCTGTAGATATATCTATTATTTATATCAGGATTAGGGTTCTCTAGAGGAACAGAATCAATAGGAAGTATAATTATAAAAAGGGAATTTATTACATTGGCTTATGTGTCCAGAAGCTAGATAGTCTTCAATGGCCAACTGCAGGCTGGAGAGCTGGCAGAATGAGTAGCTGCACATTCTAAGTGGCTAAAGACTCAGAACAAGAAGGATCAGTATTGCTACCTTAGACTGAGACCAAAGGCTTTTGAGGAATCACTGGCAGCAGAGTCTGCTTTGGAAAAGTGAAGAAGCAAGAGTCAGATATTCTTAGACAATTATAGCAGCAATCAAGAACCTTTCCAATTATTGACTGTGTTATTATTTTTTTTGATGTTTTTTGAGTTCTTTATATATTGTGGAGATTAGTGTAGTATCTGATGTGCGTGTAGTAAAGATGTTCTTCCATTCTGTAGACCCTCTCTTCACTTCATTGATAACCACCTTTGCTGAGAAGAATCTTTTAGTTTGAATCCATCCTTTTTATTAATTCTTAATTTTATTTCTTGCACTTTAGGGAATCTTGTTAAGGAAATCAGGATGTAATCCAACATGATGAAGATTTGGGCCTACTTTTTCTTCTATTAGGTGTAGAGTTTCTGGTCTAATACCTAGGTCCTTGATCCACTGTGAGTTGAGCTGGGTGCATGTTGAGAGATCTTGGTTTAATTTGATTTTGGTGCATATGGATTTCCAGTTTTCTGATCACCATTTGTTGAAGAGGCTATCTTTTCACCAATGTATGTTATTGGTGCCTTTGTTGAGTATGAGATAACTGTATTTATGTGGGTTTGTCTCTGTGTGTTCTACTCTGTACCACTGGTTTACATGTCTATTTTGTTGCCCATACCATGTTGTTTTTGTTACTATCACTCTGTAGTATAGTTTAAGGTCTGGTATTGTGATGACTACTGCTTCCTTCTTGTTGCTAAGGATTGCTTTGGTTATTCTGGGTCTCTTATTTTTTCATATGAATTCCATGATTGCTTTTCCTATTTCTATGAGGAATTTTTTTGGGATTTTAATTGGGATTGCATTAAATCTGTATAATGCTTTTGGTAGTATCGCCATTTTGACAACATTCATTCTTCTTATCCAAGAACATGGGATATCTTTCCATCTTCTAAGGTCTTCTTTGATTTCTTTCTTTAGTATTCTGTTGTTTTCATTGTAGAGATCTTTCACCTCTTTCATTAAGTTTACTCCCAAGTATATATTTTTTGAGGCTATTATAAATGGGACAGTTTTTCTACATTCTTTTCCAGAGCATTTGTCACTGATGTGCAGAAATGCCTTTGATTTATGGGTGTTAATTTTATGTCCTGCTATTTTGATGAATTCATATATTAATTATAGAAGTTTTCTGGTGAATTTTTTTTTGGATTCTCTAAGTATAGAATTATGTCAGTAGTAAAAAGAGATAGTTGAATTCATCTTTTTCTATTTGTATCCCTTGAATTTTTTTCATCTGTCTATTTGAGTTGGCTAGAGTTTCAAGGACTATGTTGAATAAGAGTGGTAAGAGAGGGCATCCCTGTCTTACAGTTCTTAGAGAAAATATCTCCAATGTTTTCCATTTAGAGTAATACTGGCCTTGGACTCAGCATAGATAGCTTTTACAGTGTTGAGGTATGTTCCTCCTATCCCTAGTTTTTCTAGTTTTCTGAACATGAGAAAGGGTATTGTATTTTATCAAAAGCTTTTACTGCATCTATTGAGATGATCATATGATTTTTATCTTTAAGTCTGTTGATGTGACAAATTACATTTATTGATTTTCTTATGTTGAAACAAACTTGCATCATAATCCAGAAAATAAATGGGCTAAGCAACTGAACAGACACTTCTCAGAAGGAGATATACAATTGATCAACTAATATATGAAAAAATGTTCAACTACTCTAGTAATTAGAGAAATGCAAATCAAAGCTGCTGTAAGATCTCATTCCAGTCAGAATGGCTATTATCAAAAATACAAGCAATATAAATGTTGGCCAGGATGTGGAGAAAAAGGTACACTCATACATTGCTGATAGGACTGAAAATTGGTGCACCCACTATGGAAAGCAATATGGAGATTCTTTGTAAAACTTGGAATGGAACCACCACCATTTGACTTACCGTATTTCATTCCTCGTTCTATACCCAAAGGGCTTAAAATTAGCATACTATCATGATACAGGCACAATGTTCATGGCAGTTCAATTCACAATAGCTAAACTGTGGAACCAGCCTAGAAACTGTGATACATATACACAATGGAATATTACTCAGCATTACAAGAGAATAAAATTGTAGCATTTTCAAGTAAATGTATGGAGTTGGAGACTATCATGCTAAAGGAAGTAAGCCAATCCCCACCCCCCCCAAAAAAAAGCCAAATGTTTTCTCTGAAAAGTGCATGCTAACCCATAGCTGGGCATGAGGAATGGGAAGAATGGAAAAATTTGACTGGGCAAAGAAGAGGGAGGCAAGGGAAGGGGCCATGGGGGTGGGAAAGATTGTGGAAGGAGTTGAACATCATTATCCTACATGCACGACTGCACATGTGGTGTGACTCTACATCATGTACAACCAGTGAAATAAAAAGTTGTGCTCCATTTGTGTACAATGAATCAAAATGCATTCTGCTATCATATATAACTAATTAGAACAAATAAAAAAACTGTTCAAAAAGAATTGAGTGTCCATTTGCTGCTGCTTCCTTTTTCTTCCAACTTTTATTCCATCCAATCCATCATCCTATTGGAGAGTGCTGCCCACACTTAAGGAGGGTCTCCTTTTCAGTTGGCTACTCCATATAACAATCATACCTAGACACACCCTCATAGACACAAATAAGCTTCTTAAACATTGGCATCTCTTAATCCAATAAAGTTAATAACTCAAATTGACCATTAGTACTTCCAAATAAATGTAATACTTTAAGCAACTATTAGTAACTGTTGACCCAGGCTTAGTGGCATATAGCTGCAAGCTCAATGACTCTGCAGGCTGAGGCATGAGGATCACAAATTCAAGGACAGCTTCAGCACATTAGCGAGGCCCTGAGCAACGTAGCAACACTCTGTCTCAAAATAAAAAATATAAAATGAAGGCTATGGATTCATCTCAGAGGTTAATTACCCCTGAGATCAATCCCTAGTACAAAAAAATAAATAAATAAAACTATTTTCAGTCATTTCCTCCATACAACAGAAATATTCTTAGTACCTCTATTAACAAACCTTTCTGAAGCATTATGTCTCGTCAATACCTGATCATTACAGGTGTGAGTATACACAGCCCAATTAAATACTTTTTAAATTAATTAAGCTCAAATTTATAGGCCTTTCAATCTAATTATTTATTCTTCAAATTTAGAAAATTTCCTACCCTAAGTATCTTGAAATATGCTAATACGGAGCAGTAGACAATAAGAAGTATTTTTTTTCTAAAACAATATCTCACTTCTCCAGAAAACAAAAATAAATTTTTTTTGTCTCCAGGCAATTGGATCTTTAATCATGATGCAGATTTGAGTATTATTATTGACATAATGGTGGTTACAAATCATGTTATATCCTAGGATGCTTACTGTCAACTGTCTTATAGATCAGTTTCTTTAAAAACATTTATGATTCTTGACGGAAACTTCAAAAAAATGTTTAACTTTGAATATTCTTAACTAACTCTCTTTTTTTCTTCTATAATGAAAACAGTCCATTTTTTTCTTTTTGAATCAAAAATGATAAATCCATCAATTGTTCAGAAGAATATAAAACTTAAAAGAATGACTTATTCTTGTTTTGTTTTTTAGTGGTGGGAACTTCTCATTAAGAGATCTGAAGCCAGCTTACCCAGCAGTGGAAGACTTGTCTTCTTTGAGGGCCTATATTTTCTTTCTTTGGAGAGTTGCATGAGAGGGAGAGTTTGCTACCTATTTGTTATCTGAGATCAGTGTTACTTGGGCCCCAAATCTCTAAGGGATTTGCCTATTCTAAAGGTTTCAATAAAATTCAGATGTTGTAAATCATTAAAAGATATTCTCTGGCTTGGTGGCCCATGCCATTAATTGCAGCCACTTAGAAGGTTGAAGTAGGAGGATTGCAAGTTCTAGGCAAGGTTTAGCAATTTAGGGAGGCCCTAAGCAATGGAGTGAGATCCTGTCTCAATAAAAGGGGAGAAGGGGTGACAACATCATTATAAATGGAAGAAAATTGAAAACATTTCCTCTAAAATCTGGAACAAGATATTCCTATTTGACATATTCCTTGAAATGCTAGCCGGAGCAATTAGACAAAAGGGGGAAAATCAAAAATTAAAGGGTTATGAATAGGAAAAGAAGAGCTCAAAATAACCTTATTTGCCAAAGATATAATTTTATATTTAGAAAAGCCAAAAAAACTTTACCAGAAAGCACTTATAAATAATTCATTAAAGTAACAGGATATAAAATTAACACCCATAAATGAATTGTGTTCCTATATTCCAATGATGAATCAGCTGAGAGAGAAATCAAGAAAACCATCCTATTCACAATAGCCTCAAAAAATATATTTGGGAATCAATCTAACAAAAGAGGTGAAAGATCTTTACAATGAAAACTAGATAACACTAAACAAAGAAATTGGAAGAAGGCCCTAGAAGATGGAAATATTTTCCATGTTCTTGGTTAGGCAGAATTAATATTGTCAAAATGGCCATACAACCAAAAGCACAATACAGATTTAATGCAATTCCTATTAAAATTCCAATGTCATTTTTCATAGAAATAGAAAAATCAATCATGAAATTTATTTAGAAAAATAAGACCCAGAATAGAAAAAGTAATTCTTAGCAAGAAAAGTGAAGCAGAAAGTATCACAATATCTCATCTTAAATTATAATACAAATCTGTAGTAACAAAAGCAGCATGGTATAGGCACATAACAAAATTTGTATAGAATTAATAGATTCCCAAGTATTTTATTTTTCTTGAGGCTATTGTAAATGGGGTAGTGTTCCTCATTTCCATTTCTGAGGATTTATCACCAATATACAGAAATGCCTTTGATTTATCGGTGTTGATTTTATATTCTTCTATTTTATGAATTCCTTTACTAGTTCTAGAAATTTTCTGGTGGAATTTTAGGGTCTTCTAGGTACGGAATCATATCATCAGCAAATAGTGCCAATTTGAGTTCTTCTTTTTCTATGTGTATTCCTTTAATTTCTTTTGTCTTTCTAATGCTCTGGCCAGTGTTTCAAGAATTATGTTAAATACAAGTGGTAAAAGAGGGCATCCCTGTCTTGTTCCAGTTCATAGAGGGAATGCTTTCAATTTTTCTCCATTTAGAGTGATGTTGTCCTGGGGCTTAGCAGAGATAGCCTTTGTGATGTTGAGCTATGTTCCTGTCAACCCTAGTTTTTCTAGGGTTTTGAACTTGAAGGGGTGCTGTATTTTGTCAAATGATTTTTCGACATCTATTGAGATGATCATATAATTCTTATCTGTAAGTCCACTGATGTGATGAATTACATTTATTGATTTCTGTATGTTGAACCAACCTTGTATCCCTGGGATGAATCCCACTTGATTTGGGTGCCTAATCTTTTTGATATGATTTTGTATTGATTTGCCAAAATTTTATTGAGAATTTTTTCATCTATATTCATTAGAGATATGGGTCTGAACTTTTCTTTTTTTTGATGTGTCTTTGCAAGATTTTGGAGTCAGGGTGATATTGGCCTCATAGAATGAGTTTGGAAGTGCTGTCTCTTTTTCTATTTCTTGAAATAAATTGAATAATATTGGTATTAGCTCTTCTTTAAAGGTCTTGAAGAACTAGGCTGTGTATCCATGAGGTCCTGGGCTTTTCTTGGTTGGTAGACTTTGATAGTGTCTTCTATTTTGTCACTTAAAATTGATATGCTTAAAGTGTGATATCATCTAGATTCAATTTGGGCAAATTATATGACTCTAGAAATCTGTCGATGCCTTTGATATTTTCTAACTTATTGGAGTACAAGTTTTCAAAATGATTTCTAATTATCTTCTGTATTTTTGTAGTGTTTGTTGTGATATTTCTTTTTATATCATTTATGTTAGTAATTTGAGTTTTCTCTCTCCTTATCTTCATTAGCATGGCTAAGGATCTGTCAATTTTGTTTATTTTTTCAAAGAACCAACTTTTTGTTCTGTCAGTTTTTTCAATTGTCTCTCTTGCTTCAGTTTTATTGAATTCAGCTCTGATTTTAATTATTTCCTGTTTTCCACCTCTTTTGATGTTGATTTGTTCTTCTTTTTCTAGGGCTTTGAGATGTAAAGTTAAGTCATTTATTTGTTTACTTTTTATTTTTTTTTTAAGAAATGAACTCCATGCAATAAACTGTCCTCTTAGAACTGCTTTCATAGAGTCCCAGAGATTTTGATATGTGTTATCTGTGTTCTCATTCACCTCTAATTCTGATCAAAATTCAATGACATTCTTCATAGAAATAAAAAAGTAATCATGGAATTCATCTGGAAAAATAAGAAACCCATAATAGCTAAAGCAATCCTTAGCAGGAAGAGTGAAGCAGGTAGCATCAGTATACCAGACCTTAAACTAAACTACAGAGCAATAGTAACAAAAACAGCATGGTATTTGGCACCAAAACAGACTGGTAGACCAATGGTACAGAATAGAGGACACAGAGACTAACCCACAAAAATACAACTATCATATATTAGACAAAGATGCCAAAAACATGCAATGGAGAAAAGATAGCTTCTTCAACAAATGGTTCTGGATAAAACTGGAAATCTATATGCAACAAAATGAAATTAAACCCTTATCTCTCAGCATGCACAAAATTCAACTCAAAATGAATCAAGGATTTAGGAATAAAGCCAGAGATCCTGAGTCTAATAGAAGAAAAAATAGGCTATAATCTCCATCAAGTGAGATCAGGCCCAATTTTTTATAAGACTCCTTTGGTGCAAGGATTAAAATTAAGGATCAATAAATGGGATGAACTCTAACTAAAAAGTTTCTTCTCAGCAAAAGAAATAATCTGTGAGGCGAATAGGGAGCCTGCATCTTGGGAGCAAATTTTTACCCCTCACACATCAGATAGAGCACTAGTATCTAGTGTATATAAAGAACTCAAAAAGTTAAACACCAAAAAAAAATTAATAAATGGGCCAAGAACATGAATAGACATTTCTCAGATGATGATATATAATCAATCAACAAATATATAAAAAAGGTTCATCATCACTAGCAATTAGAGAAATACAAATTAAAACCACTCAAAGATTTCATCTCACTCCAGTCAGAATGGCAGCCATTATGAAGACAATCAACAATAAGTGTAGGCGAGGATGTGGGGGAAAAGGTACACTCCACATTGCTGGTGGGACTGCAACATGTTGCAGGGATTATGAAAAGCAGTATGGATATTTCTTGGAAAATTGTGAATGGAACCACTATTTGACCCAGATGTCCCTCTCCTTAGTCTATACCCAAAGGACTTAAAACTAGCATACTACAGAGACACAGCCTCATCAATGTTTATAGCACCACAATTCACAATAGCTAAACTATGGAACCAAACTCAATGTCCTTCAGTAGATGAATGGATAAAAAATGTGGCATATATACACAGTGGAATATTACTTAACAATAAAAGATAATAAAATCATGGCATTTGCAGTAAATGGATGGTGTTGGAGAAGATAATTCTAAGTGAAGTTAGCCAATCCCCCCAAAATGTTCCAGGATGGTGGAATGTAATGATCATAATCATCCAAAGTACAGGTATGAAGACACAAATTAGTGTGAATAAACTTTGTATAAAACCAGAGATATAAAAAAATGTGCTCTATACATGTAGTAAGGATTTTAATGCATTTCACTGTTATATATAAATTTTAAAAAAAAGATCAATGGGACAGAAGACAGAGACATACCCACATAAATACAGTTATCACATATTAGACAATGGTGTCATAATATACATTGGAAAAAAGATAGCCTCTTCAACAAATGTGGTTGGGAAAATTGGAAATTCATGTGTAGTAGAATGAAATTGAAATCCTAACTCTTACCCTTCACAAAACTCAACTCAAAGTAGATTAAGGATATATGCATTAGAGCAGAGACTCTGCATCTACTAGAAGAAAAGTAGACCCAAATCTCTACCATGTCAGCTTAAGAACCAAATTCCTCAATAAGATTCCTAAAACACACGAAGTGAAATCAAGAGTCAATAAATGGCATGTAATCAAACTAAAACCTTTATTCACAGTAAAGAAAACAATCAAGAACATGAACAGAGAGCCTACAAAATAGGAGAAAATCTTTACCACCTGCACCTCAGAGCATTAATCTCAAAGATATACAAAGAACTCAGAAAACTTAACACCCCTCACCTCCAAAATAATCCAATCAATAAATGGGCAAAGGAACTGAACAGGTAATTCACAAAAAAATACTATGGGTCAAAAAATATATGAAACAATGTTCAACATCTTGGACAATTAGAGAATTGCAAATTAAAACTACACTGATAATTACTCTCACTACAGTTAGAATAAAAGAAATTATCAAGAATATAAGTAACCATAAATGTTGGTGAGGATGCAGGGAAAAGGGAATGCTCCTACATTATTGAAGGGACTGCAAATTGATTCAAGCAATCTGGAATGCAGTGTGTAGATTTCTCAGAAACCTAGGAATGGAAGCACAATTTGAACCCAGTTATCCCACTCCTCAGTTTATATTCATAATCAGCATATTGCAGCAATGCAGCTACATCAATGTTTATAGCACCTCAATTCATAATAGCCAATTATGAAATCAACCTAGATGCTCTTCAAGAGATGAATGGATAAAGAAAAGATGGTATATATACACAATGGAATATTATTCATTCATAAGGAAGAATGGAATTATGGTATTTTCTGGTAAATGTATGAAACTGAAGAATATCATGCTAAGTTAAATAAGTCAGTCCCCCAAAGCAAAGGCCAAATGTTCTCTCTGATACGTGGATACTAACCCACAACAAGGAATGGTAGGGAGGGGAAGAATATAATTTTATTGGATTAGACAGAGGGAAATGAAGAGGAGGGGAAAAGGAAGGGAATAGGAAAGAGAGAAGGATGAATTGAACATAATTTTTCTATCTTTATATAGGAATACATGACAATAAGAATGGATTCTTTGTTAGAATAAATTATACTCTATGTATGTATAATGTCAAAATACACTCTAATTTTCTATATATGTTAAAAAAAATAAAAATGGTGCTGGGGAGGGATGGGGGGGTGAGGATGTAGCTAAGAGGTAAAAAAAAAAATGTCACTGAGTTCAATACCCAGTAACTTACAAAACACACACACACACACACACACACACACACACACACACACACGCACACACTTCCTGAAGTATATATTTATTTTCAAAGCACCTATCAGTACATGTCTTTTGAAACCAGAATATTTTTACTATTGTTATTTTAATTTTTTAACCATTATCATTTGGCTTATTAGCAGAGTCAGTACAACATAGACACCTGATAAAAGATGAAAAACTAGTAGAAAGATTTTGGAAATAAAACCTAGAACCCTAATATCTCCATTTATTAGGTTTAGGTGATTTGTTTTTTGGAAAAATTTAATTGCAACATCAAATATCATTCTTTTGAGGACAGGGGAAACACATTTTTATAAGAAACCTTACGAGTGAAATAGAAAATGGGTGTCTTTTTTCTTTTTTTCTGCTATAATAGAATATTATAGGCTGGGTAATTAAAAAGATTAGAAATTTATTCCCCTGAATTTCTAGAAGATGGAAATGCCAAGATCAAGGCCTGTCCTCTGGTGAAGGCATTCTTGCTACATTTCCCTGTGGTGGAAGTCAAGATGAGAGAATATAAAAAAAAATAAAAAATGAAAAACAGAAGAAAGGGAAGTAACTTTGACATTTAATAAGGAACATGCTCCCACAATAATAGAATTAATTAATTCATTGGAACAAAACCTTATAACTTAATAACATCTTAAAGACCCTACCTCTTAATACTGTTGCTGCAGTAACTAAATTTTAACATGAGTTTTGAAGGGGAAAATAGTAATTTTAAAGTAGTTATATTTATTTGTCTTTTTTCTTCCCCAAATGGAAGGTTTGTCTCTCATTAAATTATAAATTTCATTGGAGTAGTCTCAAAGGAGTCCTGGTTTTTGTTGCAAACAGCATGTCAAGTGCTGTCATATTGCTTGCCTTGTTTGCATCATAGGACTAGTTTCTGAACTGTATATTCTTGTATTGCATTTCAGTTCTGGGTCCTTGATGATACTGAGTAGTCAAAGTTGTTTTATTTCACTACAAGTAGCAGATGGGATTCATGGAATGAGTAGAACTTGGATTCTGTGTGTTTTTTTTAATGCTTTCAATAGAGCATTATATTTATACATTATAGTTGAGTTAATTTCAACATGATCATGTTTACATGGAATTTAATTTACTAAAGTTAGGTCCCCAGTGACTTACTTTTCCCTCCCCTCATTTCTCTCTTTATTCCTTTTCCTCCTCCCTACTGGCCATTCTTCTGTTTATTTATTTATTTTTTAAATTAGTGCTTTATGGAATAACAAAGTTGAAATTTACTGTGCTATGTTTTTACATGTTCATAACATAATTTTGTCAAATTAATTTCTCATTTCCTCCCCTTTCCCATTCTTTCTTTAATTCATTTGGCTTATTAGCAGAGTTAGTATAACTCTTATAAAATCCAGCCTCCCACCTCTCCCCCATTTTTTTTTATTAATTTGCTTCAACTTCCACATATGAGAGGAAACATTTGACATTTGACTTTACGGGTCTGACTTACTTCATATAACATGATGTTTTGCATTTCCATCCTTTTACCAGTAAATGCCATGATTTCATTCTTCTTTACAGTTGAGTAATACTCTGTTGTGTGTGTGCATGTATGTGTGTGTGTGAATTTCTTTAGACAAATTTTTAGTTTTTATGCCCACTTAGTGATCTGATTTTTTTGATATTAAGCTTTTTGAGTTCTTTATATATATTCTGGATATTAATCGTCAGTCAGAGGAGTAGCTTGCAAAGATTTTTGCCCATTCTATAAGCTCTTTCTTCGTGCTATTAATTATTTTTTACTAATTTCTTTTATTTATATATGACAGCAGAATGTATTACAATTCATATTACACATATAGAGGACACATTTTCATATGTCTGGTTGTATACAAAGAATATTCACACAAATTTGTGTCTTCATACATGTACTTTGTATAATGATGTCTATCACATTCTACCATCGTTGGTGAAGTGTGTTATTAATTATTTAGTTTGCTGAGCAGAAATTTTAAATTTGATGTCATCTCACTTATTGACTCTTTGTGTAATTTCTTGAACTTCAGGGACTTTTTAAAGGGGTTTGTTGCCTGCACCAAAATGTTGGATTGTTGACCCTCTGTATTTTTTTCCTAGCAGTTGCAATATTTCTGGTCTAATTTCTGAGTCTTTGATTCACTTTGATATGATTTTTGTTCAGGGTAAGATTAGGATCTAGATTCATTCTTTCATATATGGATATCTAGTTTTCTCAGCATGATTTTTTAAAAAGGGTATCTTTTCTTCAACATATATTTTGGCATCTGTATTATGTATCAGATGAGTATAAGTATATGGACTTGTCTCTGTGTACTCCACTGGTTTTCAAATCTACTTTGATGCCAGTACTATGATGTATTGTTATTATAGCTCTTTAGTATAATTTTCGATATTTATTGTGAAACCTCCAGTATCACTCTTCTTGCTCAGAATTTCATTGGCTATTCTAGATTTTTATTCCTCCATATAGGATTTATTTCTAGTTCTGTGAAAAAAAGCATCATTGGTATTTTCATAAAGATTGCATTGGATCTATATAAGACTTTTAGTAATATGGTTATTTTGACAATTTTAATTCTGCTTCAAGAACTATATTGAATTGGAATTGTGAAAGTGGATGTTCTTGTCTTGTTCCTGATTTTAGAGGACCTTCTTTGAGTTTTTTTTTTTTGGTTGTTCACAACATTAAAAATCTCTTGACATATCATATTTCATACATTAGATTGAAGTGGGTTATGAACTCCCAATTTTACCCCAAATGCAGATTGCAGAATCATGTCGGTTACACAGCCACAATTTTACATAATGCCCTATTAGTAATTGTTGTATTCTGCTACCTTTCCTATCCCTTACTATCCCCCCCTTCCCTCACATCTTCTCTCTCTACCCCATCTACTGTAATTCATTTCTCTCTTTGTTTGTTTTCCCATTCCCCTCACAACCTCTTATATGTAATTTTGTATAGCAATGACAGTCTCCCTTCATTTCCATGCAATTTCCCTTTTCTATTCCTTTCCCTCCCATCTCATGTCTCTGTTTAATGTTAATCTTTTCTTCCTGCTCTTCCTCCCTGCTCTGTTCATAGTTGCTCTCATTATATCAAAGAAGACATTTGGTATTTGTTTTTTAGGGATTGGCTAGCTTCACTAAGCATAATCTGCTCTAGTGCCATCCATTTCCTTGAAAATTCCATGATTTTGTCATTTTTTAGTGCTGCGTAATATTCCATGATGTATAAATGCCACATTTTTTTTTTTTATCCATTTATCTATTGAAGGGCATCTGGGTTGGTTCCACAGTCTAGCTATTGTGAATTGCCTTCTTTGAGTTTTTTCCATTCAGAATACTATTGAGTTTGGGTTGTCATATATATCCATTAGAATGTTGCGGTCTCTTTCTTCTATTCCTGGTTACTCCAATATTTTTCTCATTATTGTGTGCTGAATTTTATCTCAGGCCTTTTGTTCATCCATTGATATAATCATTTAATTTTTGATATAATCATTTAATTTTTGTGTGCTTATATGGTGAATTATGTTTATTGATTTGCATATGTTGAATCAATATTGCATCCCTAGTATATAAACCAATTGATCATTTTATATTATCTCCTTGAAATGTTTTTGAATTGCATTTGCCAATATTTTATTAAGAATTTTTGAGTGTTCATCAAGGATATTGGTTTGTAGTTTAATTCCCTTGATGTCTGGTTTTGTGTGGTTTTCATATCATAGTTATAAACGCTTCATAAAATACATTTGGGAGTGTGCCTTCCTTTCTATTTCATGGAATAATTTGAGAAAGATTGGTGTCAGTTCTTTCTTAAAATGTCTGGAAGAACTTAACTGAGAGTCCATTCATTATTGGTCTTTACTTTGTTGGAAGGCTTTTAATTGCCATTTCAATATCATTAGTTGATATTGGTCTGATAGGTTTTCTGTAACATCTTGTTTCAATTTGGGCAGGTCATGTGTCTAGAAACTTATCAGTGGCTTCTAGATCTCTATTTTTTTTTGCAGTATATATTTTCCAAATTGTTTCTAAAGATCCTTCAGATTTCAGAAGTATCTGGGGTTGTATTGCATTTTTCATCTCTAATTTTTATCAATTTGAGTCCTCTCTCTTCCTTTTATTTAATATTTCTAAGGTTTTTCCAATCTTTTTAAAGAACCAACTCTTTGTTTCATTGATACTGTGCATTTTTAAATTCTCAATTTCATTAATTTCTACTCTGAACTTAATTATTTTTTAAGTTAATTATTTTCTCTGATTTTAGAATTAGCTTTTTCTTCCTTTTCTAAGGCCTTGAAGTATAGCATAAAATTATTTATTTGGAATCTTCATGTTGTTTCAATTTAGGCACTAAAAAATATCTAAATTCTAACTCACTATTGTTAGAACTGCTTCCATATGGTTCTGGAGATTTTGAAATGTTCTGTCTCTCTTTTCCTTTGTTTCTAAGAATTCCTTAATTTCTTTTCCCATTTCTTCTATTATCCATTTCACATTTAAAAGGGTAGTTATAAGGATTTATGTGTTTTGTGTAATTTTTCTTGTGGTTATTTCTATTTTCATTCCATTGTGATCTCATGGGATGGATAGGATTACATCAATTTTTTTTTTGCATTTGTTAAGATTTATGTTGACCTAGAAGATGGTCTACTTTGGAAACTGTTTTGTGACCTGATGAGAATAAAATTAATTCAGCTCTTTTTTTGGGTGAAATATTCTGCTGATGTTTATTAGGTACATTTGATTTATAGTATTATTTGTTTGGAAATATCTTTATTGACTTTATATGTGGATTATCCATTTATTGATGAAAGTATCATGTTAAAATAATGCAGTATAATTGCATTGAAATATACCTGGGACTTAATGTTAGAAAGTATTTTTATTTAGATAAAATTAGATGCATAAATATTTGGGGCATAAATATTTACTATCATATCTTTTGTTGCATTGTTCCCTTTGCTAGTATGTAGTGGCATTTTTTTGTTCCTTCTGATTAATGTTTGCTTAATTTTGATTAATTTTTGCAAAACCTGTTTTGTCAGATATAAGATTAGCTACTCTTGCTTTTATCACACTTTATTTTCATGGAATATTTTTTCCATTCTTTTACCTTTAATCTATATGTGTCTTTTTCTATGAGTCTCTTGCAAATATCATATAGTTTGATCATATTTTTAATCCATTCTTCCAATCCATGTCTTTTAATTGGTGAATTGAGATCATTTACATTCAATGTTATTATAAATAGAGGTTTGTTGTTTTCTGACATTTTGTTTTGTTTGTTATATTTAATTAACTCTTGGTTTTCATTTAGTTTGTTGGTCTTCTAGAATGTTTCATTCATTTATGAAATTTTTGATTTGTTTTTGAGTGCTTTTTGTGTAATATATCTTTAAATATTTTTTCTATTGCTGGCTTAGTGGTAATGAATTATTTTTGTTTATCCTTATGTTGCAAATTGTTTATTTCTTCATCAATTCTGAAAGATAGCTTTGTTTGATACAGAAATCTTGATGTGCAATTGGTTTCTTTAAGAGTTTTGAATATTTCATTCTGAGCCATCCTTGATTTTAAGGTTTGATTTGTGATTTTAGGAGAGAGCCTTATTGATTTCCTTTAAATATTACCTAATGTTTTTCTCTTGCAGCTTTTAATATCCTTTCCTTATTTTATATGTTAGACATTTTGATATGTCTAAAAGACTTTCTTTTTTGATCTTGCCTATTTTGGGTTTGACATACAACCTGTGTATGGATGTTCATCCCATTTCTAAGGATAGGAATATATTTTGCTACTATTTCACTGAAGAGAATCTTAATGCTTTTAGCCTGTATCTCCATGTTATGTTCTACTCCATGAATCTCAAATTTAGTCTCTTGATGTTGTATCAGATTTTTTGTATATTCTAATCATGATATTTTATTTATTTATTCTTTCCTTATTGCACGCAGAGAATTAAAATTCATATAACCTGTCTGAAAGGCCTGAAGTTCTGTCTTTGAGGCCCGAAGTTTGATTTTTCTAGGCAATATAAGCTGATTCTGGTATTTGCAAGTGAATTTTTAATTTAATTCACTGTGCCTTTCATTTCCAGTCTGATTTATTTCTTTTCAGGGTATCTATTTTCTTTTTAAAATGGTCTTTCACCCTCTGTATTTGTTCTCTTAATTAATTTCTTAGATAATCTTTTGGTTCATTGAACATTTTAGTCATTCACTTTATAGTTTTTCTCTAGAATTGCAACTACTTTGATATATGTAAGTTCCTTTGTTGAGGTAGAGTAAATTTAAGGAGGAGATTTGTTTGCATAGTTCCTCATATTTTCAGAGGTCTTAAACATGTGCATCTGTTGAGATGGATACCTTTTCTTTTTTTATAATATTGTTATTTGTGGTGTAGTTAAATTTTTATTCTAGGGACTTCTCTTTTTTTTTCCTGCTATGTGAGTAGATGTACCAAAATGGAACCTGAGTTATCCCTTGATTATCATTTCCATTGGGGCTTGGTAATTTATTTTGGATTTTTCTCTCCCCTGTTCTCTGTGTTAAAGTATTGTTGGAGGTTCAGTGGGGCTAATTTGTGAAGTGAGGGTCACTGTTGCTGAAAGACCCCCGAGACTCCAACCCAGAATGGAACACGCGAGTCACTGGATGCAATCAGCAGGAGGGTTTATTCTCACATAGGCGCCTATGGATGCAAAGCAGAACCTCGGCCGTAGCCTAGGCAGCTTGCATACATGGGCTCGGGGTTACAGGATTTTTATAGGTTGCAAGGGACAAGATTCCAGCTTAGCACAGTAACAGCTATTTCATTGGCCCCCGCTCAAGCTCCCCTAAAAGTGGTCACAGGGGGGCAAAGTGGTTTTGGAGACCCCACCCACGTGTTCCTATTTTTGTCCTCTTTTGCTCAAGTTTGCCCCTCTGGAACATCTCGTGGTTTCTTAACTGTCTGGGACATCTTGCGGTTGCTTTGTGCAAGACTTGAGGGGGCTATGTGCTGCTGGGGGAGTTTTGACATGAGGGTGTTAACATATGGGTTACAACATGGGGGGTGTGGGGCATGGGTTGCTGTTAGGAGGAAGCATCTTGTGACTGCAGAGCAAAAGGTTATATTTCTTAACATTAAGCTTAAGGCTTTGAGGCTGGGGTCTTTCATTGCCTGGTTGGTTTGTGAGTTTTGCTCAGCAGGAGGATCTCTACCTTGTGAACTTACAGAGTCATAATCACTTCCCAGCCCCTCTTAAAGAAAGGGAAATCAAGGGATAGAAATAATGTTAGCAAGTGATATACAGCTTTAAAATAAATATCTGGTGTGTATTCTGACATCTGAAACACTAATTATTTCCCCTATAGGTGAAGGGTGGGCTCAGAATTTAACATTACTACCAACAATAAACCAACAGGAACCAGATCAGAGATTAAACAGCAGGTGTTCATTATGTGATTCACTATATTAATAGTTACAGTATTATGAATTGGGTAGGAATTACATAAATTATATAACTATCAGATAATAAAATCATAGTTCCTTAAGTGAAGAAAAAGTAGTGTAGAAAGGCAATAGAAATTTGAAATATTTAAAAAGTGAACAGAAGGGAAGAATGAGTGGGGTACCAGATGACAACTAAAAAGAAAGAGGAATAAAAATAACCAAGAATAATAAAATAATGAAAGTGTGAAAGAGGAAACAGGCAAATTTGGTTATTAGTGGGGAAACTGAGTGAAGAAAGGGTAGTAATAGGAAAAAAAAAAGCTGCAAACAAACAATGAAAATCAAACCAGATGAAACTCATATAATATTTTTACCATACCAAAGTCAAAAATAAATAATAAACAGGTGAAGAAGAAATCAATTTAAATAAAGTAAATGTTATAT
Source organism: Ictidomys tridecemlineatus (assembly GCF_052094955.1). Taxonomy (NCBI): domain Eukaryota; kingdom Metazoa; phylum Chordata; class Mammalia; order Rodentia; family Sciuridae; genus Ictidomys; species Ictidomys tridecemlineatus. The sequence continues at coordinate 78,178,566 of NC_135480.1, read as the reverse complement.
GAATATATATATATATATATATATATATATATATCTTTATACATTCTTGAACTTATCAGTACAGCAAGAACACACACATGAATGCGCGCGCGCACACACACACACACAATCATGCAGAATAAAACAAATCAGAAATAAATTTTAAAAATGTAAAAACCTAACATTGAAAAAGGCAAAGACAGTATGGAAAAAATTCATAACAATAAATAAAGGGCTTATTTCTGCTGTGTTGGCCAAAACTGTTGGCAAGGATTGATGTTCATTGTTTATGAAATTGTGCCATTCTTTGCATTTCTTTTAGGTTCTATAACCCTTGGGTCAACGACTGGAGTTGTTAAATCCCACTTCTCTGTGTTTCTCATAAAGCTGCCAGCCCATTGTGTCCTCGAGGCAAAGCTGGTTGTAGTAGCTCTCGGATTTCTGCCTCACATTATAAGATAGGATAGACCAGGGAATACTGACAAATGATGTACTTCATAGTGGGGCTTGTGCAAAGTTCTAAGTTGGAAGTTGCAGCAGCTGGGGTTTAGTCTTGGCTGTTCTTGGAAGTCTGTCAGAGTGTATTTGTGATTAGACCCACACCCTCTGTTGCTGGGCAGATGCCAATCTCTGCTGCATGTCTAGTCTCAGGGACCTCCTGAAAATTCCACTTTTAGGGAATCTAAAACTTCACAGATATCACATATTATACTGCCATGGATGTGAATTATCCAGGATCCGACCTGGAGTGCAAATGCATTTGTCTGAACAGTTCCTGGCATCCTCCCAGTTTCTAGTATGGGATACCAGCATCAAAGGGAGCTGTCTGCACTTGGTAACCCCAGCCAGGATCACCCTAGGCACACTCTTCTCTGCACCCTTTTCAATCACAGAGGTTCAGGCACATGCTGGATCATACAAGAGGCAATTTGGAATTGGGTTCTTGGATGAGTAGCTCAAATGAAATAATTTAGCTTCTAGGCCCATTTCCAGCAAAGGCCCTAGAAGGGTGCTTTGTAATAAATTGAACAGAGCTATAAAACCCATGCTTTTCACACATGGGTTTGCTATACTTTCTTACCTCCCCAAATCAGTGTAAACAGAAACTGTTTATAATCACTGATTTCCCCTTAGAGAGAATGGAGGAACTCATGTTACTGGACTTCTGAACCCCTAAATATCTGAAGAAAGCTGAAAAAAAAAAACCCTAGCCAATAGTTTTGCTTATGTTGCATCTACTAGCCACCAACCTACCTGCAATATCATATCTCCAGGCCATTTCCAGAAAAAAATTCTTGGCTATCTGCTGCTTAAATTGGTATGGAAGTGCTTATATAGGCTTATAGGGACACAAACTGCATTCAGGTATTTCCTCAATTATATACTATAATTAAAAGCCTCCATTAAAGCACCTGAGAGGTATCACAGAAACAATAATGCACTAAGAATCCTTAAGTGATCTATTTCCAAGTATGCTTCTTGAAGAGAGGAGTGAGGGCTAATAAGAAGAGCTAAGGCTTAGCACAACCAAGTATTGTACTAAGCATTGTAATGCCACATACCAGTTAATTTTAAATAGACCAATAAGGTAAATTCTGAAGATCCTGAACCCTGGCTGAAGTTAAAAAAAAAAATTCCCTAAGTCATACACTTTGAATTTTTCTCATAGTACCTAACTTGGAGCCACCTCAAATCTGGCATTCAATTTCTATCAATTGAATTTTATTTACTGAACCCTCATCTCAAACAACTGCAACCTAAAGCCCATAGGAAAATAATATAGGATCTGGGACAATTTTCTCCATTGAAGACAAGGTGTGTCCTTCATGAGTCTCATATTTATTTTGTCTTGACACTACACCCATAATTTCTCATTCATTTTCAAACCAGTGTAACATATTAAAACATTTTGCTAACCCCTTCCTCTTTAAGATGGCTACATGTCAATCCTTTCCAAATAGATACCTGCTCAGCTCTTCTCCATTTCTACTGGTTATAGGACAAAAGGAAATAGACTTGAAGCTACCCCATAAAATTCTGAGGTTACATTAGAGAAATGGTTTCCTGAAAGTGATAATGGTGAAAAACTAAATGGTGCACCAAGGTTGATGATGCAGCAGGTTATTCATTAATGAAAGGAGTGATCCTTATAAATCCTATGCAGCCAAGCAAAGTGTAGGCAAGGTCAACATGGCAATAAAGACTTCTGGTGGCTTCATGGGCACTGAATGCTATGTTTATCACATATATCAAATGGAACATTAAAAACAGTCTGATAACTTGCTAATATTCTTGCATGGCCATTTTGTACTGAGTATGTGCTCAGGAAAAGGTAAACCTTGGTGAACAACATAGACACAGTTACTGCTCTCACAAAACATATGTAGTGGGATGTTTGGGTGAAAATATCTTCCATGAAATTTTGAGATTTTAATATCCTCTCATGAAATTTTCATTTGATTAAAGAAAAAAATCTAATTCAAAAATTCTAAATTATGTAGTAATTCACTGAGTCTTCAGTATATTTTAAAATTATGCCCAGGATAAATAAATTCAGCTTTTCATTAGCCACTCCTATTTTACTCATAGCGACTTCACTGACTTCACTTTCAGTTCAAAAGCAACTTCAACATGCATATTTTAGTACCAAACATCACATAATGAGTGTTTAGAAATCTCACAAGTTCTAACTTTACAAATGTAAAATGCTGTTATATTGACAAGTGTAGGAAGTGGATAGTCCATATCAAAGAAAACTTGCCTGTTGACATGTTTGTGCAAGGTAAAAACTTCTTATGTAAGTGCATATCATTTCAAAAGGCTGCCTTATGTATAATGCAGTCAATATTGTTTAATTAAAGGATGATACTATTGATTCTAATTAACCGAAATTGCTTACCTCATTAGTTTCCAGTTCATATGTGTTCCCAGAGACAGGATGATTTAGTGATTGTAATCCTACTCTCAGTACATGGGTTAGAGATGCCTATTAAAAAATGCTAACTCTGGCACTCTGGTTTTGAGTTGCCTTGCACTTGTGATGAATGAATAATTCTGCTTATATAAATATAATTTTAAAATGATACATTATGTAAGTATGCATCCTAAATGTGTAAACATGGGATTTTGGACAATTGAATTATTAAATGCTATAATAATTCTATTACTAAAAAACAAACAAACAAACAAACAAACAAAAACATGGGACCGTCATCAATGCTAGATTCTAATGTATATTGAGTGGATATTTTTCATTTTAAATGATCTATCAAAAGCTCTGTGCTTTAGTTCTGTGACCTGACATTTATTAAGCACAGGGTTTTATACAAACATTGAATCTAATTTTTCTACCTCAGGGACTACGTATAGAGATATATCTACTGCAGGGACTATGAAAAGACATAATTTTAGGTAATAAAACACAGAAATCTTGTTTGTTTTTAGTCAGGCATGCAAGAGTTAATGTTTGGTGATGGTTAAATGCTAATAAGAAAGGATAATAAAGTACTTTGTTGACCATTTAAAGATCATATACGAGGCCTTCCAGAAATGCTGGAACTGTGGAAATGAGGGTGAAATGAAGCATTAATATGATTTGAACATCTACTTGCCACAGTGTAGAGATACTCAGCACTCTGTGATTATGAGCTCATGTAATCCTCACAAGATCCAGGAGTGTAGAGTGCAGTTGTCTCTATTGTGTGAATATAAAACAGAGATTTATATTTGAAGCTTAAGTAACTTGCTCTGAATAGTATGAATATTAAATTATAATTATTATTTACTATAGACAAAATGCTTTCCTTTTCTGCATTGGGGAGTACTGGCATTGAAAACTAACTTAAAATTAGAGTATAAACTATTTTTGTACCTAGCCAAGAAGGAGAAAAGCAAATGACATGAAAAATATTCTTATACATGGAAATACACTTAAGCTATTTTAACTAAATGAGGAATAACATAGGAATGTCTATCATTAGCATTATAAGTAGCACATTTATTAAGGGCTAATGAAGTAAGCAATTTTCAAAATGTTTTATGTATTTTAATTAATTTATTTCTCACAGATACTTTGTAAAATAGATATTATTATTGCCATTTTAAAGAAGAAAAAAACTGAGATAGAATAAGGTAGTCTAAATTTATTGGCATATTTTATACCTACAAAATCCAAGAGATTCAATTTTAAAGCTATGTATATTAATAAATTTACAATGTAACTGAACACAAGATAACTATAAAATTCAAAGCTCCTTTTTCATTATGTAAACCACCAGCACCCAAACATACAGGGAGAAAAATTAACTCCCCAAAATGACTAAGGCTATAAAATTTTAACAATAAATAATGTAGAAAATTGAATAATTTAAAAAAATAATATGACAAAGACATATATTTAATTAATATTTAAATGTCTGCTGTGTCAAATTATATCAAACAAACATTTTCAAATTAGAGATTTTTCTAAGGAAGAGGCATTATCTTTGAAATACATTAAATAATTTTAAAATTCAAGAATAAATACTCAAGAATAACAAAAGTAATGTATAAAAAGCACAGTAAACGAATGAGAGGGATTTTTTGACCTAATATTGGACAATTTCATAAATATGCTATAATCAAATTAATGATATATGTGTATGAGAATTAGCAAAACCTTCCCTGCATTTGCAAAAAACAAATACAACACACTGCAACAGAGTAGGGACTCTAGGAATAAACTTGACATAATTGAGTATTTATATATGGTTGAAATAATACCTCAACTCAATAGAAAAATAATTTTTTACTTAATAATTAATTGTTCATAAGAAGAAAATAAAATCATGTCTGTTTTACTTCATAAAGAAACCTAAGTTCTAGGTAGATTATATGTCCCATACAATATCTGGTCAACTACATGCATCATCTAATAATGGCAATGATGTTTCTGATCAAGAAAGACATCCAGAACCTGTGATAAAATACTCACATTGATAGCATGACTTTAAAACTTTGTATGGCAAAAGACGTTATAAGTGAGATCAACAGAAAACTGCAGGAGTTTGGAAAACATATTGCATCTTAGATGCTACATAAAATAAATATATTTACAATATAGTTACAACTAAAGACAATGGACTAAAATTTTATTATGTAACAAAAATGAGAGAAAAATTATATATATATATATATATATATATGCATATTAACACACTATAGCATTCATGAATAGTCAAATTAGTGCAACATAGAAAAGGCTAACCAAAAATACTTCCTCTGTATATATGGAGTGTTAAAAATATGCAAGCGGCCAGGTGTGGTGGTGCATGCCTGTAATCCCAGTGACTTCTGTGGCTGAAACAGCAGGATAAAAAGTTTAACACCATCCTCATCAAATTAGTGAGATCCTATCTCAAAATTTGAAAAGAGGCTGGAGAATAGATCTGTGTTATAGCACTCCGTGGTTCAATTGCTAGCACCACAAAAAACAACTAACCAAGCAAAAAAGCCATAAAAACATGCAGCTTTTTTTCTTGAAAAATTGAAATTGATTTATTTTTGTATACACTTTTGAGATACAATGTGATATTTCGGTATGAATATAGATTGTAAGGTGATTAAATCAAGCTAATTAATAAATACATTACCTCCCTTAACTATCATTTTTAGGGTGAGATATTTGAGAAAAAAATTTAAAGTATACACTATATTACTACTGGCTAAACTTACCCTGCTGTGAAAAATCTCAAAAACATTTGTATGTCTCTGTTCTCAAGCTTTCTGTAAGCCCCAATTTCTGGTAACCTTCATTCTATTGTCTGTTGCTATGAGTTCACATTTTTTAGATTCCACATATAAATAAATTCATTTGGTATTTATATTCCTGTGCCAAGCTTATTTTACTTGTCATAATGTCCTACAGATTCATCTACATTGTTGCAGATAGCAGATTCCCTTCCTTTATATGGCTGAATATTATTCCATTATGTATATTTACACCACCATATATTCCTTCTTGATTGATGCATCCATTAACAAACACTTTATTTCCATTTCTTGGCTTTTGTCAATAATGCTGCAATAAACATGGGACTCCTGATGTCTCTTTGACATATTTATTTCATTTACTTCTATATGTAGCCAGAATTGGGATACTGGATCATATGGTAGTTCAATTTTTAGTTTTTTGAGGAAATTCTATAACCTCTTCCATTATACCTGTAGTAATTTACATCCCCACCAACAATGTACAAGAGTTTCCTATTATTTATCCCCCTCACAAACTCTTGATACTTTACATTGTCTTGATAGAAGCCATTCTAATAGGTGTCAGGTGAAATCTCAGGGTTTAGTCTCACATTTTTCTTGTAGTTAATGATGCTAACCATTGTGTGTGTGTGTGTGTGTGTGTGTGTGTGTGTGTGTGTGTTGCTGGGGATTGAACCCAGGTCCTTGTGCATGAGAGGCAAGCATTCTACCAACTTAGCTATATCCTCAGCCCAATGCTAAACATTTGTTCATACTCTTATTGATTATTTCTGCATTGTCTTTAAAACGTCTATTCCGAGTCCTTTGCTCCTTCTTTAATCTGGTTGTTTTCCTACTATTGAGTTTTTTATGTAGCTTTGGTGTTAATCCCTTTTCACAAGTATGATTTGTTATATTTCCTTTCATTTTATGACTATTCTCTTCATTTTGTTGATATTTCTTTTGCTCCTCCAAAGCTACTTATTTTAATACCATTACATTTGCACTCCTTTTTTTCTTTTGTTGTCTTACTTTTGTATTCATATCCCCCCAAAAAATGTTGCCCAGATCAATGCCATGGAGATTTTCCTGATTTATCATAGTGGTGTATACAAATGTCTTGGTGTTTGTTCATCGATTTTGCAACCTAGAACTTTAGTGAATTTATTTATTAATTCTAACAGTTTTCTGTCATCTTTTTTCTGGGTTTGGGTAATTTTCAGAAATTAGCTCCTCGAATATGCTTTCTAATTCCTTTTCTCTTTTCTTTTCTGGGTACTAATTTTATATACAGGTTAGTTAACTTTATGGTGCTCCATAATTCTTGCATGTCTTTTTCATTCTATTTCCCTTTTCTTCTCATACTGGATAATTTCAAATGCTCTGTCTGATTTCAGGTTCTTTCTAATGTTTGATCAAGGCTGCTATTGAAGTTTTCTATTGATTTTTTTAGTTTGGCTATTATATTCCTTCTATTTAGGATTTCTATTTCTTATTGTTTTTATTTCTTTGTCAAAGTTCTCATTTTATTCACAATTTGTTTCCAAATCTTATCTAATTTATGCTTTGTGTTTTCCTGGATCTTTTATGACTTCTGTAAGAGGATTGTTATGAATTCTTTTCAGTCATTTCATAAGCCTCTGTTTCTGAAGCTTTGAGTTCCTTTTGGTGATCTCATGTTTCTCTTACTTTTCATAATCCTTGTGTGCTTACATTGATGCCTGCATATTTGTAGAGGCAGCCATCTCTTTTAGCCTTGCTAGATATTTATTGTTCTTCACTATTTAGTGTAACCAAGAATTCTGCATGAGCCAGCTGGTAGTGATCCTGGACAGGCAGTCCTTGATCTCATGTTCTCTAGTTAGACTCCGTTACTGAAACCAAAAGATATTGCTTGCTTGTTGTCCTCTGTTATCTGATTAGATCATTTGAGGGATTCTAGCAGCCAGGAAGAACTACTAGCTTGGTTCTATAATTTGTTTAGAAAGGGTTGCAGATTGTCTTCTGTGGCTGGACTGTACTGCTATTTCCCATCTGTATTTGGGAAGGCCACATGCTGGATTCTGAAGCTTGAGGCCTCCAAGAGCCAGGTGGGAGGTGCAAAAGAAAAGCTGTACTCCAAAAATATGCCTGTACTTGGGCTTACCTTCTGATATAGGATAGATCCACATTTTCCTCCTAGTCTGAGGAAGACTTAAGGAGAGCATACCGTGTGTCTCTAGGAGAATTGGCTTGGATTCAGGCCTAGCATATCTGTGAACCATTCTTCTTGCACACAGTGCTGTTGGTTAGTCTCTCTGATACAACAATTCTGTTAGCCAAAATTCAGAGCAACTGCTAAGGTACATATATTGGTTGTTTTAAGTCACATTCCCATTATTTTCTCTACCCGGGCCCATATGATCTAGCCTTGCCAACACTCCAAGAATTTTCTAGGGGATAAGATGAGAATGAGCCGTCTATGAAGGGTCTCAGAATGGCGTAGATACTGAAGGATTACTTTCAACTCTCTTTTACAGTACAAGAGCCATAGGCCGATGGAAATGCCCTATGTTGGCTTGAAAAAAACTGTTGTGGTCTAAGAAAAAAACATTCTTATTCATTTTACCCCTAAAATGCACTTTTTCTCAGCTCTGTAATCCAAGAGGCTATCTCAGCCACATCCTCAAGTTCTGGGATATTCATCAAGGCTTTCTTGCCTAGAGGAAATTGGCAAAGGATTTCTGTGGGATGGGGGAGATCTGAGCCTAAGAGATTCTCTTCTACCTTCTTGCTAATATCACTTATAATTTTTCATTTTCAAAGAGAAATCTGAACCCTAGAACTCTAAATCCTAATCCAGTGCCTATAAAAAAGCACACTATTTTGCAAATCTGTTCTGTCTTAATATTGATAAGAACATTTAGTCAGTCTCTGATAATAGAAGAGGAGGTATGGGAGACTGAATTCAGTATTTCATTATCTTATGTAGTATTGGTATAAAGGGGGAAAACAATTTGGTAATGTTCCTGCCAAGCCAATAAACAGTATTTAAAAGTTCGTACTCAAATGGGACTATCATTTTAGTAATTTCTATGGAGAGTAGGTGTAATGGGCTATAATGGTTATTGTGTGGAAAAGTGGCAATATTCACAGAAACAGAAAGCATAAAAATGATGAAATTTCACATTATTCAGAGAAACAAAATGAAAGTACAGTTATTCCTAAATATATTTTCAAGGTAGGGTTGAGATAATATTGGAATGAAGTTACTACATTTCAATTTATCAATAATTTATTCAGAGTACTAGAGAGAGCAGAGGAGGATTAGTAAGACCCAGTGTCAATTTTAACAGTATGTGTTTGCAAATTGGATCCTTTGCAAAAGGACTCTACAAAGAAAGTGAACATAGTTATCAGAAGGATAAGTAGATATGGTTGTTTTTGTTGCATACTTTGTAAATGTGACCTTTTATTCTTGAGCTGCTGGAAACACACATAATTAGGCAAATGATCGATTTGCATGGTACTAGAACCATCTTAATAAGTCTTAATTCATATTTATTTGTTTCAAATACACAAAAAGTTAGGGAACTAGTGTTATTTTTAAATATGCGATAAGCCTGGTCCTTGAGTACTGAGTACATATGAAATTAACTGCTAAACATAGAATGCATTTGGTCTGGAAGAGAGATAATGAAGATGACTTAAAAAAATCTGCAGATTTATGAACAGTCATTATAAGGAGTGTGGTTACCAGATGTTCTACATGTCCAGAGAGACTAGTACAAGAAGTCCGTAACTGCAGGGGTAATTAGACACAGGAAAAACTTGCTGGAAAGATGGTTGTGGAATTTCCTTTTTTGGATAGATTTCTATAACAGGATAGTTATCTTTTTGGGGGGGTTACTTGGAAACAAGAGGATAATCTATGTGACCTCTTTGATATCTCTTTTACTCCAGTGATCCCATAATGAATTGAGCTTTGTGAAATACATTTTCAGAAAGTCATTGCTTCTATAAATGTTTTCAATGATGGAAGTGCTGATTTAAATAAAGACCATATTGTTAACAACAAAAATGGTGAAGACATGTTTAGAAAAGAAGGTGGGGAAGGTAAACAAATGCAAGGTGGCACTATTGTTTAAAATGTGGTTGAGATTTCAGGATGCATAAATAAAATAATTTTCTGTGAAAATATTCTCTATATTTAGTCCCTATCAAGTACATACTGTTCAGATGTATAGCTAAGTGTCTCATATCTTCAGTGAAGTGTAGAAAGCTTGAAATGGGTTCAACAAAATACATCAAAGAGCTTCTTTAAAAATAAAAAGAATGGGGACAATAAAATTTGATGTAGGAAAATTATTTTATCTTCTTTATCTTTATTAGCTATTTTCCTTACTATTTGCATTTTCTTTGTAAATAAAAGAGTATGAAGTTTAAAACTTAAATTTCTATGGATGTAAATTTTAGACAATGAATACTAAAAGCTGTAAGTATTTTAGGATTGATTAAATCATGTATCTTTGTTTAATCGTTGATATTTCTGTCTTTGTTCAATTCTATTTGTGCCTCTTTTCTCCCTTTCTTTCTTTCCACATCATCACATCTTATAGTGACTTTTGATCTCCACTAATCATCTTCCTCCCCAGTGTGACAGGCAGATTCAAGGCCCCTATCTCCTGGTGTAGCACTCCATCATCCATTTCCCTTCAGGGTGAGGGGGACTTGTGGATATTATGAAATATTGCTCCTGTGACCATATTACTTTGTATGTTGGAAGAAATTTTACAGATATCATTAAGTTTCTTCAATTGAGATAATAAAAAATAAGATTATCCTGGGTAGCCTGATGTAATCACATGTTAAGGAATTGAGATACTCAAGGAAGGAGCAAACACCTTACTGCTGAATTTGAAGGAGCAAACTGCTCTAGTTACCAAGCCTTTCTTGGATAACAGAAAAAAAAAAACCACAGTAATATGGCTGCAAGAAAATGAATTATGTAAGCAACCTGAGGAAACTTGTTAATGGGATTTTCCCTAGTCAAGCTTCAAGATGAAGACACCTGTATAGGCCAGTTTAATTTTAATCTTGTGAGATACTCAGCAGAAGACCCAGCTGATATAGGCCAGATTTTTTACTCATGGAAGCTGAGACATCAAACCTGTGCTGTTTTAAAGTAAATTGTGCTATTTTGTTACAGAGAAATAGGAAAAAAAATCAATTCACCAAATATTCTCCACCTTGTACTCTTTATGACTGTATTAAATGTATCTGTCTATTGGTGTAAGCTTTGAGAGCCATCTTAGATTGCTGCTTCCTCTCAACCCTCTATCTAATCAGTTAGCAGTAGTGGTTGATCTGCATTCTTAAACATCACTGAAAGCACTACCCCAAATCTTTCAGTTCAGGCTCCTTTCTCTCTTAAATTACTATGGAAGTCTGCCCCTAATTCTGGTCTTGCCTTCTTGGAATTCTTTATCCTGAAAGACTGACAGAGTGAACTTACAGAAATGCATAACTATTCATAACATGCTGTTGCATAAGATCTTTCTGTTTTTCATTGCTTGAACTTTTTCCATAACACACAAAGCCTTTTAGGACTCGTTCCCGTACTACCTTTCCCACCTCTGCTACTCACACATCCTCATAACACTCTGATCTACTTTGATTCTATGAACAAGTATTTCTGGTAATGTATGTCTTCATGCTTCATTCTTCATCAGACTGTGATTCTCATTGCTTGACTAATTCTTATTCATTCTTTAATACATAAGTCAAATATCACCACTTTAGGGAATGCTAGCTTAATTCCTACACTCAATTTCATGCCCTTTTCTGCACTTGCTTCACGGCCTTTGTCTGATGTCCTTTTTGATTTCCTTGTCTGCTTTCTTCATTTGACTGAGAACCCCTGGAATTGTTAAGAATTCAGCTCATTTTCATAATCTCATCATCCTACACAGAATCTAACATATTTAAGGAGCCAATACATACTGATATTATAAATTGGAAATTGGATTTTTTAATAATAAAACAATTCAAATCACTTTGATTTAAACAACATGGGGTTTTAATTTATTTATTTCCATATAAATACCAAGAAGAAGGCAGTACTTGAAGAAGGTCAAAGACAGTTTCAGTGGGCACAATATGAGCATAGTTCAAAGACTTATTAATATCCCATAGGGAAATAATCCAAAAGTTTGTCTTATCTTTACACTTGACATAAATCACATCTTTATCAGATACAAATTGGCTACAACTTATTAATTATCTAAAGTTAACATCTATGAATTCAATCATTATGCATAATTATAATGCATCAATAAAATATAGAAAAAAGAAATAAGAAATAAATTAAATTTAGCATCTAATACTATGGAAGCTAGGTTCCAAAACATAGTAAGGCATAATTCATGTCACCTTTCTCACTGGGTGTGGTGAGGCCCACCTGCAGTCCTAGCCACTCAGGAGCCTAAGGCATGAGGATCACTTGAGCCTAGGAGTCTAAGACCAGCCTGGGCAAGGCTTGTCTCAAAATAATAAATAAATAAATTAAGTAATACAGAGCAGAAAAAAAATTAGAGAAAAAGATCTCTACACTATACCATGACTCTTCTGTGTGTGTGTGGGGGGGGGGGCAGGTGCTGGGGATTGAAGCCAGGCCTTGTACATGTGAGGCAAGCATTCTACCAACTGAGCTACATCCCTAACCCCTCTATCATGACTCTTTAGTGGAGTTTTTAGATTATATTCCCAAATGACATCTAAAAGGATTGCCTTTTTTTTTTTGGCTTATCACTTCTCTCCAATTGTTTCCACTGCTGCTTTGAAGAAACAGAATTTTTTTGTTTTACCAATGAAATGAAGGATGAAAAATATTGAGCTACTTTTTACTTCTTCATGGGAGTTTCCCTCTTCCTCTTTCCTTTGGTTGGCTATATCTTTTAACATTTCAGACAGATTTAACAGTGTGGACTTTAATCTTTGGCTATTTGTTTTCCTTTTGCTTACACTATGATATTCATATCCTCTATAATAGCATAATTTTGAGTTCCTTGGCATTTTAAGTGATCGTTCAAAGCATGCTTTCTTTAACTTATGTATTTTTTTAACCCTGGAAAGTTTTACTACACATTTTCCACTTCCATTCCTGATTTTTCCTTACACATTAAATGATGACCATCACAGGTGTGTGGCACTAGAAGTTACACACAAATCAAAGCAGGACATGGGCAAATGCAATAAGTAAACAAAGTCTTAGTGTTCATTGATGAATTTGATTTGCTTTCTTTTCCTTCCTCAGAACTTGAAAAATGGGAGTCAATATCCATGCATCACAGAAATTCTTCACATCTCCTCTTTTTACACATACATTTATTCTATTATTTAATACTTTTCTTTCATATTGAAAAATACTTTGTTTTATTCTAAAAATATATACTATGCCTACAACTTAGGCCAAAAATAGCCCAATTAATAATTTTTCTGCCAACAAAATTAGGTAGTTTTACTTCTTTAGACAAAGTATTTAAAATATGTTCCTCCTAAAGGATAAAGCTGGTAAGAGTTAAGAAAAATAATAAGTCATTCTAATATTTATATACAAGTTATTGGAAACTATTTGAATCTTTGTAAAGACTGACTTTTGTGATAATCTTTAATTCTAGCCATAGGTAGTCTTGTCTTTCTGATATAGTCCCTAATCAAGACATAAAATATGTTCATGTTTTGAAAGCTAATCATTTTATGGAAAGTACTTTTCACAGCAACACTAAGCTTCAATTCCCATTTATTTTCTTTAATTAATAGTACTTGCTATCTATTATGAGTGTCAGGTCAGAAGTAATGGATGAATTGTCTGTAAATTAAGGGATACTGGAGTATGAAATCATTTTATCAATTTATTCAGTGAATTTTGAAATGAAAAACAATATCGATTATATCATAATTTAAATAATTTGGATAATCAAAATGATTAATTCAACTACAGTAGTTCCTGCATTCACCCATTTTGTAGGAAAATCCTCTCTTAATGTCACTTAATTACTTACTTCATCATAATGTATTGAGAAAGAATACACTGAAAAGTAAGGTAATAGTATAGTTCCCTTCCATTTTCCCATTCACTGTGTGTAAGACCATGGGTCAGTATCTTAATCTCTGTATCTCCTAGGTATGTTGTGGTTCTTAATTAAGAGGATCCATGTGAAGTATCTGGAGGGGATTATGCTAGGTGTCATCCTCTCTCAAAGTTAATTTTTTTTCACTATTACTTTTTCAAATTATCTGCCCAAGGAATTCCTTCCCCTTCCACTTCCCTTTTCCCAATTCTTTTTCTTCTCCTCCTCTGCCTATTTCCCTTCCTTCCTTCCTTTTTTCCTTCCTTCCTTCCTCCCTCCCTCCCTCTCTCCCTCCCTCCCTTCCTTCCTTCCTTCCTTCCTTCCTTCCTTTCTTTCCTTTTCTTGGAATGGGTATTGAACCCAAAGGCACTTTACTCATGAGCTACATTCCCCAGTACTTTTTCTGTCTTTCTTTCTTTTTGTTTTGAGACATGGTCTTGCTAAATTGCTGAGGGACTCCCTAACTTGCTGAGGTTAGCCTTGAAGTTTCAATCCTCCTGCCTCAGCCTCCTGAGTTACTGGGATTACAGGCATGTGATATTGTGCCTCACATGTCCCAGAAATTTCTCATGCTTCCTGTTATAGTATGAATTATGTCTATTTGTTTATTGCCTAAGATAAAAATGCTGTATTTCTCCACTAAACACGGTTATTTGCATATCGGTTTCCTCTTCTCTTCAGAAAGGTTTACAGAATCTGTCTTCTTCTTCAGTATTTTCCATTGTAGGGATGTATACTTCTGATAAAAAGAAATATATTAATGCAAACATTCTTAATTATCATAAGTCATGATTATAAGCGTTGCATACATCTATCTATATAAATTGACTTTATTCATTTATTTATTTTGTGGTAATGGGAATTGAATATAGGGATTTTAAATTTATAGTTTAAAACCTATTATTTTAAATTGAATTAGAGTGAAGATATTTGGTTTGGAAATGGAATCCTAAATCTTGTTTTACCATCATTTATTTACAATCTATGTTTATATGAAGTCCAAGGCCAGACAAAAAAATATTCCTTACTTACACTTTGAACATTTTCCTCAAAACTAGAGTGAGCAATATTGAACCCGTATTGAACCTTCTCATGCCTAGACTTATCTGCCTCTGAATCTACATCCATTTCTGATTTCAATGTCAAATCCTGGAAATGCATGTAGAGAGAAAGAAATTATGTTGAGGAAGGAGGGAGGGAGGAGAAAGAGAGGGGTAGAGAAGTTAAGAAATTCCTCTGGTATATTGAAAAGATGTTCTTTTGTAGAGAAAGGAAAGCAACTCCTCTTCACGGTGGGTTAAAAAAGCAGCCAAAATCTCCATGTGACTTAAAAGCCTTATTACCCTTTCACAAGGAAAAAATGTCTCTCCTGGCCAGTCAAGTAAGTGAGTGTGTCAGGCATGTGGCCATTGTGGGTTCTGGACAGCCCTTGGCCTTTCTAAAAAGAAGAGCTGCTCTCTCAGGAACAGCCTGAGATCTTTGCCTCACTGAAATGCAGAGTCCTTGTGGTCAAATTTGATTCTGAAAGATATTTAAAATTCATATTTTTATAAAAAACTCTCTTGATGGAGGATTTTTTTGTTACATATTCAAATGAAACACTAAGATAGTCTAAGAAAATATATCTCCAAATGATATACAATCTGCGGAGGTGTAGTTACTGATGCATATTTTTACTTTGACACTTCACACAGAAAGTAGTGAGAAAATACGAACTTCAGGACAAATGACAATGCCAGGATTTTGTAAACTCTGTTGACTTTATCAATGTCAATCACTTGCAAGTTCACTCTGGTATCGTCTATGTATATAATTCTATATAGTGAATCCAAAGACTAGTTCAACATAACTCCAAAATAACGTAAAGCAACTTACCAAGATTTTTGTTATCAGTATAAAAATCTGCACTCTCAAAAAATATGAACCATGTCCCTTCTCAAAGAATTTTTAAAACAGTTGAAATTTTGTCATTGCTGTTTTGCTGATATTTATGTTCAGCAACATTTCTTGAAGGTCATACAAATCCTACTGTGTTCGATGTATTTGGAGAAAAGTCAGTAGAGAAAGTTTATTCTATTCCTTTCTTTTGTTCCAATTTACTTTTACTATAAATTTTAACAGCTGAAATCTGAAACAGAAGAATTTATTTTTAAAACAATGACATCTGAGTTAAAGTGAGGACATATGGTTTAAACATACCATTTTTGAAAATATATGGCTGTTGAAGGTAGTCATGTATCAAAGCTGGGAAAGAGCAGTCAGCATGACACAAATTAGTAAAATTTTCAGGAAAAAAAAGGAAGGAAAAAGTAGATATGAAGTGTCTCAGTGACAGAGAAGCTGCCAAGAGGCCACCGAGTGCCAGCATGTACCCTGGTTTAGGAGGATGGATGGATGGCTTGTGACTTTCTATTTAGTCTTTAACAAATGTATTTTTCTCAAAGAAAGAAATTAATTTATCTTGCTGATTAATGTTATTTAAGTAATTACTAAAGAAATTTTAATATTTTTTGAGTAGCACTAGCAGAACACATCTAAAATATAATGCATTTGTTAGTTGATTTCTCTTTTGTAGGTGCCAAACTCACCTACTGAGGGAGGGTAAATGGCTCAGCTGCTGGTAGCTTTTGGAATTTTTTTTCCCATACTTCTACTCAGCACTGATGATTGATTCACTGAGATCTCAGTAATTATGCATCACAAGTAATTAAGTATTGTTCAGTTTTCACCTGAAATTAAAATCAGGGAGAATATCAATTTTTTGATCTGTAAAATCTAAATAGCACTGAAGGTGAATGATAGCTATGAAATTCATAATGACAACTCTTACTCATTTTACACCTCATTTCTTTCTTGTTTATATTTTCTTGATTCCCATTTTCTTCAGTTATCAAGGATATTTTAAGAGAGTATGGAAGCAAGCCATTTCATCATGGACTAGGATGCATTCTTGTTGGGATGGCAAATATTTTAATTGCTTTCCTGGTACTGAGTAGCCTAAGCTCATTTCTAGTAATGATGATGACCAGAAAATTCTAAAGTCTATTTCACAAGGATAAGAAAAGTCTTTGTGACTTAATGCTAAATTCTTGATAGAATCCGAGAATGTAGATTCTTGCACAATGAAATTGATTCAGCCATCAGTAGTCCTGTGCCAAATACTCTCCTTAGTATGCCATGGGCCCATGCTCCTGTGCATTGCCCTACTTATTTCCTTAAATGTAAATACTTCTTTCATTACACTCCTACTCTTCTTACCTGTTTTGGAGTCTGATGAAATCTGTTCAAACACACGAAAACCATAGTTGAGCATACGAGAACAGAACAAGTATTTATTCAGAGATGGATTGCAGAGTCTACTTCCATAAGGAAGTGAGAACATGAATGCTGGATAAGAGTGAAAGCAGCATTAGAGAAATGGGCTGGAAAGAGGACATCTAAAAAGCAGATGTGTATAATTATTAGTCTGAGTTGGTGGCTGAGATGGAGTACAAGAAGTTTCCTAGATATGGTAGTTAAGAAAATGAGAGACAAAAAAAGAGAATAATGGACATTAGATTTTGGACTTTTAAAAATCCAGATTCTGATCACTTAAGAATATTTAAATAATTTTTAAATTAAATTTTGACTATAATTTTTCTTCTTAAAATAATTTTAAGTCCTACTTAACCCTCTCAATTTTTATTTTCTTAACTCTAAATTTCACTAGGTTCTCTTAGTCCAAGATTTCTGATCTAATAATTTTTCTCTCACTTTCTATAATTGCTTGCATTTTCTGTTTTTTATTTAATTTTATTTAAATGTTCTAAAAATTATATTTAATATAAAGCATGAAGGTGGGGCAGACAATATAGCAATAGGAAGAAATTGTCAGACTTTTCTGGAAAATAATGAACTGATAAGTATTTGTTCATAGACTGAGTAAACATTTCCCATACGTGATAATAATAATGGTCATTAGAATCCAGTGGTAGGATATCTGAGTTAACAAGAAAATTTTACCTGTTTTTTCTTTGTCCTTTGACAATATTTTCTAGATGCCATCACCAGAAAAGTCACTCACATCACATTTATCCTTCACTTGAGTCCCCACCAGACTTTTCAAAATGACAGATTTATATTGCCTGCAAACATTGTTCTTAGTCTTCCATACATTTTGTTCTATCTGCTTTTATGGTCTCTGTATTTATTTTCCCTGTCTTCTAGAGTTATCTCGCCCAGGCTTAGGGTATCCAACCTTGTCTTTTGTCTAGACTTTATTTTTGAGTTATGCCTTTATCTAATTTTAATGGCTCAGTCTCAGTTTGAAACTAGTTGTTTTCCTCATCCTTTCACACCTGAGCCTTTGCTGGGTCCACTTAGAGGACAACCTTCTTCATGTGTCTTGGCTAAAGATTTATTTATCTTTTATTTTATCATTGGTCCTAAAATAATCTTACTCCTGGTTATTGGAGCCATACCTAGTTAATGATAAGCATTATAAATATTCAAGCAAGAGTCATTAAATATCCTCTAAACTTCTGCCAATTTCTAACTTCTCAGTTTTTTAGCACTTAAGCAATTTGACACACTTGTATTTGGTGTTCTTTAAGTGGCTCAGGTGAGGACAAACATGTATCTTCATTATTTCTCTCTGCTGCCCTGAGCCCCACACAATTTACCATGTAGTAATCCTGTCTACCTCTACACCTACTGTCTCAGGTCTCTTGAACAAATGTCCCCAAAAGTAAAATTAGAGCAGCTCAGAATTTGAGGATTGGGAAAAGACATGAAATGCTGCTAGCAAATACTGAGTCTGGGGAATTTCTTATCCTTTTTCTATTTTTAAATCTAGATGATTACAACTTACATGGCGGCACCTCTTCCTAGTGATATTTCTTCCCAGAGGGCGAAGAGTGAAATTTTCACCTAAGGAAATGTTTTTTGAGGAGGGAATGATTGATTTGTCTTCTGCTGATTTCTGTATCTCTACATCTCAAAACTCATTGAGGACCCCTCACTTCTATCTCAAGATTTCATTATAATTAATATAGATATTGTTTTTTTTTATTTTTTGAAAGCAACACTTTATGTGAGAATATAATGGAATAGCCTCCCATCCAAACCATTTACTGTCTGTAAGAAAATTAGAACTTAGAATATGAATTACTACAAATACTTAGAAGTTTTACTGGAAAAAAATTTGCATTGACAACATTTTGGAATAAAGTTCTTAGGAAGAGGAAAAAGCAAGTCAGGATATTTATGACAAAATTCAAGTAAAAGTGATCAAATAAATACCTGAGTAAAATGCAGCATTGTCTTAAGAGATATGTATGTAGAACCAAAGGAAAAGAAAAATTAGGTTAATATTAGTATAGAATAAGTTAACACATATAAACGTGTTCTTTGAATATCAAATATATAGAAATAAATTTAACAAAAATTATTAAGATTTCTACAGGAAAACAGGGTTTTAATAAAGTATAGGAGATCTACATAAATGGAGAGATGTATCAGGTACAATCAGTAGAAAACAATGTCATAAAGATGTTAGCTTTTCCAAAATCATTTAAAGATTGAATCTAGTAAAAACTTTAACTACTTTTTTTGAAACTTGATAACTCCAAAATTTAAAAATTAAGATCAAAACAACCTATAGTATTTCTGAAGAAAAGAAGGGTGAGGGCATTCAACATAACACATAAATATTAATGATGAAGTTATGTGAACACATTGTGGTATTTGTAGAGAGACAGAAAAGTGACAATGGAACTGAAAACAGAATCAGACCAAGTATCATGTAACCTGTATAACAAAGAGGTGGTATAAAAATTGGTATAACAACAAGGGTAGCATAATAAGTGAAACTGGCAAAAGAGGTTATTAATATGGAAAAAAGGTTGAGTTTTAACCATCTACTATTTGTTAAGATAAATTACAGATAAAGGACTTAAGTAAAACTTAAGTAAATATCTCATATTAACATTTTTAAAGTCTTAGAAAATATGGGTGAATATACTTCTAAATTTTGGATAAAAGCAATTCTAAAGTAAGATTCAAAATCAGTGATGAAGATTTTTTAAGAATTAACATATTTTATTCATATAAAGATAACTCATGAGTTAGAGAAGACATGGATTTATTAGAGTCCTTAAACATTGCTGGTAGAAGTACAAAGTGGTACAACCATATTGGGAAAAGTTTACAAGTGCATCTCAAAACTGAAAATTGCATACCTTGTTACTCAATAGCTCTGTCCTTTGGAATTCTTGCCCATAACTAACCAGAGCTAGGAATATGGGGATGACGTTGCAGAGCTGTCTATAACAAGCAAGCTCTGTAAACAACCAGATAACTCTCAGAGGATAATATCATAATCATACCAGGGGATCTTATATAGCCATTAGAACAAATATTTACAGTGATGTGGATGTCTTAATAATCTAAAATTAAGCGATTTCTAAATATTTCTATCATAAAATAGTTTTTATAAAGGTAAAAGTAGCAAATATAAAATATATACATACTCTTTAGAAATTTATATGAATGAGAAACTATAAAAAAGAGAATGAGCAATTAAAAACATTCATTTCGTGATGGTGGTGCCTCAGTGGCTGGGGCTGGCAGCATGCAAGGTGAATTGGTGATGCATTCTGTTGTTACCTCAAGATCTTAATCTTTCTTTCTGATGATGGTTTATGGCTATTGATAATATTATTATAAGTGAACAACTAAGTAACTAATGAAAGTGAGTCATCTGGGAAATCGTGAAAAGATTATATCATGACCAACAAAATGAGTTAATCAAATCAAAGACTTTGAGTTTGAATTGTGTAAAAAAAAAAAAGCACAACACTACCCCCACCCCTTAAATTTTTCAGACTTCCTATGACTTAAGTGAAAGGAAGGAAGGAGGGAGGGAAGCAAAATATATTCAAGTGATCACACTTATAGTATGACAATACTTTTGGTGTTTTGCATCATCTTTCCCTCAGTTTACCCTTTAATTCAGCTTCAGGTTTGCTGCACAATTGATGGCAGCATCCACTTCACATGTCATCTTTATTTCTTTGTTTTATTTGCTCAGTGCTTTCTTTAAATTCTAGAAGGTATCTTACCAGGATCTAGGAAAAACAAGAATTAATACTTATAAACCCTCCTTCAGCCATTGGTGGGTGGGAGTTTGTGACTAAATGTCCAGTCTTCTTTTGTTGAGAGGAAATTCTGTTGCTCATTAAGTCCTGTTTCTCGGGCAAACCATAGTAGAATTGACTTCCATATATCCTACAGCAAGATACCTTTTATTGACTTTTCCTTCTTCCTCATCTCTCTCTCCTGCTCCCTTATTCCATTTTTTTAAAGATAACTCTTGAAGTACCTGAATGTAGACTCATTTTCTCAGGTATTGCCTAGCAGAAAACCCAAATTAATATAGAAACTGTAGTGAAGAATGTAGGAATAGAGCTTGTTAGCTTAATAATAAGGAACCTCTCTAAGGAAGTTATATATGAGCTGTAACCAAAACAATGAACATATAAAGGCATATGATGAGTGGAAAGGGAATTTTTTTTCCTAACCAAGGAGCACAACAAATGCAAAAACCCTGGAGGGGAGAGAGATTGGAATGTTCAAGATTCAGGTAAAAGGCTAGATAGGTTGATGACTTCTGAGTTAGTGAGGAAGAAATGCTGAATAAGTCAGCAAGGACAAGTATATGGAGGGCTTTATAAAGCTGCATAAAAGATTTTGAGTTTAATTTCCAGTGTTATATGAGAAGAGTGATGTAACTTTAACCAAGAAATGAACAAGATTGATCAACAGTGAGGATTTGAGAATGACAAGGAGCAGATGAGGTTGAAATTCCCGTTGAAGCACAACTGATACCACTTGCTCATTAGTTAGCTATGGTAGGTGATGAAAAGGGAGAAATCAGAGATGATACTGGGGTGTTAGACTTATGTACGGCTATAAATACACTATATACTGAGATAGAACAGAATTGGAAAGGAATAGATTGGAATAAGTGGGTAGGAATCAAAAATTATTTTTGGATGTTTTATTTCTTTCAATGCCAATCATCGTTCCAAGAAGAAATATGAATATGTGTGTCTGATGCTGAATGAAATATTCAGTGTTGAAGATTTGAATCTGGGAGTTATCTTTATTCTGCACCAACCATACTTACAATTTCTTTATGTAACTACTTTAACATACCAAATATACCTACTAGCTCTTCTCAAATAATACTTAGTTCATCCAAAAAGTATCTGGATATTTTAGTTAGCTCCAAAGCAATGCTTTAACAGACACAGGAAACATGAATTTCATGGGAGCACCACTTTAAAATATAACTAATCAACCCTAAGCTCTTTACCCTGCATTGCCTGTAGAAATTGCAATATTGAATCTTGCCCATAGTTTTGGTTTCTCTCTCTGCCTCATGACTGATCCTGTACTCTGTTATTTCTTTCTGAGGGCCTTTGAATTACAAAACTGTAAACTCTGGTTTCTGTCCTTTGAATTGTGTCTAATTCACCTAAGGTATTTAAAACATATTTAACATTAAACATATAAAACATATTTAAACCTGATTGAGTTACATCTGAATCCCCAATGTTTTCCTTGCAGAGTTCTTTTTGTATTCAATAAAACTAGGAATATGGAGCATATCATTTAATAAACTAACTATAATGTATATGACATGTTAGGAAACATAGCAGATTTTGAAGGTCAAAGAATAAAAAAGCAAGGCCCATGCTCTGGAAGAGCTCATAAATGGCTTATGGATAGCCTCAATACCACCATCTAGAAGGAATTATGATTCATCTTTCATCCCAAAATTCAAACTTCCTGTGACTCAGACATAATTTTTGGGTCTCCATGTAACCTCAAAATTTTCACAGACCTGTTCTTTCTCTCCATCAGGCTGGCCCATTCTGTGGGCTTCTCTTTTGATTTTGTTGCCTAACTTTAACTTTTCTAATAGGGCTGCTAAACTAATTCTGGAACTTTAGTTTGATTGGCTGTGATCATAATCTTTATCTATCTCTTTGCAGATTTCTCTACTAGAAAACTGGAACCCCTTCTTGGCAAACGATAACTAATTACTGGTGGCCATTTGTTGAATTTACTCACTTCTCTCCAACTCTACTGCTATTCTTCTGGTTAGAGTTACAATCTTCTCTCATATAGAAAAATGCAATGGCTTCTCTGTTGGACACTTCATTTTAAATCTTGTGCTTCTTCCATCAGTCTCTACAGTGTAGTCAGAATAATGAGCACAAGTCTATTAATGTATTTATCATTCCTTCATTATCTTTTTCATGACTTTCCAATGAGAATAGAATAATGCACAAAATCCATATCATGACCTGTGAGACATTGAATGACCTGGACCTGCCTCTTTACCTTAACTTGTATCTCACTGCTTGTGCCTTGTATTTGTCTTTCAGTCATATTAACCTTTCTTCTTTTCCATCAACATTGCCTATTTGCTTTAGCCATAGCTCTAATGTATCTTGTGCTTGAAATTCCTTCTTCTACCTTCACACCATCAAACAACCAATTAATTAATTTACTCTTTCTCATCCTTTGGAAGTATGGGACAGAAATGGAAAGGTGATCATTTCTTTCTGAGTACATTGTGTGCAAATTGTGACTGTTTTCCTTTCCTTTCATGGTTTCTGCATGTGGAAGGTAGCAGAATATTAGAAGGAGCCTAGCAGCCTGAGATGTTTTTTATAAGAATGCTTCACAGGAATAAGTCTTCTCAACCAGGAACACACACACCAGCTTTATGTGTGCTCACTCAGTACTGTTTGAAGTTGTTAGTAATAGCATTGGTCCTCTTCTCACCTCTCACTAATAGACCTCATGGAAGTTTCTTCTATCCCTGCCCCATACACATGCAAAGTCTCATTTCTTAGCTATAAGTTTTCATGGAATTATTTAACTTCCTTTCATAATAATTAACCCATTTTGCATTTGTGCACACATTTGTGTGCTTATATGATTAATACTCATTTCTCCTGAAAGACTGTAATCTCCATCACAGCAGTGACTGTCTGTGTTTCTCAGCACTTTATTTGTTGTTGGCATGTAAAAAATATGTATTGAATATTTACTATTAAATATTGTTAAATGTCATTAGCTTCTGGGTGTCAACATTCAAATTTCACTTAATTTTGGCCTTTGCCCCATCTAATACATGAGTCAGTAGGACAGAGCTCATCTAAAGCCCCAATTTTCCTTATCCTTGACAGTTTTGTTTAATGCCTGGGCTATCATTACCTAAAGAATGACAAAGAATGCTTTTAAGAGCTTTGACCACATTTTTATCTTCAAAAACTATAATTTCTAAAGTTTTCTACTTTATTTTTCTGAGTGCATGCAAGTGTGTGTTTGTGTAAATGCATATTCTCATTGCAAGCGTGTATGTTCATTTAAGTCCCAAGAAACCTTTACTTTGAAGGGAAATAAATAACGTCCTTATGACTTTCTCACAAGCATGAAAATATATAACACAGTTAATTTGGTTACTTTTCTCATAATTACCATTAGCTAACCCTGAATTCCAATTTCACGATGTCAGCTGCAAACTATTAAGCATGTTATAGTGTTTTCCCCTTAAATAGTATGGTGAATTACTTTTGCCCTAAAATATTTATGATATATTATACATATTTTATTAAGTGCTTTGGCTACAAAGTTAATTTTTATCTTGGAACATTAACATCTCTGTCATTACCAAAGTTGCAATACTTTTAGTCAAGTGATATTTTCAATATGCACTTTCTATATAGATGCACAACTTTGGCTGAGAAATCAAATAACTCATTAAGTTTGCACTGTTATTTATGGTTCTATGGTGTTTGTTTTTGATCTTTGCTAAACCAAAACACATATCATTATTACATCTTAAGAGGGTAGAAGCTGGGCTTCAGGGAAGTGATTTGACTTGATCAAGGTCATAAAAGCTAATAAAGTGCAGAGACAAAACTTGTCCTTGTGGTTCATCTCCTATAGGTCTCAGGAGATCTCATATTTTCTCTAGATACTAAAATGAGGACACTAAGGGCTAATGATTTTAAAATCCATACCTGAGTTTTCTTTACAATTACTATTCATGATGTTGCAATCATATGTCTGATACCAAGGCCACCAGAAGACACAATGTGCTTCGCACAAAGGCAGGCTTGGTTAGAGTCACTCTGTTTTCCTCCTAGACTCAATCAGCAAGTATTTAAAAAATATCAATCAGCCTGGCACTGTGAAGGACATGTTCAAGTAAATATAACCCAGAGACTACCATCCGAGAAACAGATAATTAAGAAAGAAAATTAACATATATGAATCAATGATGAGTAGCACAAGCACCCTAAGACAAATGCAGTTTTACACTGAATTAAAAGTCAGGACAGGCCTGACTGAGGCACAAGGAGACTTGTGTGGTTTATTCAAGGGCATAGAGCCAGGTATCAGCCTTTAGCCATAGATTCACCTTAGTCCATACACTGGAGGAAAGTGATGAGGGATTTCAGAGACAAGCTGCTTGTTATGAGGCGTCTTTAGAAAGTTAGGGTAAAATCTGTTGTAGAAGACAGGAATAGTACTTATGTTACATGAAAAAATATAAATAAAAGTACTGATGTGAAGATGGGCATGGAATCTTTTCAAGATGGTGGGAAACCATCCATTTATTAAGGATCTCTGATGCACCAGACACTGAGATAAGCACTTTACAAATATTATTTCATGTTATCCTGACAACATATCTGAAAAAAAGGGATATTGATGAGGCCTTCTTATGTCCATAATTTCTAGTGCACTTGATAAAACTTTAAATTTTATCTAAGTCCTTATTGCCACATTGTGATTTTTTTTTTTTTACTGAGTATGGAGGAAATCAGAAGACTTTGCCAATTCTGTTTCCTTTCAATAAATATATGCCAGGCATTTCACAAGCTGGTGAAAAAGAAAAGTTTTAAAACAACAACATAGTCTTTGTCTAGAAAACTTATAACCCTGTAGGAAAACAAAAAGAACACCACTATTAGAGAGTAAGACCAGAGAAGTGGTCAATAAGTAGCATAAAATGAACACCTACTCTATATAGTATGCCATTAGCCATTCATTACCTTTTTGCATTATCTTATTTACCTCCGATAACCATCCACGGAGAGCACTGCTATGCTTGTACTAAGAAAGCATAAATGATTCTGCAATTTGTATTTGGGGTAAAAAGGGGAGTCAAAACCCAATTGAGTCAAATGTATGAAAGATGATATATTATGAGCTCTGTAATGTTTTGAACAATCAATAATAAATAAATAAATAAATAAAAAACAAAGATTTCAGAAAAAAAAGAAAGCATAAATAAATCTCAAGGAAATTTATAAAATTTTCTATAGCACAGAGCTTGCAGAAATAACCCTTATGTTCAAATCTTACTGATCCAAGAGCCATGCTCATCATAGAGTTGGTACCAAGTAAAATATATGAGTTTTTATTATTTTATCGCTGTCTGGAAATATTCCTTAAATATTATTATACTGTATATGACCATATTTCCCTACTAGGATATTTGAAAGAATCCTAGTCTACTGCAGTAACTTAATCTCTGCCATTTCCCTAAATAAATGAATTTGCATTGCTCTTCCTGCCAGATCCTGATTTCTCACCAGATACTCACTCTTTTGTATCTAAATGAAAAGACAGACCTGTCTTAAGTACTATATACGTTTAACAGTAAGAGATGACTAGTAAACAGCAGTACTGACCTAAAGTCTGCATCCTGATCCACACAGATCATGACAGTTTTGTTGGCTGTAGGAACTCAGCCATGACCTGGTTACTTAATACTTCTGTGCAGCTTTTTTATAACATAGAAATGACTTTCTCTGATATAAATATTAAATGTAGCTTTGTTCCTTCTGTTTTGCGGACGTGGAATCATTCCTGTTCCCAAAACACATAGGAGCTGAAGCTCACATATGCATCTTTAAATAAAATCACCATCAAAACTAAGGGTTTTAACTCATGCAAGATATATACAATTAATCAGAAAAATGCTATTGCCTGTGTATCAACACAGCAGCCTATGTTCAAATGAATTTCTGAGCTAGATAATGACAGGCACATATTTTTTGACTGCTGATATGCTGTCATAAATATATCCTTCCCTTTGATTAGAAGGCTCATGTGTCTTAACTGAGTGGATGATTTGCTGCATGCCTTTTGGCAGTTTTAAATGGGTTCTAATTTAATATTCTTTTCCTGGGAACATAAGTCTCAGTACCATACAGGGATGGAAATTCCTTTGGGTGGCAGTGTGGAATGGTGAAAATAAGGAATGATGTAGTATTTGACTAATCTAGGGACAAAAATGCTAGCATTGTTTTCATTTGTGGTTGACTCTCAAGAATCCACTAGAACAGATTCCTGTGTAACTTCCATGTTAAATTATTTAATTTGAAGATTAAATGTGTGCTTGAGGACATCACAGACACAGAAAATTTCTATCCCTTACCCTTAACAAGCTATACATTGTTATTAATTTTTTCTTATATAGATCTTTGAATTCATAAGATATTGGGAGGAGAAAGAAGTGGAGAATCTTCAAAGAGGAAATTGAAGTAAAATCTTTGGGGTTGCAGCCCCTTAGTTACAAAGGAGGTTTTCCAAGGTCACATACTATTCTTCTCAAAGACCTAAAATTGTATGCAATTTGAGCAAATATGTAGAGTTAGAGGTTCAAGGTCTTCCAGGAGGCAGTCAGCCCACTTTCTGAAAGACCACCACACATTGTCCTGTTCCATTTCCTAATCCATTATTAACCTAATCCATACAATTCACCAAATATTATCTGTTACTTCCTTTGTGGTAAACTTAATTCTGCAATCCAGAGCTCAATTTAAGAGAAGGTAGTCAAAAGTGAGTAAATACAAAATGTCATGCTACAGAAGTGGACATTTCAGAATTGAAGGGATCATGTAAAGTCAGATGCTTCATTTCTGTAATCTAAGCATCTCATCCAAGTGCTACCTAGACAGAGGCTAAGCATTCTCTAGGCAGTTAGGGTACAGTGCTCTCATATTAAGCCTTAGTTAAACCTTGTCTAGTGCTGATGATCTGTCACTGTATCTAGTGCTGATTTTCTGTCAATTTTTAAAAGTTCTTAGAGATCATTAGAGTATCTTACAAGAATCTATTCCTCTAGTAAATAAGCATCATTTTATGTAAATGAGACAAAGTTTCACCCGATTCTACCACAGTGGACACATGTAAGAGCTTTGGTATGTGTTGTCAAAACTGTCTGAAGTATCATTTTTACACTTTAATTTGTGTCCTATTTTATTAGATGGGTCTTTTTCTCTGGTTTATCTCTAAGGAGCTTGATAAGATTATTGAAAATTCAGTTGATTTATCAAATAAATTATTGGTTTATAGCATATAAAAAATGCACAAATCATAAGGACCATGAAATGATCATATCCCATGTTACCAGAAACCAGATCTCAGAAATAGTTTTACCAGGATCCCAGAAAACCCCTCCTCCCATCTAATCACTACTTCCCCCAATAATTCCTGATTTCCTTACTACTATCAAAATAGATGAATTTTGACTGTTTTCAGATTTTACATGAATGAAATCATGAGGTAAGTACTCTTTCATATTTGACTTCTTAAGCTCAATATTATCTTTGAAAAAAAATCCATTTTTATATAGTTGGAGTTTGTTAATTCCATTGCTGTTCATATCCTGTCATTTATTTGTCAGTTTTAAAATTGAAGGACATTTCTTATTACCAATAGACTGTTATGAACAGTGTCACTATAAACACTGTGGTAATTGTCTATTTGTGAAATTATGTCTAGTTTTATATTAGAAGTAGCACTACTAGGTTAGAAGCTATATGTATATTTAGCATTAGCAGACACTACTGATAAGTTTTCCAAATTGTTATACTGATTTCCAATTCTACCAATTTCAGCTCAACAAATGTTAATTGGGTATTTTAATCTAAATTCCGTTGTTCTAGGAACTTGAACATTTTGGGGGCATTCTTTTAATAGATAAAATATAAAATTTTACTATTTGTATAGATACTAGGAAGGCAGCTAAGTGAGAGAAGAATATTTTTTGTCTAATAGCTTCATTGTATATCTACCTTGACATATTATATATTGAGCTGTGTGTTGTAGAGATTGATCTCCAGCTCAATTGTGAGCAAAGTCTCCATATCTTATTTGTTATTAGATACCCAACCCTTATTACAGTGTCTTACATGTAGTAGATAATCTTTTGCATGAGTAATAAAACATGTTAAGATGATAAAAACCAAGTGACTGCTATTAAAAAAGTCACAATTTGCATGATTTACTATCATCAGTCTTCAGTTATAGAGCCAACATTGGCATGATAAATATGCAGAGGAAGTAGTTACAATAAAAAATTTGGTACTAGCCTACATTTATCGAATCTCTCAATCTCCTGTCTACCATCTATCTAGATTTTTATCCTATTTCTAAAAATAATTTAAGATGGCTTATAAACAGTGAACAAAGAAATGGATTTGATGTTGCATTTGTTTGGAAGATGCTGAGTGCAAAGCAGCATCAAGATAAAGCACTATGTGCAGACTCTGGATTTGGAGGAACAAGATTTGTCAGAATCAGAGAAGAAAAGATATTCAAGAGCAGATGAAAAGTAGCCAAAATCACAGATCCTCAGATGCTTGCTCTGATGGAGGTCAAAGCTGAACAAAGGGCAATCAAATACATGTTCGGATTCCTTTAGGCATTTGACATTTTCAAGTTCTCTATAGTATAATATACTGCAGTTATTATGCAAGTGAACTTTGAGGTTGGACAAACTTAATTCTGGCTTTGCCAGTTCCTGGAGGTCCATTACTGATTAAACTGGGTTTCAATTATACATTTTGTTATATAGGTATAGTTACATCTGCCTCATAGGAATGCTATGAAGACTAAAGGAAATAATGTGAGATAAACTATTCAGAATGGCATCTTCCAAAATCAGGCAAAAAATGGGAGTTCTGTGTTCCCTTAAAGAAGCAGTGTCATTGCTGCTGCATATTGAATTCCAAACCTGAGAATCTGAGATCATTCTGTTCAATATTAATTCTTAGAAAATCTATCTTGATTATAAAGAAATGCATTGGTTTAACTCTCAAACCAGTTTTTAAGACCATTCCCCAAATTGTAATTAATTGGCTCTCCTCATTTAATTTTCTTAATAGTTTTTAGCCTCTCTAGCATTTGATGTATTCAGATTTGAATTCCATTTAGGTATTTATTTATCTGACTTCATTATGTTTCAAGTTTCCTGTCGGGTATTTATGTCCAAATCATTCTTTGTATTCTTCACCTTTCCTAGTAATGGTTTAGTGCACATTGTAGTGTTACTATTTAATTTTTATGTTTTATAAATGCAAATCATTTAATTCTATTTTGTCCCTCTTATGAATCAACTTTACCGGAGTAGAAATCTCCAAACCTCAGTGACATAAACCAACATACATTTATTTCTTACAGAATTATAGTTGTTAGTCAATAGGTATGATCTCATTCTTAGCCTCAGTTTAAGGGAACATCCTCTGAGACAAGAAGTTTTCACAGAAAAGGCAAAAAGCAAAAGACATGGAACAAAGATAAAGGGCCTAATAAAGCATGTGCTTTGGTGGGTGTATGCTTCTTATTCAGTTGGGTAAAAGCATGTCACATAGCCCAGTTCAACATCAACAAGAAGGGAATGGGAATGGGGTGGGATATGTGGATGTCAGTGGCAATTTTAAGTTATGTAGCAACAGGTGAGGGTGCATAGTCCTTCTAAAACGAAGGAGGATTAGAAAGTGAATAGAAAGAGACTCTACAGCTCAGAAATTGAGGCCTAAGGGTTCACTGAATCATTAAATTTACATCACCCACCCTTTTCTTCTACTGTAGGAAACTGCCATTTTAGGATGAAATCCTCAAAGGAATATATATCATATTTCTGAAGAATTCACTGACTTCTTATTCATCAGCTGAACACTGGTTGCTTGACAAAACTCAGCCCTTTAAAGAATTTACTACCCTGAGAATTTGAGAAAATGCCTTTCTGATCTTAGATTTAAAACTGTGAAATCCCTCCCATAGTTCTTTCGTGATTTCAGACCTCATATTAGTTTACTATTCCACAGACTTGATGGATTAAGCAACAAAATTTAATTTCTCATGTTTCTGGAGGCTGGTAGTCCAAGATCAAGGTATCAGGGGCTCCTGAGGCCTTTCTTCCTGGCTTATAGAGAGATGGATGTCTTCTTGCTGTTTCCTCTCATGAACTTTCCTGTGTGGGCGTCCCTTGGATTCTCTATGTATCCAAATCTCCTCTTTTGTAAGAATACTATTAAAATGCAAATAGGGCTCACCCTCATGGCCTCATTTGACCTTAATCACCTCTTTGCACATATTCTATCTTGAAATGCTTTCACATTCTGAAAATCTATTGGTTAGAGCTTCAGCATATGAATTTTGGTGGGATACAATTCAGTCTATAATAGAACTTAAAGCATTTATTTCTTTTAAAACTCAAATTTTAAGGAACTAAACAGTTATATGAAGCAAAATTGTTTTTCATGGATGAATGTTTTTCTAAATAAATCCCTCCTAATAAATAAAACATGTTCTAAATTTGTCTGGGTTTTAACATCGGCCTCTCTAGGCCAGGGAAGTGCCTTAATATTTACAGGGTCATAAAATAACACTACTTATGCTTAAAAATGTCAAAGTAGTTTGGTATAAATTTTTGGAAGTTAATCAGACAACATATCAATTTTGGAAATATGTACTTCTTTATTCTGAAAGTCTAACTTCAAAAGTTTAACACATATAAATAGACAACTACAAACAGAGCTAAACTGCAGAAGTTTTTAAAATAGAAAATATGAAGAAACAAAACTAAATAGCATTCGTTGTCAAAGGAAGTTAGCAATTTGTGGCTCAGCTATTAATTAGATAAATACTTTTTAATATTTGGAAAGAATGAATGAAACTATGCAAATTGAGATGCAGAGAAGTGAATATCCTATTGACAAGTCAAAAAAAGCAGTTTACAGAAGAGTGTGTTATGATCCTAAACTTGTGTGAAAATCAAAGCAAATTGATAACAAGTTTTTAGAATGAGAATTATGGATATCAGTTTGGGGCAGTAAGTGTCTATATCTGACTTTAGTTTTCTACTTTTAGAATTCTTGTAAAAAATTACTTTTATAATAAATACCAAAGAATAAACTAAAAAGTAGTGTGCTGTAGTAGTCATGTTCCTATATATTCAATTATTTGAAAATTTAAATGTGCATGTGAATACTTATAATAATTTTATTCATAATCACTCAAAACTAGAAGCAACCAAGATTTCCTATAATAAGAGAATGGATGAACAAACAATAACAGTTCTATGCAATAGAATATTATGTGGTGATAAAAATAATATAAAAGTGCTGTGAAGCCATTAAAAGACATAAGTGAGAGTTGGGGATTTATGTCATTTCCAAGAAGAAAGAAAAAATAATGAGAGAGAGAGGGGGGTAGAGAGAGGGAGAGAGAGAGAGAGAGAGAGAGAGAGAGAGAGAGAGAGAGAGAGAAGAAAGAAGAAAGAAGTAGAAGTAGAGGAAGAGGAGGAGGAGGAGGAGAGAGGAGAGGAGAAGCAGGAGGGGGGAGGAAGAGGAGGGGTAGAGAAGAAAAGAGGAGAGAGGAAGAGAAAGAAAAAGAAAAACTAGGCAGGAAAATGATTTAAGAATGTACTGAGGAAAAACTTTAACAAAGATGGGAGCATGCAAAGGATGCAGAAGCCAACTGAAAAGAACATTCTTTGACTAAGCTGGAACAATCTGGGCAACAAAGGTGTGACACAGTGGATTATTACCTAAAATATAAAATAAATATCCTTATGTTCATAATCATACAAAGAAGTAGTTGAATAAATACATGTGGGAGGAGAGACAAGTCTCCTACACAGAAGTGTCCAAATATTTTATATCAATTTTCCAACTGCAAAAAGATGGAACATACCCTCCCACACCCTAGGTGTGGTCTGGCCCATAATGACTTCCTCCCATGAAGATCTCTGGAGAAGAAGATTTTCCATTTGAATCCATTCCATTTATTGATACATGATTTTATTTCTTGCATTTTAGGAGTCTTGTTAAGGAAGTTGGGACATAATCTTACATTATGAAGATTTGTGCATACTTTTTCTTCTTTTAGTTGGAGGGTCTCTGGTATAATTCCTAGGTCTTTGATCCTCCTTAAGTTGAGTTTTGTGCATGGTGAGAGATAGGGACTTAATTTTATTTTGCTACATATGGATTTCCAGTTTTCCCAGCACCATAAGTTGAAGAGGCTATCTTTTCTCCAATATGTTTTTGGCATATTTGTCTAGTATGAGATAACCTATTTGTGTGGGTTTATCTCTGCGTTCTCTATTCTGTACCATTGGTCTACAAGTCTATTTTGGTGCCAATGCCATGCTATTTTTGTTACTATTGCTTTTTAGTATAGTTTGTTATCTGGTATAGTGATACCACCTGCTTCAGTCTTCTTGCTAAGGATTGTTTTAGCTATTTTGGATCTCTTATTTTTCCAGATAAATTTAATGATGTTTTTTTTCTATTTCTATGAGGAATATCATTGCAATTTTGATTGGAATTGCATTAAATTTGTATAGTGCTCTTGTATAGTCATTTTCACAATATTAATTCTGCCTATACAAGAACAAGGGAGATCTTTACATTTTATAGCACTAATACCTAGGATATATAAGGAACTCAAAAAACTTAACACTGAAAAAAACAAACAACCCAATCAATAAATGGACCAAGAAAATGAACAAACACTTCTTAGAAGATTATATACAATAAATCAACGAATATATGAAAAAAATATTTAAAATCTCTAGCAATTAGAGAAATGCAAATGAAAACTAAGATTTCATCTCACTCCAGTCAGAAGGTAGCTATTAAGAATATAAACAACAATAAATGTTGGTGAGGATGTGGGGGAAAAGGCACATTCATACATTGCTGGTAGGACTACAAATTGGGGCAACCAATCTGGAAAGCAGTAAAGAGATTCCTTAGAACACCTGGAATGGAACCACCATTCAACCCAGCTATACCACTCCTTGGTCTATACTCAAAGACTTAAAATCAGCATACTACACTGATACAGCCATATCAATATTTATAGCAGCACAATTCACAATAGCTAAATTGTGTAACCAAGCTAGATGCCCTTCAGTTGATGAATGGATAAAGAAACTGTGGTATATACAAAATGGAATATTACTCAGCATTAAAAGAGAATAAAATCATGGCAGTTGCCATATATGAATGAATTTGGGGAATATCATGCTAAGCAAAATAAGCCAATCCCCCAAATCCAAAGGCAGAATGTTTTCTCTGATATGTGGATGCTGATTCATAATGGGGATGGGGAGGAGCATGGAGGAATGGAAGAACTTTGGATAGGTCAAAGGAGAGGGAGGAGAAGGGAGGGGAAATAGAGGTAGGAAAGATGGTGGAATGAGATAGACATTATTACCCTAAGTACATGTATGAAGACATGAATCATCTGACTATATATTTTTTACAATAAAAGAAATGAAAAAAATTGTGCCCAAATGTATACTAGAATTGAAATGCATTCTGCTGTCATGTATAACAAAAATTAGGATAAATTAATGTTTTTTTTAAAAAAGATGTCTGGGGAAATTAGCAAAGAAAAAAAATCACTTTACATTGGGGAAACCAGACAAACACTACAACAGTTAGGTGATCAAGATAATACCAAAATGATGTTATGTTGATAGTATGCAAACTTGCTTTATAATTTGTTTTAAGTGGCACTTTGACTTTGTGGTTTTCCTTTAAGAACATATAACCCCATGATAAAAATAAGTATGATAAATTTCAGCTGAGGGGCATCTTACAAAAACCTGACCAGTTTTACTACTGAAAACCATCAAAGACACCACAAACAAGTGAAGTCTAGAAGCTGCTCTGATCAAAAGGAGACCACAAAGTGTAATGTGAAATCTTGGATGGGATTCTGGAACAGGAAGAGGTTGTTATATCCAAATGAAAGATGTCTGTATTATTTATTATTTAAAGATAGCTAGACTCCATTCACAACCATCAAAAATAAAGATGTAGTACAACCTCAAAAAGTTCTTTCTTTTTCTTTTGATCCCTTTCTTCCCTTCCTTCTTTCTTTCTTTTGATGCCATCCTTTCCTTCCTGCATTTCTTTCTTTCTTTCTTTCTTTCTTTCTTTCTTTCTTTCTTTCTTTCTTTCTTTCTTTCTTTCTTTCTTTCTTTCTTCCTTCCTTCCTTCCTTCCTTCCTTCCTTCCTTCCTTCCCTCCTTCCTTCCTTCCTTCTTTCCTTTCTTTCATACTGGGTATTGGCTGGGTATTGAACACATGCCCAACCATTTTCATTATTCTATTTGAGATAGTGTCTTGCAGTCTCCCAAGTACCTAGGATTGTAGGTGTACACCATCATGCCCAGTAAGACACCATCTCCTATTAGAGTTTTTGCTTGAAGAAATGGAGTTCATAGGGTCCCTCTACTCCAAGATCTCAGGTACCAGTGAAAGTCAACTGTCTGGTTTTCCATTCATTCTAGTATATCCAAGATAGTGTCAAGATGTTTTCTCCTGAAAGCAACACTGTTCAGGTTTTCAGTTTGGAAAAATAATTCTTACTTTCTAGTAAATTGATTATATGTAAGGAAAGCTATTTTCAATCATGACACAAAGGAAATACTTTCTGATTGCATCATTGTCATTATCATCAGCATGGATATCTTTATATAACTACATATATGGGCATAGCTCTCAGTTTTTTATGAAGTGTTTGCCCCTACTATTTTTGAAGACTCTGGCCTTTTTGAAATAGTAAGAGTGGAAGGAGTTATAAAAGTCAGTGATATTGTGTGCATGTGTGCACATATATACTCAAACATACACACACATACACATATATATACGTATACACATGTAAATATTTTATCTGCACTAATATCATATACATAGAGTCATACTTACTGTATTATCAATAAGTGTGTATTATATACTTTCATTCTTTGATCCTCACTGTACTGGTCAATTTGAATATCGAACTTGATTGGATTAAAAGATGTCAGAGATTCAGGGTTTTGGGTGTGTCAGTGAAGGTGTTTCTAAGAATGACTGGCATGTGGGATAGTGAACTGAAGTGGAGACTCTCCCTAAGCATAAACAGCACCATCCAATAGGTTGGAGATTTGGATGGAATAAAGTTGGAAGAACAAGAATGTAGCAGCAGATGCAAGATTGATTCTTCTTAAACTTGTTCTCAATTGCTGCTGATTACCTGAGGATATCAGACTCTCTCCTTCCTTTACTCCTCTAAAGCAGACTCTACCAGGGATTCTCCAAGGAGTTTTCATTAGCCTTTGGTCTCGGCATGGGGTAGCATCATTGATGCCCGTTGTTCTGAGGCTTCAGCATCTTGGATTGTCCAGGTACTTGTTCCTCTAACTCTCCAGCCTGCAGACAGCCATTGTTGACTATCCAGCTTCTGGTCATGCAAGCCAATCTAATAAATCCCCTTTTTATAAATATCTTTCTTATTGATTCTCTTCCTCTAGAAAACACTAATACACATACATTTTCTCTCTTCCACATAAGCATTCAAAGTTTTCTTTTTTTCTTTCCAAAAGACAAAAATAAGCACATTAATTTGATTCAAAGTATGTTAACATCACTATAGAACTGAGATCACTCCCTTATTGACTCAGTATTCATAAAGAAAGTATCAGTAATGATGACTACCTCATACAGTGGTTACTGGTTCTATACATTTGATGGCATGGCTGTTGAACCTAACTTTTAGACTGCTTTGACAAAGCCACCTGAACTGAACCTGATCAAAGGGTTCTGAACCATTCTCAATTATTTTTAATAAAATTATTTTACTGTATAAAATTTAAATAATTTGGGCAAAAATCAAATATTTCCCCAGACTATTTAAATGGAGAGCAATCTGCATAATTAATGCATAATTACTTCATTTCCCCTTTCTTTTCTTCTTCATTAACCACAGAGAGGAAAACAAAAGGAAGGGTGTAGTAGTGGACTAAATCTCAGCAAATGTAGATAACTGAAATATTGAGGGTAATTGGACTAAAAATCTACTTAAATATCCAATTTAACTAGGAAATTAAGAAAGATAATCTTAGGTCAGATTTAATTTTCATTGTACACAGAGGAATGTAGACTGGAGAACCTGGGTTGAAAGAGCTAGTTACCCAATAAAATTTGCTCAAATATAGATAGTTGAAGGTTTTAGTTATTATGTGAACACAAAAAACAATTCCAATGACATTAAGGAAAAGAAACAGCATAGTTGGGCCTCATGAGACTAGAACTATAATCTCATTCTCTTTTTCTCTGTTTCTCTCTTTCTGTCTTACACACACACACACACACAAAAACACACACACACACACACACCATGGTCTCTCTTCCCTCTTCCTTCTTCTTGTTTTGCATATTCCTTTTTGGAAACTGCCTTCTCTTCTCTCCTTGTATGCTCCTTTAGGTAACTAAAGCTTGAATATGATCATGACCATGATTTGTCCTGGTCCAAACTCTGGCTTCAACACTACATGGAATTTTCTATCTATAGAGCAGAATTACACTATTATTTTCTTTTCTCTCATTCAGCTTCTCAAATGAAAAAAATGCACTATGTCAATGGCTTTTCTATCCTTGGCTCAATCTAGGTATTTCAGAACTGTCCAGTTAAAAGGTGTGGTCATGCGTGCTGCCCCTTCTCAGAGCAACACAGGCAAACAAATTCTTTTTTTCTGATATACTATAGACAGCTAGTGCAAATCATTTAGGTATTTGATGTCTATTTATTAGTAATCATCTATAATTAGGCTTTATTAATTAAGTATATTCAATTAATTAAAAGTAGTTTTTCAATACATTTTATGAATTGTAACTATTTTAGACTCTAACAATTATAAAATATAATACTAGGTTTAAAGAAGTTTATGAAATATTTGGGGAAGAATCCACAAATGCATTTTAAATAATTAGTAAATAATTGCTAATTTCTGCAACATAGTTGGATTAAGGGTGAGTATGATCTGAGTAAATTTCATGGAGTACATAGGAATTAATACTTGCCTAAAATGATGGGTATAGCTTCAAGAATTTAGAAGGAAGATTATCCAATATAATTTAAAGTGACACCTAATATAACCTTTTCTAAAGAGAACTTAGTACAAGGTAGAGCAAAACAGAATAGAGGGGGATAAACTTGGGATGAGATTATAGAGGACCATCAGAAGAGCCTATTCTCTAATAAGAAAGTAGTCAAATAATAAGACGAATAAACAATTGATCAAAGAGAGGCTGGACTTAGACTATCTGGAAGTTTAAACATAAGGAAAACCCACTTATTTTGGTTCAAAGTAATGACTATAAATATGAAATGAATATGAGGGCACAGGCTGTAATGAACTGATTATTCTGGGAGCAGATGTCCATGTTTCCAAACCCAGATTCTGCTAACATATACTGTGTCCTGCAGTGAACACTTTCTCTGGGAATTTCCTTGAAGATGATAGCTTTGTTGTAGTGGTCTCTAAGGTTTTTTTTTTTTTTTTTTCTAGTTTGAAACTGGTAATGTTGCCAATAAATGTTGAAGAAAATTCTTACTATTGGATTTTACAACAGATGAAGTAGGGAAATAAGAGAGAGAAAACTGGAGATTAACATGTATTTCCAGTTTGATTCTATAAACTTAGGATCTACAATTTTACTTAAATAACTGTGGTGTTGGATTCAAGTAAGTGCTATGTTAAAATTTTTATGCTGGGAGGTTTAATGCATCTTTAGTTTGGTTAAGAAAGGCAATTTTATTATCATAATTTTCATATTAATATTATTTTTAGTACAAGTAGAATGAAAAGTTATTGTTTATTATTATTATTATTATTACCATCATCATCATTATTATATTAATGGAAGTGATCTAGAAAATGTGGGTATATGAGATTTTTGATAACATAATTCTGTTTCAGTCTGGAAATTATTTGTAGATTTTAGCTAACCCAATTCCCTGCTTGAAATGGGAAACCTGGAGTAGAAGAAAGAGCTGTCAAGAGAATAAGTGAGCTCAATACTTGGATTAACAGGCAGCCAGGTGTTAAATTTAATTGCCTCTAGAAAATAAGAAAATTCTGCTCTTCAGCATTAGTTTCACATTTTCAAACCATGATGGACTTTTAATGAAGGAATAAATGAGATGGTGCACATGTTGCAAACTTATATTTTGAAGAAATGCATTTGTGATAAAGATTTTAATTATTACTTTTGTCTTTTTAAACAGATTTTATCATAAAATGTATAAGACACAGAATAGTGAGTAATATGTCAGTCACATTTATAATATTAACTTTTTAAAAAAATATTATTATTTGCCCTATTTATTTCAGATTAATTTCTTGAGAAACAAAATACTAAAGATTAAATGAAATCATTGACATAACCTGTATGATCTTATTTCTATTTTTCTCAGAGATATTAAGTATCTTAAATCCATTCATCATGAAGGAGACATAATGTTTTTGGCAAGATAAAATATCAGTATAATTACATATTCATAAAAATAGAAAATATGATGTTGCATTTGCATAATTGCTTTTGAAAGAATATTTGCAAAATTTATTAAACTAGTATCAGTTTTTCATTTTAAAGACTATTTCTAGGAATTTTCTATAAAGGTGTGTGTCACACACACACATACACACACACACACAGACACACACACGTGTGTGTGTGTGTATATATATATATATATATATCTTAGTTTTATTCCATTTGTTAATAAATATTGCCATTTATTTATTCATTCTCTCTTTAATGAACCTCTAAGGTTTTGCTTTTTATCCTTATCTCTATAAACAATTTCTTTATATCTCCATGGAGATGCATTTTATTATTTCTCTATTCACCTATAGGTTCAGAGGCTACATTAAGAGGGCACAATCTTCTATTTTACATTTTACAGACCAGTCTCCAAGGAGATTATATGAATGTATCATCCCATAAAAAAATACATGACTTCCTACTTGTTCATATCTTCATTTTTAATCGAATTATTCAGAATTTTAAATGTCATCAACATATTGGATAGTAAATAAAATAAAATAAATCTCATCTTATTTAATTTATATTTTCTTGTTGTCAGTGGAATTAAAATAATTAAATGCATTTATTGACTTTTCTGATTTCCTTTGGTCTAAATTGCCTTTTTATTATCCTTGCCAATTTTCATATTGATTTGAAGCAAAATTTAAAAATAAATTATAATGTTTAACCTTGATCTGTAATTTTCTTTGCATATGTCTTTATTGAATCAATTTAAAAATTCTTAATGTTCTCTTTTGTTCACTCACATTTATGAATATTTTCCTTTATATGCCATGCTTTTTATTAGTTTTTTAAGAAATATTTCCCCATGTTAATGTTATAAATTGTTGTCTTACGTTTACTTGGCAAATTTCAAATATTAAGGTAACTATGAACATCCATCTAAAATACATTATTTTCAGTATATGGTTATTTTTTACAACACTGATAAGCAACATCATTTACTGAGCAATCTCATTTTTGAATGTGGTCATGTGTGCTGCCCCTTTCTCAGAGCAATGTGAGCAAGCAAATTCCAATTTTTATGTTACTGTTGGTTATAAAAATATCAAATTTTTATGTTGATACTTTCTTAAATGTATCAGCACATGTTGCTCTCTTCTGAACTAATTATAATAAAATGGTATGTAGTAAGACTCGTCTTGCCCCTTGATACTTCTTTTAAATTATATTTTATTTCCAATTCCCATATGAATTTATCAGTAAGGTTATACTAAAAAGTTTAAGATACGTATTAAAATATTAATTTAGTTTTCAATTCTACAAATTGAACCTAGGGGAGCTCTACCACTGAGCTACATTCCTAGTTTTGTCTTTGAGATGGGTTCTCACTAAATTGCTAAAGCTGGCCTTGATCTTTCATTTCTCCTACCTCAGCTTCCTTAGTTGCTAGGATTACAGCTATGTGCCACTATGCCTGGTTTGAAATGATGATCATAGCTGGTTACTGTGGCACATGCCTGTAATCCCAGCGGTGGGGGAGGCTGAGGCAGGAGGATTGGGAGTTCAAAGCCAGCCTTAGCAAAAATGAGGTGCTAATCAACTCAGTGAGAACCTGTCTCTAAATAAAATAGAAAATAGGGAGGGCTGAGGATGTGGCTCAGTGGTTGAGTACCCCTGAGTTCAATCCCTGGTACCAAAAATAAAAAAAATAAAAAATATTGATCATAGTGGCATTAATTTAATAGATTAATTTAGAGGTAATTTACATCTTTGTGACATTAAACCCTCTTTTTTATGAACAAATTATGTATCTCCCTTTGCTCTGGTCACTTTATAACCTTGAAAAATATCTTTACATAATTGACTATATTTAGTATTAGGGATGTTATACTTATGTTACTTGGTACATAGGAATTATCATTATTAAAATATTTTCAAATTAATATTATTGACTTAAAAGAATGCTATTATTATTACTATTATTATTATTATTTAAAGAGAGAGAATTTTTAAATATTTATTTTTTAGTTTTCAGTGGACACAACATCTTTATTTTTATTTTTATGTGTTGCTGAGGATCAAACACAGCACCCTGTTTATGCCAGGCGAGCACGCTACCGCTTGAGCCACATCCTCAGCCCCTGCTATTATTATTTGAAGGTAAAACTTTTATTAGAAAAATTGCCAAATGCACTATAATTTACTAAGCCTTATCATACATTTTTCATAGAAATTTGATTTTTGCAGATAGATATCATATATATCTCTTTATTTTCACATATTATATACTTTATTTCTTTTATTTGTATTATGACCCTGGGTAGGATTTATAATATTTTGTGATTTTTCCATAGATTACCTGGAATTTCTTCACAGGTATTTATATAACACTTCTGATTTGTCTGCCTCCTTTTCTTGACCTATCCTCATTAGAACTTCCATTATTATACAAAATCGTGATAGTGAGAGCAGAAATATTTCCTAGGCTTAAAGGGTAGGCATTCAGTGCTTACTATTACACAATTACATACAATTTTAGCTGTTGGGCTTTCAAAGATGTTCTTTATCTTTTTGAAGGATTCTCCTATATTTTTTAGTTTTAATTTTCTGAGAGTTTTCATGTTATGAATGATTGTTGAATTTTGTCAAGTACTTTCTGTACATCAGAATGTTTGTGTGATTTTCATTATCCAGTTAATCTAGTGGATTATTCTGACCAATTTTAAGATATGGAATCATCTTTACATACCTGTAACAACCCCAAATGGCCCAACATCTCTTCTGAGGAGAAAGTACCACATTTCCTAGCTTATTGT
Source organism: Ictidomys tridecemlineatus (assembly GCF_052094955.1). Classification (NCBI taxonomy): domain Eukaryota; kingdom Metazoa; phylum Chordata; class Mammalia; order Rodentia; family Sciuridae; genus Ictidomys; species Ictidomys tridecemlineatus. Next base: position 78,136,234 of record NC_135480.1, on the reverse strand, counting down.
TTTATAAGAATTTTTGTAAAAGTAAAAATTAAGAAAAATCATTCTCTACCAATATGAACCAAATTCAATTATTTACAACTAAGGCACTGCTGATAGTCTAGTAGGCTTTATTTTTTATGCATTGTAGACTTATCTTTATATGTCCTTGCTTCCTCTTTTTGTTGTTGTAGTTCTGGGGATTGAACCTCACATTGCTTTACCAATTAGCCACATCCCCATTCCCTTTAATTATTTTTATTTTGAGACAAAGTCTCTCTAAACTGTTCAGGCCCTGGCTAAATTATTAGGTTCACCTTGAACTTGTGATCCTCTTGCTTCAGCCTCTCAAGTCACTGGGATAACAGGTATGAGCCCCCATGTCCTACTCCTTGCTGCTTTATTAAGAGTTATTTCATATCTTCATCATGTCAATTTTATTTCTCTCCCCTCTTTCTTTTTTCTGTTTTCCCCCCTTTATACAGCTATCTCTATTTACTGAAAGAGTTAACATTCTTATGGGGACATGTTGAATCTCAGATTCTCTGAAGATCTCCTGTTTTCCATCATGTCTGTACCTTTAATATTTTTTTTCCACTGTGATTTGGCAAACATTGAAGTCCAGTGTCTTATTGTCCTATTAATTCTATATAATTAGTGGTGCCTCTGTCTAGGATTCTCATGAAAATTTAAGTTAAAATATGGGGATAAAACTCAGCTATCAATATTTTCTAAAGAATCCTTGCTGATAAAAATATGAAGTTATACGTTTAAAACTAAGAAAAAGTTGTTCTAAGAGTCCGTTTCACATATTTTAATATTTTTAAGAATCATCCGGTGGGCTTGATAAAATACTGATGACAGAACTCAATTCTCTAAGATTTAGTTGTGGTAGCAATCTAAACGTGTGGAACTCAAAGATTTGCTCTGCTAATAAGTTCAGGGTGTTGCTGATATTGCTGACTGGGTGCTCTACTACAGTATGGTGGTTTCAAGGGAACTTTATCTGGCATTAGTATTTCATTGGAGAGCATTAATAGGAAAGTATAAACACAGTAAAAGAACATGGCAGGATATGGTAAGTCATTTACAAAGGACTTTAACATCCAGTATACATATTAACACTCAACTGCATGAGTTATCTAATAATATTAGATCCCTTTCTTTTTCAAAAGAGGAATCTGATATAAAAAAGCTGAGTGAATTCTCCAAAGTTGCCTCGTAAATAAGCTATGGACTGTCTTAAATCCAGTTCTTTTCACAAATAATTTTTTCTTCCATTTAATACACTAAAACAAATGGTCTCATGTATATTATTTTATCTCCAGTAATCTCACTAGATAATGGAGACAAGTACTAATTTTTCCATTGTGTACAAGAAGAAATGGTTACACAGAGATATAATTACCTTGGGTAAACATTAATAACCTAAAATATTGGCTTCAAGTGTTGTGAGGTTTTGGGTCATTGTGTTTCAGTAGCATGCCAACACAGAAGAAAATGGCAATGACCCAAACTTAGTATAAGCAATAAAGGGATGCATGATCTTTAAGTAATTTTAAAACAACTTTCATCTGATTCTCCTTTTGTTATCACTGGAAATTCTTTATAATTCCAGTGGGAAATATTCTTCCTTCCAGACTGGAATTCTCACATTGCCTCTAAGTCTCACATCCCACTACTCTTTTTCATAAGAAATCCTATTGTTTTAGACAGTTTTTCTCAGTGTTGTGACCAAAAGACCTGACAAGAACAATTTTAGAGGAGGAAAAGCTTATTTTGGACTCACATTTTTGAAGTTTCTTTCCATAGATGACCAATTCCATTCTTTGGGGCCTCGGGTGAGGCAGAACATCATGGCAGAAATATGTGGCAGAGAAAAGCAGTTCTGGACATGGTACAAGAAAGCAGACAGAGAACAAGATCTCTCCTCACCACAACAAAATATATACCCAAGACCATCCCCCCCCCCCCATCAATCTAGCTCCTCCAGTCACACCCTACCTACATTTACCACCTAGTTAATCTCTTTCAGAGGATTAATACACTGATTAGGTTGAAATGCTTAGAACCCAATCATTTCACCTCTAAACTTTCTTGCACTGTTTCACATGTGAGCTTCTGAAGAGAACACCTCATATCCAAACCATATTGTTCAGAGAAGAAGTTATTCTGTTAGGAGAGCCTTAACCTAATCAATGAATTAATCACCTGATGGGATTAATTGAGTGTAACTGAAGTCAGGTGGTGTGTGGCTGAAGGAGTTGGGGCATTAGGGGCATGGCTTTGGTGTACGTATTTTGTATATGGAGAGTGGAGTCTGTCTCTTTCTGCTTCCTGATGATCATGTCTTGATCTGCTTCCCTCTGCCACACTCTTCTGCCATGATGTTCAGCTTCACCTTGAACTTCAAGGAATAGAGCTTGCTGTCTATGGATGGAGACCTCTGAAACCATGAGTACCCAAATAAACTTTTCCCCTCTTGTTCTAACTGGGCCTTTTAGTTACAGTAACAAAAAATCTGGCTAATACAGGTGAATCTATAAGAATATAGGAGTCTGTATTCCTGTAGTGGAGTTTGCCTGTAGTCCCAGATAATTAAGAGGCTGAGGCAGGAGGACAGCTTGAGCTCAGAAGTGGAAGCTGGGAAACATACCAAAACTCTGATGTCACTGAAACCCCTCCAAAAATAAAAACATAAAGAAGACCTTACTTTGCATGATTTTGAAATGCACCTCTCACACACTTTATGCTAAATAATATGTTTCCAAAATATATAATTCAAATTTTATTTGCCTTGGTATACTGAGAATAAGCACATAATCGCTAACTTTCCAGTCCAGAAATCATCATGAAAATAAATGTACACACAGTCAGTGACCAATCATGTCACTGCTTTGGAGGTCCTTCAGTGGTTGGTCACAGGAGATGTTTTATTCAATGACCCATGACAGCAGAGGGGGTAGTTATACTACCTCTTTGTGTCCCACTGGTAAATCCCTGTGAAATTTTATGAAAATGGATAATTAAAAGAGAAAACTGACCAACAAAAATAAAAATGCAGCAGAGAAATAAAAAGTATCAATTCTGTAAGTAAAATACAAATAGAACATCAGTGAAGTTATAGAAGAAATAGCTGATACAAAAATGTTTACATTGCTGCCATTCTTTGGGATTTTTGTGTACTGTAAGAGGAACCGAGTAAGGAAAAATGTATTAACAAAATGAAGAGAATAATGGTAACAAAAGGAATAAAGATTTCCCAAAGAAGTGACCCCTCCCACAAAATTCACATTAGAGAAACTGAGATATCTCTTAACATAGAAAGTATAAATAATCAAACTCTTAAATATTTTAAGCTACATTACACTAAATAAATGTTTCTATTTCAAAATATTCTATATATTTGTAACCAAGAGTTAGAGAGTTTTAAAGGCTTTGACAAAACTTTTAAAGGTGAGTGAAGAATTTTATTTTTTCCCATTCATTATTGAAGCAATTTGACGTGATTTTGGCCTACATGCTTTTTATGATATCTCACTATCATGGAAAGTGAAAACTTCCTAACATGAAATATTTTTTCCAAAGAAAAATCTCTATTTTTTTGTGAAGGAAACTTATTGTATTCCTGATGAACATTAATATCTATTGGTAGGAAAAGGACAGAAGGGTTTTAATTTCTCATCAGAGTTGTCCTATTTTCATTTAACAAATAATATTTTGGAGTCCTGATATAATTGCATTAGTGAAGATGTAAGAGCATCATTATCATTTATTAGTGAGAACATTTTTTAAATGAAATAATTGAGGACCACAAAAATGATAGAAAATGATATAACAAAAATCTATTTTCCACATTATCATGGTGTCATATTTACTTTATAATTTAAAAAATAAAACAGATTGTAATCCAAACTTCTATTTAAATTTGATTTGGACCAAGATAGGAGCAATGTTTATGATGACAAGAAACTTTAAAAAACGGAATAAAATGGACTCTGATTGCAATCCTGGATCTTACCACCCATTAGTGGAAAGCAAGAATTTTAACCTCTTGGAGCCCTAATTTTCTCATGTACAGAATTGAAAGAGTCCCTCCAACCACACAAACAGGAGTAACAGTGAGAAATGATAGATATAAAGCTTTTCACACTTAAGAAATTCTCAATATAGGGTAGAAATTGATACTACTCTTCTTGTTTGTTTGCTATCCAGTAAGGAGCATTTAAAATGGAGATATAGCTATAAGGTTTCCTTAACTTAGATAGATCTTTTCTTATGTTACCCAGAGCTTTTCTTCTGAACAAGTGGAGTGATTTCTCACATTCATCTTATTTTCCAGTTTTGAAAGCAGCTGTGGCTAAGTAGCTCAATGCAGTCTCAGAAACAGCCTTGCCCTGGAGTTGACAGTAGCCTTAAAGCAAATAATAATATAAAGTGAAGTTCTTGGGTAGGAATCCTGTATTAAAGAGAGAATAATTCTGTATAATCATTGGAGGGTTGGAATCCTTGTCAGCTTAAATACATGTCAGGATATTTACCATCTGCAGCAACATCCCCCCTGCCTTCGAAGTTGTAAGAGTGTCTGCTGAGTGCATTTGTTTGTAATCAAGAGCCATTTGCTCTCTTCTTCTCACAACCTTAGAGTCTCTGTCTCTTTTAAATGAAAGTGAAAGGGGCATCCCAAGACATTTTCTTGCATTGGAAGATTCATTTCAGTACCAACACATCTAAAAGGGGATTTTAAAAATTTTCTTTTCTGAAAGCTGACATACTTGGTTTCCCTCTGCAGACCTCATTGGCAGTCTGGGACTATTCCAACTAATCAATAAATAAAGCCTAGTTAAGCCACATTTATTTCTAGAAGCAAATAGCAATCAGTGCATTACTGCTGGAGCTCAGGCCCTGTCCATCCATGGAATCAGTATACGAAAAAGCTTGGGACGTTGAGACTTCAGTCTGAAGAAAAACTGCAGCCTTGAAGGCAGGGAAATGGGCCAGATCACTTAGATTTATACGCATATCACCCTGCTTAATTACCTGGAGAATAAGCTCCACTCTGCATTTTACTTAAAATGCTGGGATACCTACTTCTTTGACGTATTATCTTTTACTAAGACTCTGTTGTTCTTGTTATTTGTCTTTAAATGACTTTAAAAATTTTTGTAATTACCTATCCTCCTATATCAGGAAATTTTATTTATTTTATCCCATTTAACTTAAACCTATACTGAATAAAAAAGAGTACAAGTTTTTGGTGGTGACAAGTTCTGAGATTATTATTCAATTTCACATTTATTAAAATGGTTGTTTACTTGTTTTATCATTTCACCTACATTCTAAGTACCTTAAAGTCATATAGCAGATCTCATTCAACTTCTACCATTAGAAACTTGCATGTTAGTACTTAGTAAATATTTCTTGATTGAATGAATGGACTGAAGACATAAGAATAATTTAAAGGTTCTTAGAAGTAGCTACCTAATTGTCATACTCTTTTTCCTTCAAATGTAATGTTATCAGATTTTAAATTTGATTTAATGGAATCAAGGGACAGAATAGTTGAATGAATATATGCAAACTTTCCCACTTATTTGGGCCTCACTTTCTTCATAAAAGAGGAGGGAAAAGTGAATTTGTGTGTGTCCTTTCCAGTTCTAAACTCTGGTGTATTTTCCTCTGAACAGTGTTGCAACAAATATTGCTTTATTCATAATGCAACCCCAGCATCCTTTGTTGTGATGGTACCAAGGGATATATCACTACAGGATCAAGTGTAGAGATAAAAGTGTTATAATAGAGCTGAAAAATGGATAATTATATTTTCTTTCTGTGAAATCCCAGAATCATTTGCCCTCATCTAAGCATCACCAAGAAGTACTAACAATCACCTAAGATTTCTTATGCAGCAATGTTTCTAGTAGAGTGTACAGAGCAGAATCTGGATTTTTTTTTAAAAAAAGAAGAAGATGCCTTCCTAGAAGTTGTCATTTAATAAGTGATAAAAAGAAATATTTATTTTTAACCTTTCATCATAGATTGCACATTGTATGAGGGCAAGAATAAATATGAATTGCTCACCACAGCATAGTTTCTGGAATATTTGATGTACTGTGTGTGTGTGTGTTTGTGTGTGTGTGTGTGTGTGTGTGTGTGTGTGATTTGAATAAATACTAAAACCCTGAGGTCAGTTTTTATTTACAATTTTAGGGAGGAAGATATTTTCAGATTCTTTCAAATCCTGTGAAATCTTTGTTGCTCTACCACTGAGCAGCATCCCTAACTCAATTTTACTTTTTAAGACAGTCTCACTGAGTTGCCAATCCCTCCCAAGTACCTGAGATGATAGGCAGCCAACAGATTTTTTCATATCTTTAAAGTCGTACTTACAGAACTTGCTGCTGTTAAGTATTATCATAAATATATGACTTCAGCTCCTAATATTGTGTGTCCACAAGCCAATGTGCAGCATCTGTGCAATTGTAAAACATTGTTCCAAATTGCTATGGAGAATGATTGCTTATTTCTTTAAGACACCCTCAGGACTTTTCTAATAGTGACTTTTGTATATATTATTGAACTATTTTTTTAAATCAACACATCAAACTTTCATTTTGAAAATCCAGCTAGACTTTCTTTCCACTTGAATAAAAACATAGATAAAAAAGTAACATGTAAACATATTTATTTTACTACATCACAAAAAAAATGGCAGTGAAATAACATGGGCCATGTTTTTGTAAAACCTCACTTTGACTTCAGTGTGAAGAATGTAGCAAAGGGGCAAACAAATGAGGGGCAAACAAATGAGCTCCAATAAGACACATAGATAATGTGGTGTGGGCATGTAGCAACTCAAAGAAGTGGAGGGGGAAGAAACAGGTACTTCTGAGAAATGTTGGGTTCCTAATTCTTTACATTTTCTGTTTATCAGTATGTGAAATAAGGTTTAAAATGTGGCTCAATGTAACTGGTTTGAGATTTATAAGGCAAGTAAAGTTCATTAAATTAGATTGATGAATTATTTATTAATTTAGACTTTTTAGATTAGATATTCAAATTCCTTAGTGTTTGGTTTTTGTCTATCCTTAGGATAAAGTCAAAAAGATGTACATAAGCCTTTGTTTCTTTTGTTGTTATTGTTTGGGGAGCAGTATTTCATTGTCTTTTAATTTGTTATTTTATTATAAAAGTATGTATTTGCTTTTCAGTAAACTTTTTTGTCTGTTAAAAAGCAGGGTTGATTTTTTTTCCTTACCACTCTTTGCCTAAGAAATATATGTTCTGGGTTTTATCTTGAGGTACAATTCTTTTTATTATTTATTACGAGAATCTTTGTCATTTAACAAAAGCACTATAGTGAATACTTTGTTTTTAGTGATATATTTAATTTTAGATGAGTTATAAATTTATGCTTTTTACTTTTTTCAATAACTTTCTACAATGGGCATGTTTTAATTTTTCTATTGATTTCTAAATATGTCAATAGTTATTTTTAAGTTTTTCTAAAGTATTGCTGAATTTATATATTCTGTCATAAAAAGGAAAAATGTACCTTTCATTTCTCTTCAAAGGTGAGGAATTAAAATACTCTATCAGTGGTTGTAAAGAAGCTTGATAACAGGATCTCTTGAAAAGGCTTGAAAAATTCCAATGCCCAGCTACATTGATTATTCATTGAATCAGAGACTTGAAGGTAGAACCCAGGCATGCACATTAAAACAGAATGAAAACTCCTCAAGTGATTCCAGTGTTCTGCTAAGGTTGAAATCCAGAACTCCACTCTTATCTTTGCTATACTTAATGCCCTCCTTCAAATCCTGTTCAAGCCTTTTGTTCCAGCTGTATTCTGCAACAAGTTACTCCAAAACTGAGTATTGTAATGCCGTAATGATTTTATTCTCTTTCAGGATGCTGTGAGTTATGAATATGGGCTGGAATCTATGGAGAGACAATTTCATTACATGTGACATTACAGAGACAACTCAGGGTTATTCTGCCACTACTAGTATCTTTTGGAGGATCAAGATAGCTTGATGCACACATGAAACATCTTGATGGGTGTGACTGGAATGCTAGAATCAATAGGGTTACATAACAGTGTACCTCATCCTGTCCTCCAGTATAGTTAACTTTTGTTTGTTTTTGGAATTATAGAATTATACAATATTCTTATCAGAGAAATTTAAGTATTTTGTTACATTTTTTAACAATATAAGAAAGTGTTTTATTTAAATGTTTATAGAATACTTCATTGAAACAATAATTCCCACATTTATACTCAGATGTTTTTTGTTTTTAATTTTCTAGTTATGGAATTTCTTTAAAGTATGTTTTTAATACTGCTTCTGTACTAACTGTTCATATTTCTTTCTCATGACATATATTATTTTTAAGAAGTACTTTAACTAAAATATTACCAACATAGGACACCATAAATATAAATTGCATTACAATTTCTATTTTCACAATGTGAATTATCAAAAGGAAATATACATCCATACAAAGACATGAGAAAAAGGTTCATACCATCTTGTGATTTTATAATCACCAAACTGGAAATTATTCAAAGATATCTCAGCACATAAAAGTATAACTGATTGTACTGCATCTTTATATACTATCATACATAGTATGAATATAAAATATACTAGTATACAATGTTCTAGGATGCAGCACACCATTTTGTGATAAAAACAATAAATTATTGTACATGCAAAAGTAGGAATGTGTCTTAAAACAATCATAGTTAAGAATCCAACAAAAATATGTGTATAGTGAATGATTGTATTTAGAAATTCAATTTCATTTCTACAGTGACAGAACTGATCAGTAGATGCTTATGTGGGAAATGGAGGGGAAGGGGAAGAAAGAGAAATATGTTCACCAACTTAACTGTAGTACTATTTTCTTTTTTTATATGTATGTCAAAATTAATTAAGTTGAACAATTTACTTATTCACATTTATTATATGTCAGTTACATCCCCAAAAAAGTGGCTTTGATATGTGCAGATCTGTAGAATGTGCATGCAGATGAAGATATAGTATCTTTTCTACACCAGAGAAGCCCCAATTATGCCTCCTCCTAGGGATTGTCTTCCCCTATAGTAACATTAAAATATTAAAATTAAGAGATCCTCAGGACCCGTGCAATAATGTTCCTGCTTTAAAACAAATGAATAATGAGAAAATGAGAAAGATGAGGGGCCAGAAAAAAATATTTAATAATGGCCTGAAGAAATCGCCAAATTTGGTGGAATCCAAGAATCTCTCGAATACAATAAATGTAAAGAAAACAATTCCCAGATAAATTATCATAAAACTACTGAAAATTAAGGATAAAGAAGAAAAATGGAAAACTTCTACAGCAAAACAACTTTCATACAGATTCTAAATGCCAGAGGTCAGTCGAACATGTCTTTAAAATGCTGAGAAAAAATATCTGTCAGTCTGAAATTCTAAACAAGAGGAGATATTCTTCAGAAATGGAGTCAAAATCAGGACATTTTTTGGTTAAAGGAAAATCAAATAATTTGTTGGTACCACTTCTGTTCTGGAAGAAATGCTGAAGGAATGTGTTCAGGTGGAAGGACAGTAAGGACAGAGGAAACCTGGATCTTCTCCAGTTAAGGAAGAACAAAAGAAATGGTAATGGGCTGGGTTAATACAAAAGACTATTTCTTTCTTATATTTCAAAGAGACTTGACTAAATAAAAGTGATAATACTTTTTTTGATGTGGTTGTTCATGAACATAGAAATGATACATACGACAGCTGTACACAAAGACCAGTGGGAGATATAAAAGGACACATGTTTGCAAAAGAGTGCAATATTAACTCTATATAATCTGTGGGTAATTCAGAATGTGTATTAAAATTCATATAGCAACCATTAATTAAATAACATAAAAACATATAACTCAAAAGCCAAAATAGATATTTAAATAAAGTAGTAAAAGAAGATGCCAATGTGGGAACAGAGAAACTAAAACAGAAGAAAAAATAGTCAGATATAATCAAACTATATTAACAACTATACATAAAAATATACAAATAATAAATAAATAAATAAATAAATGATTGAGAAGATGGGTTAAAAAATGACCTTCTTTAACTATAAAAATGAATACTCTGAAATTTAAGGAAGACTATTAGTTAGGACTATCATAATAAAATACCACAAACTGGTGGCTCTAACAATAGGAATTTATTGTCCTGTGGTTCCTGAGCAGGAAATTTTGAAACCCAACTGTTACCAGAGTTAATGTCTAAAGGCTTTGGGACAAGGATCTGTTACAGGTTTCTCCTTGGCTTGTAGATGGCCATCTTGACATTCAACTTTCATTCTCCCTGTATGTATCCTGCATTCAAGTTTCCCTTTCTGTAAGGACACCAGTCATTTTGGATTAGGGGCCTGCATTTCTCCAGTATGGCTTTATCTTAAATGTAACTGCATGATCCCATTTCTAAGTAAGGTCACATTTTAAAAATTCCATCTATTTCTTAAGATTTTCAACTGATCTATCCTAAGTTGTATTATACAATTAGAGAACCACAGATCTGCATTGCATTGTAATTGTCTTCTTGAGATTGGCCCCAAGGAATTATATTTAAGAACACTGACATTTGCCTATTTGAAAGAGATGATAAGAAATAGCATTATAGAACATGTCACCATGTTTATGTTTACTGTAAAACATTGGAGTATTGTTCATTATTTTATCCAGCTTCTTTATATAGACAAGGAGGAGAATTTTCTCCTCAAGCTTAGTAATAGGATTGATTGTTAAATCTGTAAAAAAAAAAAAAAAATGGTTTGCTTTTATCTTAAGAATCCTATGCACCTTGGATTTTTTGCCTCTTCATCAAAATCTCCTAGTACATTCAGAGCCACATTTGTTGCACACCTGAAGCAAGTCAAAATCCTACATTTTCACATTTAAAATTTATTTATTTTTAATGTTTGCATTTTAAGCCATTCAAATGATATTTAAAAACAATATTAATTTAAGTTTGAACTACCTGAATTTTTCAGAGTAAAGCATTTAAATTTTACACTATGTTTCACACTTTCTATTTTTTGGTATTTCTGTTGAAGTATACAAAAAGAAAGAGGACCCACAAGTTATCCTTCCTTACTGTTGTTGAAAAACAATATTTTTTTTAATTAAATGTGGTCATCTTAATAAACTCCGAGAAAGACCTTGCATTGATTAGGTTCAAAATTTTAAAAAAAAAAAGACAACAGAGATTCAGTAATATTTCTGAACACTTACAATGCTCCAAATATTTATTATAAACATTTTGTCATATTAACTTTTTGTAATAAGTAGGAGGGCTGGGGAGTGCATCTCAGTGGTCCAGTGCTTTCGTAGCATGTGTCAAGCTCTGGGTTTGAATCCCAGGATCATAAACAAGCAAAAACAAAGCAAAATATAAAACAGAGGATCGAGGTCTCCCTAGTACTGAGAAGCTTCTAGAAAAACCCACATAGCCGGTTAAGAGGCACAGCCAAATTTCAGCTCCAAGGACCATGACTCTAGGGCCCACACTGCCAGACACTGTGTGGGACTACCTTAATAGAATCACACATGCCCTTGCTTTGCATAGCTTTCATTTAGGATTTTCTGGAATAATGAAATATACTTAGAATATATTTTGATTTACTCAACCTCTCCTTACGGAATAATTTCCTTTTGCTTTTCTGTTACTATTTGTTTAAAGTATCTTTTCAAATTTATGAATATATATTCTATTGTATGATTACACGACAGTGTGTCAATTTATGTATCTGTTAGAGTCCAATCAGAGAAGCAGAACTGCTGAGTGGTCTAGACTAAGAAGCTGATGATTAGGGTTTATGTGAATATGCAAGATAGGGTGGGGGTGACCTAGTTATTCAGGCTGCTGCCCTATATCTAGTAGTAAGTCTGAGTCACTGGAGATCAGTCAACTTGTGGTTTTTGAATCAAAACATCCCAGGGCAAGGACAAAGACAAACTATACCCTGTGCCTGTCTTTCACGGTCTCCAATCTCAAAGCAGCAAGTCAGCTGAAGTGAAAAGCTGACAAACTTTGTCAAGGGGCTGCACATGAATTTGACTCAGGACTCAAGTTCAAGGAGAGGATCTGACAGGATCTGGAGAGACTGTGTGTACAAGTGCTGACCCACACGAGACAGAGGCAGAATGATGTGGCCCCTTTCTGTGTTTCTGGCATCCTTCGACAACCTTCAGATCTGCAACAAGAAGCTGGGTCTTTGTACTTTGGCCATGGTTTTGTTTCCCACTGCTCCCCACATGGAGCAAACCCAAAACTCGATTAAGTGACTCCTGGAAAACTAAAAAAAACTAATGGCAAAGCTATTTGGGGCCTTCCACAACTTTCATGTGACATGTTAATAAATAACACAAAATCCTCACAATATAATTTTGGATAAAGTATCTTACAGAATTTAATCAAGAAAAATGTTCTCTATTAGTGATTTAATTTGACTGGAACTATCAGAATGATTTAATTTCTTATACACAAGTATGGCTACTGTACAGTGTTTTTAGTACAATAGCTTGCAACAGAGCTGTTCTTTTAAAGATATTCCTGTTATTTATTAACAAAATAGCTATTCTGAAATATGACTATTCCCAGCCACTGTTGAAGATTATCTTCTCCATCTTTAGCAGATCATATATCTACTTACTTCTTATTTCCATCCTCAGGCTACATAGGAATAAAAATATCTTAGGCTTTGAGTCAAATTTGCATGCAAATCCTAGTTTTACCACTGGAGGAATAAACAACTTTTAAAACCAAATCATTCATCTGTAAAATGGAGAGCCTAATTGTACTTGGTTGACAGGATTGCAATAAATAATTGAAATAACTCAGAACAGTGTGTGACATATACTAATAGCTCAAAAGAATGTCTCTGATTCAAGAACTTTAAGCAGAATTAGAGACATATTGGACCAACATGTGTTGTTGAGAGTTTGCTTCTTTATCTTCTATCTACGGAATATCTAATAGAGAAGCAAATAATAATATTGGCCTTTTTTTTGTAATATTGACTTTTTCTAGGTCTTCAAAGTTATAAATCCTGAAAGGTTTACTGGGTAAAGATTAGAATTCTCATATTCTGGAAAACTAATATGCATAATCAAACACTTATGATAAATTATTCATGTGGGTTAATGTATTTGAAACTTTAATAAACGTGAAACTATCTACTTCTGTAGATGACTTATTTTAAATAGCAACACTGTACATATTTGAGCAGGCATTTTTTACTGAGATAGTTGATGAGGAAACAATATTTACTTTTATAGAGAAAATAATTTTCTAGATAAATAGAAATTAAAAATATCACTCTAACAGAGGCTGTTTTTAATTTCCTTGCTTCCTCATGGCTGTACCTGGTAACTCCTAAAGAAAATGTTTAATATGACACATAAAATTGCTTTAAAGTCAAGTGGCACAGGTGTTCACTATAAGCAGTATTTCTTTCAAAACAATCACTCTAAGAGGTATTTTTTCAGTGAGCTCATTCTTGTTTCACTTTGTAGTCACTTGAAGAATATTCTGGCAAGGTTGAAATACATGGAGGGCCCTTGAGTCTCATGAATTACCATAGTAAATCAACAGAAAGTTCTTTTTTTGGCCAGGTGTTTCCACAATTGTGAGCTGTGGGAGTGGGGTACCTATTGTGTTCAAGGGCCTTCATCATTGTCCCCATTGTAATGAAGCAAAGCCAAGGTAGCATATATGCTTCTCAATAACAAGGTGAACTTTACCAAAAGACAACTTGCATTTCATTTGTATTATATAAAACTAAGCCTTGAATTGGGACTTGTAGTTATTCAACTCATGGAAAATAATATTTCCAATTTCCAAATAATTGGTGAACACTTAATTTTGGTATATTTTATGTGACAAGTATACTTATCTATAAATCATAAAGAGGGTAAAAGTACAAATAGGTGACTATTCTTCAAAATGCTTTTACCAATCTTCTATATAGTTCATAAGACTTCTGTGAATTAAGCCAGTACCTTAATTTACAGAAGACATTTGTCTACAAAAAAATGTTCCCTAAAGTCACTCAGCCAAAAAGTGTCAAGGTGTTGGGGAATAAAACTGAACCACTTATTTTTGCACCTTCCAATATCACATAAATTCTGGCCACATATTCCTAAAAGACATTTCTTTTTTTTTATTATTGACATATAAATATTCAGGCTGTACAGGGTCTTTGGCTGGTATTGGTGTTTGTTAAAACAGTAGCACAATTTAGAATGACAAACACAGTGGAATGAGATAAAAGCAACAGAAATGATGCTTTTACAAATGTTTGAGATGACTTTTATAAAGTGAAGCAAGAATGAGTTCACTTATAAAAATATCTCTTAAAAATACCTTCACAACTCCCTATCTGTGGTTTCAAGGAACTGCAAGTTAGTTTTGTTTGTTTATTTATTGTTTTTGGAAATCAAATCAAATTTTCTAAACAAAATATTTAAATGCTCCTAGAAATTATGATAACATATTTTTAAAAATAGTAAAATCCATGCTAGGTTTGTAGCTCCGTGGTAGATTGCTTGCCCAGCACATATGAGATACTGGGTTTGATCCTCAGCACCACATAAAAATAAATAAATAAAATAAGGGCATTGTGTCAATCTATTATATATATATATATATATATATACATATATATATATATATGTGTGTGTGTGTGTGTGTGTGTGTGTGTGTGTGTGTGTATGTGTGTGTGTGTATATATATACATCTTTGGAAAAGCAAATACTCAGATTTTGCATTTTAAATTAAACACACATGGTTTATCAAATGTACGTCACCTGGTTTATTAAGTGCAGTAGTCTAGATATTGGGGCTTTAGGGCATATCCACAAGTAAGCCTAATAACTACAATTGGCACCTGGAATCACAATCAATGAATCTATATTCCCTGCCAGAGATGTGACAAAAACTCAGAGAGATTTTTTTTTCTATAAAAAACACTACAAATTAAAATGTTAAAATTAACATTGCCCATCCTTAAGGACCTTAAAGACAAGGACACTTTCCTTGAAAACTCAGAAAACCTAAGGCCTTTTCTTATATTCTATTGACTCATTGTTATTTTCTCCATGGCACATATGACCAGAAATGCAATAATGCACTATTGGTGTTAATTTCATGAGGTGTGTTTCATTATTAACTCTCATTGAAAAAAATCACATGAGCAGTTTCTGCCAACTTCACTATTGTGCTTGAAGTGCTCAGCACAATGTCTTAACTACAATTAAAGAAAAAAAATGAATGTTTGTGCAATGAAGAGTAAAGTAGTTAAAAATGCATACTACTCTTTTTGTAAAAAAAAAAAAAAAAAAAAAAACGGGAGGGGGGGGTGCACATCTATATCTTTAAAAAACTATATACCAGCATTTTGAGAGACTACTTCTGGGTTTTATAAGTTTAAAGGTGGTTTCATTTTGTTTTTTGTTCTTAACTATATTTGCAAATATTTTTATGGTTAACATTGTTTTCATCTGTGCTGCTATAACAAATACCATATACCACGTAACTTGTAAGGGACAGAAATTTATTCCTCACAGTTTTACAGGCTGGCAAGTTCAAAGTCTAGGTGCAGGAAGAGAGTCTTCTTCCTGTGTCCTCACATAGCAGAAGGAGCCAGTGCCATGTGTTTTCATGGCTGAGGGTATAAGGGCCAAAAGAGTATGAATATTGTGTCTCATATGGTAAAAGAGCAAAAGGATAAACCTATTGCCACAAGCCCTTTTGCAAGAGTCCCAATCCCATCCATGAGGTCTCTGCCTTCATGATACAGTCATCTTCTAAAGGCCATGCTGCTAAATGTTATCAAATTGGCCATTAGTTCGAATGTATAAATTATGAATGGTACATTCAGATGATGGCATGTATATAACATTTTTATTAAGAAGAAGTAATTCTAAAATGCATTTCTATATTTTGAAAATATCATCATGAATAAAAGGATCAAAGAAATTCAGTCAATGAGTGAAACAATTAGTTGGCTAATGAGAAAAAATAAATTAGATCTTCATATTAGATAGTACATGAAAATAAATTTCTCTCTCAATATGAATTTAAATGTAGAAAAAGAAATTAAGCAATCACTTAAAGGCACTAGTGAAAGAACTTTAGAGGTAAGGAGACAATGAAATCATAAACAAATTTTATAAAAATTACAAGAAAATGTTGGTAGATTTGGGCTCATTAGAAACTAAAGCACCCAGAAGAAACATCATAAAATCAATTGAAGGAACATTCCAGAATTTTTAATATTTAAAGAATTATTATAAAATGTAAGGAAAACAAATCTCTACTAGTTGCTTGTAAGAACATCTCACAAAAGAGTAAATTAAAGTGGCTAATGATCATGGAAGAACATTGATGCTCACTAGGAGTCAGATTCATATTATAACATCACTGTGATGCCATTCTATATTATTAAACTGGCATAGATAGTATCATTGAAGATTTATCCAAAATAGTGAACAATTGGACAACTAAAATGATCAATCATAGAGTAATGCTTACAGAATTCATTGTGTGCATCCTGACTAATTGTCATTACATAGGTATAAAATATTTTCAAATAATGTGGCAAAAACTCTGTAATAGACTAAAGTTGAAAAGTAAACTTAAAATTATTCATACTTAATAGCCCACATTATGTGGAAATATAGAATATATAAATAGGATTGAAAAATACACCAAGGCTGTTGGTTGTGGTTGTTTCTCTTGTGGCTGAGGCAGGCAGCACCAATAACACTGTGCTCTGACAGCCTGAGCTCACTGGACTGAGCACCTTGAGTGCACCATCTATCTAATTCTCATACGAATCCTAATAAGCAGGAACTGTTATTCTCTCCAGGTTATGGATGAGACTTAAAAATCTTAATTGACTTATTCAAGGTTACACATTTAATATGGAGTGAAACATGGATTCTTAATATTTCCAGAAAGAACAATATTGAAACATCTCTCTTATATGTCAATTAAAAAAAATCAAACACATAGAAACAGAATATAATAATCACTAGAGGTGGAGAAAAGGAAGGAAATGGTTAGATGTAGGTCAAAACTGTAGTTCTATAGGACAAATAAATATTAAGATAAAAAGTACAGAGGGAAGATTAGAGATGTTAGTATTAAATTTTATATTGCAAAGTTGATCAGCATAGCTTTTGGGTGCTTTTAATATATACACACACACACACACACACACACACACACACACACACACACACACATACACACAATATTGAATATGGAAGGTGATGGATATGTTAAACTGCTAACTTGCAGTAATCTTTTCACTACACATATGTGCATCAAAACATCAGGTTTTACACTTGACATTAAATCAATGCATTAAAAATTAGTTTTTTTCAATGTGCATTTTTAATTAAAATGAATAGTTTGCCATCACACAAGTACTGAACTTTTAATCATTATGTAATTTTGTTCTTTGACAAGTACTTTAAAATAAATACATAGTAAATATATTGGAATATTATTAATTAATATTAAATAATATGGTCATCATTATGAAAAACATATTCAATTAAAATCTGATGATATACTTTATAATATTTTCTAAATATATATTTAAAATTTTTAAATAATAAGATGGTTGAATTAATAGAATTTTATATTTATCCCAATTAGGGTAAGAAGATGTGTTTTTATAATTTTAAGACTGAAGATGAAAAAATCATTGAACAATGACACAATAAAATTTATATATCTCTGATTACATGTACAAATTAATTTCTTTGTATAAAATAATTCAGAAAAAATAAGATAATGATATATACTAATTTCATAAATGTAACAAGCCTATGTGTGAGTTCTAAAATATGTGAGGGTTAGATTTGGATCAAAGGTGTAAAAATCTCTAATCTATAAATGATAAAAAACAATCAATCATCCATTTATTCAATCATTCAAAAAAACATGATTAATATAAAAAAGTTCAATACTAAAAAATATTTTAAAATGTGTAACACACTAATAGATTAGCAAAATACTAATGAGTATAAATAGGAAATATTATATTACTCCTTTTATAGAAGAAAACTATTTTTAATTAATAGAAACAACATGGACAGGGGTGTTGGAAGCAAGTAAATTTCTACACTAATGGTGGCATTGTAAATTGGTGCAGTGCTTGGAATAAGCAAGTTGACAACTCATGACACAAGTAATAAAAATCATGATATTCTTTGACCTGGTAGTACTATTTTTAAAGAGCCTATCTCATGGCAATAATGAAAGACGACAGGAAAGCCTGTGAAAAAATGTTTATTGCTGCATTATATATTGGAACTTACACCAAAAAAAATGTTCAAATCACCAATTCTGAGAAAATTGTTAGGTAAAAAATTGTATGTGAATTGGAGGAAATATTATATTGCCTTCAGAATGACAAAAGTGAAAACTATGCACAAATCAAGTATAAATAAAATTGAAGAAAACTCTTACTGACTACAATCATGAAAGTTAAGTTGCATGATAATAATAGGCACAGTATATACCATAGACTTTGTATATAGAGATAGAAACTTGAATTTTCATAGTTTTTCGGATATGATTGTGCATAGAAACTATAACCCATTAGAAGTTGATATAAAAAATTGATTAGAATACAAATTTGAAATCTAACAGACTTTTGTGCAAATGCAAACTCTCTTTATATTAGTTTGTTTGCAGGAAGTTTCATTACCTCCCCATTAACATGAGGAATTAAAAGAGTAGTGGCACTTTGCTCACTCCCATGAGAATCAATAGTGAATTCACCAATGAGAGAAAATTTGATGACTTTCCAAAATTTAAATAAAAAATTTTGTTCATGACTTAGGTAACAATAAGTTTATGGTCAATTTTAATTTTATAAAATGATAGAGGGACTAAAATGAATTCTTTGAAAGGAATTAAAGTTGTAGAGTTAATCATGATTGAAAATAAGTGTATCAAGAATAAGAAAGATATGAGAAGGTAATATTCAGCCTCCTAGAAAATAATTTTCATTCTCATTTCTCTAAATAAACAGAACTCTGTGGAAAATATGTTGGATAACTAAATAATCAAATCTCTTTAAATAAACTGCTCAATTTCTTCCTTAACATTTTTCCTGCTTTACTGAAACTCAACTTTGATTCTCACATTCATTAATACCAACAGCAGCTGGAAAACACATGACTTGGAACACTAATGGTTTCAATGTGATTAATATGGTTTTATATTAGCTTGTTTGTTTCCCTACAAGATGAGGAACTCTGATATCCAGGAATGTGTATCTTAAGCAAACAGCACAGTGGCTCATATAACAGCTCAGTAAAGGGATATTGAGTTATCTGAGACTTCTGGATGTCATGTAGGTATTTGTTTGGTTGGTTATCACCATCTAAGAAAGGCACATCTCTGTTGTTCACAGTTAGTAAAACTTTCCTTGCACTTGTTTAACAGGATCATACATGGAGGCAGAAACTTATGAGCAAGAACCTTATGACAAAGGAGTCATTTTCATGTGATAGTAGACTTAAACCTTCAAAAGCAGCTTCCCAAAATAAGCAGGCAAAACTATTTCATGTAGAGAGACAATAATACTGGGTCTACCATAAGCAAAGCCTAGTGCTATGCCTGACTAATTTGTTTAGACTTGAAGAAATCAATACATTTATTTATTCCATGATTCTTCTTATTTGCCTCAAATTCAAAGAAAGTATGTAAGAAAAGGGCCTAACTTCTATGTGATCCATCAAATTGAAATAACAGAGTAAATGTAAAAAGTTACTATCATAATATGTATAAAATAAAGCCTAAATTGAAATATTATTTATTTAATTATTTTCAGTGTTTTTAACTAGAATTAGATCAACAAATTGTTCCAATATCCTTATTAAACAGTCTGATTTTTATTCTTCCCCAATTATATGCACCCAACGCAACATTCACCAAAGAGCTATTCATATTACATTTATTATTTTTGTTCTTTTCACATACTTATGACATTTATTTATAATAAACAATAAGAATAATTAAAAATATTTTCATAAGAAGTATCTGTATTCATATAAAGATTTTAGAGACTGATCCACCAATATTAGGGTTATTTTATGTATATTTATGTATGTGTATAATGTTATACAAATTGTTGCATCTCACAAAAAAAAAAATACCATGACATCCTTTCTGAGAAGACTGTACTCTCAAAAATACAAAAGATACATTTCCCAGTTACCATAGTCTCTATAGAAATTACACATGAATAATGCTATTAAATCTTATTTTTTTGCATTTTGCTTTTGATATGGCACATTATCATTCTCTGTATAGAACCACTTGCTCTAAACATGATCCCAACGTTTAATGAGTGATCAAAACTCTTCTGTGAGTTCGAGAATAAAGGGAAATGGGCTGGAAGATCATCAGCAAATAGTTTTATATTATTTCCAGTATTTTCTTCTAGTAAAAAGTATAAGTGGACTAGAAGTAAAACTCTTTCCATCTCTCCCTTTCTCTGTACACACACACACACACACACACACACACACATTTTCATTATTAAGTCAAAAACTTTGTACCTATATCTATATGTCATTTTCCCCTCTCAAGGCTCTATGTGTGAGGTAAATGATAAATGGCAAGTGAATTGTATTTGGTTCATTGAAAAGTTCTGGATTATTTTATGATCTTCAGGGAACAACTGAAGTAAATACTTGTTGTTGGAGAAAATTAGAAATAAAATTAAACTTCAAGTGTTTAATTCAATTAGAATAGCATGGAAGTAGACCAGAAATGATCTAATCAGTGAAAACACAGAGTAGTTTGAGAGAAATGAAGTACTGAGAGAGTGTGCAATATAATTGATTAATTTTATTTTATTGCACCTTGGTTATGAGTAGAAATCATATAGCATTAAGGTAATAGCAGAAAAATCAGTAGAGTATAGGGAAAGGAATGGAAGGGAGGAGGGAATGGAATGGAGAAGTACTTGGCGTTTAGAGGAAATTATATTCCATGCTTTTATAATTATGTCAAAATAAATCCCAATGTTATGTTTAAATAAAAAGAACCAATTTAAATTTTTGAGGCTATTTTGAATGGGGTAGTTTTCCTAATTTCTCTCTCAGTGGATTCATCAGTGACGTATAGAAATGCATTTGATTTATGGGTATTGATTTAATATTCTGCTACTTTGCTGAATTCATTTATTCTAGAAGTTTTATGGTGGAATTTTTTGGATCTTCTAAATATAGAATCATATCGTCAGCAAATAGTGATAGTTTGAGTTCTTCTTTTCCTCTTTATATCCCTTTAATTTCCACATTCACAATAGCCTCAAAAAAATAAAATACTTGAGGATCAATCTAACAAAAGAGGTGAAAGACCTCTATGATGAAAACCACAGAACATTAAAGAAAGAAATTGAAGAAGACCTTAGAAATTGAAAGATCTCCCATGTTCTTGGATAAGCAGAATTAACATTGTCAAAATGGCTATACTACCAGACGTGTTATACAGATTTAATGCAATTCCTATTAATCCCAATTACATTATTCATGGAAATAGAAAAAAGAAATCATGAAATTTATTTGGAAATAAGAGACACAGAATAGCCAAAGCAATCCTTAGCAAGAAAAATGAAGCAGGAGACATCACAATACTAGAAATTAAACAATATTACAGAGCAATAATAACAACAGCATGGTATTGGCACCAAGTAGACATGTAGACCAATGATACAGAATAGAGAACACAGAGATAAACCCCACATAAATATGGATATCTCATACTAGACAAAGTGGCCAAAAACATACCTTGGAGAAAACAACAGGTGCTGGGAAATCTGGAAATCCACAGGTAGCAAAATGAAATTAAACCCCTATCTCTCACCATGCATAAAATTCAATTCAAAATAAACAAAGCCTTAGACAAAAAACTGTGTCTAATGGAAGAAAAAATAGGCCCAAATCTTCATCATGTCAGTTTAGGACTTGACTTTCTTAACAAGTCCCCTAAAGTGCAAGAAGTAAAATTAAGAAACAATAAATGAGATGGATTCTAACTTAAAAGCTTTTTATTTTTCCCAGCAAAAGAAAGAATGAAGAACATGAAGAAAGAGTCTACATAATGGGAGAAATACTTTACCACATGTAACTCAGAGCACTAATCTCCAGGATACATAAAAAACTCAAAAAATTTAACACCAAACCCACAAATAACCTAGTCAATTAATGGGCTAAGGAACTGAACAGGCACTAAACAGAAGAAGAAATACACTCACTCAACAAATATATGGAACATGTTCACCATTTCTAGCAATTACAGAAATGCAAATCAAAACTACTCTAAGATTTCATCTCACTCCAGTCACAATGGCTGATATTAAGAATACAAACAACAATAAGCATTAGTAAGGATGTGGGGGAAAAGGTACACTCATACTTTGCTGGTGGGATGACAAATTGGGGTGACTACTCAGAAAAGCAGTATAAAGATTCCTGAGATAACTTGGAATGAACCCTCCATTTGACCCAGCTATCCTACTCCTTGATCTATATCCAAAGGACTTAAAATCAGCATACTACAGTGATGCAGCCACATCAATGTTTATAGCAGCTCAATTTACAATAGTTAAACTATGAAGCCAACCTAGATGCTCTTCAACAGATGAATGTGCAAATAAAATGTGGTGTATAAACATAATAGAATATTACTCAGCCTTTAAGATGAAAGAAATTATGGCCTTTGCAGGTAAATGGATGAAACTGGAGAATATCATGCTAAGCAAAATAAGCCAAACCCAAACACCAAAGGCCAAATGTGTTCTCTGATAAGCAGATGCTGACCCATAATGGGGGAGTGTAGGAAGAATGAAGAAACTTTGAACTGGGCTGAGGGTATGTGTATGTGGCGGGGGAGATGGTGAAATGAGTTGGACATTATCCTATTTGCATGTATAATTGTGCAAAATATATGACTTTATACCATGTACAGCCAGAGGAATGAGAAGTTTTGCTCCATTTGTGTACAATATGTCAAAATGCATTCTGCTGTCATGTATAACTAATTTGAAAAAATTAAAAAGTTTTTATAAAAGAACCAATTAAAACAAAATAAATGGTATATCATTATGTTGACCTATAAAAAGATCTGATAGGTTGATGTGCACACAAATGAACATATAACTCATTTGCCACAAATTTGGGGATGGATTTTATTAGTATATATCCAGAGGAAAAAGTAACAGCAAGGGAGGTAGTATACACAGAACCAACTACACAATGAGCATATGTACCTTTTCAATAAATGTGAAGATGTGCCCTGATCTTTGGTTAATCTGAACCTTTGGACATTCAGTATCCTTTCTCTATGCCATTCTTCTTTTTCTATTTGACTCCAATTGATTCTTGATATTTCATTATAGGTATTATCATATTTTTTATTCTGGGCTCTAATAGAACTTTCTGCTCATATTTATTAAACATGCATTTTCCTGAGTCATGATTTCTTTTTCTTTTTTTGAAGGGGTACTGGGGATTGAACTCACAGGCAATTGAACATTGAGCTACCTCCCCAGCCCTATTTTGTATTTTATTTAGAGACAGGGTCTCACTGAGTTCCTTAGTGCTTAGCTTGTGCTGAGGCTGGCTTTGAAATCATTATCCTCCTGTCTCAGCCTTCCAAGCTGCTGGGATTACATGGACCACCAGCACAGTATCATTCTAAACTGTTTGAAGCATTATATCTAAAGCTCCAAAATTGTCTTCTCTTCCATTGTAATCCATGTGCTTTCACTGATAGCCCTGACCTACATGTGTCAATTTACTACAGAGATGTGGTGGCTGAACAACGGAAATGTATTGTCATATATGTGGAGGCCAGAAGTTCTAGATCAAGCTCTTGGCAGGTGTGGCTCCTTCTGGGAACAATGAGGGAAGAATCTGTTCCGGGTCTTCTTCTTGGCTTCTATGTTGTCATCTTCATTCTTGACTAGTTCCCATACTGAACTGTTACATTGTCTTTGCTCTGTACAGAAATAATTCTGCATCCAAATTTTCTTTTTCTATAAGAATATCAGCAATCTTAGATTAGGTCAACCTTAATGAGCATGCATTAATTACGCATGTAAAGATTCTATTTCCAAAATATATCACATAATGAAGTACTAGGGATTAAAAATTCAATAAATGAAATTTGGTGGGACACAACTCAGTTCATAACAAAATAGTAGATATTTGTCAAATAATTAGTGCATGAATGATTTACAGCACTTTACCAAATTTGCTTTAATTGTCCTGATATATTTTCCTAAAAAGTCTGTGGGTTCCTCTAGGGCAAAATTTATATTTCATCTGTGCTTGAATCTGCAGTGCTTAGCAAAAAGACTAACACATAGTTGGTGCACAAATGCTTTGTTAAAGGAGAGACAAATTGCAAATAATGCAGAAGTATTTTGTATAAAAATACCTCTCAAAGAATTTTTTATGGGTCTTGGCTAATGCTGTGTTCATGGTTTTTGCTGAACACTACACATTGTGCAGTCCCTGGAGTTTAAATGCCTTACGCAATTTGAAAAAGATACTATATGTCATTCAGAGCCTGAAAGTCTAAATATTTCCATGACCCTAATACTTGTTGTCTCATTAAGGATGAGCTCTCATCTTTACTTTCGTTGTCTTAGTTACACATAGTGTTCCTTCCCCCTGATTTATCAAAATACAATGCTAATAGTAAAATGCAAATTGACTTTCTATGGAGCTTGTCAGAAAGATACAGAAGTGTCTTTAGGGTGTAAAAAGCAAAATAATAATAAAATAAAAAGCAAAAATGGAAAGTCTGGGTGTAGGGATGCCACAGAGGAAGATCTTCAGATTCCAGTGTTGTTGTCTGGTTCAGTATGACCACTCCATTATCATCAGGACGAGGAAGGAGAGTAGAAAATTAATTAGTTTCACAGTTTCTCTAATTTAGCGTGTATAATCAGCACCAGTGGTAATAAAAATAGAGACAAAGCTGCTCTCTGAAGAAATTCATGAACCTAAAGCAATCTAATAAGATGAACATGGGCTAATTCTATTTATTGGAAGGAAGACAGCCAGGCTGAGTAACAGCCTGGGTGATCTAAAGGATGGGAAGTGAGTCCCCATTTTTATCTCAAGCTAACAAATCCCATTCAAATAGCATTCACTAAGGACTTTTATAGACATTTTCTGCTTACTTGTTTGGCACAGTCTCACTATTGAGTTCATTTCTGAGTGACTCGGAATTGTAGCCAAAGGTAGGAAAAAATACACAAATATGTTATAAAGAAGAATCCAGATAAATAAAGTACTCATGAAATTCCTTATGAAGAGACTTTAATTATAAGAAAAAAAAAGACTTTTGGATTTACCAATGAGTCACCACTTTTACCACTCTTCATTATTTTGTGTAGCTCCCCTGTCCTCCCAGCTTCCCTTCAACATGTATTGTAGCACAGGTCTGCTGGTGATGAGCTTGTTCCATATTCATGAAAAAGTTTAAAGTCTTCTTCTAAGATCACCTCCAGTTTTAAGTAATATGTCTGTAATATGCTTTTATGGAGTATTCTTCATATTCCTTGTGCTTTTTGTTGGTTTGGTTTCTTGAAACTTTCAGTTTATGATTTACAATAGATTTGTAAAATTTCCACCTATTTTTAATTTGTCATTATGATACATAATAGTGGAATCCATTTTACCATATCTGAATATGCACATATTATTAATTTCATTATCCAGTAACTATTATTCATTTACATGTTTTTGCCCCTTTCTATCCTTGATCCTTTGTTTCAATAATCTAATACATATACATATACATATATACATCTATATCTATATATTCTCAATGTGTGTATACGTATATATGTGTATTAGGATCATGTAATTTGTCCCACTTTAACTGCCCCACAAATAGCTGATCATTTTTCTTTCTTCTTTGCTTCATCTTTGTGATTTCTTTTAGAAAATAATTTTTTGCTATACCTTTTCTTTACTGCAGTTTTCTTTTGTAATGTGTAACCTGCTATTAATCTCATCCAGTGAATTTTTTATCTCAAAAATTAAATTCCATTTCCTGAGATATGGTTTGGATTTTAAAAAAATACCTTTCATGCCATGTGTTAATATACGCACTCTGTCATTTGGATTCTTGAACAAATGTAATACACTTATAGTGACTATTTTAATATCCTATTCTACCAATCCTTTCATCTGTGTCATATGTGGGAAGGTTGCAATTGATTGATTTTCCTCCTAACTATATGCCCTATTTTCATGCTTCTTTGCATATCTGGCAATTTTTAATTCATGTGAAATATTATAACTTTTAAATTATTGGTAGCTAGTCCTTTTTGTATTTCTATAAATACTCCTGAATTTTTAAATCAGGGATACAGTTCAGTTACTTGGAAACAGATCTTTTCTGGTATTGTCTTTTAGTTTTATACTGAGAATTGAAGGAACATTTTATTCTAGCACTACTGAGGCAAAACTTTTCGAAGTACTATAACTATGTCTCAGGAATTTTGGGATTTTGATAGTATAGCTTGTTTGAGCGGGCACTGTTTCTAAAGTGCAGGCCTTTGAAACTGTATTATTTACTCCTTCCAAGAGGTTATTTCCTGGGTAGCTTCCTCATGTGAATGCATTGACAAGTACTCTGCTGCAGACTCAAAGGAGATCTTCTGCAGATCTCCAGTGCTCACTTTCCATACAGCTTTTCCTCTGTTACTCTCCTGGTGTGCTTGGTCTCCCTGCACTACTAGCTCAATTTCAACTCAGGGAAGCTGACTTTTGGGCTGCAATTGGGTTCTCCTTCTCTGTGTCATTGAAAACTTTATATGGTAAGTTAGGGCAGTCTTAAGGTTTACCTTTTCTGTCTCGTACCTCTCAGGGGTTGGTACCTCTTGTTTTCTTATACCTAATGAATTAAAATACATTGTTCCATGTATTTAGTCTTGTTTTTAATTTGTTTCTAGTAGAAGAATGAATCAGATATTTTATTTCAATCTTGGCCTGAAGCAAAAACCAGACTGAAATTTTATGTAGGTATTCAGTAGTTACATGAGAGATAAGTAGAATTTTCATGAAAAGACTAAAAATTACATGCAATTATATAATAAAATGTAGCTCATGTAGGAAAAATCTACTCCTTGTGAGCCTGTTTCATGCCAATGATGTTAATATTGAGGTCATCACATAACATGTAAGTTATCTCAGTGCCCGTTGCACTCACAAATTTAAATATTTCATCATAACTTATTTTTCTTTCATATTCTCCTTCCTACACAAGGAGAATTTAGTTATTGCTAGATTGGTTCATATAGGGTCTGTATCATATAAAAGTCAAACAAATTTATGTAAACAGCAAATATTTATTAAGTGGCCATTCTGAGCTAAGCATAATTCTGAAAAATGTGAGATACATCAAGTGTCCTCAAGGAATTTTTATTCAATAAGAGGAAATTAATATTAATCAATTAAAATAGAAAATAAAGAAAGTGCATAATGTGGTGCAAAAAAATGTGTATGTCAGAAGGAAAATAAAAGCCAGGAAGGGTAAGTCAATATCTGAGGAAGAGGAGAAGCACAAAAGAGACAGTGAGAGTTTTAGAGATGTGTTATGAGGGAAGCTCTCGGGCATTGTGACATGTGAGCAATTTGTGGAGGAGACAAAAGGAGCTGTCATGAAAAGCCTACTGAATATCAGGAACTGGATTGCCTTAAATTTTCTCTGAGAGATTTAAATAGATATTGCAATTGTTTTATGATCTTTGAAATGCTGGAATAATCTTCCTTAAAAGTTATCTCATGTTGATTTCCAGGAAAATGCATGACCTTAGCTCATATAAAGGTTTGTTAAACATTGCTATCATTCTTGCCATTTAAGAAATATGTTACTTATGTTTTCGAGATGAGGGATATAAAGGTCAAAGATTTTAAGAACTTGCCCAACTAATAAGTGATAGGCATAACTGCAGTACCAGTTGACCTGTTTCAAAAGCCTCTGCTATTTTTCTTAGGAAAAACTTTTCTTTGATCTTACTTATGATATAATGAGGATGTATGGAGAAGTGCTCAAATACTGTTTCCATAAATTTTGGTCTAATTATTTCTCAGAGGATTCTGTAGAAAATTTTCATATCTATGGCAATACCTACAAATCTCTGAGAAATCTTTTGTTTTATAGCAAATTCAGCCCATAGTAGTATTTTCTATGTAAATCTACTGGAATACAACTATAACCATTATTTTCTTGTCCATGGCTCTTTTCCATCTACAATAGCCCAGATGAGTTCTTATGAAGAGATCCCTTATCTTGTAAACCTAAAATATTTACCGTCTGCCTCTTTACAGAAAAAAGTTGTCAGCCTCTGAATAGAGGATATTACTTCTGAAAAGTCATAGTGCTTCTCAATTTTAGGCCTGCAGACTGCTGATTCTGGAGTCTGGGGGATTAATTAGTCATTTCCTTACTGATACAGATTGAGAAGTACAAATCCTTGGCTCCCCTTCCCAGGTGAGAGTTGCCACCCTGAGGAAATGCCCTGCAGCCTTCTCCTTGAGAAATCACTAGTTAGCCAGCTGCCCAATTACTACCCAGTCTCCTCTAACCTACTGAGAGGAGCGTGAGGAGGCAGAGCCCTGAGAGTCATTGTTACTGTTCTTTTCTCAGTGTCTAGAATATTTACCCATGTGGTATTGTCCATTTAAAGGTATTTAAAGGTATTTAAATGGACAATACCACATTTATCAACATATCTATAAGAAACAGGATTATTAATATTGTTTGAAAACAATCTCTTATCTGTTTATGCTGCATTGCTGAATATAGTCCTCCTCTATCTGCTTATAAATAAAGCATCTGTATATGGAACAAAATGAAATTTTTGTTGTCTTTTTGGAATTTAAAATAATACAAACTGATTTTTTAAAAATTTTATGTCATTATGATATTTAGAAAATCCCATTCCAGGAAAAGGCATTGGATTTTGATTAAAAATTAACCTTCTATTGTCAATGAATTTTAGACTTAAACAAAAGTGGCAAAATTATACATAACATTGTGTTTACGTCCCCAGGTTCCCCTGACATTAAGATCTTCTATAGATATCATACAATTAGGAAGACTAAGATATTATGACCTGTATAATGCTATTAATGTCATAAATACCTTTAATTCCACTCTTTTCAATTAAACTATTCTCATTTTGTTCCAGGATCCCATCCTGGGTTTTATATGCTCCAATCTGTAACAGTTTCTCAGTCTTTCCATATGTTTCATGATTTTAACATTTTTGAAGAGCGCTGCTCAGTTATTTTGACAAAGATTTATTTGTTTTCTTTTGCATGTGACAAAATAAAATGATAGAACCTCATATTCTCAAACTAGTCAAATAAATAACTTGCATGTCTTTGGAGAGCTCCCATAGCAAATAGCTAATATCACAAGTCCACAGGTTATCTGTATCTGTAGGCCATTCTCCCAGAGTACAGCACAACTAGGAGGATATTAGAAAACTGATGTTCTTTCTAGTATTTACTATGACATATTTTGCAGAATATTCAGACTGATGGATGATCATTTCTGGGTTATTTTGTACTTGAATTCAACAACTTAATACTTATCTGAATAAAAATGTTCTCCTAAAATTGAAATATAATAATCTAATCAAAGAAATTTTTATTTGAAAAGAATTTTGAAAATGAATATGAAAATAACCATGTTTACAAGCTCAAAAAATGACCCATCTTGTTAGGTTTATTACTCCTGTGCAAATGATGAAGTTATCCAAACTATTATCCTTTTAAGAATTTTGCAGTTTTAAAAACAGCAATAATGATGAAGTACAGAGAGGTTTCAACAAGGCACTATAATCACATAACCATTGAGATGGGAAGTGATTGCCTGTTATACAAAAAATAATAGCCATAAAATTTAAAAATAGCAATACATCAGGGAATGATGATTTTATAGAAAACAGAGTATTAGAATAGTATGCTCAGGAACCTTTCTCCTTAATGTAGTATAGTTATTCACCCCTTGTCCAATTTATTTTAAGTCTGAAACTACAGGGGTTTTTTTTCCAGCCTGATATAAAATAAATTTTTGCCTGAGAGACTCTATTTGCCGAGTAACAAACAGATTTGCATTTTGTGCAATTAATCTTACCTGTCAGGTGGCTGAATTCATTAATCATTCATTTTTCTACTTGAGTGCTGGACTTCAAATTAACAGAAAATCACCAGGATGAAGTCAAGTCTCCTTATTAATTTGAATTTTAGGAGTCTGAACAGAGAGGCAATGGAAGGATGGCAGGAAAGAGAGATGTTCTGAAGAAGTTATTTTTAAAAAAAAATATGTATTTTTTTAGTTGTAGTTGGACAAAATAGCTTTATTTTATTTATTTATTTTTATGTGGTGCTGAGGATCAAACCCAGGGCCTCGCACATGCAAGGCAAGCACTCTGCAGCTGAGCCACAACCAGAGCCCAAGAAAAAAAGTTATTTTTATCCCACTCTCCCTAGTCTTGTGAGAGAATGAAGTCTTTTTCTCTTGATGACCTATTTCCCTCAAGTGGTTGACAAATATGGCTCTTTCCTTCTCCATTTCCAAATACTAATTTAAAGAGGCCTGATGGAATCTAAAAAGGAGAATCAAAGTAGGCTAAAGGAACACACAGGGGATTATGAAGAAAATCAGAGAGTTCTAGTCAAATGGAGGTGGTAGAGATATGAGAGGTTCATGCTATCCAGAATCATTTAAGAGAAGGTAATAAGGATATGGTCAGAGATCTAGGTGAAAAATATGAGTTCCGTTGAACTTGTATATATGTGTTTGCAGAATTACAGCAGTTTGCTTACTACTTAGTGCAATAGTCAAAATGCCCCAATTTCATGTCAATACACTTCAAATGAGATATGATAAAATTTATGCCAAAATGCCTTTATGACAGTAGAATAGAATATGCCTAGAAGATAAAATAAACTTTAAAAAAATCCCACACCTAAGTGAGAAATCTTTAAGATTGAGAAGTCTATGAAAAAGTTACGTTTTTCCAAATATTTTAAAATCTGGTTCTTTGTGAAGGACTTGAGATATTTGGGAATTTTTTTTTTACCTCAGTTATTCAGAAAATGCTTTTATAATAATTGACTTAAAGTAGTTATTTTCGTAGCAAAAATCTAAATTAAAGAAAAAAAATTTCTTTGTAGGTCAGAATGCCATTTTGGAATCTGGAGGCAAAGATTAAAAATCTTTGCATATTTTAATAAAATTAGATAGTCAAATGGCTTTAGGAAAATTCTTAGATTTTCTAAAATTATATGTTAGAAATAAAGACTATATTAAGGGCTTTAGTCACATTTCCTATAAATGTGACTAAACTCTGATACTTTCAGTTGGCCTTTATGATCCCTCTTATCTATCACCAATACACATTTAAGTTTATTCAAAGTGACTGAGAAAGTTCTTCAGTTTCTTAATAACAGGTAATCAATCACAGCTTTCTGATCTTTCTTTAAATTTTAGCTGTGATATATCTAGCTATTAGGTTTTGCTAGTAAAAGGCAGACCACAAAAAAAAAAAATTCCTAAGTCAGGGCCTATCCTATATAAAATGAGTTACCTAACTGGAATCCATAAAATGATTCCATGAATAAACAAAAACAATGATCTTATCAGTTTTCCTCTTTTTAGACTTCCTATACTCTTGCTGTATATAGTCAAGAAAGGCCACAAAGTCATTTTCTGATTAAATATTGAAATTTTCAGACTTCTTCATAATGCAATTATTATTTGAAGAAGCTTATTGTATGGTCTGATATGCAAGGGTTTGTTGATTCAAATATCAATGTAAGTATTATAATCACGAGCAAAGTGAGAATATTAATGTAAGAGAAATTAAAATGGATAGAGAATGCTAAATAGTTCTGTAATTCCAAGGAATATTAGAGCTAAGTGCATAAAAACTAGAGCAAAATGACATACCCCTAATGTGATGCATTCATGAAGCTGAGTCATTGAGATTTTCTGTTATGTGATACTTTGAGATTTTGTTTCTTCTTCCAGGAAGGCAAAAACCAATATAATACAGCTGTTCATTTTCAGTAGTCCCCATAATCTCAATAGTTCCAAGATTGACTGATAGTTCAAGTCCAAATTTCCTCTGATACTTAGAGCAAGCTTGCATCATGAGCTCCTGTGAGGTAATTTACAAGTATCCAATACAGAGTAACCATTTTTGTGATCCCACAAAAATGGGATCAAAGCAAGACTGAAATCCAGCTAGACAAAAAAGTCCTATAGTTCCACATCTGGGATCTAGGGCACATTGCATGGTGAGGTTCAGTCCAAAGGGCTTGTGTAGCTCTGTCCCTGTGGCTTTGTTGGCTGAAGCCGAAGTGGCCTTTCTGTTGGCTTTTCTCTGCTGAATTACTGCAGCTTTCCTAGAACCATGTCCCACATTACTGGCATTTCTTAATCTTGGGGGTTTCTACTGCTATTTTGGCTTCCTCCTCACATTTCCATGCATCACCCTCTCAAGGAGTATCTGCAGGGACTCTGAACCTGCTGCAATTTGCTGGCCCTTCCAGGCTTTCCAAAAGAATCTCAGTGGAAACCTCCATGATCCCTTAAATCCAGCCTACTGCATTCTTGCAAAACAAGCACCACAGGGTTGATGCCAAAGATTGCTGCCATTTTGAGCAGTAACCAAGATTCCAGGGATACTTTTGCAGCATCCTCTGAGTCACTGGGTACTTGAACATGTTGAAAAACTTGCTAGGTCCTCTTGAAGGGTACTCCACTGGTCTCTTCTCTAGAGAATTTTAACTTTTACTTCCTTGAGTCTGAAATGGATATGATCTTTCAATTCCTGAGATGCCCGAAAGCCATCTTTCTTATAGTCTCTTGGCAAATAACTGAACATTTCTTTAGTGGCAATAATGTCCTTTTTTTTTTTTTTTTTTTTTGATGCTGAGGATTGAACCCAGGGCCTTGTGCATGCAAGGCAAGCACTCTACCAACTGAGCTGTATCCCCAGCCCATGTTGATAATGTCTTTAACAATAGCAAATTCTTTAGCCCCAATTTTAATCCTGTCTTTCAAGTCCAAGGTTTCAAATCTTTGTGCTCTGCTTTTTACTCCTAAATATCATAATAAACTTGGCTAAAAGCCACCAGCAAAACGCATGCCTCTTTCTTAATGCTATACTTTCTAGAAATTTCTTAGACCAGATGAAGAAGTCTATCACTTTTAAAATAAGCCTAAGAAAAAGTCTCAGGACAGGTGCAAAATTCAGACACCTTCTCAGCCAGAACATAACATGAATGGCTTCTAGTCAAATTACCAGTGTCCTCCTTTTCCTCTAAAACCTCTTGAGCCCAGTCTTTACTTTGCATAGTCCTATTGGCATTCTGGTCTTCTGAGCTCCCACCAGAATCAGCTATTAAGCTCTGCTTACAACAATCTAAAGCATTTCCCACTTTTACTGCTACACATCTCAAAATTCTTCCCACCAATTCCAAAATGCTCCAAAAGCCTCTGAACCATATGGTCAGGTTAGTCACAGCACTAACCCCACTTTTGATACAAATTTCTGTTTTAATCAGCTTTTTTGCTGCCCTGACTAAAATACCTGACAAGATCAATTAGAAATGGAAAATTTATTTGAGGGTTCATGGTTTCAGAGATCCCTTTCCAAAGGCAATTCTATTCCTCAGGGTTACAGGTGAGGAACGATATGGTGGAAGAATATGGCAGAGGGAAGCAGCTCACATGAATGACCAGGGCACAGAAATTGCACTCACCTTATACAAAATACTTACCCCAAATGCAAGCCCCCAATGATCTGCCTCCTTCAGCCATATCCTATCCTCCTTTAGTTATCACTCAGTTAATCTCCATCAAAGGATTAATTCACTAATTATATTAAGGCTCTCAGAACCTAATCATTTACCTTCTAAACTTTCTTCCATTGTCTCACATGTCAGCTTTTGGGGGACATCTCTCAACCAAATATCCATAAAAGATGAAGAAATGGGAGGAGGAAAATAGTAGAAGGAGGCCTATTGAGAGACCAAAATTTGGTTTGAGGGAGCTATAAATCATACAAAAGATGAATTTAAAAGTATAATAAAAACTGGACATAGTGATGCACATCTGTAATTCCAGTAAATTCAGAGACAGGCTGGAAGTTCATGAGTTAGAGACCAGCCTCAGGAACTTTGCAGGAACTTGTTTCAAAATAAAAATTTTAAAAGGCTGGGGCTATAACTCATTGGTATCATACCCCTGGGTTGAATTCTTAATTAGCAATTATATAAGAAACAAATAGATTGTCAGAAAATATTTAGGATGGTAAATGGGAATTTGAGTCCATCAACACACCCTGAGCAATTCTAATATTTATTTTCTTGTGTTGAATAGAAGTAGCAAATCAGTTAGAAATTAACCAAGAGAAGGAATGGAGGAAAACTAAGTTGCAATGCATTGCTATGGATGCCAGATAGGATCAGGAAGTTTAATTGAACTTTTCAACAAGGAACTCAGGAGCCTGCATCATGAGGTAGCTGATTGGAGGGTAATAGAGAAGTAAGCCAGGAGTATCTGGATATTGCTACACCAAGGCCATAGAAATTTCATCTTGACTCTTCCAATGAGCAAGAGTGTAAATCAGAAAGGAAATCATCCCCTTCATAAATGTTGCAGAATAGATCCAACGACTGGAACAACAGGCTTTATAGGATCAAGGACTTCCCCCATTTTATTTTTTTTTCCTTGTCATTTAGACTCATGTGTGTTTATTAAAAGAGAAAAAAAAATATTTTCTTCTTGTGTATTCTGTAGAGTGTTTTGTTGGAGCTGGAAAGGGGACATGGCCTATGAAATGTCTGTTAAATCCCAGTAGAAAGTTAACTGTATTTTTTTTTTGGTCTGATGTTTATGATGTTCCATTTGTCCATCTACTTTTCAACTGTGGAGAAAAGAATATGCCTCATTTCCTCCCTTTATTGTTTCAGGAGGATGAATGGTATTGTAGTGACTACTGTCCTCCAAGTTAATGAAGCACATAATATGAGTTCAAGAAAAACTACCTACTGCCCAGTCTTCCAAAGTAGGAATAGGTTCCTGAGCACTTATAGTTGACTGGATTGTCACTGTTTTGAAGGCAAGGCAGGGTCACAAAACCTTTGGGTAAACAAATTGAAAACAGAAAAATGAATTCTGTAGGATATAAAACCAAATCAGAAATAGCACTACAATAACACTAAAACATAGTTCATACAAAAGTATGCACACAAAATTGTAAGTAAAGATGTGAAAATTTTAGGACATATATTTTACAGTCATGGTTCATGCATGGTTTTTTAAGTCTGAAGAAACAGTTTTCTCCTTATCCTTTCCTATTTGGCAGAATCATTATGGTTGCATCATGTTGCCAAATGTTTCTCTTACCTTCATTGATGCTTTATTTATGCCATGTCTACTTTTAAATTTTAGCTGATTTCTGGACATTTGCTTTCAAAAGATTAACATTTCACAACCTCTACTGCCCTAGCCTGGGGCATCCAATGCTCCTGTACCATCCCTTCTCTTTTGAGAAGCCCTACTTGGACCTAGGTCTAAACAGGGGCACACATGCAGAAGCTTTGGAAGCACTTTGTTCTTATGTATTTTCAACTAAGGGAATCTCACCCCCAAATTGTATCAGAACTTTCCACTCCCCCCTATTCATGAAAAGAGGACAATAATAGTTCTAAATATCCCACACAATTCTTGTGATATTTTAATGATTTTTATGAAAACAGTTTTTAAACTACAAGAAAATAATCATTTTCATTTATTGCTATTAGAATAAATATCTCTTACATTTATAATATGAACCTAGCATGAAATGAAGGACATGATTGTGTAAAGACTCAGCGGAATTTGAACACTTTCTCCAAATTCAAGTCATATGCACCATGGAAAGTTAGAGACTTGGTTTCCCAACTTGTGATTAGGATAGTATTTTTCTTCCCCATAAGACTTCTGAGGTGTTTAAATGAGACTAGACATGAAAACTTTCTAAATCTACAAAATGCACGCATTAGTCACTTGATCAAATTCATACATGCAGGCCCCATTGTATAAGATAGTTCACTGTTGAAACCAGAAAATTACCCTTTAATGTATTAAATTGATTTTAGGTATGATCCCATTGGAAACAATGAAACTCTACTGTCTACTAAGGAAAAATATTGAACCTTTGTTCTACTAATATAAGGGCACATTCATTCTAAAGAGATATCTTTAGAAAGGTACTATACTTTAAACAATGTTAAAAGAATAAATTATATTCAGTAGAAAGTCAATCAGTGAGATATGCTTAGGGTAATTTATCCACACCCCTCAAAGGACAAGTGTAGGCACTTCCTTTCTATTTGAAAGTGATGATTTTAGAAAATCAAGTATATATGCCTCAGCCTATTTTTTAAAGCAGTATATTTTCCCTCTGCTATAGCTGGAAAAGTGACAAGGAGTCACTTTGGCCAAAAACACTGTCAAGGCATGGAAACTATTCCTTCAATCTTTTTAAAAAATATCTTTTTTATTTTATTTTATTTTTTTATGTGGTGCTGAGGATCGAACTCAGGGCCTTGCACTTGCTAGGCGACTGCTTCACCACTGAGCCACAACCCCAGCCCTTCCTTCAATCTTTTATACACACACACACACACACACACACACACACACACACACACATACATGCATGGAAAGAAAAAAAAATAACAGAGGTGTTTTATTTTCCAGAGAATGACTCTTGGTGAAAGCAGTCAAGCTCCCTTCAGGAAAGGGCCATATCAAACTTTTGTTTCTAAGGGTTCCAGTGAAGAGATTGGTTAACTAGGAAAACATTCTAAGACTCCCTTGTCAGAAGATGTTCTGCAATCTATTGCTTAGGTGTACATGAAATCATTCCTTCTAATTTTCCAGGACTGTTATGGAAAGCAGTTAGCTGTATCCCAGTTGAATTCCCAGAGCCAGGAAAGATGCAGACTCATTAAGTATTTAAAGGCAAGACACTCACACTGATGTGACCAGTACCTGTGAGGAGAATAGCTGTGTGTTTAAGTAGGGGTCGTGCTGAAGGTTAGGTCCTGGGGACAGCAACAGGGACAGCTGCATGAGCAAACACTTAGGCACCAAGAGTTTCCACAGAATAGCCTTCTGTAAAGGACAAGGCGAATGTGTCCTGGGAACCAGGCCAGGAAGACCCAGCTGCAGCTTGTATCAACCAGCAGGTCAGATGTTGGAAGACCAGCATTCAATAGTGACACCATGTGGATAGAGAACCTCTCTCAATTTGATAAGTGGACTCTCTAGACCATTTTAATTTGCTGAAAAATAGTTAATTATAAAGTATCTGAACATAAAGCTATAAGGAAGGTTCTTATCTATTTCTAAGAACTTTCAGCTATTTAGGACTAAGTCATAAATGCTTGAAGATTCTACTTACCAATGATAAAATTACCTCTTGCAAAGGAATTTCATTATCACCCGTATCAGTTAAAACTAGTTTCTAAATTTATGTAATTCAGACTCATCTAAACTGTGCTATTCAAGTGGGCCAGTATATGAATGAAATATGAATAAAATGTGATTTTTATTTAACCTCCATGCAAGGAGTTTTTCTAAAATTGGAGACTATCTGTACAAATAGGTTTGGGCCAATCCCATGAATGTGGGCAAAGAAATTCTAAAAAATACTAGAAATAACTATGTCATATGTCCAAGGGAGGCAAAGTAGAAAAAGGAAATTAAAAACAGATTCCTCCTTCAGCCATTTCAATAAACAAAGGGAAAAAAATTCACTGAGATGAAGTTTTTTTCCTTCCTACCAACAACCTTAGAGTACTGAGTAACTGACAGGGAATTACAAAACGGCATCAGCTGCACTTCACATAAAACTTTATAAGAGGGTATCAAATGCTGTTCATTCATAGGAATGGAAACTGATGAGTATCCAGTTGCATGGCTTATTAGGTCAACCTGCTTTCACTCAAAGATATATAAAGAGGAAAAAATAGTGTGTAATGGTACCATATTTAAAAATATACACGTTAGAACAAATTTTTTTTGTCATTTCACTAAACATAAATGAACGGGAGAGCAATTTCTACTTTCAAAAAATGAACAAGAATAGAAAAATCTGTGTTCTTATTGGCATTATTCATAAGAGTCAAGAGATCAAACAGCCCAAATAGCCACCGTGGCTGAATTGGTAAACAAACCATGGTGTACATATACAAATGCAATATTTTTCATCCTGCTATGGTTTGAGTATGGTTTGAATGTGTCACTCAAGGTTTCATGTGTTGAAATTTAATCGCCCTTGTAAAGTGGAACCATAGTCAGATTTTGGTGTTAGAGGAGAAAGTTTTGGAAGGTGATTAAGACTAGATAATATTATTATGGCACAGCTTTTGTGACTGAATCCTGGTGACTTTATAGAGACCAGAGAATAAATGTATATGCACAAGTTCCCTGTCTCTTGCCATGTAGGCCCAGTACCTCTTCAGGATTCTGTAAAAAGAAAGCTGTCACCAAATGGAACCCCTCAAACTTGGACCAGACTGTCAACCAAAATAAACACTTCTCTTTATTATTTCCCCTACTCTGTTATTTTTGGTTATTGGCCACATAAAACAGATTAATACACAGAAAGAAGCAAATGCTATCACATACTATTTCATGGATGAGCATTATGATAAGTGAAATAAATCAGTTACCAAAAAGCCATTTGCTGCATAATTCCAACATTTGAGTTATCCAGAGTGGTTGAATTTACAGAAACAAAGGGAAATGTGCTGGCTGCTAAAGCCTGGGAGAAGGAAAAATGGGGAGTAATTGCTTATTTTTGTTATGGTGGTTTTGATTCTAAATGTCTCTCAAAAGCCACATGTTGAAGGATTGGTCTCTAGCTTGTGGCACTATTGGGAGGTAGTGGGAGGTTAAGGAGGAGGGGACTTGTAGAGGAATGTAATTCACTGAGTGTGTGTCCATGAAGTATACAATGGCATCACGGCCCCTTTGTCTCTCTTTTTTGCTGCCTGGCCACCATGAGTTCAACAGCCTTCTCCACCACTTTCTTTTGTCATAATGTACTATATTTCCACAGGCCCAGAGTAATATGGCCAAGTGACCATGAACTGAAATCTCTGAAACCATGAGACAAAATCAGTCTTTTCTTATTTATTTGTTTATATTAGTTTTTTTAATCACAGTGATGAAAATTTGATTAACACCATTGGGTATAATATTAGTAAAAGAGTTTTGGGTGTTGGCTTCCTAACAATGTGAATATACTTACATTATTGAATTGTATACTTATAAATGGCTAAGTAGGAAAAGTTCTATTTTGTTTTGTTTTACAATTAAAATAAAGTTTACAAAATTAGTGAAGATGTGAGGACAATATGATAGCATATTATATGAAG
Source organism: Ictidomys tridecemlineatus (assembly GCF_052094955.1). Classification (NCBI taxonomy): domain Eukaryota; kingdom Metazoa; phylum Chordata; class Mammalia; order Rodentia; family Sciuridae; genus Ictidomys; species Ictidomys tridecemlineatus. The sequence continues at coordinate 78,096,699 of NC_135480.1, read as the reverse complement.
TAACTATCAAAAATTTTAAAAAGAACTTAAAGATGGTGCCACAACCAAATGCAAATTTCTATTTTGGTAAAATCTACACTATACAACAAATCCATATCAATAATAAAAATATCTCTCAGAAATGCAAACCATCATTTTAACATTCTCCCAGAATTCAGAGAACAAAGAAAAGATTTATAAAAGTGATTAGGGAAAATTCACCTAGATAGTGGATATTCAGCATGCAACAGAGAAGTAAATGGAACAAGAATACAGAAATAGAAAAGAAGTGTAAATCTGAAGAATAAACTGAATATGAATCTTAGGGAGGTTTATATGACTTTCATTAAAGCAATAAGTAGCTAGTTATGGAAAGATATAATTGTTGAATTTGAAGAGTAAACATTTTTAAAAAAAGAATCCTGCAAGCATTTGGCCAAAACTAAATAGGAATTAAGTAATAATTTTACAAAAGCAATTCTAAAGCCTTCTTACCTATCATGGTGTAAGACTACATCTCTTGAGTATAAAATTACAGAGGGAATATTTTGAGAATAAAATATTTGATCTAAATTTATATTTGAACTGATGTTCAGATGCTATATAAAATATATATGCATTTAAATTTTAATGCAAACTTAGTTATGGTGTTTTAATCATCCCAGGTTGACAACAATGAAATGCATAAATTTGTGTTAAGTGTAGTGATCCAGTAGCAGAGAAAATAATTGCCAGTTTAAAAGTAAATTCCTAAAATCATTACTATAAATTAATATTGAACTTATATACTGAACAAAGGAAATAAATGTATCTATATCTAAAATATCCCATATCCCACTGTAAGAGGAAAGTGTATTTGAAATAATTGTGCAAATACTTTAGGGACCCCTGAGACCCATAACAATAAATTGGCCATTGTATTCCTGAGTGAGCATGAAGATTTAGAAGCTTGGTGTATTTGAATACTCAGCCCAAAATAGAATGTATACATGTTTATAATATATTTTGTTTAAGAAAGTGTTACAATACATATTCCTAAATGCTAGATAGTGCATTTGTGTATTCTACTGTTTGTTACTCTGATTTTTATTCCCAGCACTTTTGAAAGTTCTCCTGAAGCCAATGAGGAAAACTGGATGAAGTCCAGGAGACAATGGTGAATGTATTTGGAGAAGCTATGCTTCACAGATGATGAGAAATGAACCAAATGAGAATTATTTTCCATGGAAAAGAAAGAGGTTACTGGAATCTCCAAGGGGGGAAACAAAGGAAGGAAATAGAAGAGAATCATTGCAATTAGTCTCTGCTGGTAGGCAAGGATAGGGAGGAAGCTAGAGGAGTGCACAGGTGGAGAAAGATAATTCTTCAAACAATAAAATATATAGTACAACAATACAACCCAGAAAATAGTAAGGAAAACAGATGGCCATTCGGTCAGGTTAGGCAGTCCAAAGTGTTGAGCTTTAATTTATATTAGCCACTGTTTATTTTTTATGAGAATTTTATGGTTTCCTAATTCCTAACACTTACGACTATTTAAAAAAGGTAAATATACCTCTGAAAGGAGGGTGCTGAGGGATAATGGGTAGAAAGGGTCAAGGAGATGTGCCTGAAAAGGAAAAAAGATACCCAACTGCACAACTTCGGCATGTTTTCCCCACATTTCCTCTCGACAGAAAGCCTTGGCTACTGGCAAAGGCAGGTCACTGTTGGAAATCTATCAAGAGTTTAATCCCATATGTCATCTCCTATGCCCATAAATTTAGGAGCTTGAGATGAGGTTGGCTTTGGATAAGAAATTGAAAAATCCTGGGTCATAAAACTACTGTCAGTACAGTCTTCCAAGAACAGAGGATGCAATTATAAGTTTGAGAAGAGGGGGCCCAGAGAGGAAGACATGGGAAGTCAAAGTTGAGACTTCAATCTATTCCTCACAGACTTGGAAAAAAAAATGTAATTGTAAAAGCAGACTTCTTTTGCTAGGTAAGACATTTATTGAGGGAGTGGGAAGGAGAAGAAGAAAAAAATTCACAGAAAAATTGTATGGAGGAAATGATGAGAGGCTAAAGGGTGTCATTGTTCACAGAATCTGAATAACTTACTTCTAAAATGGAACTTTAACTAATGGGTAGAATGGATCCTGATGTCATTTCCCAAACCCAATTATCATAGGAGAATATGATGATAGCTACTAAGGGTCAGCCCAGGTCGTTTCTCTTAATATAGTTATCTGAATTGCATGTATATTCATGGACAAAATATGACCCCAAATAACTTTATAATTTAGCTAGGAAGACTACTGGAATGTAGGATAATAAATTAGTATCTTGAATATGAGAGTATGAGAAATAACAAAGTAGAGGATAAACTTTTTTTATAATAGAATAAAATTTTAATGGTTGGGCTGAGAATATATAAATATATTGAACCTAAATTTTATATATTTTATATATTTATATATTTTATATATTGCATATATAAATGTGTATATGTAAAAATTATTTTTTTTCTAAAAATCATCACTTCAAAAGATAATGCATGTATGCTAATGATGCTGTCATTGTATGGAACATTTTTAAAATTCAAATTTATAATTGAATTCAGAGTCTAAGTTAAAATCTTTGAAGTTTGTATTATGCATTTCACCCTTAGTCCCCTTTAAAACTCACATCTGGATGGGGCATGGAGATTCCCTTGCAATCCCTCCTGTGAAATTATCTCATTACATTTTTCACATACTTACTACCTCACTTTTCACTTTTTGTTTTCTTGCATATCCCCAATGGCAGGCTTGATTTCCCTTAGCACTCTTGGTGTCCAGCATCATCTCTGATACTTTCTTCTGAGGCTTATGAAAGCAATTTCTTATGTGTTTTGAGCATTGTTGGGTTATCTGGAAAAAGATTCTATATCAACGTTTGGAATATAAATTGTTTAATACTGAAAAGAAGGAGATGGTTAGGGTGTAGGACTGGACAGAGAAAGAAAGTTTGACATTCAGGCCTCATGAACTCTTGGTCAAACAAGTGGGACTCCCAGAGGAATAACTGTCCACTAGAGTGCATATAAGGCTGGAAGTATAAGTATACTTATACAAGTCACTGAAGGTGCCTTGAATGTGTGGGATTTGGGGCTAGGTAGCTGTCTTCATCAGGTGCCACCCAAAAGGAGCTGTCAGCTAAAGACTATCTTTTTTTAAGTATTTTTTAGTTGTAGTTGACACAATACCTTTATTTTATTTATTTTATTTTTATGTGGTGCTGAGTATTGAACCCAGGGCCTCGAACATGCTAGGTGAGTGCTCTACTTCTGAGCCAAAACCCCAGCCCCTAAAGACTATCTTTGATCTCACACTCTACAATTGGAATGAGATTTGCTTGAAGAGAACCTTAGGTGGCTCATCTCTGTATCTCTTCCCTTAACTTCATACACACACACACACACACACACACACACACACACACACACACACAAAATGTAGATGGTGAGAATTAAAGGAGAAAATGTATGTCAAGTACTTAGTATAGCATCTAACAGAATAAGCATTCATAATTTTAGCTATGACTATTATCAATATCTACAGTTTGGTTAATACCAATTCTTCCACTGTTTTATCCCTTGCCTTGAGAGTGATTTCATGAATCACCCAACTGTTGACTTCAGAACTGTTCAAAGAACTTTCATTCTCTCTGTCATCAGACCCTTCACTTACAGACAGCAGAGCAAGGAAAGTGGAGTCAGAGACTTGCTTCGGCTCTGCCATTTAATGGGAAAGAACTTCAGAGTTATTTTCCCCAGACACTTATCTCTCCTTCCTTAAAAGGTGCTTTGACAATACCTATCCTGTCAGGTTATCATGAAGATGAGAAAATATACTTTTCAATATATACTGTAGGGCCAGGCAGACATTAAGCACTAATGAATGGAAACCATTTTAATAATTTTTATTCTTATTTCACACTCCTCCTCCACTCACTTACTTCTGTTAAAAACCTTCTTGGTGACAGAGAGGACTGGAAAGACTGTCTTGCCGTCTGTCCTGTCCAATAGCCAGCAGGTGGTCCTGTCCCTAACTCTTCTCTGATGTAAAACATAGAGTTAAATATTTATAGGACATAAATATTTTCTTTTCTTTACATATATGAACAGACATTAAAAAATTACTTCAACCTCTTTTTATTTTAAAAATTTTAACAACAACCACATCAGATAAAAATGGTAATTGGCCCATCTTTACAACATGCTAAGTATTTTATAGAATCACTTGGGTATGAGTCACTTTGATCTTTTCTGTTTGGAATCCAAACCCAAAGTTCTTTGCCCTTTCCTGATGACTCCTGGATGATTTTGAGCATGAACAGTACCTTGAATTTTAGGTTTTAGATTGGCCATGTTTTTTGCAAGTGCTTTTTTCTGAAGTTTCATCCTCTATATGTAAAAGAGGAGCTCTGGTCTGCTGGGAACCCTGTCATTTGCTTCTAATGGGTTTTAATGATCCTTCTGCTCAGACCATGGAGCGCAGACATGCACACTGAACTCTAAAAAGATGCCATGGGGAATTGGGCTGAAGTTCTGTGCTTCCAGAAGAGGAAGCAAAACAGCTGTTTCAAGGCCTGCAGTTCGGGGCAGTGAAACAGTTATAGGAGCCATCAGTGACAGCTCCATGAGCTTTGCATTCATGGCTTTACTTCCATACTGTGCCTCCTGATCTCAGAGGCTTTATTATGATGATGATTCTATTTCTAGTGAGCCCAGAGAGCATAAGGAAGATTATTGTTCGGGGCACTAAAGGTATATAGGACTTATCCCTCAAAGGACCATTTCAAAGGTTTTGAGTTTCAACTTTCCTGATGCTTTAAAAATAATCCAGGGATTTAGAAAGTCTGAAAACAGAGTTGTGCTCCAGATAACAATATGGTACACAAAGTCCTCAATTTATCACAAGGGACAGGAAGAGGTCAGGGCATATTCTCATCCCTAAAGTACAAACCTGGATCAACCAAAGATGGTTTATGACTGGGGTTTTGAAGTGCCTGGTGTCACAGAATCATTATATTAGTGGAAAAAAAGCAAGTATAAGGGAAAACTTTTTAAAAGAAACATGATTCTCTATAGTGCATTGAGTGATAGTTTAATATTTAATCTAAAATAAGTTGCAATAAAACAAATTTATGGTATTTTAAAGCAAAAAAAAAAAGTTATAGACTTTATATTGTGGAAGCAAACAATGACAAAGTTTCTATGTAATACATTGGATGGAATCACTACCAAAGGAAGTCAAAGTAATTTTCATGCAGTTAACATTCATAAACATAATTTCTCTCATTGTAGCACTGGTTGGTTTTTATATATCACTCTTGGTGGTACTGGGAATCAATGTACAAAATTATGATTATAAAGTAAATGTAATCTGTAAATAGAAGAAAAAAGAAAAAAGTAATATTCTGATATTTTATCATTTTATTTACCCAGTTATTAAAAATAATTTTAATTTTAAAATATTTAGATCCTATTTCTTCTAGTAAAATAATACCATGATTCCAGAACACAATTGTAAAAACATGGCTATAAGTGCCTATAATAACTGCAAAGCAGGTAATAAAAATCAAGAAACCCCTTACATATCAAAAAGGTAAATATTGTGGCTATGAAGAAGAACATTTCTCAAAGACACAGACCTGTAGAAAGATACACACAAAGAAGCAATTACATTCCAGAAATAATAGGAGTTTCTTTTTTGGATTTGGGATCTTGGAATGTACATTTTCTTATATCCATTAAATATTAGTTAAGACACTTTTTGTGCTTAGAAATATTATGTAAGCTTTTGTTGTTTTTTATATATTCAAATTTTAAATTCGCAAAAGAACAACACTTAAGTAAAAAAAAATAGTGACAAAGAAGAAGAAAAAAAGAATCATGTTAGTTAAACTCTCTCAATACATGAAGGCCATTATAATAAATAGAAAGCCTGTATCTTCACTTTAATTGCTCTGTCCATTTTATAGATGTCACCATTTATTTATTCACATTCATAACATGCAAGGATTTGCAACATTTTGTTGTATCAACACTATAACAAATATATTGTATATATTACTCTCATTCTAAGAACTTCATATTATCTATTTACTGATTAAGAAAATGTTGCAGATGTAATGACACCTTACTCCTAAATATTTCTCTGTGTATCTAATAATAAGAATATGTTTCCACATAACTACTATCCAAATAATGTACCCACAAAGCCAATTAAAAATATCGTATAGATGGCTAAATTAAGTGATCCTAATGGTTTCTTTAAATTTCAAACACCATCAGGAACCATTCGATAGTCTCATGTCTGTTTAGCAAGAAAGTATTTTTGTATGTTTTTGCCATTCATATATCCTCAGTTCTTCGGGTCAAAAAGATAATTATTTTACTTTCTACATAATTGACAATATAAATTTCATTTTCTAATTTATATGGGATTTACTATGTATGTTCCCATTTTAAATGTAACTTTTTCTATTTGTATTTGAGAAAGTAACTATGATGCTTTGAGATCTGCCAATTTTTATTTGCTGACAAAAATTCAACCAATATTTTAGTATCTATTGAGTGGTAAGAAGTTGGATTACTCAAATATAAAAATGTGCATGCCTGGTTCATGGATGGTATCACAGTGTTACTGATGTGAGTTAATGCTTTATTGCCCTTCCGGCAACAATTTTGAGTACAACCTCACCAACAGATTATAATATCAAGCCTTTGCATATTTGAGAATCTGGTAATAAGCAGTGATAAAAATAATAAGTTGTTTCTGAGTATTGTATTTATTGCTTAAAAACTTTGATTGGACTAATATGACCTCTGTCTGTCTGTGCTAATAGTGTTTTGGAGCCACAGGTACAGGTTTTCCAGAGCTGAAGCCAATAATGCACATCTCTTCTCAGTTCTGCATGTAGTGTTATATCCCTCTGGCAGCTTAAAATAGACTGTCGTGGAACTAACAAACCTGTGAAAAAATTTTAAAGTTAGAATTCAAAGTCCCCCAAACTCTTACCCCAAGAAAGGTAAACATTTAATATCTCATTATTGTTTGTGACCAAAATGTTCTTCTAGATTCCCCCCAAATCCCATCCCCAATCTAGAACTTGAGAACTGCCTGGGAGGAGAGTTGGGTCAGAAGTCTGCTGAGAAGAAGGTTCTGATCTGAGGCATGTGTAGATGAGAGGTGAGAGCCCTTCAGAGAATGTAATACTTTATGAGTGACCTTTAGCATTTTCTGATCCCATCAATAGAAATGTGGATGGCTGTCAGTCTCCTGCCAGGGGGAAAAAGTCAGTGAAAAGTGGAGCTGGCAAGATCACAGAGAAAGGGAGGATGTGGCTTTCCCTGACCTCTGATTTCTTGAAAAAATATCACATGGCCCCTTTCTGGTTTCACAGATGAAGAAATAAAGACTCAGAAAACTTAATGATTGTTTTTAAAATAAAAAAAAAATACTGACCATTATAAAAGTAAATGAAAGACAAATTCCGGGATAGTATCTTTAGATCCTTCTATATCTCAGCATGTAAGATATGGACCAAAGTATAAGAGCCCATTAGGCTAAACCCCCAGTGTTTCAAACAGAGAAGTACACAACCAAGCTCCCATGTTGTTAGCCCAAGAACAAACAGCACTTAGATAACAGAGCCAAAATGATAAACACAGTCCTCTGACTCTCAGTGTCCAAGGTAATTACCTTCCTAAACCTATGGTATTTATTCTCTTGACTTCTGAGCATTAGTTTGTGGTTCTAATTCAGACTCCATGAAGGACAATTAAATAATAATAAATTTTCCCATTGTGAATTCTTGTGAAAATCAAGAGAACAGAGTTAGAACAGCAAAGCAAACACCAACATTGGGGCACCACAATTAGACCAGTTAAATTGTAGTATGATGATCCATTTTATTGTAATATATTTAATTAATTGGTTTAAAGAAGTGAACTATACACTTTTGATGTACAGTTTCATGATTTTGACAGATTTATCCAGTCTATGTAACACAAATTTCTGTGATATCTCCTTTGAGATAATCCCTTCCCCAAATCTCATCATTTGGCAATTACAGATATATTTTCTGTCACACTAAACTTTCTTTTTTTACAGAGCATGTAAAAATGGAATTATGTAGTATGTAGTCTTTTTAGTCTGGCTGATTGATTTTTTACTTACAACAATGCATACATGTTTTTTCACATTTCACAATTTCCTTTTTGTTGCTGAATATGCATGACTGTACCACATAGGTTTATCCATTCATAATTGAAGTACACTTGGGCTATTACTTGTTTTGGGTAATTATGAGTAAAACCATAAAAAAGAAAAATTCATGAATAGGCCATTTCTCTTAGGTAAAGACCTAGGACAAGTTTATGGGATCATATAAGTAAAGGTTTAGCATGACAATGTCAAACTTTTCCAAAATGTCTGCAGCATTCTGTAATTGAATCAATAGTGGAGGTTCTTCCCCAGCATTTTGTACTGTTGTTGTAGGGACAAAGGAGGCAAGGCACCAAATATAGCAGGAAACAGTTTTATTTGACTGCAGCCAGGTTCAGAGGGCACAGCTTTTGCTGTAATCAATCAATCCCCTGAACCCCGAGTTCAGGTAGTTTCAGAGTTTTATACCCAACATATAAGGGGAGGGGCCCAGAAGTTCACAGTTTGCAAAAGTTCACATAAAAGCAGCTTTTTCTTTCACTGATCTGGGCAAGTTAACTCTTCAAGGGCATCACCTGAGAAGGGGAGAGCTTCTTCTCCCCTTTCTATTCTCCCCCTGCCAGCTGTTACCATGGAGCCCAGTTGATAACTTCTCTTATCTTAAAAATGTAGACATCTCTGTGAAGCCCAGCTCAAGGCCAGAGGACTTCTTTGAACATTTCTTCAAAGTACTATACTGCATATGTTTGTGAAAAACTAGTAAGGGGGTTCCCAGCACCTGGACTGCTGGTGTCTTCTTGGCCTGTGGCCAAGTAAACAGGGTGACATGAAAATAGGAAGTTTATCTATATTGAACTCTTTTGCAGAGACTCTTTTGCTGACAGTCCTAAAATCAGCCATGGTGAAGAGGGCTTTTCTGTAGAGAAAGGGGGTGCCACTTCACTGTCAACTTCTTTTTTCTTGAAGTCATGTATATTTGGAGATGTAATTTGCTTTTAATGTGTTTATGTGCCTTTCACATATTTTATTGATATTGAGCATCCTTTTATATGTTTTTGCCATCCATATTCCACATTTTCTGATGATGTATCTGGTCATATATTTTTTCTATTTTTATTTTTTTTAAATTTCTCATTATTGAATTTTAATTGATTTTTGTATATTTTGATAACAAGTCCATTGTCAGATGTGTTTTGCAAATACTTTCTCAATTTTATAGCCTACCCTTTTCATTCTCTTACATGTTTTACAGATTAGTTTATAATTTATATAATATCAAATTAATATACTTTTTATCAATGGGTTTTTAGAAATTATATTTAAGAAATATTTGCCTAATATAAAACCAGAGATATTTTGCCTTTTATTTTATTTTAGACCCTTGAGACATTTAGGATTTACCCAGGTTTACAATCAATTTTCAATAAATTTTTGTGTAAGATGAGTGTAGCTTGGTCTTTGTTAAAATTGTTTTCTTTTTTTTTCCTTCTTAAAAATGTTGTCTTTGAGTTCTGGGTTGTGGTAGAGTGCTCACCTAGCATGTATGAGACACTAGATTCTATTCTCAGCACCACAAAAATGTAAAATAAAGATATTGTGTCCACTTAAAACTAAAAAGTAAATATTTTAAATATTATGTAGATTTGTATTAAATCTTTAAATAAGGGATCCTAAAATAATTCTTTTATTTTGAAACTATTTTGAGTAATCTACATCCTTTTCTTTCTGCATAAATCTTGTAATTTATCTTGTGATTTTTTCAAAAGTGGTGGTGGGAGGTGGACACAGAACAGTGGGATAATGATTACAATTGTATTGAAGTTTAGGAGATATGATGGTTAATTGTATGACAACTCAGTTGGTCATTATACTCAAATATTTGGTCAAATATTATTCTGTGAGCTTGTTTTTGGATGAGATTACCATTTTAATCAGTGGACTATATTGTTTTTCATACTGTGAGGGCCTCTGTGGATTGTCCAATTCCTGATTAATACAAAGAAGTTATCTCACCAAAGCAAGAAGGAACTTATGAAATGACATTTATGCAAGCTGGGATGATCATGCATATATTTAATTTGTTCATATAATGAACTACATTAACTTCTTTCTGTGTTTTGGAACAGCTTTGTTTTACTAGGAAATCCCCATTTAGTCATAAAATTAACCTCTTATGTACTGCTTTGTTATAATGTTAAGATATCTTTGTTAGAATGTTAAGAATGTTAGAATGTTAAGAATGTTAAGAATATCTTTGTTAAAATGTTAAGTATGAATCCCATTCATTTAATAATACAACTATCCAGATTATTGGTCTTCTTTTGAGTTAGGTTTTATGGATTTTGTTCTGCAAGAAATTAGCCAGTGTTACCTATGTTGAATATATGTGCATAATATTGTTCTTAGTATTTTTCTCAGCATATCTCCTAGATTGTACTGTCATTTGCTCTTTCATTTCTAAAACTAGTAATTGGCATCTCCCCCCTCCCACCCTCCCTCTCTCTTTCTCAATGTTTTCTTCTTCTTTGTCAGTCTAGCTAAAAGCTTAATCTTTTGAAAATGGTTTCATTTCATTGGTTTTCTGGGTTTTTTTTCAGTTCTTAATTTCATTGGTTTCTCATTTATATTATTTTCCCTTCTGCTTTCTTTGTATTTTAGTAAATCTCCTTTGATTTAAATTATTGACTTTAGAACATTCTTCTTCTCAAATATAAACACTAATCCTATAAATATTCCTTTACATACAGCTTTAGCTTGACCCTACAAATGTGGACATGCTACATTTTTGTTCAGTGTGAAATAGTTTTCAATTTCCTTTGAGATGTTCTCTTGGAAACATGAGTTTTTTGTGAGCATGTGTTTTAATTCGCAGACATTTAAGAAATCTTCAGAATTTTTTCTTTTCTCTCTTTCTTTTTTTAAAAAAAATTGTTTTAAAGAGATAGAAGAGAGAGAGAGAGAGAGAGAGAGAGAGAGAGAGAGAATTTTTTAAAATATTTTTTATTTTTTACTTTTCGGCAGACACAACATCTTTGTTCGTATGTGGTGCTGAGTATCGAACCCGGGCTGCACGCATGCCAGGCAAGCGCACTACCGCTTGAGCTACATCCACAGCCCTTCTTTTATTTATTTCTAATTAAATTTTGAAGTGGTCAGAGAATGTACTTTGCATAATTTCTGTTTATTGAACCCTGTTAATGTTTGTATTATGAACCAGAATATTGTACATCATGGTAAGTGTTCCAGAATATCTGTGAAAATAGAGAATTTTCCATGCATGGATTGTTGTATACATGTTAATTAAATCAAGGGTTTTGCCACATTCTTCATGTACTTTATCTTTTGTGATGTTCTGTCTAGTTGATCATGATTGAGTAAAGAGTGTTGAAATCTTTAACTCCATTTTTGAATTTATTTATTACTCTTTGGAGTTCTGTTAGCTTTTGCTTCATGTATAGTCATCTATCAGAATGCACAGAAATTTTTTTCTAAGACACATCTTCTTTAGATGCTCAAATCCCTTGTACAGAATGGCATAGACTTTGCACACAACCTACACACATCTACTTTCATACTTTAAGTCATGTCTACTTATGTATGATAAGTAAATGATGTGAAAGCAATATAAACAGTTACTATTTAGATAATACTGAGAAGAAAAAAAGCTTGTACATGTTCAGTACAGACACAACCATCATAGGCCTAAATACATTTTTTATTTGCAATTGACTAAATCCATGAATGTGGAATCCAAAGAAAAGACTGTAGACTGTATTTTGAGTTCTGGTGCTTGTTTCTAGGTACATTCACATTTAGGATTGTTATGTTTTCTTGTAAACTTAAACCTGTTACTATTGTATAATGCATCTCTTCATTCCTGTGAATATCTCTTCCTCTGAAGTCTATTTTTTGTTATTACTTTGACAAAAGGACTTATTTTGAATTATCGTTTTCATGATATATTAATTTAATTCTTTTAATTTATCTATTGTTTTAATGCAGAGCTTTGAATAGAGTTTATTTTAATCCAATTTGACAATCTATTTTTATTATTATGTTAAAATTTTAATTTTATTGTTGATATGGTTTAAAATTTGCCTTTGTATTTATCCCTTCTGATTTTAGTTGTTCTATATCTTTATCCTGATTTCTTTTTGAGTATTTGGATGTTTTTAATGCTTTATTTAAAACTATCTATTAAATTTTGGCTTTATTTCTTTGTATTTCTCTGCCATTGGTGAAAATTATAATATGGGCATTTAGGCTTCTATAATTTATTTATAGATCACATTTTACAAATTTATACTAACAACTTTACAATCTTGGAGGCTTCTTTTCACTTCCCCTGTTCCCTTATGCTATTTTTCAATCACACATATTGTATTTACATAACTTGAAATGGTGCCAGAAAGTATTACAATTTATACATCCAAAATTTACACATGCTTAAAGGAGCATAAGAGAAGAAAAACACACTTTTATATTTTCATATATTTTTCTCTTTCTCTTGTTCTTCATATTTAACTATTCTATATCTCTTCTTTTTTTCTTGATAATGTTATTTGTTTTATTTCAAGACCTTTAAGAATTTTTCCTTTGTTTCGTTTTTGTAGCAGTTTGAATTTGAAGCATCTGAGCAGTTTACTTTGATTTTTTCCTGCTTTGTATATGTTGACCTTGAGTTTCTAAATTCAGATCTTTCACTAAGTTTTACAAGTTTCAAGTATTATTTCTTCAACAATTTTACATCAGTTTCTACTTTCATGCTGGTATATGATCCTTAGCTTTTATTTATTTCTTTTTCAGACTTGTATTTTGTTTCCTATGGAAGGAATAATTTTTATTTTCACATCTTCAGTTTCATTCATAATTCATTCTATTACTTCTATTCCACTATTTAAACCATGCCTGTGACTGCTTTTCATGTCAGGAATTGTACATTTCAATACTGCTTTTTTCAAATTATTCTAAGTGTTTTTCTTTATTTTTTTTTAAATCTTCATAGATAGTATAAAGCTTTTGTCTGATCGCTATGAACTAAATTGTTTTTTTTCTAAAATTTGTATACTAAAGCTCTACCATCCAATGCAAATGTATATGGAGACTTTAAGGGAGGTAATTAATGAAGATAAATACATTATACTATAATTGTAAAAATTTCATGATATATTAATTTATTTTTTAAATTTACCTATTTTTAAACACAGAGCTATGGATAGATTTTATTTTAATCCAGTTTGACAAATTTATACTAACTTTAGTCTTCCTTTTATAGCTTGGATCTAAAATTTCTATCAAAAGCTTATATGTTGGTTTTCAACATGGTAGAGTCCATAAATGGGAGGTGATTGGATCAAAAGTTCTCTAACCTCATCAATGGGTTGGTTCATCTATGAATGAATTCATAATCTAATAGGTTACTAAAATCTCAGGAAGGTCTAGTTGGAGGAAGTAATATCTTGGAAACATGTTCATGAACTTCATATTTTGTCCTTGACCACTTTTTCTCTCACTCTGCTTCCTGGCCACAATGAGGTTAGGAGAAACTTTTTTTTTTTTCACTATATACTCTTCAACTTGATAATTACTTTCACCTTAAGTCTGAAACAGTAGGGTGAAAGTGACAATGGACTAAAACTTCTGACTTCTGAAACTGTGTGCCAAAAAAATCTTCCTTTTTTTAAAAGTGGATTTTCTCAGGGATTTTGCAATAGCAATGGAAGGCTAACTAACACATATCACAAGAAAAGGAAGAGACACTAGAAATCATGCACAGAAGAAAGGCAATGTGAGCATATAGTGAGAAAGGAGCAATCTTTAAGCCAAGAAGAAAAACCACAGCAGTCACTAAGCACAACACTTTGGATTGAATACTAGATCTGTGAGATAATAGATTTGGTGATTTAAGGCACCTAGTCTGTGACTTAACAGCCCTAACAGCCTAAGATACTGATAATTCATCATTTGCTTTGTCTTAGGGTTAACATCTTTGATTGTATTTTGTCTTGAAATTTGGTCAAATATCCCTGGTTCTTGTACTCCGATTTTTTTTTTTTTTTGTAATGTTTTCTGGGCATTTTGAATACTATATTATATTAGTTTTTATTCACTGCTTTTTTCCAAAAGACCTGACAATAACAACTTTAGAGAAGGAAAAGTTTACTTGGGGCTCATGTTTCAGAGGTCTCAGTTCATAGACAGCCTGCTCTATTGCTCTGGTTAAGATGAAGAAGAATATCATGACAGAGGGGCATGGCAGAAGGAAAGCAGCTTAGGACATCTTTCCAGAAAGCAGACATAGAGATAGAGATAAAGATAGAGACAGAGATAGAGATAGAGAGAGAGATAGAGAGATTAAGCTCCATTCACATAATATATATCCCAAATGCATTCCTCTAATGACCCACCTCCTCCAGCCACACAATACCTGCCTACAGCCTATACCCAGTTAATCCTCATCAGGCTATTAACACACTGATTAGGTTAAGGCTATCATAGCTTAATTGTTTCATCTCTAAACTTTCTTCCATTGTTACACACATGAGTTTTGGGGAAAACTCACATCTAAACCATAACATCTATTATTCTATAGATTCAAAATCCTGTAAAACTGCTGTGGAGAATTTCATCATTCAACAACTAATCTAGCATTTAAATGTAAAATGTGTTCAGTTTTGATAGATGTTTTGAAGTGGGACACCGAAGACACTGTCTTGCTATTAATACTGAATTTTAGGAATACTATTTTGACCACCATTGTAAAATTTTGCTGATGTGATTAAGTGGAATTGATGGATCTTTGAGGAAACAAGTGCTCCTCTTCTATACAAACACACTCTTGTTGTTATTACTCACATCTGGTAGATTGGGATTATAGCAGTTTCTATGATTTTTGAAATACATGTCTTCTGTGTTCATTTTGTAAAATCAGTTGCTTTGACTAATTAGTGCTTTCTATAAACTTTACCTAAGTCATGACTAAAAATAACAATTATGTACCACTTAGAAATAATACCATTTTTAGGTAAACAGGTGTGTTTCCTCTCAACATGTTTTCTTTATTTTATTTGAAACTTCAGTGGTTATAATATGTAACAAGATATTATTTGATATATAATTTTAATATTCTAAATTTGTATAGACCTTGAAAAAGTTGTTTCTACTATTGGCATAGTTGATAACCAGACAGTTAAGGTCTATTTTGTGTGCCTGCACACTGTTTAGAAAATAACTCCACATATGTTCACAGATAAGCTTTTGTTTGGGTCACATGTTGTTTAAAATATGTTTGTCACAAATAGCATTATCTTGGCTTTAACATTATTTTTTCAAAAGTCTAGGTTTTTCTTTTGTGAACAAAAATTTAGCTCTCAATTTATATAGCCTCTATCACTTACTACCTTTCAAAATCTCAGCATTAGCCACAGAGTTATAAGATGAAAGTTTACTAAACTGCAAGAAATTCCTTTACTTGTAGGGAATATAAATTAAAAATGAATAGGACAAAGATAAGTATCTTAACAGCTACACAAATTCCACCATGCCAAATTATATTACATTAACAGAACATCAAATCTCAAATGATCATTTACAATAGTTTAAAGGCCAAATTGCCTATAATCTATAGAATTCATGCTATTGAAACCCAGGCACAGGAAATCATATATTCAGCAAAGTGGCCTTAGAATGACTGTGGAGTGAGTGGGGGGACAAAATAAGCAGTCTAACGCCATGGAATTCAGTGAGCTTTTGGAATGCAAATTTCAACTGTCAAATCTTAATTAAAAAGTACCAGTCAGCACTATTTAAAAATTGGAAGAGAACTAAGTGGTGGGTTGTTGGAAAAATGTGCAACTCGCCTTCTAAATAGAGTAGGTAGGCTGACAGGTATGTAATTAACATCACAGCAAGTGAAGGAAGGAAGCCGACTCTAGCTCCTTAAAGGGAGGAGCTTCAACAATTTTCAACACAGAGAAAAAGGTTCTTCAATCAGTGTTAATTTATAATTCCTTTTATTTCTAAAGAGAATCCACTTTTTGTGTTGAACTTCCTTGAACCTTAGAAAGCAGTGACATTTGGAGAGTTGAGGTTTTATTTTACAAGGTTCATATTAACATAAATGCTTTGGTACCTTGTGTCAATTAGAACACTTTCCCAGGTTTGTTGGGCTGCTGGTGTCTTTTCCTTAACAATGCTCTCCACTTCAGCTCTTTATTTGTTTGCTATATTGTTTCACTTATTATCTAAGAAAGGAAAGTTGGCAGCCATCATTTCAAAAAAAGAGAGAGTTCAGATTTCTTTTTACTGCTGTGGAAATACCCGGGAACACTTAAAATTTACAAGACTTTGGCACTGTATTAGATATAACACACTCAGGCCCAGACTGATTTACGAAAGACAGACAATTGCTTTGTTCATGGTTTTCTTTAGAATTGTGCACTGTTATGAAATTTTTAAATGAAGTTAAGCATGAGAAACATCTCTGAATAGAGATCAATAGATAATCCAACACAGAAAACAAAATTTAAACTGCTTTTTAAAAGATTGCCTCAAAAAATGTATTATCTCATGGATAGAGTCTCTAGAAGAGAATTGGAGGAAGAAATTCACTTAAGACATTGAGTCAGGATACTGGATCAGGGGTCTTGACAAAAGGTAGAACCTAGATCATAGGAATTTTGGAGGCACTAATGTGGAAAGTGGACATGCACTGTTTTATAATAGCAATCATACCTAAATTTTGTTGGGTGTACTGGGAGTTCAGGATTTCTGTAGAATCAAAACATCAATAAACATCTGTTTAAGATAGTGCTTTAACTTTCTGACATTACATTTCCTTTAGTTCAGCCAGTATATACCAAGAATTTTGAAAATTGACAATTTGGATACAAAAACTTTCAATAATTTCATGGCAAAAGATAGAAAATCTTCTTTCACTTTCCTTAGTACATATTGTGTCAGCTCAGCACATTCAAGTAATGACAGCTATTCAGATATCTAACCACATGGAATTCCTTAACTCAGAATTGGAGAAATAAAAACAAAGCAGAAGAAAAACAAAAAATAAACTCACAACTGAGCCACTTTATTTTTTCTTTTCCTTGTGTGTTTTTTTTTTAATTAAAGCCTCTGAAGTAAAGCAAATAATGAATGTCTCTTGCTTATTCTAAGTACTTACTGTGGACAACGATAGAGGAAAAGATCACAGTGTGCTACCTCCAGCTGCTAATTCCTACACACTTCATTAATTACTCAGAATTCAGAGAAGCAGAGTATTTAATTAGTTTTTCAAGTGTAAAAAAATTGGCCACCATGCAAATGCACATCATAGTTGTAGCATGAACAGTTTTCATGGGAACATTGTAGACAGTGAAATATCAAGTAAAGCAAAAGCATCGACAAATAAAACTAATGTGTGTGAGTGCCCATGTTACCTAAAATTACATAACCCATTCCAACAGAGAAGCATGTTTAGCAAAATATAATTTGATTTTGAGGATCCATTTCTACTCTCTTATGCTAAGAGCTTGAGAATTAGTACCATGGGTCACCTGTACCTTGAAGTCTGCCAGTTTTCTCTTCGGGAGTATTATCATGGATACCTCTTTCACTTTTCACAGCAGAAATTTTCCTTGAGGGCTAAATTGGATAACTCATTTGGGCAGCCTTTCTAAAAGGTCATGCTCACTAACTGCTGAGAAATTAGTTGTACACTAGACAGCAGGGAGGGCTTTTAAAGATCAAGTTAAGGCATGAAGAAAAAATAGGAATTAACCATTCCAGGTAAGGGAAGTGAAGGGTAGTAAGGGAGGAGAATGGTCCACCCAATGGAAATAGTATTTACAATGTCCTGAATGTGGACCAAAAAACCAAAACAAAACAATAACAACAACAACAACAACAAAAATGCTTGAATCAGTTTATTATCAATGAAGTAAAATTTAGCTGATAATTACATATATCCTGAAAAACACTAAAAATCATAATGCTATAAAATGTTAACAAAAGCAGCCCAGTACCCCTGTTAATGTCTTGGAAAATGTTGACATCCTCATAAGAAGTCCTTGTGATCACTAAGTAGGAAGATACAGACAATATATTACACACTACACCTTTTAAAACTTTTCTTGGCTCATTTTTTTTTTTTTTTGAGCTTAATCTATTGTTCCTTTCTTGTGGAGAACACTCAGCTTTTTCTCTCACCCACAAAACTTTAGCCTGTAATGGACCTCTGTGAGGTCCTTGTGCCTAGAAAATTGAGCCAAGTAGCTCAGGGGTAGACTTCTAAAAAGCTGAGAAACAATAGGACTATCTCCATGTAGGGTCTGTAATCTGAGTCATCTTGTTATCAGTCTTGCACTAACTAGGTAAATATACTGACTTGTATTCATAGCATATTGATGTTCATGTTTATGCCCAACAGAAGTTGATTATATTTATTCTCATTTATTAAATAATAGATGCATTTTAATCATATAATTTAATGAAATATGAATTTTTTGTTGTTGCTTTTCGCATATAAACAAAAATCAACAATGGATCATTGAATTTGCTAATAAAATGTTGTTTCTTTTGAGATATGAGAGTGAAAAGCCAGACTTTCAGTAAGTTTATGCATGAATTGTAGACAAGGAAGTAAAATCTGTGAGGATAAAAATTATTTCAATAAAATGGACTGTGAAAGTAAGAGAGGATATAAAATAGTGGTAAGAAGAGACATAAGGTCAAAAGATCATTTTTTTTGCCAAACTTAAGAGGTTTAATTAAGCATGTTATATACAGAAGGGCCCTCAAGAGAGAGAAAGGGTGAACACTGGGAGAAAGAGAAAATCATTAAAATATGCAATTGGCAAGCTTTCACTTAAATATCATACTTTTAGAACCATATATCTGGATTTATTTTAAAGTTTTGTAACTAATAACTGTGTTAAATTATTTAACAGATCACTCCTTTGCTTATATTATAGTCATTGTTACCTAGTAATACTTTTTATTGATTTATAAATAGAAGAGTAACTATTAAATTGCCCTGTTATAGCATAAACAGACAAAATTATCTATAATGTTATTAACTACAAAAAAGCATGGAAATAGGAGTTTTAAGATATTTTATTTTTCCTATGCCAAATACTTCAGAAAATTAAATAATTTAGAGAATTGGTGAGAGCTACTTTTGATGAAAATTTTATAATTGTGTAAATCACAATGGATGATCTTTGTTGTTGTTGTTAACTTTCTTGAGCTCTTAGAAAGACAAGCTATCCTAAAAAGCAGAGGCTAACTGTAAAGTAAATTCAAATGAATTATTCAAAGACATATAGATCCATTAAGCATAAGAGTCTCTGGGGATATTAGGGAGTCCTTGGTCTCAGATATGCCATGTTGCTTCTCATGGATAAGGTATTTAATGTAATTTAAAATCAGTATATTTTCATACATAATACTAATACAGTGATTAGTTTAGTAATAGTTCCATACTAATGAAAAACAAGACAATGGATTAATCATGTAGACTTATTTTTCCAATAAGTCTATCTTTATGGCTTTTGTATCACTTGTCATCATTTCAGATTTGAAAGATCCACTAAAATAAGAATCAAATCACAATATACCATGGTTATAAGTTCCTTGAATATAGTACGTAACCTTTCCTATAGCCAATTACAAATGTTTGACCATCCCAGTCACTTCATGCTGAAAACCATAACTTCAGATGAGCTGCTTCTCCTTGGTTCTTCTGCTAGACCTCCACCTTATATTAGTGTCTGAACTTATTTTCTCCTAAAGTGATACCCTTCCTTAATTTCTTTGAAGATTTCATTCTTATGTGGTATAACCAGAAAGAAATTTATTGTGAAGTTTAAGTTTTAACCTGTCACTTTTGTGGACCATATCAAGGATTGCCCAATTTTATTTGTAATTTTACTTTAGTTTTCTTGAAGGAGACCCTTTAAATTGATATGTTCCAAAAATCTCAGATCTGTCTATAATTTTATGAACATACCCACCATAAATTTGTGCATGGATGTGTGTGTGTGGAAATAAATTTAATGTATTATTTCTTTCTTTTTGCTGAGTTCTTTGACCTGATAAAAATCATTAACTTTTCACTAAAGCTAACTCTTCTTCCTTCAAGCTAGCTCATCTACTTTAATCACCTGTTTCCATGCTATCAGTCTGGATAAAAACTTGTGAATAGTGATTGAAGTCTCTTGTTCCCATCTTATATTTGCAGTTCACAAAATCTATAAATTTTCACTTAGTTCACAGGTTTCCATTTCTATTAGTGCCATCATAATCCAGGTTCTGCTCACTACTCTCATCTCCTTCACTACTAATACTCTTGTCAATTGGATGTTATAATTTTTTATTACTGCATTTAGGCATCTAAATTTCTACCTGGTCCTGCCCCTGTCCAAGAGTCTATTTTCAACACAGAAGTCTTAATTTTTCTTAAAAACGTAGTTATTTCTTTAAAGATGAATTTCAACCCATCACACCCTGAACAAGCTCCCATTTAAAACAAAAATTAGAGAGTCCATCAAACCCCTAATGCATCTTCCCAATTCCCACGTCCTATCTCACTTCATTCATATTGCTCCAGCTGCATGGATTTATAATCTTGTCTTGAACCTGATGGACATACTTCCTCTAAAGTTTCCCCCTCATTATTTCCTCTGTAGGGAACATGGTTCTTACAGATACCCTTGTCACCCTCTCCCTCAAAATTTCCTCAAATGTTACTTTTACAACAAGGTTTACATTGACCGCTTTATTGAAAATTCTAACTCTCCTCATTCCCCACCCCATGTTCTTGATTCTTTCACTTAACATCTCCTAAAAGTATGTAAGGTATGGTGTTATAAGTTATGTTTTATTGTTATGTTTATACTCTGTTTCCTATTTCTCTATATAATTGGAGATTTTGCTATTTTTAGATCACTTTGTAATCTGATCACCTTGAAAAGTATTAAGCAGATACTAAAATCTCAGTAAAATTTCATTTAATATGTATATTTATTAGTTTTTGTCCTGACGTTTTTTTTCAATATCCATTTAACTAGTTTTCCTGATTCTAATCTATTTATTTCCCATGGAGATTCCATGCAGATTGGAATGTAGCTCAATTATGGTTACATAATTTTTCTTAAATTTCTTAATAGCTTCACAATTCTTCTCTTAGAAAGGTAGAAAGGTTGACTTCTTGGCAAGCTACCCTACCCACACATTGGATTCCAAGTTACCATCACTCACCTACAATAGCCTCTGACTTATCTTCCCTAAATATTTCCTGTTTTTCACATTTTGCTTTGCTCATTTTCATCTCTCATTGTGTCCTTAAACTCACTGTGACCCATGAAATATTACTTGTACTTTTTTGATGCCTAGCTGAGAAACCACTGCCTTTAAAAAACTAATAAAACTTAGTGTAAGCTTAGTTCCAGTGTTCTTTTAAGTATAAAGTTATATTTATTGGAAACTAATTGAATAAGTATCAGTTACTTAGTACATTTTTTTAATGTCACCATGACTTTGGTTTCCCCTTGCAATCTTACAAATGTTGGGACTATGATGACAAAAAAATCAGATAACTGATACCCTAATCCTACCAGCAGGCTGCTAAATTCATTAAATACATAGTATTGATGAAAAAAATTAAGTGGAAGTGAGTATATATATATATATATATATATATATATATATATATAATTTTCTTTGTAATTGTAAGTAGACAGCATGGCTTTATTTTATTTTATTTTTATATGGCTTTAAGAATCAAATCCAGTGCCTAAAACATACTAGGCAAACACTCTTCCACTGAGCAATAGCCCCAGCCTTAAGTGAAAATATTAAAACACTTATCTACAAAACTGAATGAGACATACTGACAAATCTGGCTATTCGTCTGTTAATTCCCATGAAAGATTTTCTGAAATTCTCAAGTAACTGGAAAAACCTAGCTATATTCCAATAAAAAGTTGAATGTCGAGTATGAATATTAATAGGATAACAAGGTGCTTTTCCAGTGCTGCTGGGAAACATGAAGTATTCTCTCTGATATTCTTTAAATGATAAATTTATTTTAAATGATGTATTTTTCTGAGTTGATACAATATTTAAACTCTTTCATTTTTAACCAAAATTGTAAAATACATGTTACTGATGATACTGTCAAAATTATCTGCCAGTATTGTTTTATTTTTGTAGCATGGATATATTAGATATTTTTTTAAATGACCTGAAAGAATAAAAGTATTCCTTTCAGTGTTTAGATAAAATTAATAAGGGTTCCAGGTATTTTTTAAGCCAGATTAGCTTGGATCACAGACATATTTTTCCTAACATATATAATACTAAAATTTTACTCTTAGGTTGAAATAAGCAAAACAAAGAAAAAAAAAAGTAAAAAGTCAACCCAAACTCCAGCTGTTAGGGTTTAACTCCTTTTTTATGGTGAACTGATTTTTGAATCAGGTTTGCAGGGCAAAAGTTCAAACCTACTTTTGACTTTTTAAAAATAAAGAACCAGCTATTCAATCAAAGAAAAAAACTTTAAAAAATGATTAATATAATGTACTATGCCTTAATAGCCAAATCAGATTAATTGCACAACTGATTCTATCAATTATGCAAAAATTCTTCAACAAAAGATCTGAAGAGGGAAACAAAGAGAAAGCAACCCAAATCCACTTAATCCCATGGCTACATTTAAACTCAAACTCAAAGAATATTAATATCAGAATAGTCTATCACTTAGGGGAAGGAAAAGTGGGCTGACATTTGTTAAACTACTTAGAAGAATATTTGAAATATCATTAAGAACTGGAATAATGCCAAGCATTGAAGAAAAGCAGCCAGGGCTCAAACCTTCAAACAGAAGGGAGTAGTCAAAGTTATGTGATATGTGTGATCTCAGTATTTTTTTTTTTTTTGGCTTTCAGTTCTACATATTGAAAGGGAATCTATAAACACCCAGAGAACAATAGACTAAGTAATATGGCTATAAGGGCTAATAAAAAAATACATGATGCCAAACATTGGAACTGTTTGCAGAAAGACAAAGCTAGTAGCTTTGTGAAATGCAATCTGAGTTTTATTGGGGTTATAGTTGAAGCATGTAGTGCAGTGTCTCAGAAAAGTTAGTATTCTGACCTGTTTCAAGTTGGCTTGGACATGAACACTGTCACATCATTTGGCACATTGGCTGAGCTAGTACAAACGAAGGTGGTGATAAATGGGAGCTCGTCCAGTTGTGAGGAAGTGGCCAGTAGGGGGGCTGCCGGAGCTTTGGCATGAGGTCAGGTTTTATTTTCCCTCTTTATTAATCATCTCCAGGGGGGAATAAATTGCTTGCTAATGAAATTTGCAGATAGCACTAAATTTTGAGGTGTTGCCAACACAGTTAACAAAGGAGAAATAAATATAAATGGACTTAAGCATGCTATTTATCATTTATTTGGATTTAATCAAAACTGCTCCCAGGACACATTTATAAGCTATTCCCACAAATTAAATTTGGGGGAGGGATCTCTGTCATATAGTAAGACAAATAGGCTGATGGTAGAGACACCCTTCGTGATCTGTTGTTAGAAGGCAGGGAATATTCCATAATAAAAATGCACTGTTTAGGACATTCTCTTCCCAATTGCATAGAGTGCCAATTTTGAAAATGATAAAACTACCCTGCCCCGAAAACAACCACTTCTAGGAATTCATGCAAATCACAGGGATTAAAGATAGAATATATATCTCCTTTATCTTCCCATTCTAACTTGGTTATATCCAGAAAACTTCAATTCTGGTCCTTTTTCTTATTTTCTATATTAGCACATATCAGGTGGAGATTCAAATTGCTTCTTCTTGTTTTTTCTAGACCTATATTAGCTAACTCTTTCCCTTTAAAATAAATGTAGATAAAGAGAAACACACTGTGACTTTGAAGTTTATGATATCAGATATTTTAGTTATATATGACCTTCATAACCTCTACCTTATTCCTGGCTTGAAGATTTGATGTTTTCTCTTCATCACTATATCCAACTTGATCATTACATCCATTAACCCAACACTCTGGTTTTTCGGGGTCGTCATATTCATTTTCAGATGATCTCTTTGTTCATCCCACCCTGGTCACATACTCCCTTACCATTTCCTTGATCTTACATTAGAAATAACTCTGTTGGGTCTGGGAATATAAGTCATTGGTAGAATGCTAGCATTTTCTAGCATGTTCAAGGAATTGGATTTAATTTCTTAGAAACACACACACACACACACACACACACTATCACTGCTGCAAATTTTAGTACTCTAGCTCTCCATTCTCTACCTCTACCACTTACCTTTCCTATTTCTCAATTCTAATAATTATTTGATTCACCATTTGCTATCCAATAAGTTTTCCCCTTCTATTTTTTTAGTATTATTTCCTGTTCTTTTATTTATACCTTTTGTAAACTTTGTCTATAACTATGTTCAATCCTTAGCATAGTCTTCAACCCACTTGCTTTTATCTCTGCCCTGGGTTCTTCCTTTTTAAAATCCTAACCTGTATAAATCTAATTATACTCCAAATCAGCACAGAACAACTGAATACAGACAGTTGCCACTCTACATTTATTACCATAAAAAATAAATACATCCATGGCACTCTTTTAGAAATAATATTATATTTCAAAAGCCAATGTACTACTTTCTAAGAAGTCTATTTTATATTTTCGTGTTTCTGATCAAATTCATTCATCTATTTTAGAAGAAATTATTATCTCTCAGCTTATTCCATAGATTTTATTTCATGGAAAGTATTATATCAATCAGAAAATATTTTCACCATCTTACACTGTTTCCATGAACTCTGCTTTCCTCCCTGCAGAAGAGAGGAGCTGTTTGTAAGTTTAAGCCTTCCCTTTGTACGCTAGATCTAATCTTACTTCCAAAAGCTGGCTCCAGTTATCTCCATCTACCCTGCATTATCAACCTACCTTTACTCTGTCATTGTCATCAGAAAAAGAATTAAGTCATTCCCAAACATAAAAAAAGAAAAACGCAACCATTCCCTTAACTGTGTATTCCTCACTATTATGAATTGAATTGTGTTCCCCTAAAATTCATATGCTGCAGCCTTAATTCCCAGTGTGAGTGGGAATTATTTGAAGTCATCTGGTGGGACCCTTTTATGATAAAACTGGTGTCCTCATAAGAAGTGGAGGAGATACTAGGTATCTTTATATTCATGACTACAAAGAAGAAGTCATGTGAGAAGACAGTGAAAAGGTAGCTGAATACAAGTCAGGAGGAGAGCCCCACTAAAACTCATCCCTGACAGAACTTTGAATTTGCAGTTACGTGCAGCTTCCAGAACTGTGAGAAAATAAATCCTCTTGCATTAACCACCAGCTCTGTAGTATTCTGTTTTGGCAGCTGGAGCAGAATGTTAACTACACTTTTATTTCTATATATTACTTCATAATAAATCTTCTTTAAATATTTTCATTTGTTTTCTACTTTTTAAATTTCCACACTCTTTCTCCCAGACCCATATTAATTAATCTTTCAACCCCACTACTCTCCTGAAACCTCATTTGTCAGGGTCACCAAGGAATGCAATGTTGACGTATCCAATGGTTAATCTCAATCTTTGCTTTACTCACTTCTTAGTAAACATTTGATAATGTGGACTGGAACTTCATTTGGGGAAAAATGTATTCTCTTGATTTACAAGATTTGTCTTTACCTTTCTCTCTCTCTCTCTCTCTCTCTCTCTCTCTCTCTCTCTCTCTCTTTCTCTCTCTCTCTCCCCCCCCTCCATTCACCACTCTAGGTAGGAGTCATTCTTCCTCCTGTTTCTAACCTTTTCAGTGTTGTCATTACCTAGGACTTCATATTCCTCAACTGCTTAAAAATTGCCTCTAAAACTCTCTTTAGATGGTATCACTTAGTACTATATCTTCAAATACCACCTTCAGGCTGAAGATTCTCACATTTATTTATTTTTCTTTCCAAACATGCATCACCTGAATCATTTCATCTCAGAAAACAGGCTATTGGTCACAGAAAATTAATGTCCCTGATTTCTTTGTTTCTTCATTTATATGTCTACTCTATTGGCAAATGCCATTCCATTAACTGTGGACTCTAAATATATTCCAATTTAATATATATAGACATGTATAATATATTATGTGTGTGTATGTGTGTGTGTGTTAGCATAATTTTCCACTTGTAGTAATATTGTAAGAATAATATATAAGGATTCTCCTCCAGAGCCCCTGAAAGAAACCCAAACTTCTTGGCACATTGCATTTGGTGTAGTGATATCCTGGCTACTTATATCCGAGGATATAAAATGAAAAACAAATCACATAGTATTAAACCATCAAATTTGTGGTAACTTTTCAGAGTAGCAAATAAAAATGTATAGTTGCCAAGTAGCAAACATTTTTCTGTATTTATTAGTTGGTTTTCTGTTGAAAACTAATGTTGGTATTTTATTCAGAAAATCAAAATTGACTTCATCCGTAATGTTTGCACAGAAAATCAAATAGGTACTATATGTAATACAGTAAACAATAAGACCTAAAGAGAAGCACAATATGCTAAATAAGCAATGAAGTGTTTTTCTGAAAAAAATGTACTTTATCTGTTGGTTTTCATTATAAACACATAAAATAATTTAATCTGTAACTAAATATGTTTCTTGGTCTATTTACTGGAATTTCTTCTATTTTTATTTTTTAATATTTCCTTTAGTTTTCAAAAATTTTGATTTTTTATTTGCACATTAAAATTACAGATAATAGTGGGATTCATTTTGCCATATTCATACATATCCATAACATAATTTGATTGATTTAATTTCCCTTTACCTTCCCTTTTCTTCTTCCACAGATCCAATTGTTCTACTCTACTGATCTCCTTTTCATTATTATAATAATAATTATAATGTTATTATAATTATCTAAGTGCAGATTTCATTGTGTTACATTTGTACATAGACATAGCATGATTTGGTTGATTTTATTTCCCCATGTTCAATCCTCTTCTCCCTCCTTCTGGATTCCTTTCATCTACTCTATTTTTCTTCCTTCTATTTTCATGAAATTTCTGCCCACCTTACCAGTTTTTACTTCTTCTTTGCTTTCTCTTTCTCCCTTCTTTGACATATGAAATATGACTTTCAACTTTTGATTTTGACTTTTTGAGTCTGCCTTATTTCACATCACACAAGTTCTTCAATTTCATCCATTTACCCAGACAGGACATAATTTCATTCTTCCTTATGGCTGAGTAAAACTTCATTCTATATGTATATCACATTATCTTTACCTATATTTAAAAATGTGTTCTTGTGTATATTGTTTTATCTTTTACCCACAGTCTAAAGTTTGCTAATTTCTGGTATTTTTATGTGCTTTTATGGTTAAGTTAACCATGTAAGTCTGGATTTCTCCTTTAGTTTGGAAGATTTTTGAGGTTATAAGTAATTCTTTATGATCATTTCATCCTTGGTCTCAACAACTATGAGAAGCTCAATAAAAATATTTAACTTTGTTGGGTGCTGCAGTGCATGCCTGTAATCCTAGCTACTTGGGAGGCTGAAGCAGGAGGATTGTAAGAGGCCAGCCTGGGAATCTTAGTGAGACTCTGTCTCAAAGTACAAAATTAAAAGTATAGCCCAGTGGTAGAGCATCCATGGGTTCAATCCCCAGTTCTGAAAAGTGTGAATCATGTAAAAAAAAAAATATATATATATACATATATATATATACACACACATATATTTACAGTATATATTTATGATATATATTTATGATATATATTTACATATGTATATACATATTTTACATAATTCCTTACTTAACTAATTTCATGGATGACACGCCCAAAGTTAAATAGTTGGAAAATATTTGAATGGAGATATGTAAAAGGAATAAAGAGGTAAAGTATTTTACTTATATATTTTACTTTTAAGTGATAGAAATCCAATTAAACTAATTTAGCAGGAAAAGAATGAGTGTTCCCATAATTGGTTGACAAAACTGAATAATGGATCCAGATATGATTGCTCTACAAGCTTAAGAAAGTAATCAGTTCTCTTTCCATTTCTTCTGACTTCTTTCTTTCTCTTCTTTATTCCCTTTTGTTTTCTTTCCTTTTTTCTCTTTCTTTAAGAGACCAGTTTTATTATGTTACCCATTTCTGGCCTTAAACACCTGGGCAAAAGTGATCCTCTTATCTCTGCTTCCCAACTGTCTGGAACTATATGTGTGTCCCTCCACACTCACCTATTTTCTTGATTCTATTGTTTTGTTTCCTTCTGCAAACTCTACACCATTAATGACTTCTGTAACCCCCTAGGCATTGTCAGATTCTTGCATCAGTAGCTCTATCTATTGGAATATAGTATCCCAACTTTCTGGTCAGAAACACCTAATCAAACTCTGAAAGGATCAGAATTAAGGCAACATAATTTATAGTCTTAAAAGATGGAATGTACATAAGTTCTAAAAGTAAAGAGAAATTCTATCAGGAGAGGGGAATAATCATGTTACAAAACACCCAAGGGAAATTGTGGAAAGAATGGAATATTTTTCATCTTTTATTCCCAAATTTTGTACAATAATTAATAATGACTTCAGGAGAGAAAATAAGAAAATTGGATTTTCTTAGTTTAAATTCAGAAACTCTAGAATACAACTAGCTATAGATGACTATTAGTATATAAAATGTTATTTTTGATATTTCCCCTGGCTGTAGCTATAATTTGTCAGATGGTAGTAGCTCAGTATGTGAAAAACAGAAACATTAATGATTTAGATTTAGTAGGTTTGATTCTGGAAACACCATTATGCCAACACCATTTGGTGTTTTCAGAAATCTGTGAGACTATTATTTTTATTTCAAAACTAGAAGAGTCAGAAACCATGAATTCCCAAGAATGTGACTTGAATAGAATGGCCCTAGACACTGCTTTTCAGGAGTTTAAATTATGCAGATAGATTCAGAAAAGCAGAGAAGCTTGATGTCTTAAAGTACCATGGATGCATGTAGGAGGGAACAGTAATACAAATATTCAATGGAACATTCAGATGTAAGGATAAACAACACTGGAAAGGGGTAGAGACAGTGTGTGGGGCAGTGCATTATTATTAAGAGAAATATTTTGAAAACCATTCTTAGTTTCTCTTATATTTGATAATTAATAATTTCTATTCAACAGCTGAGTATCAGAAACCTTGAAGCAATTACCCTGTTTTTTTAAGAATCTTTCCCTGCACCAGTTTCCTCTTTCACACATACAGTCCTTTGATGTAACAAGAGGGAAATATTTTCTGTCCCATTATGGAGATCTCATCAGGTTCTCATTGAGAACTCAAAGATGTTGACTGGAAGGAAGGAAAGTAGTTTTTAAAAAACTAGACCATTGGACATGGTGGCACAGGCCTGTAATTCAAGTGAGGCAGGAGGATCACAAGTTCAATGTCAGGTTTAGCAACTTAGAAAGACACTTTCTTAAAGTAAACAACAAATAAAATTTAAACATTCAAAAATAATTCAAAAAGTATAACATACAAACTGCAACAGCCATATCTTGCGTAGTTCAAAGGTTCTTGGAATAAGCTTGCTAGATTAGGCCCTGGATGTGAAAAGACTGAAGTCAAATATGGGCAAACAAAAACTGTTCTAAAAAGGATCTGGTTTTGCAAGTAGACAGGCTTGGGTACAACTGCCAGCTATTTTGTAGAAGACATGAGATTTTCTTTCCTGAGAATTGTTTTCTTCATCTGAACAAAGACAATAACATCCATCTTATAGATTTTCAAGAATGAGAGCTAAACACCTGGTATATGGTAAACATTAAATACTAAATAACTAGATAGCAGCAAGTCCCCGGTTGTTAGTAGCTACTGATAGTTTTTGAAGTTCAGTAGCAAACTTCAGAGTTCTTATTTGCATTTGTATTTTGCAAATAAATAACAAAATATTCAATTTTTGAATTTCTAATATAGGTCAGACTTCCCAGTTGCTTTATTTACATATGTTTTCTTAGATATTCTTTAAACATTCCTGAGAAGGAAATGATATTATGTGTATTTTAAAAGAAATAATAAGTACAATCTCATTTGGGGAAGAATAGAGAATGAGTATACTACTGTGCAGTTAATCAGATCTTTGTTTAAAATATTGCTCTAGAGCTCAATAGCCACACAACTTCCTACAGCACTTAGCACAGAGCTAAGAAAAAATGAAGTCATTATTGTTTACTATTTTACGTTGATTACTTTCTTGGGTTTCTGTCGAGTACTTGAGCATTAAATAAGGAACATAAAGATATGTAAGCAAAATGCATAATATATTACTGAGGTTTAGTAATTATTAATTATCCTCCTTTTATTTTATATTCCAGGGAGAACCTAGCACAACTTTAGTTGGAAAAAATAAACTAGAATTTGGATAATGAGTACATGCAAGAGAATTCGCTCCTTAAAGTTGATTGGCGAAGGAAGATTGCACAAATATTTAGCCTGAGTTTACTACATAATTGATTAGCCTTCTGTTTCTCTTCTTCTGCCTCAAAATGGCTTAGCTTAAAGTTCTGGCTTAATAACCAAGTCAATGGAGAAAATCCAAACAGCTAATCCTATTTTTCTGGCTTTCCCAGTGATTGTCAAGAGGTTTCAGGGAAAGTCAGTAGAGAATGCTTTATTTGGGTTGTTTCATGGTTAAAACAATGTTTTCAAATTTTAATTCAGACATCATTGAAGGACATCAAAAAGCTAATGTGTAGTGTAGTGAGCTGATAGCTATCATTCCAGAACATGTATTAATGAAGTTAAGACTCACTTATTGGTGGCATTTCATTCTTTTTAGGAATGCCATAATAGGATTCATGCACAAAGCCTAGAATTCTCACATGCTCCCCAGATCTAAAAATGTTAATGAATTCTGCCATTTAGGCAACATGTTCTCTAGGAAGCAAATAACCTAATAATAATACTTAGAGTAATAGCTATAGTTTATTGAGTGATTTCTTTATGTCCATCATATATAAATTGTTACATAATTACCATTAAATAGATTTTACACATGAAGGTTATATATGGTCAAAATTGTATAGAAAGTAATTGAGTAGGCAGTAATTCAAATACGGCTTAAATCCAAGACTTGCTTTATACCTCCTCACTTCAGTGAAGAAAACTAGATTAAACTGTAAGATATCTATCTCTAAGGGACTCAAGTTGATTGGTGTTTCTGGAGCTGCCTAATTATTTCCTCTTCTCACTTTTCTCTTCCAATTACTTACCCTATTGATACTATTGAAAACATCCAAAGGTTCCCTATTGTCTCCCAAATGGAGTACAAATTTTTCAAGGTTTTCCACAATATAGTCATATCCTGTATTTCCAAAAAGCTTTCAGTACACTCCTGCCCTCCATAGTCAAATCTGATTATTTATTGTTTCCATATTTCATTTTTTCCCATGGTAATCCCTTTGCCCGAATCTCACCATTTTATCTTTTAAGTGCTTTGCCATTTTTATTTTATGAATCAGGTTAACTTTCCCTTTTCTAGAAAGTCCTACCTGAACAATAGACTAAACTCTTATGTTATACTCATTTTAAAACCCATAGCCCTTTCATTATAATCATGTTTTGGTTCTTAATATTATTTGCCTCTATTATAGGCATTTGTGCACAGGCAATATAATATAGGTAGAATTTGAAGTCTTGCTATTTTCTTCACCATTCATTTACTAGGCAAATTATTGCATTTTTCTGAGATTCCTGTTTTCTTAACATCAAGAATTGTTATTAACAATAACACGGTATTCGCACAGAGGAATTTTTTTTTTAAACAGAATATGTTATCTGTTTCTTTGGTCTTCAACCGGGGTCCAATATCACCTTTGCAGCTGACAGTTGAAAATGTGTATGAGTCTAGTTACCTTATCAAAATGACTAAGTGGCATTGGCGTTAGCAACAGGAGCACAGAAGCACTGTCATATTTGTAAGAGCTACATCCAAGGAAAGATTGTTCTACCACAAAATACTAAAGATTCCCTTTGAGAAACACCAATAAGTAAACAAGGATTATTATTTCTTTTTCAGAGAAAGTTCAAAAAAGTGTATTTTATTAAATTATGAAAGTATAAGTTGAATTACATTTAGTAAAGATAGTACTCTGTATTTTACAATTTGATGTTTTACTCCTCCTCAAACTCATTGGTATGCAGAACTGATCACTCAGAGAGAGGTGGGGAGTATTTCTCAGAAGTCAAAAGGTATAGCAATAATTGAGATCGAGGCACTCAGTTTAATCTAAAACCAAAAGCATGAGAAGCCAACCACTTAAGGAGACAGAAAAGAATACTTCAGACAAAGGGAACATTTATAGTGAAATTCACAATGACATGTACCTGAACACAAGATTGGTGTATTTGTACCTAAAGCATCATTAATGAAAACTAAAGAAGAATAGCCTCATATGGAATCAGATAGCAGAGAGAATCATAGATGTTCTTATGATTCCAATAAATAGAGTATAAAAACATTGGATTTTCTGATTTAAATGCTCACTCTTGCTCTTGTATGAAGAGTGGATCAGGGTAAAATCAGAGGAAAGACAGATGTCAAATAAAAGGAAGACATTGTGGTAAGTCAGATGAATCAGTTGATGCCTGGACCAGTGTAGTGTCTGTGGAGATAGGAAGTATGTGGTTTTGACATACCCTGGATGGGAAGTAAGCCAAAAGAACATGGCTGTGTGTGCATAGGGTATATGCAGAATCTAGGGTATAGAAGTACTAAAGTTGGCTCCCGAGGGGTTACAGTGTACTGAGACTGGGAGCAATTAGACAGAAAAAGAGTTATTGCAAATACAAAATGAAAGATGTGTAAATTTGACTGATACAGATATGAATTGGGTCTACAAAGATTAGGGCTATATATGCAATTTGCAAATTAGCATATTTAAATTACCTAATAAAAGTAAAAAGGAAAAAACAAGGTCCAAGAATAAGTCCTGAAACCATTCAGCATTGAAAAATGAAATAGAGAAAAAGAGTTTAGCATTTAAAACTTCCTTCGATTGATATCACAATTTTATATGTTTATGGGGTGTAAAGTACTAATTGACTTGAATTAAGCATGCTAAATTTTACATGTTTGCCAAAGCATCACATTGTATAGCCTAACTCTTTCACTTCTAGTGTGTCATTCATCAAAAGGAATATTTTAGTTTCAAATGGTCAAATGTATCAATCTTTTGTTATGTGTGCTTTCTATATATATTTAAAGACAATTTTCCTATCCCAATATTTAAGGTTTTACTTTGTGAATATCTGTAAAAATATCCATATAACCTTGTGGCAAAGGAATTATTTTCCTGTATGAAAAGGACCCTGAGGAGTCTTAAGATAAAGTGACTTGCTTTCCACTTCATAGCTGAACAAAGGCAGCTTCGGGACCAAAGTCTGTAACTTCTGTTCATAAGTCTGGGTAGATTTCATTGTGTGAAGTCATTAGTGATTTAAAATATTATCTCCTTAGCAATGCTTTCACTATAAATCTGATCCTCTTAAACAGTCAGAATTTTATATCGATATAATGCAGCTTTAATGATAGACATCTGAGATATTTTGACAGTATTGCAAAGATGCTACTTTGAAGTAGATGGGAAAGAGGCGAGAATTAGGAAGGGGATTTCTAACATTATTCACACCACAATAATTATCTATAGCTTATAATGACAGTTGGTTATATAACGCACATAATGTGCATGCTTAATTTACCTCATCTATGCATCATAATGATCCAATGTTGGTAGTTTCACTAGAAGAAATATTCAGACATAGAAAAGCAAAGCAACTATCCAAAGTCTCTTGACTAGGTGAGGATTCAAAATTAGGCAGAATGGCTCATTCTTGCAACCACTGCCTGGTCCTTATTCTTTATATCCTGGGTCATATCTTAGGTTCTATTGATTACAGGATTATTCCTTCAAATTACTAAATAAGTATATACATAAACTTATACTAACAATCCAGATATATGATAAAAATTTTAAATTAATATGAAATAAGAGGTAAATTTGTAAATTTCCTCTTCTCCCATTGTCTCTGGGTTGGTTATGTTAATAAGCTTCATATAGGTAACCTGAGTTTTGTTCATTATATATCATTTTTGTTATTTTTTAAATTTTGATACTGGGAATACAACCCAAGGGCACTCTACCACTGAACTATATTCCCAGCCTTTTTTATTTATTTGTTTATTTTATTTTGAGACAAGCTCCCACTAAGTTGCTGAGACTGGTCTTGAACTTGAGATTATCCTCAAGTCATTGAGATTACAGGCATGTGCCACCAAAACTAGCTAGGAATTTTAAATTAAGAGTGGAGGATGAGTAAAAATATGAAACATAGATATCAAACATTTCACAGTGAAGTAAATAAACTGACAGACAATATTTATTGAATATAATATACTAATGCTTGTAATTTTTGTATAAGTGTCTTCAGCTGTGATTAATTTGGTTACATATTTCAAGAAACTTAAAATTCCAGTGGCTTAGAATGCCAGAATTTATTAATAGTATTAATTTCATTCTTGCAAAGATTAAGTTGATAATTATTAGAACAAGCTTAGCTGAGTGCTCAGCATATGCCTTGTTATTGTTTTCATTGTTGTTATTGTTATTGCCAGTATTATTTTTATTACTCTCGAATTATCTGATTAGTATTATTCGATTAAAAAGATTATTTTTTCAAATAATCAACGTATGTATAGAAGCATCCTTCTGAATATTGCAATTCAATATTAGACTTAAATGTATCCTGGTTTTCTCTAAAAACTAAATGCTACCCTTGAGGTGGGGTAGGTGAAAAGAGAAAAAAATAAATGCATGTCAAAGACTTTTCATTCTTTTTGCCTTGATTTTTGTGTATGTGCGTGATTTGCTTGAGATTTCAAACATTCACTCTTAATATTGTTGCTGTGCTGGTTAATTCAGCAGGGTTCAAAATGAGTAATAAATGAGAGTAGGGCCTCTCCTAAGGAAGGTACAGATATCTCATCTCTTGCTTCCCCTGCTTCACCCCCCTCCATCCCAGCAAAACTGATGAAATCTTGAGATAGATAAAGCCCTGAAATTTGATAAAAACACAATTTGAATGACTGTCAGATTTTCAAAGTGTAATTAAGTAGGATGAGATGATAGAATTGGTGATGACAGAGGCTATTCAAAGAAAAATTATTATATGCTTAAAGACTCTCTTCATAATGATTGTAACAGGAATAAAAACAGACCAAGCTGGATGAAAGAAAATATTCAGAAAATTATCAAAGAAAAGAAGTCAGTGTCTCAGATGTCTGAGATTTCAAGAAAAGAATAACCTGGAGATATATAGCAGTCATTTGAGAACAAGAGCTTATGAAAAGGGAACTATCCTAAATAATAATAATATAGTACTTTTCACTCCAGAGAACTTGGTAGATGGATATGAAAACTGTTTTGATCACATCATTCTAACAGGGGAACTGATCAGACTTAACTATTTAAAGCCACTATACATAGGACATTCAAATACTGTAATACAGCTAAAGTGTCATTAATAAGCAAAATTAACTGCATCATTTCAGAGATATTTTCTGTCTTAAATGTGCTATTTTGCCAATTAATTATATGGTAACTTTTCTGGTTTTATCATTTTCTTGATTGTTTGACTCTGAGTAGCTTTACTACAGCTTGGTACCCAATTAAGAAAATATGTATAAAGAAACAATAAGGCAATAAGGTACATTATACATGTAAGTTGTTAGTACTTGGATCCAATGCTTGGGTCTTATTGTACAAAGGCTACATAATACACATATTGTATACTTAAAGAGTTATGATAAAATTAGGGTCAGCATTACTAAATAAAATAAACAAAAGTCCTATAATACTTTTTATTATTTCACTCTGGCTCAGATAACACTGGATTCTTATTACTTTTAAGTGTCAATCTCCCCCTGAGGGCAGAGAT
Organism: Ictidomys tridecemlineatus; assembly: GCF_052094955.1. Lineage (NCBI taxonomy): Eukaryota > Metazoa > Chordata > Mammalia > Rodentia > Sciuridae > Ictidomys > Ictidomys tridecemlineatus. The sequence goes on along the minus strand of NC_135480.1, from coordinate 78,060,495 downwards.
AAGATCTCTTGTGCCTTGAGAGGCCTGCATCTAGAGAGTCCTCATTATAGGTGAGTTGGATGCCTGCTTGACTTTTGCCATAAACCCACCTACTGAGGGATGATTGAGGGGCAAGTCAAGATGCCTGTTATAGAATCAGACATAGCACACTAGACTAAGAATTAATGTGCAACTCAATTCCAGAGAGTGTCTGCTCTATGACTTTTGCCTAAATTAGTACTTCTTAACAAACCTTTTGAATATCTCATTAAAGTGAAATAATCTTTCCCCAGGCCTGGGACTGAGAAGATTAAGACAAAACCATACAACATTCTGCATCTAATATTAGAGGCTTCTCAATGGTATTAAAAACTATTAGTGTAGAAAGCAATAGGTCTATGAAACTCACATTTAGAGCTCTCAAACCAAATACTGGTAAGAGACAAGAATTCAATAATTTTTCTCTAGTTAATTTATCTAATTAGACCCCCAATGATTTCATATATTCCTGCCCTATATAATTTTTTCTCCTTAGCCTCTTTATATATTGTTTATATTTGAGGGTTTATTTAAATTAACTAAACTTAATATTTATTGTCATTTGAATATTGGTTTATTTGCTAACATGTTTCAAGTTCTATTTCATTCTATTCCAATATTTGGAAAGATTATTTTGTTAAAACATGGCAGGTATATAGGGAAACCATGGGCTAATTTGGGGAGTGAGAGGATTGTGGTGTGTGTAAGATATGTAATTAGATGTATACATACATGTACATATATTAGATCTATACATGAATATAATATACAAATCTCATATACACTATTTGTTTTTCTTATTATTTATTACTTATAATCTATTGCCTCTGCTTTGTGGACAATAATTTCTTCTGCCTCTTTTTGTTGTTGTACCTCCAATTCCTGGAACATAGTGTCTGATATGCAGAAGAAAATTTACATTTTTAAAATGAATGTCTTAACCCAGAAAATTATTAAAATAGAAAGAAATTTTATAATTATATGTTAAAGATAATACCTTAAAATGTGCACTTGCTATATTAGTATCAGTATATAGTTCATGGTTTCTCATGATGTTCTTTAGTCTTAGACATTCTTCTTTATTGAATACCCTATGTACCAGTTATTGTGCCAACTGCTTTATCAAATTATCTCATCAATCCTTATAGCATCCTGCCAAGTGGATATCATAATGGGCATGTAATAAATGAAGACTCTGAGACCAGAGAGTTTAAATAATTAAGGTAATGTAACTGGTAGGTGGTAGGACTAATATTTGAAACCAGAGTTCTCAATTGTTACACTGCATTTAAATGAGATAGAACACTTCAATGAGTTTTTCTTTTAATTCCTCACCAGTAGGGACAAACTATAGAAAAAAAAAAAAGGTATGATATCTGACCTCTAGGAGAGCATGTGGATAAGCACTCCATGTGAATGATCTTCATTAGATTATAGGCACATTTTAACTAAAAACTTTCCAAGAGCATTTTTCAGAGCTGAAGCAATAAGGCAAAACATAATAGATTTAGGAAACTACTTAACATTACTATGTTTTTATTTGAGAACATGTGGTAGATTGCATTATTGTTCTAAATGTTCTCTTTGTGCATGCTCTTTGCCTTGCATCTTTGTAAGTTCTCTCTACAAACTGCAGAAAATATCTCCCCATCCCTTGAGTTTGGGTTTTCCCAAGTTACCATTTGTTAACCAATAAAAGTATATAGAAATGATAGTATACCAGCTGTGAACTTAGAACTTAAGAAACTTTATATTTTTAGCTTCCTCTCCATAAAAAGTGCTAACATTTAAGAATCCAGTCTCCTCATCCCAGGCCAGAAGACCAACCCAAACCTCAACCAAGAGCCCTGTTGAGCCAAATCCATGGCTAGAAGCAGAGCTGTTCAGATGAACAGTCTATGTTAGCCAATTGGCTTAAAACTGCAGACATATTAATAAATATAAAAACTTGTTTAAAGCCACAAAATTTTAGTATGATATATTATGCAATAATCACTAAGTGATATGGAGCATAAGATGTCATTTTCTGTATATGTCCTTCAGTGTCAGATAATCAGAATAACTTCAGTGGTAACACATGCACAAATATGCATGCACATACAAATGAAGATAAATACTAAAATCTTTTAGGCCTTTAACCTCTTATTCTTAGAGTTGCCATATTAAAAAAAACATCAAGTTTCAAGAATAAATTTTAACTATTCTATATCTTGCATAGTCGTGAATTGCAATCTGTGTGATCTGCTAGATCATATAAATACAATTATGGTTATTGCACACAACCATAACCAGCTATGAATATTGTGTTAGAAGAAAAATAAGTAATTTCTAGATATATAATACAGAATTTCATTAATAAAATTATTGTAAGAAAATGCTTGCAAGACCTAAGTAATCAACATCTCAGAAATTTCTCATTTTATCTTATATACAATACAAGCAAAATGATGTAACTGGAAAAGAATCCTCATTGATTTATTTCAACCAACGACTTACAGAGGCCATAGTATACTATAGTAAGATGATCATGGGGCATTAAAGTTAGAGCTGTCACAGATGGTGACACATAGATTCTGATAAACCTTTTCACATAAATACACACAGGTATATACATCAAGAGGACTGATGTGTTTCCACTTGTGGGTTTTTTCAAGTTAACTAAAAATTGATGTTTATTGTCAGATGAGGTACCAAAGAAGCCTATTTATGAATGTAATCTAAATTCTATTTCATCTGTTCCAATACTCAAAATAGTATTTAATAAAAAAAAACCTGAAACATATATTTGAAAATCAAAAATCAATTTGGTGGGAGGGAAAATAAATTTACTTGGGCTCAGAGAAAGACTGAAATGTGGCCCTGAACAAGGGTGTTCACTTCAAGGAAATAACCTAGGAGGGAAGTGCTGGCCTCTAGATCAGAATGCAGGCTCATATTCTATGTATCTCATGATGGTTTTGTAGGCATAGAAGAGTGTCCTGTCAGAGGTTTCATCTGTGAAAATAACCAGGATAGGTAACAGTGATGCTCACTAATGTTCCTAAGAGCCACATTGAATACAGCCTGTTAAGTAACCTGTTTTTAAACTGAAGATCTTGCTTATAATGTATTTAATCTCTTCTTTTCTATGTATAAGAAATAAATAATGTTCCAAAATAATATTTAATTCCCATTTTTTCAATAATTTATTATCCCTGTGAACTTGTATAATCACTAAGCTCTTATAGGTTAAGGTGAACCTCTTATACTGAACCTGTTTCTGCTCATGTTATTACCTAAAATATAATTCTCATAACAATCATATGAGGGAGACAACATAGGTCCATTTTATATATGAAATATAAAGATGTCAGGGAGTTTCCTGAAATCATCTAAGGGGCCATGTGAGTCTGAGATTTGAATACATATCTGATGCAATTTAAAGTCAGAACTTATTCCATTGTACTATAGTTAGATATAACTTTCTATAACATGTTACTCACATGGGTAATTTAGAAGGTGATTAGGGAAGTGTTAGATCTAAAGATAGCAAGAAGAGACTTTATAAAGCACTATTATTTCAGATAAAAGATATTTCTTTTATTCAACTAATCTACCCATGCTGAATATCTATGATATACAGGACATTGCTACTAAATCAAGATGAATGGGTTGGAGTTCCTGCCTTTCAAACTTCTTGGGTGAAAACAGTCATCACTTACAATATTTATAAATAAATTTTTAGAAATAAAATTATGATGCAAGCCATAAATGGATAAAATAATCTTGAAGATTTAAAAAAATAAGGATCATATTTGATTAATGGCTATTAAAAAGCCTTAAAAAGATAATTTTTTAAAAGATAGAGCCTTGAAAAATAAAGAAAATTACAGCAATGTTACTGTTTGTAGTGTTGGAAGAATGGGTATAATAGTGAAATTGCATGTTTTGCAGTGGTGTTTAGAAAATGTGCAAATTGGTTTACAGAATGAGGCTTCAATGTGGGTTGATGTCATGTAGAGAAGCTTTTTAAAACAGCTTTCTGGGCCCTACTCTAATTTTTCACTTGGTAAATCAGGTATAGGGTCTGAGAAATTGCATTTCCAATTCTTTTCCAGGCAATGCTCATGCTGCTGGGTGAGAAGAGTACTTTGAAGATCACTGCAGTAGACCAAGCTAATCTAGTAATGACATTTGAGCAAGGAAATGACTGGATGATTGTGATTCTGTAGATGATCAATATTTGTATAGAGTAGATTGGAGTAAGGGGTGTTACTATAGTTTAGGAGGCTATTATTATCATGCAGAAATGAGTGGATAAAGATTCTGAAAGCAATAAAAGAGAAAAGTGAAACCCAACACCCAAAACTTTCCAGTTTTACCCCACCCACTAAACGCACTTCAATCCCATCTAGCCCTGGAGAAGAACTTGAAAAGTGAAAAATAATGTAGCTCAAAGATAGTAAACTATAAAAACAAATATGAATCATTGTATATGTGTTACTCTTCAAATTATGTATGTGTAGCAACAGTAAAGTCTGACTATAATCAAACTGAAGGCAATGAGATACAATAGCCATGGAGCTCATGTAAAAAAGGCACAGTCTAAGGTTTTCAGGAACTCTATCACCTATTCAGGGAGGAGTCCCACTGCCTGGTAGGTATCTTACCAAAGTGATGGATGGATGCTTTTTGTAGGACACATTTCTTTTCCTCACACTCAGAGAATAAATTAACATTAAGGTTTAAGATTTTATCTTTTAAGATATGACTACAATCAAAGGACTGAAGAGATAAACACACCATTGACAAAGAAAAGAATAAAGTCTTTAGAGAAGAATTGGGTCACTAACAACACACACTAAACAATTTCTAAGTGATCACAGAAAAACAGCCATCATAATTGGGGGTTTGAGATGTCAGCTTAGATTTTGGACTTTGAGAAAAATGTGAGGTTTTCATGACCTAATTTGTATGTACAGGTAAATTTCTACTCTCCATTGTTTGTGATTGGGTTAACAAATTCAACCCAGAGGAAATTAATTTAGTAATATTCACTAGAATAGCAGGGGAAAAAAAGGAAGTGGGAAGCAGACTAGATGGAAAAATCAATGTGAGGAACATCGCATATTAAATTTGGTTCTTTGCCTTTTTCAGAGGAAGTAGGAAAAAAAGCACTATCTATCCTTTGCTATCTAATGAAGTCTCACCGCATTGCTACATTTGAATTTGTTAGCATACCAATTTGTTCAATAAATTTAAAACTTAGGAGAAAACTCAGATTCCAAGATGTCTGGAGCTAAGGTTTGGGAATTACAGTATAACAAGGACACTTTCTGGAGAGCAAAATCAAGGATCCAAGCAGTCCATCCCAAGCCGGATTTTGTAAGATCAGCAGAATGAAATGTGTATGAAGAGGTCAGGGACTATATAAATCCTGGGATTAGATTTTAAAGTGAGCACAACTCAGCGCCCAGCCGGGAAAGAGGCAGGGGAGTTGGTAGTTATGGTGATATGCTGAATCGTTTGCCAAACATTGGGAGAATGAAAATAGAACAGAGAAATGTAATCCTGTTGTGTCTATCTGGAGAGCATGAGAATATAAATCATTTGAAAGCTATTCGGTGAAATACAATATAAAGCCCTAATCACCTGAAATTCATGTCACTTGGTTCAAGGGGAAGCTTAGCCATCCATTTCTCCAAAGACCTGGTTCTAATTGCATAGATTATTTCTTAAGAAAGACCAAAAACCAAAAGAAAAGATAGAGAAGGACAAAGATCTATATTGGATTTTACTTTCAAAAAAGTAGCATTTCTGGATGGCCAAAAAAGCTTTGTTAGTTTAGCAAATTATTTTCCACATAATTTTGTGCCATGTTTTACACTACATACTAGACATTCTGTGGTAATAACTGTTGAGCCAAGTGCTATGAAAAATAGGTTCCAATAATAATATTAAAAAGAAAAATATAATCTAATTTTGTAATCATATTAGTCCCTTTTGTATTGCTAAAAACACAAAACCACAGACTAGGTAAGATATTTTAAAAAGAAATTTATTCAGGCTCATTGTTCTAGAGATGCACAGATTCTAGAGAAAACTCATATTCCAAGCTATCTGGTGCTAAAGTTTGGGAATTACAGAATAACAAGGACACTCTCTGGAGAGCAAAATCAAGGATCCAAGCAGCCCATCCCAAGCCGGATTATGTGAGATCAACAGAATGAAATGTATATAAAGAGGTCAGAGACTATATAAATCCTGGGATTAGATTTTAAAGTGAGCTGATACTTCTGATGACCTTCTTGGTGGCAGAGTCCAGAGGCAGACAGGATGTTAAATGGCAAGAGACAGGGAACATGTTTGTATCTCTCTGTCTCTCCCTCTTCTCATAGGGCCACCAGAATTCAATCATGGGAACTACCCTACTGATGATGTGATCTATTCCTAATCCCATTGACCCCGGAGCATAGATTAGGGTCCAACCTCATAATGGATATTGAATTTCAGCACATGAATCCTTGGGGGACACATTCAAACCATATCCAAGCCATAGCAGGAAGCTAAGGAAATCTATGAAAAACAACTCCAAGTTAGTCCTTGATGGAGAAGCAGCAATTGGCTAGGTAGATGTGAGAGAGGAAGCACATCAGAATTTTTGGAAGCAGCATTCTTCCAGTAGTAGTCTCTTCTCTGGGGACCTGTGAGTGAATGCTCTCAGATGCTGTGAATTCAGAGCCTCTGACCATTTCAATGAAGGATGGGAGGAGGTCTAGGGCAAAGTCCTCATTCCTGAAGTCAACCAAGTCAACTGCAATCACAGAGCCTGGAATTCACAGCGCAACACAAAGCCTGCCACAATCAGGGCTTACTATGGGCTGGACCCTGTGCTCAGGACCCTGCACTTTCTAATTTTGACCTCCCACCACATATGCTCCGTAGTAGCCTCAGTTCACCAAGGTGAAAACTTGGCCATCCACTGCCATACAAAGAGGAGGCAATGCAGAGAAGATCTGAGGACAGTTTTGTCTGATGAAAAGCCTTTGCCTCATGCTCCCATTGCAGTTCCAGGCTACCTTCTCCCATCTCACCCTCTTTTGCAATTGGGCACTTTACCTGGCAGAGCTGAGATTAAATGAAAGCTAGATAATTTTGAAAAATAAAGAAAGCATTCTGAGTGAGCCAACAAAATATATGAAGGATCTAAGATAAATACACATACACAAACACAAAATCATCAATATCTCTCTGTAGATAGAATGATCTTGATGACTGAGGAACTGAAAGAAATGTGGTATAGCTACCAATACTGAGACAAGTAGAAGGAATGTAAAATGAAAAAGGCAGAGTAGAAATTATAAAGGACCAAAAACAAAATTGTGTGTGTATATGTGTGTAGAAATATACACATACACACATATATATACATATATATATATACATATATGTTATATTAACAATATTTATGTATTATTATTAATGACAATAATTATTAATATCACTGTATATTTTTATAACCTTTAATGGTAGCCTTCTTGTCATCCATATAAATTATAACAGGGATAGTATTAAAACCTGCCATGCATCTCTCATAGTTGTTTAGGCATTGACAATTCTTGGAGTTTACATCCAGCTGTATGTATGACTAAATCTCTCTGCACCTTTGAATTTAGTTGAGGCCACATGAATTGCTTTGACCTATGCAATGTAAGAAAGACCATGTGTGTCACATATATGCCAAGGCATAAAGTACTGAAGTACACATGTCCCCTTTCTCTGTTGTAGCAATCATGAAACCTTTGTAGAGACTGGTCTTCCATTACTCTGAGATCCTTAGAATTAAGATAAGTGGAAGACTTTTCTGAGCTACAGAAAATTTTATGCTTCTTCATAAACTGTTAGGGATTTCTTGTAATAAGTCACTGATTAAATTTGATTAACATTCTATTCCCCTGTAATCTAACATATACATGCAGAGTATTCCTATTACTAGATAATTGGCTTTCAGGTATTCACTCAAATAGAAGGAATGTTAAGAATGGACAAATTAGGGAAGCAATGTGTGGCCTTACAGATTCCAGAAATTAAGCACCCCTCTCTGATGAAAATATTTAAACCTTTCCTGAATATCCCAGACCAGCGGTTTTCAAAACGGGTGTAAGGAGACACAGTATATTGCCACCACTTGTAAGATAAATTACAAGTATTATTAATAATACAGTACTGAAGTTTGTGAATTTTTACTTACAGTAATTAGGATTAATTCAACATCATTTTTATTATCTTTAATCTTGTTATGCTTCTTAGAGTTGGAATGAGGAGTGCATGGGAACGTGGGATGTCTGAAGCCACAGCTAGTATCATTCACTAGGCTGGGTTCTCAGGTAAACAACTGAGATTCTAGTCATGTGCAAACCATGGAAAAGTCCTATATACAAAATGATTATTCCTAAATGACTGAAATCCCACCCTTTTTCTAAGTATAATCATTAGCTAGAAAGAAAATGTAAAATGTGCCCTCTAATTTTTCTAATTGTGAATATAAACAGTATCCAGGATAAGAGATGAATAACCTGACATACAGGTGCTAGGTTGTACCTGGGAGTGTAGAGACTCCAGAATTTCAAGCTAAGAGAGGGAACTGTGTATTGAGGAGTCAGGAAATATTTCACCAAGAAGTGATAAATGGAAGTACACTGTAGTATCTGGGAGGATTCACAAACTTGGAAAGGAAGGAACATGGTATTCTGAGATGTCTGGAATTTACTGATACAGTGGATATCACACCTCACACATGCTGTAAGGTGCTCTAAAATTCCCAGTATACTTATTGGATCCTGCTGGTACAAAAAAAAGTAGAAAGAACAGTTATAGCTGGAAAAGATATTTGTTGATTATTTACTAAAAGTGAGAGAGAGAAGGATGTAAATTATAAGAGGTGAGGGAAAATAGAAGCGGTATTTACTGAGTGCCCATTCAAAGCCAAGTAGTGGTAGTCATTTCACCTTCACATCATCTAACTCTCAAAACTCATCTAAATCTAAAAAGTTTATTGAGTGTATATTATTTTCCCCAACTCCCCAAATTGAGGCTCAGAAAATTTAAGTAACTTTTTAAAAGATTTTATTATAAAAGCATTTGAGATAAGATATGTAACCAAACCTATCTAACTCCAAAATCTATGCATATTTTATCATTCCATTGTTCTTTTTTTCAAAGATGTTATAATCTAGCAGTGGCGATAGTGAAGATATAGGGGTAGGAATTATTCAAAAATATAATCTAAGACAGGATGTGATAAATATGAAATGGCTGATATTTAAATGAGGGCAGAAATTCTAGCTGACTTTGTTTCAAATTGTATGCACACATTATCTTTAGTAGACAAGATCCAGAGCAGATTTTACAATCACCTTATTTTTGTCATTAAAAATCCTATTTGTTTTCATCTTTGTCCAGCACTGTCAAAGTTACCTGTATTTTCAGAATAAGATTACAGCAAGTGAACAGCTAGATACAATATATAGACAGGAAAAAAATTAAAGGCATATTTTTTTCATGTGATTCTATCTTAGAAGCAAATAAACTTTTCCTACAGGAATTCCAGAAGATGTCCTTTTTTAATTTCATTGGCCATAAATGGGTCAAATGCCCTCTCCTGATTTATTTGCACATACTGGGAAAGGGTCACCCTGAAAAAACACTAGCACACTAAAATAAATTCACCATGGGTGAAACTTACATGTAAGACCAAATGTGAAACATTCTTAGGTGAAGATATGGGGAAAACCTCTAGGACTTTGGTGTTGCCAAAATGTCATGGATATGACACCAAAAGAAAGGCAACCCAACAAGCAAATGGACCACATACAATTAAAAAAAAAGGTTCTCCAGCAAAGACAATCAACAGAGTGGAAAGTCAACCTATATAATACAAACCATTTATCTGATAAGGGTTCATCTCAAAGAAATATAAGATACTTATCTAGCTCAAAGATAAACAGAAACTAATAACCTAAATAAAATAAGGACTGAGGACCTTAATAGACATCTCTCCAAAGAAGACATATATATCACCAACAGGTTTATGAAAAGCAATGATCAGTGCAAGTAATTGTCAGAGAAATGCAAATCAAAATGACAGTGAGTCCTCAGCTTACAGCTGTCTGGATATCCATCATGAAAAACAAAATTAAAAAAAACACGTGCTGGTGGGTATGTAGGGAATCAGGAACACTTGGACATTTGTTGGTGGCAAGAGTGCAAAATTCAAAACAGTATGTATGTTCTTCAATGACTAAAATTTAAACTACCATATGAAATAGCCCAGATGTCACACTTCTGGATATTCAATCAATAGCATCAAAATCAGAATCTGTAAGAGGTTTAGCCCTCCTGTGTTTACTACAGCTCTACTCACTATAGTCAAGTTAGGGGAACAACCTCAATGTCCTGTGAAAAACAAATGGATAGATATAAAACATGGCATAGATATAAAATAGGATACTATACTCGGCCTTAAGAAAGTGGGAAATTCTACAGCCTGAGTCAACATGAGTGAACCTTGAGAATATTAGGCTAAAGGAAATAAACCCAATTTGGAAAGAAAAAGACTTCAACATTCCACACATATGAGGCATCTATAATAATCAAAGTCTTGCTGGGGCACTGAACCCTTCTATATATTTACTTCCATGTATTCATGAAGAATGAGTTGATCCTGAAAGTCTGTAGGCATGGGTTAGGCTAATCTGCAGATTACTCATACACAAAGTTTATGTTATTTTGGCAGGTTAGCTGGCTGTCTCCATGAAAGACAGGTACGAGTGTGCCAATAAATATTTTTATAGTTTTGGTGTTACTTTTTTAGATATATTTTTTAGTTGTTGGTAGATCTTTATTTTTATTTATTTATACACGGTGCTGAGAATTAAACCCAGCGCTTCATACATGCCAGGCAAGTGCACTACGACTGAGCCCCAGCCCCAGCCCCAGCCCCTTGGTGTTACTTTTTGATGCTGAAAACCTAAATCCATAAAAGTCTTTGGTTACCATATGCTAAGTTCTGTCAAAGAAAAGAGAAATTGGCAATTTCTTTGCCATTCCAACCATCACATCCATAGTAGACTATAAAACAAGGTGTGTGTTCCTCAGAATTTAACTTTAGTGGACATTCTTCTAATTTTAAGTGGCAAATGAATACAAGTGACAGTAATGACTTAGCCATTAGTTCTGGTATCTAGATGAAAGAATCAGTTTCACATCTGTTAGAATTTTTGAACAATCAGTTTGAAGCCTTTTAATGGTTACTTAATTAATGGGAATTAGAACTTTAGCAATATGGCAATTTAATTTTTTTTAAATGAGAAAGAAGTGTCACAGCTACATCTTTCCATCATTTTAATTTAAGAAAATGTATTATCATCTCACACAATATAAGAGTTTAAAAAGCATTTTTCCCCAAAGAAAAGTGGGTTATAATAATATGAATCACCAAGTTGCCTCATACTCAGTTGTCATTTAGTCAATGTTATTAACTTGGTTTTATAATTACTCAAAGAGGTAGATTCCTATAGAGTAATTCAATCACTAACAGCAGGTTCCTTAACCCCTGTTACAGCAAATTTCTTCTATTGATTTATAGACTGTGTGGCAAATGATGAGAAATGCAAAGCAATCATAATGCTATATGGAATATCAGAACTTACGAGGGGTTGGAGCTAAGAACTCATGTTTGTGCATTCATTGCCACATGAACATTTGGTCTAACCACTTCAAGAGTTATTAGGTTGCTAAAGATACAACTTCTAAATGCCACACACAATTTTAACTCCAATATCTTTTCATTTCATGGAGAGCACTATATTGTAGGTCCAATTTCCCAGCGGCCTAGGCATAGAAATCTGTAGCCCTCTGAATGGAGTGCCTTTGGGAACACACATTAACTTAAGGGCTCAAAATAATTGCGACTCATTTTTTAAAAAATATATGTTTAATTGTATGTCAAAAATTTACATTACAATATCAAAAATCCAAGAGTACTTTACTTTGCAGGACATTAACATGGTTTCTTGAATGGAAGCTTTTTTTTTTTTTATTTTAGAGACAAAATTATATCACCTTATACATTTCTAATCATGTTTTTGCTTTTTAAAAATGCTGGTTAGTGACTTGCTTTCTTTAAAAAGAACTAGGAATATCATTCCTTGGAAGTAAGAGACAATGAAGAACAAAAAGAAGAAAAAAATAATAATGAACAAAGTGGATTTAGATATTTTAAATCCTATGTATCTTATTGGAGAAAAAAGTCTGCTACCAATAGAACTTCAATGGATTTAAATGTCAATCAATTTCTCTCCTGATCAAAGGAAGTGAAAAATAACAGCAAAATTAGTGGTGTCAAATATGTTATCTTGCTGTGATCAGGCTTTAATGAATAAATAGTAATATTACCAGGTAAAATTAGAATTGTGTCCCCAAAGATTAAATCTTGAGGTGAACAAAACTTGTTTATCATATAACACTGGGCCTTAACCAGATATATTTCTCAAATGTTATTACCTCACATCAGTCATTGTTAAGAAACAATAATTTTCTTATTTAATGATATAATAGCATTTGGCATTACATTTTCAAATACACTTATTTAGTAAATTATTATGTATGCAGCATCTGTAATGCATGCAGCTCCAGCCAGTGGGGATACGGTGGTTACAAGACAGATTAATCTTCTTATAGATGGTATCTTCTAGCAAGCAAACAGACACTAAAACATAAACAAACAAATATGCTGCTCATTATAATGCTACATTGTGACAAGTGCCGTTAAGGAAATAGAAAATAATTGCTTGGCACAAATCTGTTTTAGATAAGATAAATGAGAAAGGACACTTAGAGAAGGTGATAATGAAGTAAAGACTAGAATAAAATAAAAGCGAGCAAGCACTAAAGTGAAACAAGTGTAAAATAGAGCCAGGCTGGTGTTTGAAAATCAAGACTAGGAGCTGGGTGCCCTTAGCATAGGAAAGACTTTAGATTTCCCTTTTATCCCTCTAAGGCAAACTCATTAGAGGTTTTTGAGAATTTAGATGATAGAATCTAAAGTTTAATAATCCAAAATTTTATATACAGTTTTACATGAAAATATGTAAATATAAAAAGTGGAATGAATACTACATTAGACACACATACATATTCAGAAATTATTAAAATTTTGATGTGCTCACAGTTTCATCCATCCATCTCATTTTTCTGCTATTTTAGTTTTGTTGTTGTTGGTCTAAAGGAAAACTGTTGATCTTACATTGTATCATTTATACTTGCTAAATATATAACTCCAAAGATTACAGACAGTTTTCTTAGCCATGAAGTCATATTTCATTCAATAAAATGAATATTTCCCTGGCATCATGTACTATTTATTTTATATTCAGATTTCCCTTCTATGACTGATGTCTTCCAGCTACTGTAATTGGACTGAATTTGAAAACCAATTACATACATTGTATTTGATCATTATATATATATATATTTTTACTTCTTTTTATGTGGATAAGCATCCCCCACCAAAACCTCCACCCAACCACATTTCACGCTGCCATTGATGTGGTAGAATATATCTGTTCTCTTCTCCTACAGAAGACCCCACATGCTGGGTTTGTCTGCTTTTTTGTTGTGGTGTCACTTAAGTCATGTCTCCTTTGTACTTTTTTTGTACACTGGAATTGAGCTGAAAATGCTTGATTAGATTTTGTCCAAAAGGAAGAGGCTAAGTGCTTTCGTGTGCAGGGCATCTGGTAGCCTCACTATTAATGAGACCATGATTGATATGTGCAATTGGGTGGTGCCAGCCTTATCCCTTCGCTGTGAAGTTCTTCATCAATAGGATATCTGATCATCCGTTCATATTTTTTTCCTCAATCAAATGTTTCATTAAAATTTGCTAAATGGCAATTTTCTAATTCTGTTGTTCTTTCCATAATTATTAGATGAAATTGTGTATAAAATAATTTTCTCTAAATGTCAAATACTATTGTTCCCTTTAAATACAGTTTGCACTACAAAGGCAAATAAACACTGAAATGTTTGTCTTGAATGGCCGTTTTTTTTTTTCCATAAGTGAGTTTGTTCTCTTTTATCAGCAATGGTATATGTGTGTCTCCTTTGAATATCATTATGAATTTATGGATTTTTATGTGTTCAGTATGTTTTAGTTTATTGTAATCACTATCACTCCTGATGTAGAGAAAATTCAATTTTTAGAGAACCCTTATATTTTGAGTCTTGTCTTTTTGATACTTCCTCATTCATATTTGAGACCTTCTTTGCTTTATGGCATAATGAAAACTCTTCATCTCATACCTGTCCAATCTAGGAATTAGCTAATTTTCCCAAGCAGCTGATAATTTTTATCACTAAAGCTTCATCATTGTTTATTGTTTTTCATAATGGCAAGAATTTGAGGAATAAGTATTTTAGGAAATAAATAAGAATTCAAATTATTGTATATAAAAGTGAAATTCAAAACTGTTGTTTTCTACTTAATTTATATTATGCTTATAACTCTTTTAGGTCAACTAAAAAATCTTGGTTCTGACATTTTGAATAAGGTATAGTATTCTTAAGAGTGCTTTACAGTTTCAAAATACTAATATTACTACTCAAAATATAACTCCTGAGTGGAATTTCTATTTGTCCTTTGGATATGTTATACTTTGCAAGTATAATTAAAATACCATATTTTTAAGACACTTAAAATTATTTGTTTTTACATAGAGTTATGTCACCAGCTTGCTATACAATGAGATTCACTCATTTCTGTTGGCACTTATATTTAATGATGATGTCTTTTATCTCTTGGATTTAATATTCTTTTTAAATTTGTGCACCTTTAGATTACTCCAAATTCAAAACTACGTACCAAGAGATATTTAGAGAAATTTTGTTTCCATTCTTAATATTTTCATTCTGATCCCTCTTTTTTATTTAGGTAATTTTCATTTGTTTGTTTATGCTTAGGTGTTCATTTTGAAAAGAGAAACCAACACATACAAATATTCATGCAATTATCTTTTATACTACTTATATGGCTCTGTACTCCTCTCAATTAACTCAATTTATTAGAGATTATTTCTTAGCAGTATATAGATATCCTTTTATATTTTAGTTTTACAGGCTATTCCTTTAGTATTGAATTTCAAAGGTATTGTTTCCAATTTTGCAAGAACTGTACATATACTTGATGGGTTATGTTGCAGTAAGAGGTGAAAATAGGAGTAAGGAAATTAGTTAGAAGACTATAGAAGTAGGACATATGAAATCCACCCTGGACTAGGGCAGTAGTGGTAGAGGGTAAGAGTAGAACTTAAATTAGGAAATATTTTCAAGGCACAGCCATTTAATATGATTTTAATATGGGATAAGAGAGAAAAATGACTTTGATATCATAGTATATATTGTGATATTATATACATCTGTACATATATATATTTTTTCCATTCATGATTCCTGGCTTACATTTCCCTTCACAGGGCAGGCCATAAAAACAAATACCTCTTTCCCAGCATGGGACATATAATGTAATTTCCATTGTCCATTCTGACTTGGAGCTGACCATAAAGAAATTCTCTGACCTTAGAATGTAGATCCCAAGTCCCTCCCTCATGCCACAACTGTCCGATTCCACATCCTTGAGGAGGTAATGCTGAAGAGTATAAACAGACAGGCCTTGCTGAGTAATCTCACTTGGTCTGTAAGCAATCATGCCTGTGCAGTTAAGTCTCCATAAAAACCTGAAAGGTCAGGTTTAGCCAAATTCCAGAGTGCTGGAAATGTAGAGGCTCTTGGAAGATGGCACTCACAGAGCTTGAAGACTCTGAACCTCAATGTAATCTCTTCATCTGTATGATTTTTTAATACCATCTGTGATATTTTACATTAAAAATCTGGTAAATGTGTTTCATTGAGTTCCATAAGCTACTCAAGCAAATTACTCAAACCCAGGAGGGGGTTATGTGAACATGGGTGTAAGGTTTGTCGGTCAGAGGTACAGGAAAAACAACCGGGGGTTTGCATCTTAAGCAAGGAGTTGAAGATTGGTCTTGGGACTGTGCCCTTAACTGCAGGATCTGACCTATCAGGGTAAATTGTGTTAGAATTAAATTGAATTAGAAGACACCTAACTGGTGTCTGCTGCTGCAAAACTACTTGCTTGCTGGTAGAGAGAAATCCTCATACTTTTTAGGGTCATGGAAATATTCTGGTGGTTATGGTGTGAGACTAGAGGAAAAACAAGCAGTTTCTTTTCCAAGTTTCCACATTTTCCACCTGAACAATTGGTGGCATTGGAGTGTCATTCACCAAAGGGATAGATGTGCAAGTTAGGACAATAGCAAATGCTCACTTTTAGACATAAGACTGTGACATGTATTTTAGACAAGTGAAAATAATGAGGAGATTGTTTAATGTGTAAATCTGAAATTAAGTGGAGGAGGAGATTGAGATAAAACTCTTATCGCATTTATAAATTAACATTTTAATACAGTGTTTCTGTTTCTTGCCTGCCAGTTTTTGGTACTTTGACTTTGGTGCTATGTGAACTTAGGCAAGTAACTAGACTATGTAAACTTTTCTCAACCTCTAAAATAGTGAAAATAGTAGCCAGATCAAAAAGTATGTAATGATTTGAGATAATTAATATATAAAATACTCAGCATAGTGTAAAGCATTTTCTAAACATTAAATTAAGAGTAGGTGGTGTTATTTTTATTTTTCACTGTAAAGAGGAATCCTCAGATGTATAGAAATTATCTAGCAGAAGCGATTTTCCTTCATTTGTACCAATAATATTCATCTTCTAGCTTCTGAATTATAATATTAAAAATATGTAAAAAATAGCCTTTGAGGAATTCATGGTGTCATTAACCTCACGCTATATTTGAAAAATTTAGGTTGAAGGAAGACACACACCACATATTTAAGTAGTGGATTAATTGGAATATTATTTTTCCAAAAATGTTTTGAAAAAATTTGAACAAGCAACAATAGAGAATAGGTACAAATTCAAATTTAAAAAAACTACATATGACTATATTTTCATTTTGTCTTGTAAAAACCATGTATAAGTTTGTTTTAGTTGGGATTATGAATTAGGCTGTTGATTTATAGAACTCAACAGGTATGAAAAGCCCTTGCCTTACTGATCTTACCTCAATCTAGTGGCAGTCTGTGTGATAGTTAAGATGGACAGGAGGATCAAACATAAAGTGTGATCAAGTGCTAGAAAGTGATGGGCCAAAGAAATCTTTAGGTTTAAATTATCTAGATCATTTAGAAAGACTAGGTGAAAGGCTGATAGTGAGAAAGATTGGTTCCTTCACCTCACAATAGTAAAACCAAAAGTAAGATAGTGAAAAAAGAAATCTTTGTGGATGGAGGGAAAGGACTTTGTTGTGCTTGACTTTTATACATATATAAAATTATTTCATAATAATAATGTTCATGAAAATTCCATTTTGATCTTTAATTGTACAGATGAGAAACTGAAAGAGAAGTTGAGTAACTTGTCCAAACTTCTTCAGTATACCACTATGTACTGAGTTTTCAGAATATATTCCTCTGATTAATCCTTAGTATTAATACATTCAATAAAATAATAAGAATTACTCATTTTATAATGAGTAAATCATGACTTAGTGATTAAGAAATTTTCCAAAGTTCTTGTAGGTCATGCATGGAGCTAGAATTCTAGCTCAGTTTTCCTGAATGCAAATCTTATACTGTCCCTTATCCAGAAGAGCACTTGTGCTTAATTCCAAATAAATTTGAGTGGATCTGATTTTTACTGACTTAGTTCTGACTCTCTCTCTACTTCTTTTATCACTTTCATGACAGGTATGAAGAATCATTTTAGTGGAGCATCTTAAGTATGATCTGCAGAGATATCTGTACCCCTTCATGGTACTATAATCACTCACTTAAGACAGCTATTCTCTTTTAACTCCATATTATCCTTAATGATATGTCTTGCATGTGAGATTTGAGTTTCTTGTGACCAAAATGTTGTGTAACTTATCTTTGATACTTGAATACACTAGATGAATTTCTTGGTAGAATCAAACCAATGCAATTCTTTTGAAGGTTATGTTTTCCACTGTTTTATTTTTTTTCTTCTAAATTTTGAAGAATCTTTTGTTGAATATGTTGAGTGAGGAAAGAAATAGCCCAATGCATTTAAGAGAAAGAGATATAAAGCAACTTATAGCATCTTTCTAATGATGGTATTTGTGGACTGAAGGAGGAAAAGTTAAAAAAAGAGACTCACATTTTGCAAAACTCATCTTGAGCTCCAGTGTATATTGATGCTTTGCTTCAGGGAACATTAGGACTGGTCAAATAGTAACAGAGATGATTAAGTAACCCAGGGTGCTGGTGTACATGTTTTAATTAAGAGCATAGGGCTGTGGAAAGATAAATAGAAATAAATTGGTATAAATGATTACCTTATACAGTGAGGGGGATAGCTGAATGGATCCTCAAAGCTTGCCATGAGGGTCTGATGTCTCAGATCAAAAGAGATAAAAGGTTTACTAGAGAAAACATACAGATGTTTGAGACTAACTTCAGAGACCTTACCAAGCAAGATTAGAGCAAAGGAAACATCAAGGAACCCAGAGTAAGTAATCTCTTTTGACAGAAATTTGAATTGGAAAGACTTAAAGGTTGAGAAATTAGTTCCTATGGGGTATAGGCCGCCAAAGGGGACACACAGGCAACTAGGATAGGTGCAATGTAGCACATTGTACTTGAGGGACATTCTGTGTAATAACAAGAGTACAGTCTTAAGATCATCCTGACCTGATGGAAATCTTTGATCCTTCCTTTACTACTTTTTAACTTCTCTGAGTCTTGCTTGCTGGGAGGCAAGGGAAAAGGGATGGATACAGAGATGAAAGTTACATCTATTCCATATCTCTTTTGGAAATACAGATGATATAAATCATTTGAAGAATGTAAATTAGTATCTGGCACATTCCAGATTATTTCTCTTCTCTTTTACATTGTGTACCTCAGTTTCCTTATGGATTGTTAGAGTTTTTCTTTTCTCATTCGTTTAACATGAGCTCAGCAATAGGAACAAGTATTGGAATCTAATTGATAATACTGCAAAGATGAGATAAAGGAAGAAAGGAATGGTGAAGTAAAAATATACAAAAATTTGAAAGAAATTCAAAAGCAGATAATTTTTTTGAAAAGAATGATTCTATTGGTGATAAAGAACAGTAAAAAACTACAATTTAGTGTCTGACAGTAGGAACTTAGTAAACAAATGACTAAACTATTCCTCAGTGCGTTTATTTTTTTCCTTAAAATTAATACAATCACAACTGCATAACTATGTAAACTTGGGGGAGGGAAGGAATACACGTTTAAGTCTACTGAAGATGTTTCAATACACACCGTTGACTTTCCTCAAATTAGAATTGTTGGAACTCTGTTCTATTGATTTTCTGTTCCAGAAATTCAGATTGCTACACACTTACAGGTGAGTTAATTTAATAAGCATGTAAATAAAGCACTTAAATTTTTAGTTATTATTAATGAGTAGAAAGCTAGAGGTAATACCTCAACATAACTAATTGAAGTGCTTGCAAACAAAACAACTTATTCATTAAAATATCACTATGGTTATTAATCACATAGCACCATAAAATTCCTCTTAAATGATATTTAATTCAATAATAAAATAACTTTCATAGACAGGTGCCTAATATTATTGTTGTAAATACTAATTTCAATGTTAATATTAAGCCATGTTTCATTAAGTACAACCACCTTGGAAATTAGTATTATTGTCTCAAAAGTCATATTTTATGTTATACAAACACATACACACACCCACACACACATACACACTCAGAACACACAAAATACTGTTTGAAAGTTTCTGCATATCAGAATGTGAAAATGTTACCAGGAAGATTTAACCTTCAAGTTTTCTATTTTTAGAATTTAAAACCTATGTTTCCCCCATTATTCCCAAATAATCCTCTATATTTGTTTTCTATGGCAGCCATTGCAAAGTACCACAAAATGTATAGCTTCTTTATTTTCTCATATTTCTGTATGCTATTAGTCTAAGGTCAAGTTGTTAACTGGGTTGGTTTTCATAAGGCCTCTGTGTGGTTTGTAGATGTCTGTGCTCTGGTGTGTTCACACAGTGTGCCCTTGTATTTGTGTCCTCCTTATAAGGACTCCAGTCATAAAGGATTAAAGTCAACCCATATGACTCGCTTTGCCTTGATTACCTCTTTAAAGGATCTATCTTCAATATGTTTATTCTGAAGTATGGAAGTTAGCACTTTAATATATTTATTTGAGAGGATGCAAGTCAGCCTATGACAATCTAACTCTCTTTTAGTCTTGTTTTAATAAAGCTTATCTATGTAGTATAATGTGATCTCTTAGTTCTTAATTGTGTGATGGAAAAGCTCCTCACTGAGAAGGGGTTATAAATAAACAGAACAGAAGCTAAAGATATATTTGATTCAGAGAAATGTGAGACC
This sequence comes from Ictidomys tridecemlineatus, assembly GCF_052094955.1. NCBI lineage: Eukaryota > Metazoa > Chordata > Mammalia > Rodentia > Sciuridae > Ictidomys > Ictidomys tridecemlineatus. The sequence goes on along the minus strand of NC_135480.1, from coordinate 78,039,931 downwards.
TGAAGCAGAGACATAATAAACAATTTAGAGTTTGGTATCAAACACAGAGGACTGGAAAATTCTTAAAGTTCATTCAGTTGCGAAGAAGAGAAATCTAGTTATCCTTGTTTAACCAAGGAACAATGAGAACTATTTCTATTTTATTCACATATGTATTTACTTCTTCAACAACATTTAAAGGTTTTTCACTACAAGCACTATTGTAGGTTGCAGGGAAGACAAAAGTGAATAAAAGATCTAAAATTCCTTTCCTTATGAAGATCTCAATGATAGGATGAGAGGGACAAATAAAAATATGAAGCAAATTAATTATTAGATGAAAAAATAGTAAAATATGCTATCAAAAAAATTAAAAGAGGATAGATAACAGAATAGATGAAGGTGAGGGCTATGAAGAACATCAACTGTGACCAAAATTCAGGGGGAACATGGGATGTGGGACTGTGTGCTAAAATTAGAACAGTGTGAAGCATATTAGATGGATGGTCAGCCTACAGCTAACCAGAAAGCACAGGTAAAGTCCCTGAATCAAGACTTTTTTAAAAAGACCTGTAGAAAAGGAGGTGGTGACCCAGCTGATATCTAGGGCAAGAGAACTCTGGTTGGGAGAGTATAGTAAATGCAAAGAACATAAAGTAGATACATGCACAATGAGATACAGAAAGAGAGGGTTAGAGTTGCTAGAGATGAATACCCGGGGGAAAGAGTGACAGGAAGGGAGATCAAACAAGTGACAAGAACTGGGTCACAGAAGGTCTTGTGGGTCAACAGAAAGACATCGAACCATTAGATGATTTAAGGCAAATATTGTCATGACCTGATTTATATCTTAGAAGCATCACTGAGGCTGTTTTGAGACAGCAGTTCCAAGGAGAGAGTGAGGAAGCTAATGCCATCATCCATGCAAGAAATCATAGCAGTTCAGAGCAGAAAGAGAGCAGTGGAAAGCAGTGAGATGCTGCCATGGACTATATGAGAAAGATGAGAAGGAGTTGCTTTTCCTGATGAGCCGTGAAGATACTGAGAATGGGAACAGATATACATCTGAAAATCAGAGACAAGACTGGCTGAAGATAAAAAGTTGTACAATTATATATGAAGTTATTAGGCCTTGAGTTGTTGAGAATATAATGGAGACAATACACAAACTAAATTTGCATCTTCAAATTATAAGAAATTTCTTCCATGTCAAGAGGAAGAAAGAAGATTTTAAGAGTTAAATGTATAAGTTTATGGAATTTTTCTGGTAGTTGTCTTATTGTAAGGTTATTACAAGGAATATTGTCATTTGAGAGTGAAGATGAAGAATAGAAGAATAAAACTGGAAATCAGGGGAGATAGAAAGTATGAAATCATCATATTGAGGTTGTAAGTGTAAATGATCCAGGAAAATGTAGTAAGATCATTAAGTACCCTCAAGACACATTTGATATCAGCAGTACATACATTAATGTAGGTCCAGACAACATGGATGTGAGTTTCTCTTTAGCTATAATTAGCTGCATGGTATATATGTGGAACAGCCAGAAACTTGGATTTAATCAGCAATGAAATTTTAACAAAATAAGTCTGGCAAAGTTAGGGAAAGAGAGAGATATAAAACACTTTGTGAAAATTAAAGGTTTTATTTTTTAATGACCTTGGAATTCAAGTAGAACAAATAAGAAAATGAGACAAAACTGAGAAGGTTAAGGGTTGGGATTAATAGAATACAGAGCTTAGTGTGGTGGTATAATAACAAAAGTGGAGGAAAGAGGAAATATTAATATGAAATGTATTACAGTTTCCAAGAAAAAAAAAGAGCCTTCTGTATGCTTGGAGACAGCAGCAAGATATTTGATCGTCTCTTTGTTTTTCAGGTTGCATAGTTTTGTATCTCTCTTTTTCTTCACATGCCTATTTTATTCTTGTCTATTTCCAGAAAAATATTCTCTTCTTTGGTTAACCTATAGTTATCCCTGATCCAGAACTCCATGAAATCCTAGTTCCAAAGTTCTAATGAGTTCATGGGGAAAAATAATCTGTTTTTGTGGCTGAGGTCCAACTGTATTTGCATCAATTGATGGCAGGGTGTGACATCATGAATTCTATCCTTTAGCAGGTGTAATGGAAACTGAATTCTGAAAAGGTGTCAAAATATGAAGAGATAAACTTAAGAAAAAATAATATGAGAAAACAATACTATGTATGAGTTCAAAGTCTTAGGCAAACAAAAATTCTAATGTATTAAAATAAAAAAATAAGATACTGGACAGCATTTGTGGTCATTTTAGTTTAGCTAAAATATTTTATTTGAATTTTTGGTTTTCATATTTATTTTTTGAAAAGAATACATATTTTCTAGAATGTTTAATCTACTTATAAGGCTTCATTATTTCAGGAAAGCAATTGCCATTTAATATTAAATATTTCTCTTCATAAATTGTGAACAAGGAAAAAAGTAGACTTAAATAAGAAGGTGTGGGGGTTAGGAAGAAATGGTTCCTGGAGAAAGGGGTTGGCATTTTATAAAAGCAACTGTGACTTTGAGTTAATGCTCTTAACTATGCACTAGTTTCAGACTGAGAGAGAGAAGTGTTTTTGCCAAGTTTAGTTGTCAAGGTAGTAGTCTATGTCATACCTTGATTGAAAGTGGATAGGCAATTCATTTGCTCTGAATATTCCAGCCATGCAACCATCCTCCTCTCAGTCTATGCACTTCATTTTGGGAAGTTTTTCTCAACTTCTATCTTTAAATTTTATTTTCTCAAAATTTTCCATTCATATGATATTCTAAGCTCTGTGTAATATAAAATATATCTACCTTTTCTATAAACCATAATTGTGGCAGTTTAGGATTATAATTTTCAGCCCTCTTTTCTTCCCATATATTTATCCATTCCAATCTATTGTGGAAAGCAAATTGATTTTTCTTTGAAATCTCTACAAATTTCTTTGTGTTCTCTACACATCAATGGGTGTTAATAAAAATGTTTATACTGAGCTAAGCATTTCTATTGATTTAAAGCAATAACTATCTGTTTAGAGAACTGTAGATATTAGGCACTATGATAACTGAAGTAGAATGTATAAAATAAAGAAGACAACTTTGATATCCTTTCATCAATTAGAGATTCTCATATGACTTAAGATGAAGAGTTCCTATTTATAAGACACAATGGTGATGAGTGAAGTCAGGTACTAGACATGTGATTAGAGATGAGTGGATTTCCAAGTGGAATAAAATGGATGGGACCTGGGCACAGTGGCTTATGACTGTAGTCCCTGCAGCTGGGGTGGTTGAGGCAGGAGGATCACAAGTTCAAAGCCAGCCTCAGCAAAAACGAGGCACCAAGCAACTCAGCGAGACCCCGTCTCTGAATACAACACAAAATATACAAAATAGGGTTAGGAGTGAGACTCAGTGGCCAAGTGTCCCTGAGTTCAATCCTGTAAATATCTAAATAAATAGTAAAATGGAGGCTCTTGCAGAAAGGTATCTGTGCACTTAGGTCCCTGGATGCAATGCAAGATTTTGGAGTATAATCACTCAGGAACCACCAGTGAATGTTGAATGATTTTAGGTATTATGATCAGAGTCATCATAGAATGTGCTCAAAATGATTGACAGATATGAAATCGTTTTAAGATTAATAATATAAATGAGAGAATGATTGAATGACAAAGATTATTGTCATTATTCCCTCCACAATGAAGACAAAGGAAACCAGACAGATAAGTAGAATGGGGAATATTGATGAGATTTAACTTTGTATCTTGATCTTAGGAAGAATTTTACATATTTTCTACAGAGCATTGCCATTAATAAACTGAGATAATGTTACTAAGAAATACAGCTTGAGTATGGTCATGGAACATAGTGTGAATGGTTCACATGAGAGAGACAAAATAAGTCTGTGCCATGTTTTCCTTCTGGCTCCATTCTGAAAGCACTGCGTGAATGTCTGGGAGGAGCGAAGCATGGTGAGTTGTAAGAATCAAATGGTACCTGGAGAACCTGGGCAGATCTTCCGTCATTAGTGTCAGGTTGTATTTGTTGTCTAGCTGTACTGGGAAGATATGAGCATTTATTTACGTGAGGCATTGGAGGGGAACATCCATTTCACATTCAGGAAACAGGAGTTGAAGTCACAATTCACAGTCTGTTTCAGGTAAGCAGAGCCCTCCGTGCTATTTGCCAGCCAGTAACATGCACTTGCTTCTTAGTGGATCCTCTGGCTTATCCCCAGGAGCTTTATATGCTAAAAATTTCCCACTGCTGTGCCTCAGACATCTAAATTAAGAATTTAAAATTTCTTATTAAAATATAATAACATTTCAAGTCTTAAACTTTATCTATTTCCCTACACTTGTATTTAAAATTGTTAAATGTTGATGGAGCTGTTGACGGGGTCACTATGAATTAATTAAAGTCTGAGTTGAGAAACTGGGAGCACAAATGAATGATGATTACAGTCTATGAATTTCTCACATTTAGTTTGAACTATTTTTAATCTGCGATTTAAATATTTCTATTATTAAGAAAAATATATGATTATATTGCTTTATATTTCTGATTCCTCATTAATTGTGCACTAAAATGTGATAGAAAAGAGACCCTGGTGAAATAAAGTCTTGTGTGTGAATTCTGGAGCAGACTTTGTCAATGGTGTAGTTACTCAATTCCCATAACTTGACCTTTCCCATCTGAGGAAACCTTCCTGGATCAAATTCAAGTTTTGTCATTTACTACCCCAATTTTGAAAGAGTTCTTAACTTTTTTTTAGTTTAGATTCCTTATAACCAAAATGAAGATTTAAAGGACACAAACCTCATAGATTTAGTGTAAGGACAATGTTTATACATAAAACAATTAGAACAAGACTGACAAATGAAAAATAGTAAATATTATCTCTCATAATCAATGCTACTAAGAAAAATCTCACTTAATAGGACTGTTCAGAGACATCAGTAGTCATAGTGTGGTATCTGTGACATGGTGAGTGCTATGTAAATATTAAACCAATTTGAATTTGAGAATAGACAAACACAGTTTTCTAGTCTCCTTTCCTGGATTAGTAAAATCTCAGGCCATGGATATGGACTGAAGCCCCAGAAGTCTGAGTTGAGGTGAAGATTAACTGCAATATGCCTCCTGGGTAAAAGATATAAAGCTGAGGCAATGTCAATGATAGAAAATAAAAATAAAGTAAGACAGAGAGTGCAAAAAGTCAGTGTCTTAATATCTATAAAGGGACAAATTAAAATTATGAGGTGAGGGAGAGAATGAATATACTAGGACAGTTTCCTTAGTTCACTGGGCTATAACTTTATAACTACTACCTGAATTTTGAAGGCAATGAAATGAGGCAGACACCACTGACCAAATAGTTGGTGAGTTCCTATGACTGTTCTGCTGTGGGGAAGAGGAAGGATCTCCTGATTAGCCTAAATTTTATTTCCAATGAAGTTGGTAGAGATGGAGGGCATCTCTGTCAACTCTGTAAAGACAATAGTGTTAGAAGGCACCTCCAGGCCTTCTCTACATTCATTGATTCTGTTGATTTCACACACACACAAAAAAAGATTGACATTTCAGATTGATGAAATTGGAGCAGAGGTAAATCATTCTCTGGCCTTTAGGACCTTATTCTTTAAATCCTGGACCTATTTGCATTACTTGGAGTAAATATGGTTTTGCTATCACTGCTTACCCCAGTTGGCCATCTGTATTTCTGTTCCCCTTGCAGCAGACACCATTAGTATTGGGAGACTGCTTTTCGTCAAACACATGCCTTCCATTAGGTGTGTGAGTATTCAGCTCAATGAGGAAGGCCTTGTAGCATTCTCCAATGCTGCTTAATTAGGATATCTGCAATGCAGTTTATGAAACTGATATTTTAATGCAATCCCTCTTTGCTGGTGTCTGTTTATTTAATTTTCCCAGCCCATAGAACCATATACTTGGGATTTGGAATATTAATTAATCAAGCTCCATAATTGCTACCACCTCAATGATCTAGTAATTTTGAAGGGAATCAGAGCTAAAGGTGAAAATTGAGATAGGAAGTCTTCTTGATGCTGTTCACTCTGAGTAATGGACAAGTCATTCTCTCCCATTTGAGAAAAAAAAATGAAGGATTTGAAGGATTAGAGTAAGTATCTTCTTACATACACACACACACACACAATTTATGTGCCTGAATATCTCATATAGTATGATTAAGTTCCCAACTAACCCTGGTGTTCTAAAATATTAATGTTTAAATCCAAATTAGCCACTAAGTCCAATAACCTAGTATAATATAAATGGACTGGAGAAAGTGTAGTAATTAAATTTAAAATGTTCAAAAGAACATTTATCCTTTTATATAATAATCAATAGAGACATTTTATATTCTCCCATTTTCTAAAAATAAAGTCAATTTCATAGAAAGATGCCAGAGAGAAAATTGATCAAAGACAAACAACAAAAAGAATTGATAAATATAAATGCACCTTGTTGGGGTGTCTGGGCTAGTGTCATGAGACCTGTAGTAGATCCAATTTAATTAGCAACTTGACTTTCTTTTAGAATGGTGTAAATAGTATGGGAAATTTGCAAATTAGGCCAAGTTGAGAGAAATAGCACATACTATGAAAAATAGATAAATTGATTAGAAAAAGAAGTAGGCAAATTACTACATAACAAAGAAATTCAGTAGAAATTTTCAGTGGACAGTGTAGAGCAGATTGAAAAAGATTCTGTAAAGGCTAATTGTCAAAGGTTTTTTCAATATGGCAATATGTCCTTTAATTTATGGACTTTAAAAAAACTTCTGCATCATTAATGCATTCTTGTTCAAATTATTTTAATTGCTTAATTGATACACAATTAAAACTTCATGAAATTTCCCTATGTACAATGTATAAAATACTCAATATATTCATAAAATTATTAAACCATTGCCACCATTTAATTTTATACCATTTTATAACCACTAAAAAAAATCATGCACTCTTCTCTTGGAAACTAAGAATTCACTGTCTATAGTGATTTACCTATTTTGGATCTTTTATGTAAACAGAATCAGGCAATATATGGTATTTTGTGGCTAGTTTCTTTCACAGTATAACATTCTCAAGATTCATCCATGTTATGGTGTATTAACATTACATATTCTCTTGTATTACTAAATAATATTAGGCTGTATAAATATATCATATAACTTTGTATTTTGGTGCTGGAAATTGACTATAGTGCCTCACACCTGCTAAGCACATGCTCTAATACTGAGTTATATACCCCCCAGCCCCTCACATAGCATTTTATTCATTCATCAGCTGATGAACAATTATGTTGTTTCCATGTTTTTGCTATTATAAATAGACCATTATAAATATTAATCTTCAAGTTTTTGTGTGGACACAAGCTGTGATTTCTCTTGAGTATAAATGCTTAGGAGCAGAACCACTGGATCATATGGTAACTCTAAGTCAACATTTGAAGGACTGCCAAACTGTTTTCCAAAGCAGCTGCAAAATATTACATTCCTAGCAGCAATGTTTGAGGTTTTCAATTTCTTCTCATCCTCACCCACACTTTTTATTGTGCCTTTTTGACTATCACTACCCTAGTTGTTGTGAAGTTCTCTTGTTGTGTTTTTTGATTTACCTTTCCCTGATGACTAATAATATTGAGCAAGTTTTCATATATTTCTTTGTCACTTGCATGTCCTTTTGGAGAAATTTCTATCCCTATAATTTCTTCACTTTTTAAAAGGGGTCACTTGTCTACATATTATTTTATTATAAAAATTTTTGGCATAGTCTTGACACAAATCCCTTATTCGGGATATGTATTTGAAAATAACTTTTTCCATTTTGTGTGTTGACTTTTCACTCTCATGATAGCATGGTTCTCAACACAAAAATACTACTCTTAAGTCCAATTACTTTGTTTGATGGTGTCTTAGAAAAAAAATTACATGACACCAGACCACATTTTCACACCTACATTTTCTTCATAGAATTTTATATTTTCAGGTAATACATTTAGATCTGAGACCCATTTTGAGATCATTTTTATAAGTAGTAAAGGTGGGAGCCTAACATTTTTTTTTCACATGGCTATTTTGCTGATCAAGCAACAATTTATATAAAAAAATTCTTAATAGACACATTGGTGCACATATGTAATACCAGCTACTCAGGAGGCTGAAAAAGGAGAATCACAAATTTGAGGCTTCCTTCAGTAACTTTGTAAGACCCTTAGCAACTTAGAGACACCCTGTCTCAAAATTTTTTAAAAAATGTATAAAAGAACTAGGGATGTAGCTCAGTGGTAAAGCACTCCTCTGTTTAATCATATCAGGGAAAGATTATTTTTCCTCATTTAATTGTCTCAGTATGATTGTCAAAAGCAAATTCATCATAAATATGAGGGGTTATGTCTGATTTTTCAACTATATCTCCTTGATATATTTGCATCATTTATATTTTTAGTTCTACATCTCTATCATAATATACTTATATGTAAGATATATATTCAAATTTAGGCACATTGATATATATCTCAATATACATAGACACATTTATATATATCATATACATTTATATATTCATATGTATATTTTATATAAAAGTGACTCTGGAATTGATTGATGGGAAAGGCTGAAATAATTTTTAGGCACTTGATTTAAAAAACAAAAAACAAAAAAAACTAACTTACATTTACTTGAAGAAACCATTGGTAGAAGCATGGGAGGTAAATATGATTCTGATGGGGGTTTAATTTCATTTTGCTACATATGTATTTCCAGTTTTCCCATCACCATTTGTTGAAGAGGCTATCTTTTCTCCAAGGTATGTTTTTGGCACCTTTATCTAGTATGAGATAACCCTATTTATGTTGTCTCTGTGTCTTCTATTCTACACCATTGATCTACATGTCTGTGTTGGTGCCAATACCATGCCATTTTTGTTACTATAGCACTGTAGTATAATTTAAGGTCTGGTACTGTGATGCTCCCTGCTTCACTTTGATAAAGATTGATTTCACTATTCTGGTTCTCTTATTTTTCCAAATTAATTTCATGACTGCTTTTTCTATTTCTATGAAGAACATCATTGGAAACTTAATAGGAATTGCATTATATATGTATAGTACTTTTGGTAGTATGACCATTTTAACAATATTAATTCTGCCTATCTGGGAGCATGGGAGATCTTTCCATCTTCTAGGACCTTCTTCAATTTCTTTCTTTAGTGTTCTATAGTTTGCATCATAGAGATCTTTTACCTGTTTTTTTTAATTGATTCCCAAATACTTTATATTTCTTGAGGCTATTGTGAATGGGATAGTTTTTCTAATTTCACTTTCAGCAGACTCATCACTGATGTATTTAAATGATTTTGATTTATAAGTGCTAATTTTGTATCCTTCTACTTCATTGAATTCATTCATGAGTTCTAGGATATTCCTGGTAGAATATTTTGGATCTTCAAAGTATAGAATCATGTTATCTGCTACTAAGCATAGTTTGAGTTCTTCTTTTCCTATTTGTATCCATTTTATTTCTTTCTTCTGTCTAATTGGTCTGGCTAGAGTTTTAAGGACGATGTTGAATAACAATGGTGAAAGAGAGCATCCTTGTCTTGTTCCTTTTTTTTTAGAGAATGCTTTCACTTTTGATATTAACATTTTATAATGTAGTAAAAAAGATATAGATATTTTAGTCAAATATTTATTGTATGGGCATAGCAATTTTTTAAAATTTATAACCAAATATACAAAAATAAATAAATTAAATCAATCACAAAGGTTGGTACTGCTAACCTGGGCCCACGTTACAATAACATAATTTTAAATACAAAATACAATTTGCACATTAAATCCAAATTCAAATATATATTTTTTTAAATTTACAATTTTCATTATTTCATACAATCTTTATTATTTCATTACAATTCTATTTCAAATAACAAATACAATATGTTTAGAAATATGAAAGACCTAGAAAAATAATTTGGACAAATCAAAAAATGCAATATAATTACATAGTTCCTGTGGAAGATTCTCTGACCCATCATGTCCATTATAGTTTAAATCTGCATGCCTGAATTTTGTCTAAGCATCAATATACACATTCTAGTGAATGTCCAATATAGATACCATGGTCAGTTTTCAATTGCATGATAATTAAGACCTCATATCCACACCAATAAGTTTTAGCATGTTTGAATTCCCCTAACATAGACAAGGCAGAGTTCTACTAAGTATATTTCAGGTTTGGAAATTTTTGACATATTTATGTAGTCATCAAAATTATGATATGTTCAAAATATTTAATACACACTCAGATATTGTTTATGGAATCTAGAATAATTAGTATTGAAAATTTGAACATAACTTTTCTTCATATATTTTTTCCATCACCCAAGTCTTATTTGAAAGTGGACCCATATTCAAAAGGTTGGAATTTGGGGGTAATGCGAAAGTTTCTGTTTGAAAGACTTTTCTGTGGTTGTTTTATGTTTCACGATTTTTTTTAATGCACAAGACATACAAAATAATTATGAATATATCTGATCCTTGAAACAACTTTAGCACATAGATTTTTTGGGGGGATAGCATTTCCTGAATATTAATTTTAGCTGCACAATGCATTCATTAGGTGTACATAGATTCATTCATTATGTATAAATAGACTTCCAGTTTTCTTCTACTTATCGCTGAAATAATAATGTGATATTCTAAGCAAATTGATGGCCTATAGTTTATGATCAATGCTTATGATTATTTTATAATTTCATGTTTGTATACATCCATAAATTCTCATATAGATTTATTATACTCTATAATTTATAATCAATTTATTACATACTACTTTGTAACCTGATACTTAAACATTTACTAATAATTTAAGAACACATTTTCATATAAAATATAAATTATTTCATCATAAAATAAATGATTCTGATTAAAGTTCAGATGAATGTGAAGACCATCATAGAAAAGTTTCTATCATCTTGAAAGATGCGTATATCATAAAAAGAATGTTGAAAGAAATACATATATTAGAAATGCTCTGGTGAGGTCTCACAGGAAATGAAAAGAAGCATGTTATTGCAAACTGGTTAAAAGGAAATCCTTGTTAGAGAGTGGTGGGACACTTGGCTTTCTGTTCTACTGTTCAATGAAATGTTGGATTTGTATGTGATAAACCTGAACATTTATCAGAGATTTCCAAACAGAGTATAGAGGGTGTTGCCTTTCAACTGGGAGACGAAAGATCAATTGAAAAAGAATCTCTTATGGTAAAAAAGGGACATAATTTAGGAAATCCTCATCAAATCCACATTGCAAAGGATGCTAATTTATGCTCTAAAGAAAATATCAAGATTTGGCTGGGTAAAAGTTTTTCTGAAGATATTAGACAGATGTTTTATGGATCCACTCAATCCTCTCAGTAGAAGTCAGGAATAGATATGGGGCCACCTGGGAAGCATATGTGGAAAGCCCTCAGGTCTAATGGTGCAGACATCCTTGATGTTTACAGAAGGCCAACAAGGATTTTAAGAAACAATGCCATCTTGGACTTAAGGAATCAAAGACAGGAAAATACGAAAAAGTTTATCAGGCTTCTGGGGCACACAAGTTTAGAATGGACTACATAAGTTGCTAGTGTTTCATGGATCTCAGAGGGAAGGGCTGACACCTCAATCACAAAGACTGGTACTGCTAACCTGGGCTACAGGTAATATCAAGCCTCAAGTCATAGAGGGTTGTTATTAGGACCTGAAATATAAAATAATTTTATCTTCTGGTTTTTAGACTCGTTTGAAACAAGTTTCTTTATTCTTTCCATTTTTTTTTTCTTGTAGGTATGCGGATATCATTTTATGACTTTTTGAGGTAGAGAATTTTTTCCATTTTTACAGATCCATGGCTAAAGAGGAATTTTGTTCCAAGATTCATCAGACTCAGAATCTTGAACCCATACATGTTTTGGAAGATTTAGATAAGATTTGGAATTTCCAGTTGATAATTTGTTGAGATTTTGGACTTAGCCTTCAGGTTGAAATAGATTAAAAACTTTTGGGATATTGTGATAGAGTGGATATATTTTTCATATGGGATGAGAGTGAATATGAGGGACCAGTGGGTGAAATATACTAGTTATAATTGTATCCCTTCAAAACATGCTACCTGTTACCTCAGAATATGATTGTATTTAGAAATAGGGTCTTCATAGATTTAATTAGCTAATATAATGTCTTGATAGCTTGAGGTGACCAAGAATTGGTGTCCTTATATGTAGAGAGACATAAAGACATGAACAAAGGAGATGGCCATGTAATGAATACAACAGAAGTTGGAATGATAGACCTATGAGCTAAGGAAGCCAAGGACTGCAGGGACCCACCAGAAGCTGGAAAGAGGAATGAGAGTGTCATACCTTGGACCCTTCTGAGACAGCATATCCCTACCAACACTATGACTCCTTGCTTCTAGAACCTTGAGAGAACACTCTTCTGTTCTTTTATGGTACCCAGATTGTGGTACTTCATTAATGCAGCCTTGGGAAACGAATGTGTCAAAAGAAAAATGTGGACAGAAAAGCCAGACTGACCTGGGCTGGACTCTAGCAGTCTCTTATTAATTATGAATCACAGAGAAAATCATTTAAAGTTTTTGGTGTCATTTTCAATCTAAGAGGGGCTGGGATTGTAGCTCAGAGTTACAGCATTGCCTAGCCCACATGAGGCACTGGGTTTAATCCTTAGTACCACATAAAAAATAAATAAATAAAATAAAGGTATTGGGTCCATCTACAACTATTTTTTTTTAATGGAGAAAGACAAACCACACACCATGAAGTCTGAAATGGGTAGTTTTTATAACTAGTGTTCATAAAGGCTTATTCATTATTCTTGTTGCAATTGTTATCATTAAGTGAAACTAAATATGAGTGACGCTTACACCTAAAGAATTCCTCTAAAAGAAAAATATTGGGCTGGGGATGTGGCTCAAGTGGTAACGCGCTTGCCTGGCATGCGCAGGTGGTTGTGTTCGATCCTCAGCACCACATAAAATAAAATAAAGATATTGTATCCACCGAAAACTGAAAAATAAATAGTAAAAACTCTCTCTCTCTCTCTCTCTCTCTCTCTCTCTCTCTCTCTCTCAAAAAAAGAAAAATATTATGTATAGTTAACACATTAATGAGACTACTGCCTCAATGTGATTTTTGTTGAATTTGGCCACACACCCTTGCTTATGAATAAGTCCTTCCTCTTCACATGGACAATAAAATTTGAGTATTTCTGTAGGAACAAAAAAACCCAACTATCTTCAGTAAATATCCAGCTCATCACACATCCTGTTCTCTGCTAATTCCACCACCTTCTCTGCGCATCCTTATAATCATAAAGATGACTTTTGTCTACTCACTAACAAACAAAAGTTCATTCTTCAACATTGTTTAGAACTGTGAAATGGCAGAATGACTCATACCATTCCAGAATGGCACACAGCCAATGTTATTAACAGTATGGGATCTGCTGTTAACGTTTGCTAGTATTCTGCTGTCAAGTTTGTATTTCTTAGGATGAACAACTAGGTGAGATGAGACAGAGCAGGCTTTTAGAAAGCTCTTGACAGATGATTTCTCTGACTGTTTGTAGCCTAGCTAGGATCAATAAAAACTTGTCACACACACACAAAATCCTGCTCAATGTAATGAGCATTGACTTATACAATTTTATTTGTACCTTTGCAAAATGTTTCTGGTCAGAGGTCAGTATTTGTGTGGTAAATGTTTAACTCTAGTACTTATTTTCTAGCAGAGGTTGTTGGAAATCTCACTAGAGTGGGATTATGAAAAATGGCTTAAAATGCTATAATTCTGTAATTTCCTCCCACTACTTCCCTCCTCATGTGTACATAACACACACATGTACACACTCAGCCCATGTTTATTGGAAAATTTCCACTTATAAAGGACAGGTGGAAAATATGGAATCTGATTTTAGACTGCTCTGAAGATCCACTTACCAGCTGTGTGACTATTATATTCCTGACACTATTAGTATTCACAGTATTACTGTTTGTTGATGGAGGAAAAAGATAGAGATGATGTTTCCATATTATAACTTTGTTTTTATTTAATTGCATAGCCATTGGAATTTTTCCCCACTGCTTGCTTGTTTGTATACGAAGACATTTTACTCAGCCAAGTAAAATGGAATCCAGTATAACATACATGGTTTAGGAGAATCTTAGATCTTAATCTAAAATGTCAGTCTGGAGTTTGGGAGTTAAAACTGAGGAATACATCACTCAGCACTTTGTCAAGATCTACATACATAGTATCTCTTGATGATTCTTGTGCTATTTAAAAAATAATCACGTTTCCTTGCATTTTGGTGAAAAAATTAGAGTGAGCCAAAGTGATATTGGCTTTAGGCAAAGCATATGCTTTGTATTTATCAAAGCTTTCAGCAATACCTCCATAATCTTTTCTGATTCTCCATTTCAAAGCTATTCCTAGTTATAATAATTTCTTCTTTTAGCCCAAAATATCATAACCAGTTCACTTTAAACTTCTTTCCATTTAGGGCAGGAGGAGTCAGAAAATAGCAGTTCTCTTGTTCATTTCTCACTTTGGAAATTTGTCAATTCCAAGTTTCCTTAAGGGAAAGAAAAAGGGAAGTTCATAGTTTTTCTATGGTATGGCAAAGATTCAATCTCTTTCTCTAATTGAGGATTCATAGTGAAGGCTCTTTGGTGTAAGGAGGTGTCATACATACAGGAAACACAGTGGTGGCTGTTTGCTGTGGTGGTAGCTAAGGTGCAAACTCACTAATTAGAGAAATGCAAATTGCCAATGCCCTGCAGCTATGTTGAAGCAATCTGTGTAGGCAAGCTACTAAAAATGCCTACCTTTGTGGGATTTTAGAGCCAAGATGTGATTGGTTCACACTTATTGACACACATTAAAGGAGCAACTACTGTTCTAGATGCAGAGGTTAAAAACAGGTGAAACTTAAATCAGAACAGCAAACAGAAGACTCTGGTAGGCTGATAAATAGGGTGACCTACTTTTGAAACCATTTCATATCAGAGAATCTCTTGTAGTACTGTACCCTACCCTGCCTTTGATTTGGTCACCAGTAGTTCAACTGCAGAGTTTATGTATAGGACAAGGCAGTGATGAGCTAATGAGATGAGATTTTATCCTTCAGTTTCTGATCAGCTCATCAACTCTGAGATTAAACGGTAGCTAGAGACATGAACAAATTTAAATTCTCATTTTTTGTTTTCTTTTGTTTTTTTCCAATGGATTGTGGTTATTTCTTTTCAGAATTCACTAATTTTTAATTAAACCCAAATTAGATGACTGATATGTTTAACATCAGACTGTTTAAATGTCTGTTTTCTTGTGCTAAAATATTAGGTTTAATTCATGGATTATTAGAATATATATCAGCGGCTCTTAGTTTCCAGTTCACAGATTCTATGGAGATTCTGAAATTTATTCATGGAAATCTATAAACACTCCAGAACTCTAGAAAATACTATTTGTTAAAATGTATGTATACAGTTTCTAAAGAAAGGTTTATGACTTCCAATATATTTTCATAGGGGCCCTATCCTAGTCTCCAAATTTAATTTAAGAAGAGTACTATTGCAGTGCTATCACTACTGCAGCACAGGCAGTCTTACCTAAGTGTGTGTGTGTGTGTGTGTGTGTGTGTGTGTGTGTGTGTATTTCTCCCCCACTCCCTTCATTTATATTCACTGATGCAGAGATTGGGGAGATCACATTACATTCAATATATCTTAAGCATAGACATCAGCCTTCTTGTTCTTTACATAGTCTGTAATGCTGTAATCCACAATTCCCTACAGTATGAGTTTCACATCCCTGCTAAATTGTTATATACTGCAGGAATTTTCTCCTTGCCCTAGGAGGTAGGATCTGCAGGATGACCTTACATGTCCAAGTGAAGACATGTGGGAGATCAATGAAAACCTGCCATTGCCCTGGAGCTGAACAATACCACTTCCTTTCATACTTTTTGATTCCTATTTATTTGTCTCCCAATTTCTGTTGTGCTAATATCAGAATTGCTAGTGTTTTCTATAAACATAAGTGGACACAACCCTGAACTTTACAGACAGCTTCTCTGTATTGGCTCAATCAATTCTGGGCCCTGTGGCCTCTATTATTATTCTAGAACACTTCTCTTCCCTCATCTGAAAAATGAAGGTAAAGTCCATGCCTTACTTTCTGTCAGGGTTGTTGGGAAGAACAAATGAGATGTTTGCAAAAACTCTTTTAGAAAAGCAAATTTTCTAAAAATGTGTGATTATGTTTATTTTAAAACAGACTATTGCCTGTCATAAAAATTTTTACATTTTTGGAGAAAAATACTTGGAAACTTGTTCTATTAATAAAGTAACTCTTTGAAAGATTTAAAAACTTGGTTTTCTGTGTACCTTTGCCTCAATATTAAAGCTCACACGTATTAGGACAGTGGGTTCCACATTTCCATTTGGGGGACTAGTGAAAGAAGGGCTTTCAGTTTTTATTTAATTTTCCCACGTTTTTTTATTTTCATCTTATAAACAAAGAAGCATTGCTTTCTGAATAGATATGTTTCTAATGCTAATTTGTGTGAATTTCAGGAGAAGTTAATCTTCTAACTTTGACCTTCTGAAAAAATATCTTCTATAATGATCTATGTTAAGAATTCCATCTCACAAGATACCACACTTTGTTCTGGAGCAGCCTCTCAGAGAGGTTGTCCTTGTTGAGGAAGGGGGCAATGTGCCATGACTGCAAGGAGGGGGCCTGGGCCAGCTCCTACACTGGAGATCCAGTGTAGCTTCCAACCACCAGTTTAGAAAATGGGTCTAGTAATTGGTGACACTCTGAAGCTTTCTTTGGTCATAGTCTAAGGATTTGAGAAAGCAAAGAGTTACTTTTTGAAAGTATATTTAATTTACATCTTAGTAATATAAGCATAAAAATTTGAAAGAAATTTATTGCAATTATTAAACAAAAACTAATCACTCAAATGATCTCCATTCCTCATAGAATTATCACACTTTTATAAAATAAGATCCACCAAAACTTAATTAATTTAGAGCCAAGTAATACATAACATCTAATTAACAGCCTGATAGATTCTAAAGACTATCTTTGGATTGCGTATCAGACAAAAAGTGTACTTCAGCATTTTAAATAGTCAAATGATGAGTCAAACTTTGCATAGAATTTATGATGCTTTAAGATTAAGATGATATAACTATTTATTTGTCAATAAGTGTAAGTAAACATATCCTAAATATTCAAGTTATGAGTGTTGAACTTTCATTCATCAATAACTACCCTTCAATTATTTAAAATGCAAAAGAAAAATCTACTTTTAAGGAAGAATCTGTGATTCAAATCTTTTATATTTTAGTCTCACTTCCCTTCTAAAAGAGTAAAATTTAAATAAGGGGATTTTATAAAAGAAACAGGCATAAGCAGACAGTTTACTAACTTTTCTCAAAAGCTTGCCAACAGGTAGTGCTAAACAAAATTAGGCTTTAAATTGTAACTCAGTAATTATGTCTTGAATCACTGAATGTTGATTTGAAGTAGAGCAACTCCAGAGTAACACTTCACATGCTAATTTTTATTTATAAGTAAAATTTCTTATTTTCCTTGTCATGATCTTGGCAGTAGACTAATTAGACAGGTAAGAGAGGGCAGAAAATGGAAACTCAAAAACAAAAAATGACTTTCCCAAATCATATAGTCTCAGATTTGACAAGATGAAGTGATTCTCTAAACTGCACTTATAATTATTTGGTTCAGTGTATCTCCAGTACTTCTTGGAGTTAAACACTCCTATGCTTAAATATTTTCTGCTTTATATTGGCATAATCATAGATGAATCATCTTTCTGTGGCTCTGCTTTCCCATTTATAAAAAAAAATAAGTAGATAGTAATAATACATTTATGGTAGCTGCATATATTAAAACAATAGCATAATGACATTTCTGGCATGAGGTAACTTGTTGATAGATGCTTTTGAAGAGGAGTGTGGTGTAGTGCAAGGAGCATGTATGTACTTTGGATATGGAGAGTTCTAACTTTTATCTGTGTGACATCAGGCAACTGTCAATTCTCTATCTTATCTGTCAGATGTATATTTATTTGGGAAAATCAATGTGTGTAAATGATACATAATGTCCAGCATATAGTAGATAGAGGATGCATCTAAGACTTTCTCATGGCAATCAGGTTGTTTGTACATTCTCTTCTGTGTTTTTGATGATGGCATTCTGTTACATAATGATACAGAGCAAAAGTGACAAGACATTTTGTCTTTTTAATATAATAGCTAGAGGAAAGAATTTATATATGAATAAATTATATTATTTTATATAATATATACAAAATAATTTTAATTTACAAAAATAGAATATAATAGTCTTTAGGAAGTCAATAAATTTGTAGTTAGGTGAAACCTGGGAATTGCTTTATACAAAAATGTATTTTTGGATCTCACTGATTTTCACTCCTTGATCTTAGAGCTTTAATTAAGCTCATATGGGATCCTGGCCTGGGATGTATATCAGGATTTCAGCCAGATGAGAACTCACAGACTCCAGATTTCAATTTAATTTTCCCAGATTGGCTGTACATTTTACAGGATCAGAGAATCATAGACAGCCAGTGGTATTTAGACCACAATATAAATCCAACACTGGCTGTAATATTGCTGTAACCATGCTCTCCAGAAGATGACTCCTTTTTGGAGATACCTATTGTAATCTATTATAATGACATAAACATGTGGAAGTCTTTGGACAGTTCATCATTACATCATGCCAATTCTTTCTCTGAAATTCCTTACGGTAGATCACTTTTCTTTATTTAATTTTCACTTCAGCCCTTTGAGTTTATATTGCCTTAATCCAATTTTATTTTAAGCCATAATCTATTCAACTTGCTGTAATAAATACTGTCTACTTTAGGCATAGTATAGAATATAATTTCAAAATTATTCTCAGAAACCTACTTCAAGGCTAAGTTAACTCTGGAAAGGCATCTGATATTCTCATAAACGATTTCATGCTTACCCTTATTATACTCCATTGTTCACATAATTATTCTGGTACATTCCAACCCATCAATCTATTATTCTGGAGTTTGTTGCCTACTGCATTTAAAAATCATATCTTCCACAAGTCTACATACAAATGAATAAGAATTTAGTGAGCACTTATAGGTTCCTGTCTTTGAGTTGAATCCTGGGAGTTTGAATATAAATAAAATGATCTTTTCAAATGTCCTGCACCTAATTGGAAGGCACATAGATAAACTAATTAAATGGAAACACTATGAAGACTGATGTGGTGAAGGTACATGCAAGGTAAAGAGGGAGTTGGCAGCAGGGAAATGCAGGGAGATCTATTTTCCCATAAGGTATTGTGCCAGTTTCTCTTTTTCTAATGGATAAGGGTATTGATCTTTAGAGCCAAACGAAAGAATAGGATTTCTTAAAAACTATGGAAGTGTTTATTATTTTTTATCATCATGTATTATTTCATATTTCTTTTTTTGAATTATATTTTTACACTCATCTCAGGAGTACTTTAAAAATATCTAAATAATAATAAATAAAAGTTATATTAAATCTAGTATATATATTTTCATGTGCCTACATATGTAAAATATATATATTTGGAGTATTATGATGTTTTCTATTCTTTTTCATTCTATTTTATTCAGTTCTATTAATAATAACCAGAAGACACCTGCTATAACCTCCTGAATTTTATTTAATCATCTAATAATGGGCTGAGACCTGTAGTCTGATAATAATGAAGAGACTAAAATGGCCAATGATTAAGATGTTGCATTTTGTGAAAAATGTTTCATCAGGAAGGTTTACTGGGTTAAGATGCCAAGGAAGATGAGAGAAGTATGTCTTGATTAGCATTTTAATGATACAAATTGGGAAATGGACAATTTTGTTCTGTAGTATTTGGGATATAGTTGGTTCTTAATAATTGCTTTTAAATTAATGAAGATGGGTAAGATCAGCACCATTACATATGAATAATCTGAATAATCCTTTAACATGGACATTTCTTTTTTTTAAGCTAGAAGAGAGAAGACACAACCTGAGAATATTTGTCACCACATATGCCTGCTTAAGGTAAACTTTGTAACGACAAACTTTTCCCTTGAAAATATTTTTTCTCAAAATAATGGTACCTGCTTATGCTTTCAAACTCCTAGACTGCCATGACTGATGAATTCTTCTTTTAGAGGATGTCTTTATAAATTTATTTACTTTTTTGTATAATATTCATAGAAGAAGTTCACTTTACGTTTCTCTTTGAATTCTCTTCCTAAAATGCAAGCACAAGATCTCTTGATTAGTTTTGGCTGTATAGCATGCCTACTATGATGGCTGGCACACAGTGGGCTCACACGTTGAGATGAAATTAAATTGTTATAAATTCAATTCCACTCTCCCATCATATCGGGACTGTTAAATTGCAAACATATTTTTGCTTTCCTGCTTCATAAAATATGAGCACTCTAATCCCAGATGGCACATCCTCCAGAAACATATGGACAAGACAATTTATAAGGAGTGCTCTTTCAGGAGCCTGCTCTACTTAACAGAGGAGGCTGTATGATTTTTGCCAAGACCTTTCAAGCTACTCATTGAGAAGAAGCCTGAACAGGTCTTAATCATGTAGGCAAGGGCCTGAAAGAAAGTTTGACATAATACCTCTTTCATTGAAGGGCGTGACTTTTTATGATTAGACATGGGGTAGGGTGCTGTGGGGTGGGGTGAAATTTGGGGGATAAATTAAAAAATCCCTCCCCCTAGCAGCATAGAGCACAGACTTTTTTCTGTACAATTTTATCTTAATTTTACTTTTTGTTTTCTGCATCTAAGTAGGATATAATGGTAATTAAAGGCCATTCTCAGGATGTCTACAAAGAAGGAAATAAATCTACTGCTTACTGCTTATCTAATACACACTGTTGTCTAAGTCTTTTGCATATATTATATTGTGTATTTTATTGTATTCTAGCATATCTTAAAATAAATATAAATATAGTGATAAAACTATAAACAAATGTTATAACTACAAGGAATTAATGGGAAGAAATCAAATAAAGATGACTACAATAATCCTCTTCCATGTAATGAGAGGAAGAAACTATGATTTTCAATTTTGTGAATCTATTCAACATGCTAAGGAGTGCCTAGATAGCTGGTAAAATATTATTTTGAGGTGTATATGTGAAGGTGTTTCTAGAAGAGTTGAGCACTTGAATCAGTGGGCTGAGTAAATTTGTTTGTTCTCTACCCTCAATCGATGGAGAGAGCCACCATCGAAACTAAACAGAATAAAAAGGCAGCAGAAGAATACACTTACTCTTTCTGTGCTTGAATTGGGACATCCATCTTGTCTTTTGCCCTTGGACATCAATGATTTTTTGAGTCTTTGAAATCAAACAGGGCCTTTCACCATCAGACAAAATCCCCAAGAATGAAGATCATAACACTTCTCAGTGTCCATAATTGTGTGAACTAATTACTACTAATAAATTTCTTTCTATATATTTATATACTTTCTAATGGTTCTGTTTCTATGGAAAGCCTCAATTAATATAAAAACTTAGTTGCTTGAACTAAAATGTCAGTATGACCCTCTAAGTTTTGGTTGCTTCATCTGTGAAATGGAATGTGAGACCAAACTTACTGAGTTTTTGTAGGAGTTTGAGAGCCAGTGTTTAAAATGCTTAGGAAAGCACATGGTACATTATTACTATTCAATAGCTGTGAATGTGTATACAAAAGTGAATAGAAGCTGTTTGTTTAGTAGGGTTCATATTTGGTATAATTATGGAAAAATTTAAACATGTACTTTCAACAGAGGTGTGCACAAAATGCTTAAAAAATACTGTGTTTCTAGAAAAATTGATATTATGTTTTGGATGTGAAGTGTCCCCCAAAAGCTCACATGTGAGACAATGCAAGAATGTTCAGAGGAGAAATAATTGGGTTATAAGAGTCTTAACCCAATGAGTGATTAATCCCTTGATAGGGTTAACTGTGTGGTAACTGAAGTGGTAGGGTGTGGCTGGAGAAAGTGGGAATTGGGGGTTTGGTGTGGGGGTATATATTTGTATCTGGCAGGTGGAGACCTCTCTCTGCTTTCTGATCAACAAGTGAGCAGCTTCCCTCTGCCATACACTGCACCATATGTTCAGCCTCACCTTCATTCCCCAAGGAATATAGCCTGCTGTTTCTGGATGGAGACCTCTAAAACCATGAGCCTCTGAATGAACCTTTTGTCCTGTAAAACTGTGGGTTGAGTCCTTTAGTAACAGTAGTGAAAAAGCTGACTAAAACAACCGGAAAACCTTCACAGGGGAAAAGTGGGTATTGACTTGGTTTTGAAAGATGATTAGGCATCTCCTAGACAGAGAAAGAGGTAGAATTAGGTCACTACCCATATGATGAACAATGGAAGAAAAGATAGCACATACAATGGTCAATGAAAACGTTCGTGTATTAGAAGTATCATTATCAGGATGGAGAGTGGAAGGAGAAAACACTAAATGATAAGTCAAGATGTTAATGAGAGATGTTAATGAGAAACTTTAGATATGCTCAGAGTACAGATCTTGCCCTTTCTAAGGGAGCAGCAGAGTCAGGTGTGTGTGTGTGTGTGTGTGTGTGTGTGTGTGTGTGTGTGTGTGTGTGTTTGTGTGTGTGTGTGTGTGTGTAATAGAATATATTTTATAGAGTTAAAATCTTGAAATTCCTCTGGGCTGCCAGAGGTAAAAAATCTCAAGTCAGGAGATAATGTCACTGTTCTCGTGAGTACTGTCTTTCAATGTCTAAGAAACAAAAGTTACATAAAAATATACCTGATCTGTCTGTAAGCAATCTATGATTAATAGAGTTGGAACAAGTTCAGTTTTTGGCTTTCCCTTTACACACCAGTGTAGCTCTTGCTAATAAAGTCCCAATTACAGAACTAGGAAACTTATCCTTATCTGATTGTACCATATCAACTGGACATGCTGTTATTCATGGAGAGCATCCTCTACAATACCTGATACACAGTTAGTGATCAATAAGTGATGCTTTCATGAACAAACATTGAAAACATCTATGAACCATTTCTGTGCAGCTCCCCTCCTTCCCACCAGCAATTGCTCCTGCAGTCTTCCCTGTTGTTCTTTTTCTTTCTTGTCCACTGGCAGCTGGAGCTGAGAAGCTATTTATAATACTTAAACTGTCTTTGATGCCATCTCTTAGAATGATGGTCAGCATGGAGTCCCAGACTATTTGCTACATGTCAGATTGGAGTTCTGAGGTGTTTGTTCTGGTCCCTGTAATCAATGACTTGTTTAGGAGATTTAAGTCACACTTGCATATTTTAAAAAGGTGAAATCAGGGAAACATATTTAAAATAAGCACTGGACATATCTGTGGCTTACAAATACAGCATAGCTTTGATGTTTACTGTGTTGTAAATACAAGTTGAAGTTCATGTAGTTAGAAAATCTTCGAAAGAGTGAGAGGCTGGGAGAGATATTGAGTACTTATTTTACTACTAGCATTTTCCTAAGTGCATCATCCACATCATTATATTTAATCCTTACAATAGCCATAAGAGATAGGTATTATTAGTTCCATGTCTCTGACGATGAAATAGAAATACAAAGAGTTCAAATAATTAGTCTGTATTCTTACAGCTATTAAGAGAAAGAATTTGGATTTGAGTGTAGATCTGTCTCCAAAATCCTAGATAGTCACAGCCTTTTATTTAAAAGCCAGCTGCTGATAAAGCCCTGTTCATTCTTCTGTAAATTTCTACCATCTGCTGAGATGCTGGAGCATCACCTAGCCGAACACTGTCTTATTACCAGCAAATAAATGTCAGGGTAAAGACCATGAAAATCATCTGTTGCCTTAGCTTTCAAGAAGTGCAGATACCTCCACCTGACAGTATTTTCCAATGATGCTGTGAAACATAAATAGATTAGTGAGGCCAGAGACTTAGAGGGTGCATAACCTTATGTTTCTGAACATTTAACTTATTAAAATGCACAAAGAAAGACCTTATGGTGCCATCATTTTATCCAGCTAATATCATCAGTATGGCTCAAGGGTTAGGGCTTTCTATAGTCACCGTAGCAGCAGTGAACATATGGTTTTACTTCTCTGCAAAGCCTTAGGGCATCTGACAGCACCTTTCATGGATAATGGATAAAGGCTGCCATACCAGTAGGTAACTTCTGTTCCATCAATATCGCCTTCATGCTAAGAATGCTGAACAAATTCCAGGAGGTTTTGAACTGACCTAGGTCTATTCTGTCAACAGTAAAACCCTCAGGAGCAGCTGGGGCAAATGCTTCCTGTTTGGCTGAACTTTGGAATTCCTCTGTTTGCATGAGCTCCTTAAAAGAGCAATCTGGGTTTTACAGTTAAGAAACAAGGTGTAGCTACCACATTTTTAAAGTGCTGCTTTGATTGTGTGCCTTCATTCTTTTTGATATCTGCTCTACTGCTCCTGGGTAAGAAAATACAAGTCTTTGTTAAAATAGCTTTAAGGAACTATTGCAAGGATACTTTGAGAGCACATTCAAAGAGAGTAACTTAATTGAAAATGGTTTTGCACGTTATTTCCTAGGTTCCTACAGAAACTAAACTATATATAGCATCAATATTTTTGGTGTTAATATCTTCCTAGCAATTAAATCCAATTTCATCTATCTTCCATTTATTTTAATCTTTATTCCATTGTCAAATGTTCAAGGTAGTAATAGCTCCCCATGATTTCTCACAATGTTGAGAAATAGTGTGATGGCTTCACCAAAGACCTGGAAAGTGACTAAGCTCAGCAAGACATTCTCATTTACTCTGAAGAAAAGGCACATGGACAGTGTTCTTACTTTCAGCAGATTCTACAGTGCAGTGAGCATAGAGAGGATAGGCTTTGCGGGGTACAGTGGCACACAGCTACAGTCCCACTCACTCACTCCAAAGGAAGAAGGATTGCAAATTTGAGGTCAGCATGAGTAACTTAATGAAACCCTTTGTCTAAAAAAAATTAAATAAAAAGGGCTGAATATATGGCTCAGTAGTAGAGCAACCGTGAGTTCAATCCTTGGTAGTCAGAAAAAATGAATAAATAAAAGAAGAAGATAGGCTTTGGAACCACATCAGGATGGATTCACATCCAAACTATGCTAGTTCTGGGACATTTGTAGCAAGCTACTCAATTTTTCTGATCATTAGCAATCAGTTTTTCCTTTCCCTTTTACCTGGACTCATGCATATGAACCAATACTACCATAATTTTCATATCTTTCCAGGCCTTCAAGTTGGAGTAGATCATTGACTTCCTCATGGTACTTCCAGTCCTTACTCCAGTCCTCCAGACTCTATATTTAACAGATCTCTTGAGCTTACCTCTTCTCATCAGCTCCAAAGATAGAGACTCCATTCAAACGCATAGTCTTCTCTTACATGGGCCACGGCCTCCCCCCTGGTCTCCTTGTCTCCTTCACAATCTATTCCCCACAACATTTATCTCTGTGTTATTCTATAGCCAGAGTAAATCTCTTAAAATTAAAATTACAATTTTTTTTTGAGGAAAACCTTGCCTGGGCTCAAATTAAAATTTTGTCATGCTGATGACTGCCCACAGACATTATAAGATCTGGCCCTGCACTTTATTTCTGTCCTCATACTTTCCCCTTTGTCATGACCGCTCTATTCTGGACAACTTAGGATTTTTCATGCTTCTGGAACACATGGAATTCTCTTTCATTTTGGGGAACATTCCCTTGCTATTCCTTTTACCTCAAGTTGCATTTCCTAAGCTGTTTGTTCAATTCTCCACATTACTAAGATCTTGCTGAGCATCAAAATTACCTTATTGCATACTCTCGGTCCTTTTCATTGGAATATGACTATTTTTCCCTGTTTGTGTGTTTATTTATTTACTTACGACACTAAGGATTTTTATTTCTTTTGTGTAATATTGAATCTCCATTATCTAGGGAAGTGTCTATAAATAACGGGTGAACATTATAATTTGTTAAATATATTAAGAACTGAACAAATAAATTACATTCTTATAAAAAAATTCCTCCTTTTCAGGACTGCTAAAAGGATTAAAATTAAAATACAAAGCAACTCCTAACTATGCCTGGCAGAAGGCTGTCATAAATGACTGCTATTAATATTATTGTTGTTATATAATTATATTTTAGATAAACATAAAGTTCCTGGACATATATTTAAAATATAACATTTGTAGAACTATTTGTCATATATTATTATTTATATTAGTAGTAATAACTAACAAAACGTGATGATCAACAGGTTGAGATTTGGGTGTGATTCACAGTACTGTGGCTGTCATTAGCTGCAGATGTATCAAATTACTGATGCAATTATTTCATTGTGGCTTTTTCAATATTATTTGAATTTGTAGCATTAACTTCAGATTAATATAAAGTTTAATTATGATTAATAAACATTATTTATGTTCTAACATATCACCCAATAATTCTGTACTGTAATAATCATATAGTTTGCAGAAATTTTGAGAGGCAAACATACGCAAACATATTGTATCTTTTATTTGTTTTCCAATTCATTTTCTGGGTATTTATATTTCCTTATTAGATGGATTTTATTATGAGGCTTAACCATCCTCATCACCATGTCTAGCCTCTAATATACTTCTAGACATAAGTCAAAGAGTCATGAGATCTGACAGACATGAGAGATGAATGGATACAAGATTGAGAAAGATGAGTGAAAAATCTTTGCAGGCTTTTAACCCAATTACTTTGAAGAGAGTGGCTAGTGTCACTTTTGGAGATCAGTCTGGCAGAGACCACAGCTTCATTGGAGCCTACCCTGGTACTCATAGGGCAACTTGCTGAGCTCCAGAGTCCTGTCTATATTTCAGATGCATATGTCCTATGTTATGGCTTGTCCTTCCCTGCAAAGCTAAGGAATATTTCATTTTTGTAGGACTCTTAGACCCTTCTTAGACCCTTCTTACTATGCCATCCCATTATTTTATAGAAGAGGGCTTTTCTCAAAGCCATCTGTTTCTCCCCAAGTGACTCCCCTGGCAACTTACAGGAGATGAAGCACTAAGGGTTTCAGTGCCTCTCTGTAGTTGTGAGAGCTAAGGACAACTTTCATCAAATCAAGAATTCCACTCCAACATATCCCTCTGGATTCTGTGTCTGCTCATCTGAGAACCACATACCTGAAAGTACCCCCTCAACTGACTAATCTTCAAATATTAACATGACATCAAGCCACTCTTGATTTTAAAAAAAAGGGGGGATAAAAAATAGATAATGCCATCTAGTTGTTTCTTATTATTGTTTGATTAGTTAATGAAATAGATCACAACAAACAACAAAATTTACTGTATGTATTTATTGTATGCTGAAAAGTTACTCTTGAATTTTAAGGACATCTCAAAATAACTGATGTTTTAGGATATAAAATGAAGTGTGCATATATGTACAGAACAATGATGATATGCCAAATGAAACTATTATCACCTGGCATTGTCACGAAACTTAGGACAAATCTGACATTGGGGACCTTCCTGCTTTTGGAAGGTGGTTTTGAATTATCTAAGATCCACTTTGACATATTCTAGTTTAGAGAACAAATCTAAATTCTAACTTCTTTGTTGTGAGTAAAACACTTATCCAAAGCTTACTTGAGAGAGTTTGTTCTAATGCCCCGTTGCCTGTGACCTACCCATCACAGGATTCCAGGCAAAGCAGTATGTTGTGCAGAGTCCAGCTGCAAATTAGAAACCTGGGTCTCAAAAATAAGAAGAAGGTAGGTGGCTTTGACTTCTGTACTGCATCAAAAGAGAAACCATAGCCTTTGCCCTGGGATATTTATCACCAACTCTACTGTGTCTGGTACAATTCCTGCTAGAAATTAGGAAAGGCAGCTCAAAATATTGGGATTCATTTGTTCCAAATATTTCATCAGAATTAGGGTAAAGTGGATATTTCCTGAAGAACTTCTATTGCATAAGATATTTTGGGTTGTTGTTAATTGTTTTTTATATTAAATTGTTTATTTATTCTAATTTGTTATATATAATGGCAGAAAGCAATTCATTTCATATTGCACATTCAGGACACAATTTTTCAAATTATTGGTTGTACACAAAATATTTTCACACCATTCGTGTCTTCATACATGTACTTAGGGTAATGACGTCTAATTCATTCCAGTCTTTCCTACTCCTACATCCCCTCTCTTCCTCTACCTCCCCTTTGCCATATCTAAAGATCCTCAATTCCTCCCATGCTCCCCCCAAAATCATTCTGAATGAAGAAAAATTGAAGGCATTTCCTCTAAATACTGGAACAAGACAGGGATGCTCTCTTTCATCACTTCTATTTAACATAGTTCTTCAAACTCTATTCAGAGCAATTAGACAGACAAAAGAAATTAAAGGGAAACAGGAAAAGAAGAACTCAAATTATCACTATTTGCCTAAGATATGATTCTATAATTGGAAGATCCAAAAAATTCCACAAGAAATCTTCTAGAACTAATAAGTGAATTCACCAAAGTAGCAAGATATGAATCAACACCCGTAAATCAAAGGCATTTCTCTGAAAGAGAAACTAGAAAACCACCCCATTTACAATAGCCTCAAAAAATAAAATAAATACTTGAGAATCAACTTAACAACAGAGGTGCAAGACTTCTTCAATGAAAACTACAGAAAGCAAAAGAAAGAAATTAAAGAAGATCTTAGAATATGGAAAGATCTCCCTTGTTCTTGGATAGGCAGAATAAATATTGTCAAAATGACCATACTACCAAAAGCACTATACAGATTCAATGCAATCCCAATCAAAATTCCAATGACATTCCTCATGGAAATAGAAAAAGCAATCATGAAATTCATCTGGAAAAATAAGAGATCCAAATGGCTAAAGCAATCCTTAGCAAGAAGATTAAAGCTGGTGGCATTACTTTCCAGAACTTAAACTATACTACAGAGCAACAGTAACAAAAACAGGATGGTATTGTCACAAAAATAGACCTGTAGACCAATGGTACAGAACAGAGGACACAGAGACAAACCCTTATAATTACAGTTATCTCATATTAGAAAAAAAGTGCCCAAAACATAAAACATTGGAGAAAAGATAGCCTTTTCAACAAATGGTGCTGGGAAAACTGGAAATCCACATGTAACAAAATGAAATTAACATGCACAAAACTCTCATCATGCACAAAACTCAACTCAAAGTGGATCAAGGACCTAGGAATTAAATCAGAGACCTTTTATTAATAAAAATAAGTCATTAAATGGTAAACTCATACAGTTTTAAAAAATATTTTTGGACAAAGTTCTTAATAGATTTCATGAACACTTTTGATGGACAACAGTACTATTACTGTTAATAAGATTTTTAAAAATCAATATAAGCTTTAAGTAAGATTGAATTCTTTATTTAAGAATCACTTGAGTGACCCTGACTAACTATAAAATTGGTAGCTATGTATTTTTTGAGAGGTGGGAGCAAGAGTTTCAGCTTTGTTACTTGACAAATTGTGGCATTTTATTGATTTCCATGAGAAAACCTGGATGGCTTGGCATAAGAAGCTTTGGCAATTTAAGTTTTGGAATAAATTCCCTGCTTTACTCTGAATTATCAGGGACTAATAATATTTTATTTAAATGGTGGGAAAAAAAGAAAGTTTGGCAAGAAAGGAGCTGAGTTTCTCATCATTTCTCCCTATTCAAGATTAGGAAAATATGTCAGAAAAGATCAGGAGACAGTAGAAAGACAAATTTCCCCCATAATATCGAGATGATTTTTCTAATTTATTTTATAATGATCATAAAAATTATGATATATAAAGATTAAATAAGGTAATACATATAAAGTACTTACATAATCAATGAAAATTCCTTATATCTTCTGAGATATAAGCTTTTTTACTTAAGGAATATATAATAGGTTATTCATTACCATGTAGACTTCACTCTGAATATTACATTTATTAATATTACTATTCATCAAAAATCTATGCATAATGAATTCCATGATAACCTGAATTCTCATTTATACTGTATATCATAGAACCAGTCATTTTGTGTTTATTAAAGGAAATAAATGAGAAAATGATACGCATATGTGAAATAACTAAAAAATCAATTTCCAGTCTGTATTGTTCAATCCACTTATTTTGCTATTGAGACTTTAAAGGAAATGATTACAGACATGTTTGAACCTGACATTATCCAAAGGGTCAATTTTCATCTAATAAAGAAACTTTAACAAAGTCTACTATATACCAATTCTCCAATAACAAAAGTGCAGTTTCCAGGTAAATGTTGGTAGTAACTAAACTTAGAGTGCAATTTACTTAAACTAACTTCAATAACAGAAGTTGAGAAGTGTCTACTCCTTGATGCAGGTGGTATATAAATTTTCCTTTTATTTAAACAATGCTAAATCTCTTGGTCATTTGCAAATAGATGTTCGTTTTAGACTGAAAGATGTAAGATCATTGAGTATAAAAAAGAGTCAATATTATGAAATTAATAGGAGTAAAGCTTATTACGTATAACCAAAACATGCAATTCCTTCCTTTCTTGGAGTACAAAGATTAAAGAAATAAGCAAATGACAGGTGACACTTATAATAAAAAAAGACATAAATCATCTATACAGTGATTGCTTTTTTTGTTTATTTTATTTTATTTTGTTTCCCCCTGATGGTGGATTGAATGGTAGTTTCCTCTTGTGGATTTCTGACCATTTAATTTGGTGTTTCACCTAAGTCTTTACAAACCTCTTCAAATGCCTGTGTCTTTGCAGGCTCCTGAGTGTCAGTAGAAAGAGTGTTTAAAAGAAGTAAAACCAACGGCCTTTTTGCTTGATATGAAGAACCCACTTGTGGCCGACATGGCTGGAAAGTCTCTTCTCAACACAGCTGTGCTAACAGATTGCTGCTCGGTGAGTGACCTTTCTCACCAGAGCAGTTCAAAGCCTTCTTTCCAACTTTGCTTTTAATTTAATTATCATTTGAAGGGAGGAAAATCCTTTTATGCATCACTGAAAAAGAGACTATATCTTGCGTCTGAAATGACAATGATCTTGCCTATTGCAAGGCCTGAGAACT
The DNA here is from genome assembly GCF_052094955.1 of Ictidomys tridecemlineatus. Taxonomy (NCBI): domain Eukaryota; kingdom Metazoa; phylum Chordata; class Mammalia; order Rodentia; family Sciuridae; genus Ictidomys; species Ictidomys tridecemlineatus. The sequence continues at coordinate 78,008,707 of NC_135480.1, read as the reverse complement.
GTGTGATAAAAGCAAAACTTTGTTCCAGATCAGAGAAGCATTTAGGTTAAAAATAATTGGGTTGTTCTTCAAATAATGCAGAACTTAGGTAGACTGAAACGGGAAAGCAGATGTTCTCTATGAATCTCAGGGCCGACTTGGGGCAATAGCATTCTTTCAGCTGGTGGTTGCATTATTTTATTTGATTGTGGTTGAGGAGAATGTTGTTTCTATTCCAGTGTGAACCTTTTTCTATTGCTTTCCCATGTGAACCATGGAAGAAAGCAGTGCCTGAGCTTATTTATTCTAAAAATATTGAAATAGCATGTGTGCAAAATAAATACTACAGACAAGGTGAAGTGATTTCTGATCAAAAGATTGATAAGGGCAATATTTCAAACTATAATTTTCTTTTATTGATTTTGAACAGAGGCACCAAGTTTATTCATCACTTTTTTTGTTATGGTCACCCATTGTGTATTGGATGACTGGTCCACCCCTGGGCTTGTAAATGAGCCATATCCATATCCATTGTAACCAAATACCCAACATGAAGCTGTTCTTAGCCTGTGTCTTGAAATATCCGCCTTGCCCTCTACTTTTCAATCTGCTCTAGCTATCTTCATTTCTGACTTCTTATCTCCCTCCTTCTATATAGTTTCATACTGGATCCAGTTCATTTTAAAATAAAAGTGCTGATTTTAATGATCATTTAATAGGTACTTCTGATGCACCAAACATACTGTTAACTTCTGGGAGCACAAGAAAAAAACATTTTCTTTTCCTTGACCTGTCTCATGATGAAGATAACATTTCAGTAATGTGAAGTACTAGCAGGTAATCTTTCTCATATTGATCAAAGGCCAAGGCTCTTCTTTCATACAGCTTTCTTAACCCCATGGTTTCTAAGTTTTAGTTTCTACCTGCTCCACAGAATAAGAAAGAGAGTAGAGAATTGTGAGATTTTTATGGCCCAGTGCTGTTGTTGGGTACATTCATTTTACTCATATCACATTACCAGGTCTTTGTCATATAGACCTAACTTATAAAACTCTAAGTTAGCTGATATGTCAGTTTGCTACTGCCATTATAAGAAATCATCACAAATATATTGGCTCAATGGAACACAAATTCTCATATACCCAGAAGTCTGAAATCAGTATCAATGGACAAAAATCAAGACTCTAGGAAGAAACTCCTTTCTCTTGCCCTCTTCAGCTTCCAGAGTCTGACTGCATACATACACTGGATTCCTTTCTAGTATTACACCAGGCTCTTTCTTCTATGGTCATGTCTTCTACTATTGATTTGTATTCTCCTGCTCTCTCTTGTGAGGATCCATGTGAGTGCATGTAGTCCAAGTGAAGCATAAAGGATAATCTCTCCAGCTTGATCCCTAACTTCATCTGCTAAATTTCCCTTACCATGTAAAATAACATATCCGCAGAGTCTGAGGATTAGGACAAAAGTATCCTTCAGGGCTATTACTCAGCATATCACAGGAGGGAAATAGTCCCACTTTGTGCCTGAAGCACAAGGAAATTGGTTTGATGAAGTTTGGCAGTTTCTATAATGATAAAAATAGAGTGTATCACATATCATACATTTATTATTATATGTGTTATATGTATTTGTTATTATATATATATATCACTATATAAATATATACCAGTTAAACACTATATGCATCATATATAGTTTTATGCTTTATCTTAATAATTTGACACTTCTATGAGTTAAATATGATTATTTCTAATTTACTGAGGCAGAACAATAAGGTTTGGAAGTTTTAAGAAACTGACCCAAATATCAAAATTAGTAGTAGTGGTGGATTTAAACCTGATCTGTCTCAGTTAAAATCCAGAATGTTTCCCTTTTTATCACATTAATGCACTGTCAACACAGACTTAAACACAGGATGCTGGGAGACCATAGGAAAGAACTCACCCCAAGCAAAGCTGCAGGTATAACTTCAGAGAAGTTGAAGATGTAAGGATTGGTGCTGATTCTTAGATGCTGTCCTTTACTTCCCTGAGGTTACAATCTCCAGTTGTCTCTTGATTTGTGTCTTCCTCCAGTTGTTCTTGAAAACCCACTTGTTAATTTACACAGTTCCCTCAATTCTATCATTCTGGCCCTAAGCTGTCTCCAGCCCTCTGGGATGGGGAATGATGATAACATTCAGGACAAGAATCCAAAAGAAAAAAAGAAAAGTACAGAAGAGTAGAGAACCATAACATTCATGAACAAATGGGACTGCCACTGCAAGGGACCTTTAGGAGGCTGCAGAAATTAATTTAAATGTCAGCACATAGTTGATCCAAGAGACTCTTTGCTGTAAAACATTCAAGCTGAACTGTTGTGGTTTTGTGTTAACAACCATTGAGAAGTATAGTCATTGTTTCTCTTCCTTTTTCACACTACAGTTCCTGACCTTCAGCTGACTTTTCCATAATGTCCATGCAATGGACAGAAGTAAACAGAATTGTAGAATAGAGAAAAATGCATTGTTTCCCCAGGTTTTCAACAAAATGTTAAAAAATCTTCACTACAGAAGAATCCCCAACTTCACTTTGCAAAAATAATCTACCAGTTTAAGAAGCAGTAAACATTTTTGAAACTATCACTTGTTTGAGCTCAATAGTTCCACTTCTATTATCTGATAACACAAAGCTGAACTACCTTAAGAACAAAGTAACTACCCATCTAATAATGTATACAATGTGTATTTAGTGAGGTTCTACTCTTTACCAGGTAGCATGCTAGATGGTACTAGATTCATGTACTAACAATGTTAATCATTATCAGTTTGACATTGAGGAAAGGCACAACTTCCTAATCCATAATATTACAATCTCTTAAATAGATGTGATGATACTTGACTAACCCAACCTCAGAGATTTCTTGTGAGTTTAGAATAAAGTGATGTTGGGCAGCCCTTGTGTGAACGCTTACTATTCAAACAATTACCATTTGTATTAATGTGATGAGCTTTGCATTCAATTCAGAGAGAGTGCATTTAGTTTTCAAAATGATGAAAAGAAACTCACTTTCTTAAGATTCTGTGAAAATTCCCCCATATTGATAGGCATGAGATCGCTCTATTAATTTGCTCATAATCTCTAAGGTAATTCACTGCAATACAAATGTCTTTCTGGGCTACACTGCACATTATGTACAATACTAGTGTTGTTGACACAGGAATGCAATACCCATGAATATATAATGTGTAGCTATTCACCTCTGACATGTTTAAGTATACACATGTTTAGTTTCCTGACAAAATTACAGAGTACAAATTATTTCAATTAAAAATAAACATGCTTTTTGTGAAATTAATTACACGTTACATTTAGATTTAGAAATTGCGTGGTGAAATATGGTTGTAAACACAGCTATTAAAATTGCATTAGGAAAACTCCATCTTCCCAAATTATTCTCCCTACCCCCTACTTGAAACTTTGTACTATGAATTAACATTTTTTAACTATCAGACAATCCTTTTAAAAGCAGGATTATTTTCATATTCAGTAATTCAAATATTCTCTCGAGGTTACTAGATAATGAAACACTGCATATTTTATTAGAAAAGGCATTAGAAAAATTTAAAAATAAAATAAAGACTACAAACATTTCTTTCAATAAATGTGTAACACATTTAGATCTAAAAAATCATAGAACTGGAAGGAACGTGAGTAAACATAGCCTGATGTTCCCTTCCAGTGTTTCGTGCCTTCCTTAAGATGCATTGAAAAATGGGGACCAATCCTTCTTTAATCACCTGTCATGAAGAAGCCCGTTGCTACCCAAGACATCATATATCGTGAAGGATAACTCTATTCCTGAAAATTTAATTCAATTTTTAAAAGACAAGTCTTTATAAATTCAAAGAGAAAACAAGAGACATGTAGTTTTTACCTTCTGGAAATTTAGAATCATGATTTAAAATGTGAAAAAAAATGTTGAATGTCTCTCATAAATTTATCAACTTTCTTTAGTAACAATGTGAAAAATTATATTAAATTAAAGTTATTTCCTGATTTTTGGTTTAATAGGTTTTTCCAACGAATATTAGAAGTCACTTAAAAGGAAATTCTAATTATTTGATTAGAGTATACATACAAGCTAACATGAATAAACTGGGCTGGGGATGTAGTTCAGTGGTAGAGCACTTTCATAGCATGTGTGAGTTCTTGGATTTTGGTCCCAGGCCAGCTGAAAGAAAAAAATTATGAAAAAAACCCACGGTTTTCCTGAAATCAAAATGCAAAATTAATTTACTGAACACTGTTTTATATAAGAAATATTAAATAACATTTAGATAAAATCATCATATTTGACTTGAGAAAGAAGATCTGGACTATCTGAGTGTTCTGTAGTGATTGGAAAAATTTTGACCATTATAAAAATGTCTGCATAACATTTAGAATCATCTATCACACATGACTTTTCAGAATATAAAAAATAGTTACTCTCTATACATACCCTGCCTGGATCTACAACTTTTGAACAACTTAAAACATTTAGAATCATTTGAGAAAATAATAATTTCAGTTAAATTGTTGGCTCCTGACTTAGAGAACATTCTTAAGGATACTATCTCCCTATTTCTAAATATCATAAAGTAAAGCAAAATCACAACTAACTAATATTAGGCAAGCATCATAAAATACACTAATTTACCTTTATTTTTTGCTGTCTAATTTCTGAGTTGAACCAAGATAATTTTTATCAATTTTTAATTTGAAGGTTACTTAAAATCTAACAAAGCATACAGGGACATAACATTCAGATAGGAGTAATGTGTACACTGTGTGTGCCTTTCCCAGAACTTCGCCACCCGTACTGCCCTATATACCTCAGGCCCCTTTGACTGTCCCTTGCACAACATGATTTTCTCAGTTCTCTCATTCCAATAAATGTGCTGAGATGGATAAATTCTTTGTTGATGTCCCCCTTGAGGTGTGGTACCAAAAACCTCTTATCACACCCCAGGTCTAATCTGAAAAGCAATGCAGAGAGTGGTCCTAACACCTTTTCTTCTGCTGATAAAAATATACACAATCACTTCTTCTGACCTCCTTTTTTACACAGTTGGCACATAAACTGTGCAATTAGCTAAAGTAACCTGTTCCCTTTTGTTTACAGTATTCTTAATCATATCTTCCTCTATCCTTCAGTTATGTATTAATATCATGAATAAATAATCTTAGTTTGTTGTCAGTGCAGTTTTTGGTAGGAGTAGTGGAGTCTTGAAATCATAACTCTGCACACGCACCTTACTTCTAGAAACTAAGATTTATGCCAAAGTAATGGAGCTTTTCTTCAACTCAATTACCTTTTTTTTTTTTTTTTTTTTGACACTTGGCCAGTCACACTTCTACAAGGCCATGCAATTTTGGTTAATCTTGTCCTTACTTTTATGTATTTATGTATTTCTTCCTTCCTTCCTTCCTTCCTTCCTTCCTTCCTTCCTTCCTTCCTCTTTCTCACTTTGTTTCTCTTTCTTTTCTTTCTTTCTTTCTTTCTTTCTTTCTTTCTTTCTCTCTCTCTCTCTCTCTCTCTCTCTCTCTCTCTCTCTCTCTCTCTCTCTCTCTTTCTTTCTTTCTTTCTTTCTTCTCATTACTTTATGCTGCTGTTGCTTTCACTGACACAGTGTTATCCTTTGTTACACTACAGTGTGCTGCTCTCTCCCGCATACTTTCCAGGTCTCCTGCTTCCCCTGCTCTGTTCTATGCCTTAAAATGGACTCTCCTGATTCCTCCTATATTTTAGAGAAGTTATTTCCAGCCAGTACTTATAATCAAAATAATCCAAAGTAATTAATTCACACTAGCATGAGAATAATTCACCTTAGCAAGTGAATTAATAAAGAATTCATTTTCTTCCAAAAGCTCTATTTGTTTGTTTCTACATAGAGAGATCATTAATGATAAGTATTCAGGCTCTCAGGTCAGTTCATCTTATGATTATGTCTTCAAGGTGTCTTGAAACTCAAATGCATAGATGATAGGTTACTCACTTTACTTTTATATAATTAGAGAAGTAACAATAAATATTCTGCTAATGATAATTACTATTTCTCTGACACTTTACTTTTTATAAAACATGTTTATCATTATTATTTCATTTGATCTTTAAAAATATCTTGTGAGTTAGGTATGATTATCATCACTTCCATTTTACAAGTATATTTATTTGAAAATGAGTACATGTCAAATTACAATTGCTGCATTGTGTCTATTTTATTGTAGTTACAATGTAGGGAACTCTGAATGACCTTGTTGAAATTATTTGCTCTTAGCCTAGATTTCCTGTATTGAAGTATTATTTTCTCATGGAAGATTTTGAAAGGCTGGTTGTAAAGTGTTGCAGTTCTGTAAGGAAAAATTGAACTAATTAATAGCTTACCATTAGAGCAAAATGATGCATTATCTATGGTGATGCTACCCCTATTGTTAACTTCTCCCCTTTCTTTTTGCTTGTGACTATTACTATATAAGTGCCCCACGGTAGGAAATAAAATTAATTGGTTGATAAATGTTTCAGACTTGTACGCACCCTTTTCCAAGAGCTTCTGGAAATACCACTGAATTTTTAATAGCCTGGTTCCTAACTGCTTCTTCAGCTACTCCAAGGGTGAGAAGGAGAAGTGGGAAAAAAGAGGAAGTGAGATATAAAAAAATTTTCATTGAATAGTGTTATGAAACAGTACATATTACTTAAAAGAAAAAAATAATAGAAGTGCCAACATAATACACTCTGTCTTAAGAAAACTTCCACTTAAAATGTTTATCCAGGTCCAGTTTCTTCATTCATAATGTTTTAGGTGAAAGATGCAAATATTTGCAAGAGATTTGGCCATTAGTCTCATGTAATTCAGAGTTGAGTGGCGACAACTTAGGATCAAATGATTCTATTGGGTGTTCATCAAAAGTCTTGTCTAGAATTATTTATCTTATTGTTTTGTGTTGGTCCAAAAATAATATTCACATGGAGATAAAATGGGCAATTTGAGAAAAAATAGTGAAACTATCTTTTTCATGCTCAATCATGAACATGAAAAGTTATTGATTAGCCTTTTAAACCTTGGAATAAATTTAAAAGTCAGAACATGGTATTTTAAAAATATGTATTTAAAAAAATCACATCATCTTTGACTGATGTCCCATTTCTAAAAACAGGATTGGGACTTTAGGGATGTGTGGACATTTGGTGTCTCACCTTTAAGACCTCTGAAATATTTTTAAAAAATGAACAAACAAAAATTTCATTACATTCATTATTGCAAAAAACAACTTGTAAATAAAGCTAAGAAAGTTGCTTTCTGAAATTTAAACAATTAATTCTCATATTTTTTATAAAGACACACATATGCATTTTCTTAATGAAGGAAAATTATACTTCCTACATCCACAAGACTTTATCTTCATTTGAAGTTAACAACTATGTGACATTTAAAAAAAAACTTGTTAATTAGAAGGAAGATTGATCAACAATGAAAAACATAGATAAAGGAGGGCCTGGGGCCAAATGGTGCTTGCCCATTATAAACAGTTCTATGCAAAAGTTATCCAGAGGACATGGTATCTTTTACAAGGATTGACATTCATAGCCTATGTACAGTCTATGAATTGAATTTTAACATAGTGGATGATTTCCAAAAGTCTTCTACTTTTGCAATTATTATTGAATTAAGTGTAATTATGACTGGTTTTTGTTTATCCCTTAATTTTGGTGAAATAAGTTTGTTTTATTTTACAAAATGGTTTTCAACATTCCTAAATTCTCTCATTTAAACTCCTCCCCAAGTCATACTGCTTAAGGAGATATGAGAATTTTCTAAATTCTTAAACTGATGAAGAGGAGACTAACAAACACAATTTTGTCTATTAGTAGAAATATCAAGCACCTTGCTTACCATTTTCTAATTTCAGCACAATCTTCTGATAAAGGTATTATCATTTCCATTCTGTGGTAATTTTTGTTAACCTCTCCAAGATCAGAGCTGTTAAATAATAAAATTGTATTCTGCCAGACTTCAATGACCAGGACTTTAACCCAATACTATATGAAAGAAGTCTGCTTTTCATTTTAATTTTATTAAGCAAATCACAATAAACAATGAATAAGAAATATTAACTGAGTTATCTCTTTATTAGAGCTATCATTGTACCTGGATTAAACCACAGTAATAGAGCCAGAAAAGAACATAGTGCTTATTTTTGCACCAGCTTGATTTAAGGGCATGGTTCATCTTTTTATGTGAGTTGTTAAAATGTAAATGGAAATGTTCTTTGTGATGAGAGAGATTACAAATTGAATTTTGTGAGTGCTTCTAGTACAGTTGTCTAAGTATGTCCTTGGGTAAAATTTCACTGTAAGCAAAAAACATGCTTTTAAATTCATTCCTCCTTGATTTAGATATTTTGAAGTAGTAATTCTAAAAAAAAAAATGCTATTTTAACTTCATTCTGTCATTGTCAGAAACTTTTTTTTCTGCGTATGTAAACTAAATATACACATACATTACTATTTAATTGTGTCTTTTAGAACTCTGTGTCTCCGTGTTCTTTCTTTTCAAAAACAAAAATCTGCCTTTCTATTAGTTATTAAAAGCAGGGTTTTAATACTTCCATCAGGATTTTGGATTTATTTTATTTCAATTGTCAATTGTGTGTTTTGTTTATTTGGGGGTCTGTGTGATTATGTTCATAAACATATGGAAATACAGTGTGTTTATGTTGGATTAACTCCTTTATCATTACAAAATACCAGTATTTCAAAGTAACTAAACTAGCATTACTCTGATTTATGGAATATTAGTGTATCTACATCATATTTGTTTTGGTTACTCCTCTGGGACCAAGATGTGTCTCTTGTAGAGAATATGGGTATTATTTATTTGATTTACATTATTTGTTTTTGTTTACTTGTCAACCTAATCCAATAAAACCATTAAACTATGTTTTAGCTTAGGGTATTTAGTATATTTACTGTAACCATTGATGGAATTTGGTTTATATTTAGTACCTTACTGTTTGTGTCCACTTGATGCAATGTAGTTAATAATTTTTATTTTTCCTCCATCCTTAACTTTTTCTTTTTTGGACCTTAACAGATGTTTTTATTTCACTTTTACTCCCTCTTATAATTTTTACACATGCCATTTTTAATGATTGAAGAGGTATCTTTCACGCCCTCAAGCACACTACAAATTAGTATTTAACAGTCTCTCCATTATGCAGAAAACTTCTGGAACTTTATGTGCATCTACCTCTCTCCTACTTTTGTGTTAATATCATCATGCATTTTTAATTTTCCTCTTACAACTCATTACAATTATTTTTCTGTGCACTGTCAAAGCTACTGAATTCTGCAGTTGGGGCATACATAACGTGTAACATATGAGCATGTTATAATCTAACAAAACTTTATTAATACTGAAATTGAATTTCATAAAATCTTAGTGAAGTAATGGTCTTCTTTTCATTTTTCAAAATCACTTAACAATGTAAGAAAAATATCCTACTTCATGGATCATAAAAAAATTGCAATAGCGTGTAATCAGCCAGATTTTGTTCATATGGTTTTCCCACTTCTAATAAGAGACAAAGATGCATAACCTCCTTCTTGATTCTAGAATTAGCATATATAAACTCCCTGACTAAATGTGCTATAGCTCAATTCTCCAAAAACTTTTCCTCCCTTGCATATTATCACCCATGCTCTTGTGTAGCAGAATATTTTTACCACCATCAGGCGGAAGAGTTCTGTTCCTAAAGGAAGCAGTTGTCTGCCCCAGGCTATAGCACCTCACATGCAAAGGGTTGCACTAAAACTTTGATATCTGTTTAGTAGTGGTTATAGATGTGTAGTCTACATTTGCGATTTTGTTCTTTATTGCATTCAAATACTTTAAAATTAACAAATATATTTATAAAAGGAATACACATATCATCTCTTTGCAAAGGTATAATATCATTATTAATAAGGGTAAAGTTCTAATTATCCCTTCCCAGAACTCTTCCCTGTCCTCCTCTCTTGCTTGTTTGCTGCGTAGTCCTCTGTTCTTTTTATCTGTATGCATTATTTATTATATATATATATTATATATATATATAAATGGATTTGTCACTTGCTGTTTTCACAGTTAATGTTACTGCAGATGAATCTGCTGCATTCCTTTAGCTGTTGCATTGTATTCCACAGTATTGATACACAACAGTTCATTAGTCACTTCCCTTCCCTGGTAGATGAACAATTAAGTTGTTTGCATATTTTTGATATTTTAAGCAAGAAGTTGCCATATAATTTCTTATAGATACCTCTGTATTATTTATTTGTAATTGTTTTCCAGGCTAGATACTGAAAAATACTTTTTCCCCTCAGACACATTTAGTGTTAAAGCTAAAATTTAAAATTAAACATTTCAATCTCCCCTCTTATGTTTCCATTAGTTTCAATCACTATCCTTCCCAACTCATGGACTTTTATTAGCCAATGTTTTAGTTCTATTTTTATAACCCAGAAGTCAATGCTAGATTTTTGTTGTTATTTTTTATTAATTGTTTAGATTTGCAAACATTTCCCATCTCTTATTTTTGCATGTATGATCATTTTTAGAGATACAAGAAGATCAGAAAATGTTGTCTTTGTTATGGAGTATAGTTTTTAGAAGTTTCTTTATCTGGTACATTGATGGTGCACTATACAGTGATGGTGGGTTTTCTCAGTTTTTGCTTATTTGTGTAATTTTGTACTACTCTCTTTTTTGAAGTGCCACTTTACTGGTTACACAAACTAACAATAATTTTCTCTCAAGAAGTACTTTGAAGATATCATGGTATTGTTTTTTTGCTTTCTTTGTTGCTATTAAGACTGTGGCTATTCTAAATTGTGCAATCTTTTTTGGGGGGAGGGAGGGCACACCTGGTATTGAACTTAGGGGCACTCAACCACTGAGCCATATTCCCAGGTCTGCTTTGAATTTTATTTAGAGACTGGTTCTCACTGAATTGCTTAGCACCTCACTGTTGCTGAGGCTGGCTTTGAGCTCACAATCCACCTGTCTCAGCCTCCAGAGCCACTGGGATTACAGGCAAGTGCACCATGCCTGGCTAAATTGGGCAATCATAACATGAATCTATCTGATGCTTTTTTATTTGAAGTAAATGTTCCTTAAGGTGTTATGTATCTAACATTGTACTATGCAGTGCATGCACATAGACACTGTACATGTGGCTTCTTCATTCAAATTTCTTGTAAGTAATGTATATGTTTTAGATAAATAGACTGATACATAAAGCTTAATTAAACTGTTGACAAAGTCTATAAATTCATATAGACAGCCTCATTGGGAGTTTTAAATAAATAAATCCCCAGTATGGAAAATATTCTCTGAGTTTTGACATTGGAAGAAGAGATAAAGAGTAATGTCAAATTACTTCTTCCAATGTCAAAACTCAGAAAATTCTCTGAGTTTTGACATTGGAAGAAGAGATAAAGAGTAAGCAAATCTATGCAGGAATAAAATAACCTGTTGTGCACAGACATCTAAGGAGGTTTTACACTACTAAAGATTTTAAGTGGAGAAAAGACCAAAGGTATGCTGAGAGAAACAAAAAGATCATGCAATCCTTGTACAGCATGCTTAACAGCTTGGATTTTTTTTTTATATAAACATTTTGACATATTTTCAAATAATATGTTTTCTGTTTAGAGACTTAGAAAAAAATTACTGTAAGGAAACTGAGACCCAGAAAAAATTTTCTCACAGTCCTAAAATCACAAGGCCATTCAATGGCAGAATTAAAATTAAATAACTTATTTTGGAAAATGCAAACTAATAATCCTTTACCATATGTAGAAGAAAGAGCTTGGAGTGGTTTGAGTAATGTAGTATACTCAAAAAAGACAAAAAGAAAGCAGGAGTCAGAGGAACTTTGTTTAATTATATAAGTGTCTGGTAAACTATGTGTGAAAAATTATATGCGTGATTGGGAGAAATTTACCTATTCATAATACCAATGATATTGTCTATTGCTGAGGTCCAAGAGAAGAGCTGGAATGGATGACTAGAGGATACATGATGGCTTTAGATTTAGAAAAATATAGCTCTGAATTGCAGCTTTACAATGTTCCTAATAATGAGTGATAATTTTAAACTTTCTCGTTCTTTCTTTCCTCGCTTCTTAATGCATTCTATTGTGAGTGCCTCTTTGAATGTATACTTTCATTCAACAAATACTAACTAATTGTCTTTCACATTCAAGAAACATTGCTAGGAGTTTGTGTTAGTGTTCACCATAGAAACAAAACCATAAATAGGATGTGTACATACCTATAAATGTACTTTTAAATAGGTATGTATAGAAATATCTCTCTATATATGTGTCTATACATACATATTTCCCTGTGCTTATAATTAGTATATATAATATCTCTTATGTATTTTTATATCTATCTACTTTATATACCTAAATAGATTTATATAGAGATTTATCTATACATACAGAGGTTTATTTTAAAAAATTGATTCACAGTGTAGTAAAGATTGCCAATGCTGAATCTGCAAGAAATTCTGGTAAGAACTGTTGTTGCACCTTTGAGTCTGACAGCAAGTCTGATGGCATATGTCTGTCCTTTGCAGGACCCTCAATCTTTTTTTAAAAGGTCTTTAACAATCAGAATAAAACCCACCAATGTTATGGAGGCTATAAACTGCTTTATTAAAAAAATTACTGATTTAAAGCTTAGCCTAAAATACAAATAAGCAAAAAACATTCAGCAGCATTCAAGAACAACACATCAAGATTGGTTTGACCAAACAACTGGGCAGCACGGCCTTGTGAAGGTGACACAAAAAAATGAATCAGACTAGAGCTAGCTTTAAGATAGACTCGGCAGCTGCTATCCTGGAACTTACAGCCTTGTGGGAATAAATACACCTTTCCAGACAGTTTGCTAGGAGAGTGAATATAATTATATTCTATATAGTATTAATTGCACAACCACTGGCATAGAGAAAACTAACAGCAAATATCATTTCCCACCCTCTAATTTTACCATCCAATTTGTGCATACTCTTTAATTTAGGAGAGAATGAGTGTGGGCTATTTTATGAAATTTTAAATATAATAATAACAAGAATGATGATAATAGACATCATTTCAAAGAGGTCACAGAGTACGAATTGCTCTTCTAATTGCCTTATATAAAATGAACATATTTAATTATCACAACTATTTCTTAAAATATATTCTTTGAATGATTTAGATACTGAGGCAGAGTGAAGTTATTACTGATCCAACCCCAAAAAGCTATTAAAGAGAGGAGCTAAAATTCAAACTAGGAATGTCCAGCTTCTCTGGACAATACAAATTCAAGAGACAAAATGGCCTGGATTTTTCTTGTTATTTGCTTTTGCTTCTTGAATGACTTAGTCTTTTTTATTTTTAAGCTTCAAACTAATTTTTACCTTTTTATTCCCTTAATATTTCTAATACTAGTTTGAGTTATTTTGTTTATTCTTACTTCTTACCTATTTCCTGTTCAATGATGTTAAGTTCATAAAGGTTGGGTATTTATTCACTTTATTCATCATTTTATACCCAGCACATAGTACAGTACCTGGGACACAGTAGGTACTCATTAAATATTTAGGAATGAATAAGTTAAAGTAATGGATTATTAAGAGGAAATGCAACTTAATAACATATAAAGAAATAATATATCACTGAAATTTTAAGTTCTACATTACAAATTTTCATGAAGTGATAACAAATTTTACGGCAACACAATGGGGTTGTGCCACTTACTAAGCTTCCTGTTCAGTTCAGTCCTTATAATATAGTAAAAGATCAATGAAGCAAGTGTTTAAAAGACAGCCAACTTAATTGCCACAATTATGTGATTTAGACGAATAATGAATGTGCTAATGATAGTATAATATTAAATATTCAATGAAGTTATCAAAAGTCAATTAAGAGATAATTGTAAATCAGTAAGCCACTGTAATGAGAAGAATCCTCCCTTTTTGGAAAGGATGTCGAAATGAAAATGGAATCCTAATTTTTTTCTTTCTACCACTTAATTTAATAATATAAAGAAGTGTAGAAAGCATTTAATTTAATTAGGGTGTTGAAGTATATTAAAGCTGCTATAACAAAATACCTTAGAGTGGGGGCATTAGGGAAAAAAAAACTTATTTTTCACACTTCCAGAGGCTAGAAGTACAAGATCAAGGCAGCTGTTGATTTGGTGTCTGATAAGTGCTTATTTGCTGGCTCATAGAAAGCACTTTCTAGCTGACTCCTTAGGTGGTAGAAGAGTCAAGGGAGCTCTCTGGGTCCTTATTATAAGGTCACTAATACAGTTCACAGTGTATGAGCACTTAAGACCTAATCACTTCTTCATGGTCACCTCTAATTCCTTCATATTAGAGATAGGGTTTCAACATATGACTTTGGGAGAATTCAAACATTCAGATATTAGCATAAGTCCTATACCAGACTGGAACATTTTCAAACGTGATAATGCCATGAAGTTGCAGATCAAATTTTGTAACTCCAAAAGTTACATCCTATTCTTGCTGGTTTAAGGAACATGTCTCAAAAATTACCCCTTCCTCATGCATTCTGAGTAAGATGATTGTTATGGTTTAGATGTGATATTCCCCCAAAAGCTCACATAGGAGACACTGCAAGAAGGTTTGGAGGAGAAAGGATTGGGTTATAGCCTTAACCTAATCAAAGAATTAATCCCACATGGTATTAACTGAGTAGTAACTGGAGGCAGGTGGGGTGTGGCTGGAGGAAGTGGTTCATTGAGGACATGGCTATGGGATAGATATTGTGTATCTGGGGAGTGGAGCCTGCCTCTGTCTGTCTGCTTTCTAATCATGATGTGAGCTGTTCCCCTCCACCAAACTCACTGCCCGTGATGTTCAGCCTCACCTCCAGACTCAAGGAAGGTGGCCAGCCTTCTATAGACTAAAACCTCTGAAATTGTGAGTCCTCAAATAAACTTTTCCTCCTCTGTTACTGTTCTAGTCAAATTCTTGAGTCACAGCAGTGGAAAAAGCTGACTAAAACAAGCATATTTTAGTAGATATATTTCTTCCCATGCCTCCTTTTTCAACACCCCTCACTTGTTTCTGTATTTGCTTTGTTTGCCAGCTTGAAGCAGTTGAGAAATGCTACATGAATTATGAAGTAATTGTTAAGAATTAAACATAGCAGAGGTCTGATCTTCAGTATTCCAACATTGTTTTGCCTTAATATCTCTCAATAATTAAATTTTATCATTGTTTTCATCGAGTAGACAACAGTTTTCAATTTGAAATTTTGAGATAATTAAATGTACCAAAAACTTGCTACTAGTATCCTCTCTTAAATAAAATTCAGAATGTGTGAATTTGAATTCCATTAGAAGTTTGATTCCAAACTGAACATTGACTTACACTAAAATTTTGTATTTAGTGCTTAGAAGCCCTGAATGTGTTTTTCTATCATATTAATTTAAAAAAATGCTGTTGTTGAAGCTGATTAGCTTGACACTTAGCTAAGCAAATTCACTTAGGTCACCAGTATATCCTATAGAATTTTGTTTAAAGAAAGAAAATTGTCATACAAAGACATTGAAATCTGGTTGAGATGCAAAATAGCAAACACTTCTGTTCTGTGTTGTGACAAAGCACATTCTGTCCAGACACATTTCCTGTCGTTCTCTCACTAGAATTCATTAGAAAGCTCTATAGCACAATTATTATCTGTCTAATAATATTGTTAGGTTTCAATTACTTTAAATGTCAAAATAGGCTTTATTGTATAAAATTCTATAAAACTTCAATTCTAAAAGTTTAGATATATTTACTTAAATGTCATTTTGATATATAAAATAGGTGGCAAAGAAATAACAGGCAGGGAATTTGATAAAAATATGTGTTCCAGATGATAAAAATTAAGCCTGCAGATTTTGTTTCTCATGATGTATTTTCATGGCAAAGAATAAATGAAATACCTTTTTAATTTGAAGAAGTGGCAGCTTTTATTTGCATTTCCATGATGGTTTAAGATATTTAACATTTTAAAAATATATTTATGGTGACTGGGGTATGGCTCAGGAGTAGAGCAATTGCCTCCCACATGTGAGGCACTGGGTTAGATCCTCAGCACCACATAAAAGTAAATATACTAAATTTATAAAACTAGTATAACTAAAAATATTTTTATTAAATAAATATATTTATGAACTACTTGACTACCCTCTTTTTTGAAGTGTCTATTCAGATCCTTCACTACTTACTAATTGTTTATTTTTGTTATGGTTAAGTTTTTGAGCTCTTCTTATATTCAGGAGATTGATCCTCTAACAGACAAATAGCTGATAAATATTTTCTCCCATTCTATAGGTTGTCTTTTCACTCTACTGATTCTTTCCTTTGATGTCCAAATGCTTTTTAGTTTGGTATAATCCCATGTTTTCAATTATGGTTTTATTTCCTAGACTAACTGGAATCCCATCCAGGAAATCATTGTGGGAATAAGCTTAAGTGTTTCCTCTATGTTTCATGTAGTTGTTTCAATGTTTTAATTTTTATATTGAAGTCTCTGATACATTTTGAGTTGGTTTTTGTACATGATGAATTTGACTAGAATTTTGGAAGAACTGACACCAATATTCCTTAAACTATTCTATAAAATATAAAGGGATGCAACTCTTCCAAATTCTTCTATGAAATCTGTTTCCATAAATCTAAAATTACCCTGTTCCCAAAAATCTAACAAGGACTCAACCAAAGATAAAAAACTGTTGACCAAATACCTGATGAAAATAGAAAAATCAGTTTTCAGCCATATACTTGCAATTTGAATTCACCAGCACATTAAAAATATTCACTACCTGTTCAACATCGCTAACAATCAGGGAAATGCAAATCAAAATTCACTCCAGTCAGAATGGCAGTGATCAAGAATACAAAAGAATAAATGCTGGTGAGGTTGTGGTAGGACTGCATTCTACTACAACCACTCTGGAAAGCAGTTTGGAGATTCTTCAAATAAACTAGGGATGGAATGATCCTATAACCCAGATATCACAATCCTGGGTATTTTCACAAAGATCTAAAATTGGCATACTACACTGGTACAGCCAGATCAATAGCTTTTATAGCAGCACAATCCACAATAACTAAGTTATGGAATCAACTAATATGCCTGTCAATAGATAATGAATTAAGGAATTTTGACATATGTGTGTATGTATGTGTGCATAAAATCAGCCACTGAAAAAGAATAAAATTATGGCATTTTCCAGTAAAAGGATGGAAATAGAGAATATCATACTAAGTGAAATTAGCAAAAATTAGAAACTCAAAAGTTGACTATTTTCTGTCATATGCAGAAGCTAAAATAAAATAAAGGAAAGGGGTAGGAGAATGAGACGTACTGGAATCTGAATTAGAAGAAGAAATATTCCTTACATCATATGTGTGTGTGTGTGTGTGTGTGTGTGTGTGTGTGTGTGTGTGTGTGGTGTCAAAATGGATTCTACTGTCATTTAAAATGAAAAAGAACCAATTTGAAAAAAAAAGATTACATAGAGAAAAAAATACAAATTAATAGATAAGAAAAAGGAAGTTTAGTAGTCTAGATGAAGGATAAGTTGAGGGGGGAGGAGAGAAGGGAAAAGCAGAGGGAGGGGAAAGGGGAGATCATGAACTGATATCAATTTCTATGCATCTATGAATATGTCAGGATGCCCAACAACTATGTATAACCATAAAGCTCTAGTAAAATAAATTAAAAATATCATCATTATCAAGTTGATTTTACTCTCAATATGTAAGAATGGTTCAACATATGCAAAGCAATAGGTGTAATACAGCCCACAAGAAGAGTCAAATATAAAAAACAAAACAGCCTCTCAACATATATGAAGGGGAAAAAAGCCTTTGATAAAATTCAGCATCATTTCATAATAAAAATGTTGAAAAAAATCAGGAACAGAAGGATTATGTCTCAACCTTCCAATGTTATATATGACAAAACCATATCCAATACCATATCAAGTTGGGAAAAGGCATTGTATTTCCTCAAATATCAGAAATAAGATGAAGGTGTCCACTATCAACACTCTTACACAATGCATTACTAGAAATTTTAGCCACGTCAGTCAAAAAGGAGAAAAAAAATTAATTTCATACAAATATAAAAATAGGAAGTTAAATCATCCCCACTTTAAAAAACATGATTCTATACACAGACAATCCTAAATAATTTACTAAAAAATTATAGAGCTGATAAATTCATTCAAGTACCAAGATACAAAATCAACATGCAAAAGCAAATATCTTTTCTACACATCAGCAGTGGATTCATTGAGAAAAAAGTCAGGAAAGCAACCTCATTCATAACACACACACACACACACACACACACACACACACACACACACACAAACCTAAGAGTCAACCTAACTATTTGAAAGATATATAGAATAAAAGTTACACAGCATTAAAGAAAGAAATTAAAGAAGACAGTAGAATGTGAAAACACTTCCCAGGTTAATGGATGAGGGGAAATATTATTGTTAAAATACTCAAAATATTCAAAATAATCTACAGACTAAATATAATCACCATCAAACTACCAATGACTTGCCTCAGAAAACTAGGGAAAAAATCCTAAATTCATATAGAATCACAAATATCCCAAATAGCCAAAGAAATCCCAAATGAAAGAACAATGCTGGAGACATCACAATACCTTATTTCAAAACCTACTACAAATACATAGTAACAAAAATCACATAGTATTGGCATAAAAAGAAACACATAGGACAATGGAACAGATTGGTGGACTCTAGGATAAATCATGTATCTTCAGTCACTGATTCGTGACAAAGATGTGAAAATCAGTCATTGGAGCAAATGGATTTAGATTAGCTAATTCTTCAAGATACTCAGAATGAAACTATTAATTCACAAGTCTAATATAAAGCCTTGGGTGGGCAGAGTCAGACCCCTATCACCTGTACCCAGTGACCATTATCAAAGATATCTTGGTTAAATAAATATTTTCAAAATAAAGTAAAAATTATCCCATTTTCTATAAGAGATTTAGACAGAAATGTGCTTTTGTAAAATGTTTTGAAACACAAATCAAGTTTAAGACATAAATATCCAAATGTAAAAGACAGTACATTAAATATATTTATGATAATAAGCACACATATAAGGCCTTGTTGTTTGGTGAATTCACCATTGTCATGACCTTGGCTCAATCCAGTAGACTTTGACACTTGATCTCAAAGATATGTCAGGAAACTCTGTCAGGGCTGACATATTTTTTAACCTTCCAGACACTGGAGTATAATGAAATCATGAAACTGCCTTCATTTATAACATAGCTATTGGGTGTTGGTCTTGTAGTTAAGGATCTAAAGTCTCAAACACTCTTATATATTTGCCATTGAATTCAGAAGTAGACTCAAATGCAGATTTTGGCATTATATTGTAGATGGCACATTTTCTATTGACCATAGTTTCCATGAATGATTTATCTTTTTTTGGTCAATATCTTTTATGTATTCAAGTAATAAAAATTACAGATTTGTGGTAATTTCTCTTGGTGCACTTGAGAGTGACACATTGAGTACATGTTATCTGGCACCCTGGTTTTAAAACTCACTCACCTCTATCAGATAGTGACTTTGTGATTTAGAACAAAATAAATTTCCTGAGCCTCAGCTTTCAAAACTTTAAATTGGGCTTTATAATGATATCTATCAATGAGAATGTTTTCTGTTAGATATAATTAAAAATTAATAATAAAGCACTTACCACAAGGCTGGAATATTATATATATACACACACACATATATATGTGTATGTGTGTGTATATATATATATATATATATATTCCTTAATTCTTCCAAAATTCATGCAATCTGAAAGTATGTGAATTGCAAGATTATAAATACTATTTATCAAATTCCATAACATGTATTGTCATAATAGTGAAAACCTAAATCTATTTGAATAAAACTATAAAGAGATTCCTATTGTTATATTACCATTAATACTCTTGTGAATGTGTGTGTGTATGTATGTATGTATGTATATGTGTGTGTGTGTGTGTATATATACACACACACACCCCAGAGTCTCTCATCCATCCTCATCTCTTTTTATTTTATTTATCTTTTTTTTTTATTTTGAGAAAGGATCTCACTAAGTTGCTCAGGGTCTTTCTAAGTTGCTGAATCTGGCTTTGAACTTGTGATTCTCCATCCTCAGCTTCCCAGCAGAATGGAATTAAAGGTATGCCTCACCATGCCTGGATATATTGTCTATATATATCTTTCCACAAATAAATTGTGCTTTATTTAAATTTTGCTCACATACAGAAATCTTAAGTTTTTCTTAAGCATTAGAGAATAACTTGCAGAAGAATACAAGTGCTGACAAATTTCTTTGTGACTTTGAAAATAATTATTTAATTATATTTTAAGGAAGATAGATATTATTGCATTATATTAGATATGTCTTCTATCTCTTCTAAAATTTTCTCAGTCAAAATTGTCTGCCTTCCAGAACTTTGGCCACTTAATTCTTGTACCACAGTCCACTTATCACAAGATGGCTCATCAGAGATGTCACATATGCCCTCCTGACTCATTGTTATAAACTCTAGCATCTCCCTGTACTTCCATACATCTCGAAGTGACAAGAAATCATGTTGAATCTAACTTCCTTAATGCTGCCAAAATTCATACAATATTAAAGTATGTGTATAAGAGTATTATAAATTCTACTTATCAAATTCCATAACATGTATTGTCATATGGTGAAACACTAGAGATTCCTGTTGTTACATTACCATTAATACTCCTATGTACATAAAATGTAAAAGCTGCTAAAACAATTGGAAAAGGGCTGTAACTCCTTGTTTGACAATAATTGCATGTCTAAAATACCCAGGAGGTTATAGTAGTGTATTGCTTTCATAAATTTTAAAAATCTGCAAATTGGCTAGATACAAGTTAAATATTTGGACAAAAATTAATTGCTAAAAATTATGGAATTTTTTAAGAAATCTAATGAGTATTCTGTAGAAATTTTTTGAAAAATATTTTTAAATTCTCATTGAAGAAATAAAATAACATAAATAAAATAATCACATACAACATTCCACAGAAGAAAACCTCAAAATAAATATATAAAATTTATATAAAGAATATATAAATTTACTACAATTCCAACCGAATATACGTGGAAATATGACCACTTAAAAAAAGCTTAAAATTTTGAGAAGCATCTGACATCCTAATCAAATTAGTAGCAATAGAGAGGAAATCCATGAACTGACCTCATTTCACATTGCCCATTATAAATTTAATTTGAATTTTCATTTTAAGCCTGTTCATTTTATTTTCTCATCTGTGAAATTTCTCTCCAAAAATAAGTATTAGTTATCTTCACATTGGTTTTACAAGAACTTTTGTGTTATAATTTTAACTTCTTTTCTACATGTCTTATGCAAATTTTTTTTCTGACTATTGGAAACTTGTAATAAAATAGTACTTTATGTTAACTAAACTGACAAATTTTTTTTTCAATATTTACTGCTGGAAGATTATTGGTAGAAAGGATATTCACACATTTTATGGAAATTTGAGCAGCATCAACTTATTGGAAATAAACTGAGAATATCTAATAAAGTTTACCTATATATTTCAGGTAGGTTTCTACAACTTGGAATCCATTTTATACAATCAATATTATTAATGATTTCATTATTATTATTGATCATGCTAAAGACAATAAGTCAAGAAAATTAATATAAATAGTATAAACAGGGATTGGCAAACTATAACCAGCTGACACAACCCAGAGGATCACATTCTTGTTTTTCTTCTTGTCTCCTTTTCCCTCTTTTTCTACTTCCTTTCCTCCCTCTTTCTTTCCACATTCCTACCTGATTTTTTCCTTCCTTCTTCACTGCTTCGTTTTCATTTTAATTTGGAAAACCTCCCAGCTAAAACTATTTCTTATATTTTCAAATAGCTATATATTTTGGGTTGTATAAGAATTTATACATTATTTATTTTTTTTCATTTCAGACTCACAAGGCCTAAAATATTAACTCTTATGTCCTTTCAGAAAATATTTCCTAACCCTTGATACAGAAATCAAAATAAAATTAAGGTGTTTCTCAATGGATGAGGTATATGCTAAAATAGTGAAAGAAAGTCTATCATGGAATGTGGCCATGAAATATAAGATATAAATTGACCAATAATTATGAACATAGTCAGTGCTATCTCAGAAATAATTCACCATCCTCAATAAAAAAAAATTGCAATAATGAAAGCTTTAAGAAAGTTGAGCTGTAACTTCAAAGAGTGGATACTTTGTTATTTTAACCATTTCCGAGCATATAAGTAATAAGGTTATCATAACATAAAAATAGTCCTAGTGATGAAAACTGACAAAAGTTTCATCAAAAAGGATTATTGAAAACCTATACAAATGTAGATATCAACCTCAAATTAATTCTTATGGAATTTTAAAAACTTCTCAAGTTTACTAAAACGTCAAGAGAGAGTTTAACTTTTGGAAATATATCTGTGTAACTCATCAATTTAATAAATCAAAAGAGAGAAATTACAACTCAAATATGTGAAAGGTCATTTGATGATTATAATTTATTTAGAACTGAAAGATCAAATGTGTATGAGGTGTCCCTCAAAATTTTTGTAAATGAAGAAATATTCAGAGGTAATATAATAGCTGTTACTAATCTGTACATCTTAGTTTGAGTGGACTAAATGATAACTCTAGGCACGTTTGGGAGGCTAGAGGAGATGGGTCTCTGTGGCTGTGTCCTGTATCTCTGCAGTCCCTTCCCTATCTATTTCCTTGTGGTCATGGTGTAGCAGGTTTCCTCCACTGGGACATTCTGCCATGATGTGCTGCCTGATCTTGGATCCAGAGGGATGAAATCATTGTCTATGGACAGATAACCTCTGAAACTGTGCGCCCCAAATAAACACTTTCTCCACTAATTTGTTCTTAACAGGTGGTTTGGTTACAGCAAAGAAAAAACCTGACTCAAAAAGATGACTAAAACACATGAGGTTTCAGAGGGAAATAATAACTCTATTGGAAATTCACAAATGACCACTCATGTTATATTCTGGGGGGGGGAACCTTGGCTATATTTTGCTTGTGTTCTCAGATATTGTTTGAAGCTGAATTTAAAGGCGATAGAGTAGTTAATCTGGCAGAGGGAATTTCAAAGCAGCACAACATACAGTCAGTGGCATATATATTACTGCAGCTTTAAGCCAGGTTTACTGTGAGAATCAAGAGCAGGAAACAGTGCTAAAGGATTATAAGAATAGGCAGGTTGGCTAAAATACTGCAAGTAAAGTTGAGGCCAAGGAATTTGTACTTGTTGAAGAGACTATAGATCCTAAAGATATGCTAAGTATTTTTCAGAGAGAAAATGAGAAAAATGCTTCTAGGGCATCTCAGAAATTTGGAAGACTACATCCATCACAGGTTCCAAGGTATCAAAGAGAAAATTTCTTGAAGAGATAATAGGGGTGCCCTGCACACATTGGAAAGACTAAAAAATTGTTTAACCATAGTGAGCTCTACGGGTACTCAGAGGCCATTAGAGTCTCAATTTCAGAGAACACAGGTATTATGGAAGGTGGCAACAGATCCTGGCATCATCCATGTGGTGTTAGTTCTACAGAAATGAAAGATAATAAAGTTAAGCGGTCATGAAAGTTTAAACCATGATATCAAAGAAAGAAGGGAGAGGCCAAGCCAAACAATGTAAAGTCAGAGCCCCCTTGGACTGCTGCCCTGAGAATGTGATGCATGAAGCTGTAAAAGTGAAGCCAAAGTTAGAATGGAGACCCCAGGAATTTAGAGAGTAACATGTAATGTGTTCTGAGAAGAAGCTGCTGGTTGTGAAGAAAGTCAGGCTACAAGAAAGCTCATGTGTACAGCTAGCAAAGCCAAAGTGGTAGGGCTGCCTAAGCCTTTGAAAGAGAACATTTCATTGTGTATATGTAACATATTTTCTTTATCTATTCATCTATTGAAGGGCACCTAAGTTGTTCCATAGCTTAGCCCACTCAAATTGAGCTGCTATAAATGTTGATATGACCATGTCGCTATAGTATGCTGATTTTAAGTTCTTTTTTATATAACAAGGAGTGGGATAGCTGGGTCAAATAGAGGTTCCAATCCGAGTTGTCTGTTGAATCTCCACATTGCTTTCTAAAGTGGTTGTACCAATTTGCAGTTCCACCAGCAATGGATGAGTGTAACTCTTCCCCCAGATCCTCACCAACATTTATTGTTACTTGAATTCTTGATGTGGTATATATATATATATATATATATACATACATATATACACACACACCATGGGATATTATTCAACCATAAAGAAGAATGAAATTATGGCATTTGCTGGAAATGGATATAACTGTAGACTATGATGCTGAGTGAAAAATGCCGATCTCTCCAAATACCAAAGGCCAAATGTTCTCTCTGATATGTAGATGCTAATATAAAATAAGATGGGGCAGGAAAAAATAGAACTTCATTGGATAAGACAAATGGGAATTAAAGAATGGGAAGGAAGATGCAAATAGGAAAGACATTAGAATGAATCAGATGTAACTTTCCTGTGTTTATATATGAATACACAACCACTGAAACTCCACATCATGTATAACCACAAGAATGAGATTCTAATGAGAATGAGTTATACTTCATGTATGTATAAATATGTCAAAATATACTCTACTGACATGAATATTTAAAAAGAATAAATAATGAAAACAGAAAAAAAAGAGTGCATCTCTCAGTTAGGTGTCCTAGATACTGTATGTGGAGTTACTAAACCTATTTGTCTGACTGGATTTGAGTCTTGTTTTGGCCCTCTTTCTTCTTTTTGTGCCCCTACAACTCACTTTACTACTATATATTGTAACTTACCTTTGATTCATATAAAGGTTTATAGCACATGTTTGCTTCAGGCCTGAGAGAGAGAGAGAGAGAGAGAGAGAGAGAGAGAGAGAGAGAGAGAGAGAGAGAGAGAGAGAGAGACTTTGGAGTTGTACTAAAACTTTTAAGACTCTGGGAATCTCCAGGAAGAACTAAATGCATTTTGCATTTTAAGATGGACATAGGCTTCGGTGGTCAGGGAGAAATTTCTTGGTTTAGATATGAGGTATACCCTCAAAGCTCCTGTTAATGCAGGAATATTCTGAAGTAAAAATTAGATTATGAAAGCTGTAACCTAATCATCTCATCCTAGTTTGAATGGAATGACTGGGTGGTAATTACAGGTAGGTCAGGGGTAGCTGGAAGAAGTTCGTCACTGGGGGCCCCTTCCCTCTTTGTTTCCTGATCCCACCTTGAGCTAAGTAGCTTTCCTCTGTCAGGCCCTTTACCCATGGGCCTTGACCTGGGCTTAAATCAATGGCATCAGCCATCTATAGACTGAGACCTCTGAAACTATGAGCCCCAAATAAACTTTTGCTTCTCTAAGTTGTTCTTCTTGGGTGTTTTCATAACAGAAATGGAAAAAGCTGACTGAAATAGAAATTGGTACCAAGATTATAATTGTTGCCATGCTTAACCTGACCATAGGGTTCAAAAGCCTTTTAAAATGTTTTGCAGGGGTAATTTTGAAAGTTTAGACACAAAATGTCAAAGCTTTAGGATGTTGTCAGCAGAGTTTAATGGGCAATTCTGGTGGGAGCTCAGAAAGCCAGGAATATAAATGGTGCTCATGAAGTTTCGGAGGGAAATAAAGACAATATTGAGAATTAAACTATGGGCCACTCACATCAAATTCTGGCAAAGAACTTGGCTACATTTTGCCATATCCCAAGACTTTGTATGAGACTAAGTTTGAAGGTTATATGCCAATTAATCTGACTAAAATGGTAGCACAGTTTTGCATGTTAAATTGTTGAGAAATACATAATTACCAATAAATATGGCATTTCATCTCAGATATGGTTTGGATGTGACGTGTCTCCCAAAAGCTCTTGTGTGAGAATGCAAGAAGGTTCAAATGAAAAATCACTGGGTTGTGAGTGACTTAACCTAACCAGTGAATTAATCCTGTAATGGGATTAACTGAGTGGTAACTAAAGTGTTAGGGTGTTGATGGAGAACTTGGGCATTGGGGGCATGGCTTTGGGGTATATTTTTTTATCTGGCAAATGGAGACCTCTCTCTCTGCTTTCTGATCATCATGTGAGCTGCTTTCCTCTGCCACCCTTTTCTTCGGTGATTTTCATCCTCACCTTGAGCCCTAAGGAATGGTGCCTACTGTCTATGGATTGAGACCTCTGAAACAGTGAGCCCCCAGATCAATGTAAGTTATAATGTCAGATGTGGATGAATGGATCTCACAAACCCTGGGTGCATTTTTTGGTATGCATGTGTAATTTTCAGCTGGCTATAGTTTTCAGGATTCACTTAGTGTTTCTCTAGGTCACTACACATAAATAAACACAACATTTTCTTTATACTGTCTTTAAAATATCAAATGCTTTGTAATAAATTTTCATTTTCAAAACAAGTGTTATGGCAGAACTGCCTCTACTGTAATTGATTACGTGCTTAAAAATAAAGATTAAAATTCAGAGATTAGAAAGCTGTGAAGTATTTAAAGATCATTTATTCTAATTCAAATCCTCATATGACAATGCCATAGGTTGGACACGAAATGTTCCCTAAAAGCTTCTGTTAAAACAAGAATATTCAGAGGTGGAAGGTTTAGAATGTGAAAGCTGAAACCTAATCAGCCCATTCTAGTTTGAATGGATTGAATGGGTGGTAACCATAGGCAGGTGGGGTGTGACTAGAGGAAGTGGATCACTCGGAGCATGTCCTTGATGGGTGCATTTTTCCTGCAGTGCCTTTACCCTCTCTCTGCTTCCTGAATCCACCATGAGCTAAGCAATTTTTCTCTCTGAAGCCTTCTACCATGATGTGCTGCTGCACCTTGGTCCTGGAGCAATGAACACAGCTATCTATGGATTAAGATCTCAAACTATGAGCCACATATATACTATTCCTCCTTTAAGTTGTTCTTGTTGGGTGTTTTGGTGAGACAGATGTAAAAAGCTGACTAAAAGAGATGATATCTTAATATGTTAAATAATGTATACCCAAACCTAAAATGTTATTTAAAGGAGAAACATTATTGGTGTTCTCATTAATCAGAAACTTGTGATAAATTATTGATTTTACTGATTGAACTCCCCCACCAAAATAGTACCAAATCACACCAATATCACTTGGGTTTTGCAAACATTACAGATAGCTGCTATTAGCTGATTATATATAGGCCCTATTTCTATTATGTCTATTATCTCATCCAATTATAATAATTGTTTTCCTTCCTTGTAACATGTACAGTACATAGAGGTGGGACATTGTGCTGGACACATTCTTAAGGAGTGAAGTTCAATGAGTTACACACTTTTATTATCCCTCCAGTCTTGCTTCTAACCAACAGAAAATGTCAAATCACTTATAGTGTGCCATTTCCATGAACAGGTCATATTATATGATAAAGATGATGGGGAATTCTTTTGTGTGTGTGTGGAAGTACAGCATACATCTTTAATAATGATTATAATCCAAACAAAAGTAATTCTTATGACACAGGATATAAAGTCAACATTACATGTTACAACAATACTTTAAACCATCAATATCATGTTGTCACACATCACATCTCTACACAAAGATAAGTGCACTTCCTTTCAGCTAGAAATAGACACTCTCTTATCAAAGACTCCCCTAGGAATAGTTAGAAAAACAGACTGTGGACCCGACTATTTCCAATAAGCATCGGGCTTTCCATGGCCATCTATTCAAAGACTTGAACAGATCAAGAGATGGAGCAAGCTGAGTAGTGAAACAAGAGAGCCATGTATGTAGACAACACAATCGCAACAGAATTTGTGCTTCCTTGAGTGTATTTTCAAAAATTGAACCAAACAAAATGTGGGGCAGGTCACTGTGGTGACACATCTTAATGAAAATACATTATTTAGAGCATGCAGGAGAGAAAATTGGAATAATTAGCAGCTTTTAATACATGAAGTAACAAATATAATTTTTTTAAATACATATTTCATAATGTGAGAAATACAAGTATTTGATAGAAATAGAGGACTGTGGGTTTTTAGAGCTTCACAAATTTGGGGGCTTGAAATTAAATATTTCAAGTTCTATAATGAGTAGATTAGGAATAAAATAAAGGTTAAGGTCCTAGTCAGGGTGACTGCTATCTTGAGCAAGTCCCTCAGCCCATAGGCCCTATTTCTCAACTACAACTCAAGTTCCCCCCAGTCCCAGTCCATTGCAACAGTTGGTGACTAGCCCCAGTGCTGTATTCCTCCACAGGACAGGCCTTCAGAGGCCGGGAAAGTGTTCTGCACCCACTGTGATCCCCAGGAGGCCGGAAGCCAGAGCACTCTGAACTGTGGCTCTCCCTCCATTTTCCTTCCCATTCTTATAATATTACTTTCTCAACAGATAGAAAAATAGGTTATGAGTAGGCTTAGTGGGCAATAAATATACATAAAGCAGACACTTAAAATATATCTCTGAATAATTTAGCTTCATACACTTGTTACTGTTCTGCCTTCTTCAGGTTTTAAAGATAAAGACTTAAAACCCTGAGGCTCAAATTAATTTATAATATAGGATGCTTTCGAAGTGTTACTACAAAAAAACACACAGGAATGCCAGGAGAATAAGCAGCTCTAGCATTAGGCAGATTCTGAAGCATCATCTTTAAAGGGGCCGTGTCCCCTGTCATCCTGAGCAGTCAGCCTTGCTGGTGGCTCCACAGAGCCCCAGAGGGCAGGTTGTGGAGCTTTTACACCACTACCTTCGGAAGTCACCTGGCCGCATACCAGTCCACAACTCCTAAGGTAACACGCAGCCAATTCTGTCTGAGGTTTGAAAGTGTGAGGTTAAATGGAAAGAAGTTGTAGTTTTCCTTGCCACAACCATTCATTCATTCATCATTATATTATCGTACAACATGAAAATAAATTATCCCTTCAGCACTATACCTAACTGTGGAAAGAAAATGCCTTTCAAGACAGGTATGTTGAAAGTAAGGTATTCTAAGAGTTGAATAAGGAATATCTGAGAATGAGCCAGAGCCCCAATATGATTAGCCAAACAACACAGTTCAAAACCTTCTCTGTGCTTCTTATGCAGATTAGTTATAATTATTAGGTCATTACTTCCAAAAGAACTATTAAACAGTAGATGGGGTAGAGAGAGAAGATGGGAGGGGAGGGGAGGGGGGATAGTAGGGGATAGGAAAGGTAGCAGAATACAACAATTACTAATTGGGCATTATGTAAAATTGTGGATGTGTAACTGACGTGATTCTGCAATCTGCATTTGGGGTATAATTGGGAGTTCATAACCCACTTCAATCTAATGTATGAAATATGATATGTCAAGAGCTTTGTAATGTTGTGAACAACCAATAAAAAAAAATAAAAAATTAAAAGAAAAAAAAAAGAACTATTAAAACTATTATTAAAACCTTTTTCTCACAAACAGAAATGCCCTGCAAAACATATTATTGCACACAGGATTATCAGAAGCTAAACACATTAAGATCTTGACGATTCTGGAAGCTCCAGAACAGAGACTCTAAGGCCATGCTTGTGGCCACTCCAGCCAACCTGCCTAGTGACGGGCTATTGTTGTTTTCTAGATTCAGTTCATGAATGATGACTTGTATAGCAGATTATTGTCCAAAAAGTCCTGTGTATGGGAACTGGTAGGGCACAGGGTCTGCCTGGACTTTAACAACATAGACAACCTGAGTTCCTGACGGGTAGGCACCACTGTATGAACAATAGCCATATGCAGTTGGTGCAGCATAGACTATGTATGGAGAGGGTGAAACAGCCATGACTATCTTCTCTGAGCCAATGTAAACTATATTTGATCTGGATTCTTAAAGTGCAAATTTCCAGGCCAAACAATCATCTGTGCTTTCTGCACAAAGACTGATAATTTTCTCATCTCGGCAAACAATCTGCAGCAGACAGGCTTTTGGCTTCCTATCTGGAGGCTGAATATCCTGACACTCATGCCCTGTGCAGATATTGATGCATTTCACCCAAATATAGACCTCAATAACTTACTGAGTCTGGCCATCATAATAGATCAGGTGACCATCTGACCACAGGTCAAACCCATACTTCTTCCAATAATTCAAAATAGTACTCTGTCACAGCAACCATCCACTCTTTACAAACACCATCTCTTCACCTGTGAATGCGTGGGCTGTGGGTGAGAATCATGCTAGTAGCCCAAGGACGCTACTACATTCTTGGGCTCTGACCACGGCGATTCTTACATAAGGCTTCATTTAAGCTAGACAGAGGTCCTTTTACAGGACCTAAAGAAGCAAATGACCACATTGTGAACTGCTCATTAAGAAGGTTAGGACAGGGAATTGTCCTATGTGACCTCTCGGGCCTGAGGACTAGTCAACAACCAGTCAGAACGGATGGACTTCTGACTATAGACTGCACAGCTTCAAGGCACTGAATGGGTTTGTAATCTAAGAAATTTTGGAAGCAGATTCTTTTATAGGTGTGCCTCCTACTGAGAATGCAGCCCAGTCAACACTTAGCAGCTTCATAAGCTGCAATTTTAGTTCCAACTCTTGGAAACTTCTATATAATAAAACTACATTACTTTAAACCTCTCAATTTGTGATAAATTTTATGCTGCATAAAAAATTAATACAGTCCCAAACATTTATATTTAAATAATATAGTGACATTGTTGGTAATAAACTGAATCAAGATCTTTTCCCATTGAATTTGGAAATGGGACTAAGATTTTTTTTTTTTTTTTATCTCAATGTGACCCTGTGTTGAGAAAAGGAGTCCTGGGAGCAAATAGGGCTGTGAAGATGTGACCTTTTATATTTGTGAACTGAGAATCATAAAAGCTAGTTTACAGAGAAAGAGTGGACAGAGAAAGGGAAATGTGAGTTAGGAAAAGAAATCTTCCTAGTTTCTACTTAGCTTTCTCTTTTCTGGTTTCATCCACCTAATGAGGGCTGGCTTGCCTGAGTTTCTATGACATATTTCTGTACCATTGTACTAAGTCCTTCTCTTTTAAATGAAGTTGTCTGAAGTTGAAAACTTTT
Source organism: Ictidomys tridecemlineatus (assembly GCF_052094955.1). Taxonomy (NCBI): domain Eukaryota; kingdom Metazoa; phylum Chordata; class Mammalia; order Rodentia; family Sciuridae; genus Ictidomys; species Ictidomys tridecemlineatus. Next base: position 77,977,466 of record NC_135480.1, on the reverse strand, counting down.
ATTTACTTATTTTTTTGGGGGTGGGTACCGAGGATTGAACTCAGGGGCACTCAACCACTTAGCCTCATCACTAGCCATATGTTGTACTTTATGAGAGTCAGGGTCTCTCTGAGTTGCTTATTGCCTCTCTAAATTGCTGAGACTGGTTTTGAATTCCAGATTCTCCTGCCTCCGCCTCCTGAGCTGTTGGGATTACAGGAGTGCACCAAGTGCCTACACTGAAGTTAATATCTTTTATATTCAATCAAAGAGCACAAGATATTCAAGTAATGAATAAATAAAGTAAGTCATAACTACTCTTAATAAACAGTGTATTGGCAAAACTGTCTTCTAAAATATTAACTTTTTATAATCATTTTATTCTCCATGCTAAATAACTCAAATTCTCAATTCCAATTAATGGGCTAAAATCTTTAAGTGCCCAAATGGGAAAATCAAATTTTACATATTTAAAAGTTATTTACTGCAGCACAATTTCTATTTGGACTGAAGTTAACATTTTCTTTATCCCCAAGGGAGGGAAAAGAGTAAATACTATGCAAAAATAATGTCTTTCTCCTATAATATTGCTTTTAACTCTGACTAAAGTGAATTGGTTATAAGTAGAAGCACATTGGATTACTTGTTCAGTGGTCTTAAAAATCAGTTGACAATATGATAGCAAATAATATAAAGGGATGATAAATAATAAAGGGATAATATTAGCAAAATCAACTTCAGAGTAATAAACAATGAGATTAATTTTACATATTATCCTAAATATGAGGGTAATATAAGTAGCCACCAAGAACAAGAAAACAGCATTAAACTGAAGCTGATAAGTTTAAGGATGTAAATTTCATTCTGAGTTCCACAATCTGTGGGTCATGTGATCTTGGCTAGTGTGTCTGTTATTCTTCAAGACTCTGTTTCTTAGTGTATAAAATACCATGCATCAAGTAAGGCAAGTGAGATAAACATGACAAGGGCATAGTAGAGTGTCCTGCCCAGTAAAGGAGACTGATTTTTTTCTACCTGAGGAGCTTACCAACTAATTAATGTCATCCAATAAAACAATGATTAAAATGTGAAGATCTGAAAGGGCTGTTCATGGTGGGAATACAAAGTCCACCTAACTTAACCAAGGTACGTCAAGTGAGGTTTTAATGAAAGGATCTGTTTGAACTGGGTATTTTAAAATAAGTAAGGGGAATAAAGTTGGGAAAAGATAAAAGAGAGTCAAAGCTAATGTAGGATTAATAAAGAAAGGATACAGTGCTCAGGAAATAGCAAGTAGTTGTTTTTCCTGCACTAGTCTTTTGCTCCAGGTAGTGTTTTGAGAGGTGAAATTCAGGGATATATATTTTCTATAACTTGAAAATTTATATCATAGAAAAGCATTTGGATTTGTTTTGACAATAAAAATGAACCACTGAAGTGTCATAATGAGATTTGTGCTAGTTCCCTGTAGGCTGAAAGGAAGTCAAAGCCAAGGCATAATGATGTAAGTTTGTATGGTGCCAGAAATCAGTTATAAGATTGGGGTATGTTGGGGTAGTGGTAACTAAAGTATGGTGAAGAGAAAGGGAACATAGCAGTGTGCTGGAATTAACTCCTATTGGCTCATGAAAGCCCATTGTTACACTTCAGTAATCTTGAAAACTGGTTGTCAAACACCACTATTAATAAAACTAAACTGTACAACCTATTAAAATACTATATTAAAATAAAGTAATAAATACTGGTGACTTATTATTTCTTTATTATTTTATTGCAATTTACCACTTTCTAAGCTCTTAAAATTATTATTATTTTTTTTTACATCAGGCTCTGTATCTATGTTCTGCAACTGTGCAACACCATACATCACTTTCCAAATCTGTAGTCAGTAATGCTGTATGTGTAATCAGAAATCAGCCACAGTGGAGAATTTACACCTTAGAAATCTGAAAATGCCATGCTCTGAATTAGTATTTGATACATTGTTTCATTCTTTTTTTTCTATACTTAAAAAAGTCATGGTAAAGTTAACAACATAGATTAAACATAAATGTATCAGGTCCCTACATTGCTTTGTATATAATGCAAAACATTGAGGAAATACACTATTGACTCACTTAGGAAGAAATATATTTCTAATGAACAAGGCCTGATTAATGTAAAACTAGAATACAAAACATAGTGAAACAAGAATTTTCAGTTGCCTTGATAGAAAATGTATAATTATTCTACCTCTGAATGTGTTTTGCTAAATCAAATTGCTCTTATCCTTTTATCATTGCATAAACTTACTGCTCTATTCTTTTTGTGTCTTTTTTTTTGGTCTGGACATGATTTTTATACCAATTTTATTCTCACTGGTAACATTACATGTCTTAATAAAACCTTCTTGTCTAAACCATTAGAGGACCTATGAGTTATTATTCTAAATGGTTTGTCTGTGACCTAAGTCTAGATTTGTGGAATCCCTAGGCTTGTAATGTCTTATATTGGATATACTTAACTTCATTTTGACTGGAGACTGCAAATTTCCAATGTTGTTTTGCTTTCATTCCTACTTAGTGTATGCATCTTATAAATCTTTGATGACAATTTGATTTAATTGTGTGGGCAGTTTATAAATTGTGACATTTCTAGAGCAGAACTAGGTTGTAAGAAGAGAAGAAAATTTCCTCTTAATGAAGTTTCTGGGAAAACAGGTGCATAGAAGGCAAAAAAAAAAATCTTTGGAAAATAAGATGGTAATGTACTTACTGGTTCAAACTCAAACATTTATTCTCCAAACTCAAAGATTTATTCTCTTAGATCAAAACATTTTCACCTATTATAAGGCATTTCTGGTGCCAGCTGGTTATCACAAAAATTGTAGAGGAAGCTATTCCTTCAATGCAGTATAGTTCTTTCTAGATAACAAATTTCCTAGGATTTTTGTCTCCATGTCACTTCTATTTTATGGTAAAAGTTTAGTCTGTGTCACTTTAGCCTTTTGGCTAAACTTCATAGGAGTTGGCACAGGGAATGAAATTAATTGCCCATTTAATCTAATAGCCCTCTCTACAAGATGCCCATTTCTGCTGTTTCAGGGGCAGACAAAACATGAACCATAATGCATCCAGCCAATTGGAGATTACAAGATTGAATTTGCTGAGAAAGAAAGAGTGGATTGAGAACTTTGATCAGCCATTAAAAGGAATTGATTCATTTTACTGGCATTTAAAAACCTGCATACACCTATCATAGCAACTTTGAGTGTCTACAGATATCTAGCTTAAAAGCAGCAATAACATATCATTTTCCCCCAGAATTAAACCTATAAAAATAAACCTTATTTTCATTTTCAATATAGTAAGCAAATTATTATGTCCATGCAGTGTAATACCCTATATATAGTACTTATATGATCATAATATGATCCTGCTTTGCTCATGTCTCATGTTAGTCAAGAACCTTACAATTCAAAGTGTGGTTTGCGGACCAGATGCATCAGCATTACCTGGAAGCTCATTATAAATTTTAAACTCCAGGTTGCACCTTAAACATGAAAAATCTGAATTGGCATTTTAATTAGCTCCCTGCTTAATTTATATGCCTAGTAATATTTGAAAGCACTATTCCATGGGACATACTGAAAATAGTACTCAAAATTAATAATTACTAATTCCCTGTATTTTCAAAGAACTGAACAGATACATAATTGCCAAATTCCTCCCTAGCTACAATTCTTTTTTTGGTAGACTTTAGATATGTACTCTATTGATTTAGTCAAGTCCTATTATTTCTGTGACCACCAGGTCTCATAATGAGAATAAAAATATTCACCTTGCATTTTCAAAGTTACTGGGAAAGTCAAATGAGAATTCTCTTATCTCTTTTAAGCTTCCACAGTTCTTTCTAAAGGTTTCTTCAATTTTCTATAACTTTTATTATCTTAAATGTTTGGAAGATGGTAGACCAAATCTTTTATGGACTGTCCTTAAGTTTATATTTTGCCCAATGTGTCCTTTTGGCTAAATACAGGTTATTCATCTTTAGCAAAAATTAGTAAAGATGGATGCTCTTTTAGTTAGAGTCCCTCAGGTTATTCATGATTTCAACTCATTCCATTACTGGTGATGTTAACACCGATCATTTAATTAATATATTGTCTTCCAGGCTTCTCCACTATAAAATTAATCTGTGTCTCTTTGTAATTATTATTTTGAGTAGATATACTTGACACTATGAGAATATGCTGTTCTCTATCAACTTTTAATATATTTATTTATATCATTAGAGACTCATTTTATTCAGTGAATAATAATGCAAGTTTCTTATTGCTGTTTGATTTGATTTCCCAGTTTTCCCAGAAGTACTCACTCGAAGTCCTATTGAAGGTGGCATTTGTATTATTTTTAGCATTTTTATGGTATGCTTTAAGAATATTCTTACTTACTGACACAGGATATCAGGGGTTCATCTTATTCTTAACCTGCAATGATCCCAGAGACAGCTATTTCCACATGAAGCTGAGTTTCTGTGGGAGGAGAATGACATTTGAACTCATGCAAAAGTAACACTCTTGTTTGGCTCCCACTTCTACTGCCTGCCACCTGGGACACTCTCCTTTCCTCTGAGGGCTTCTGACATCTCACTCTAGACAGTTTCTGCATCTGCCTCTCCATTGCAGATCCCTTCTTCTCCCCACTTGCATATATCAGGCCAGCCTTCTATATCAGGGTCTCTCAATCTATGCAGGCTGTAATCCCCCTCTCTGAGCTACTCCTCCAATCCCCTCCAACAACACCCTTGTTTTCCAGTGGACTATTACCTCATGCTAAAGCACTGTGGCTCTCCATCCTATTGCATGCACTATGTGAACATTATGTATCTTCCTAACATACAATTTATACATCATGACCCAGAGCTTTACTAAGGGAAGAGAAAGAATGGAAGTATAGGGAAAGGAAGTAGGATTTTAGGTATCTATAACATAGGCCTGCATTTCCAAGATTTTCTATCAAACACTAATCAAGGCATTGCTGGGAAATATTTTGTGATCTTATTAAAGTTCTTAAGTAAACTCACTTCAAACAAGGGACATTATACCAGGTAACCTGTTTATACCTGATTTTATCAGTTGAAAGGTGTTAAGAGATGAGCTGAGACTCCCCTTAGGTGAGGGGGAAAAAAGATTTTGCCTGAAGCTAGCAATTTCAGTCCAGAATCCAGAATTCCAGTCTGTTCTTCTTGATGGTATGCTCTACCAATTTGAGATTGTCTAACTATATTCTGCAATCACGCATATTTATTTCTTGCTGTAAACCTCTTAGTAGAGTTGTTCCTCAGTACCTACAGGTATTGGTTCCAGTTGGTTCCAACTGGTACGCAAGAAGGTACTAACATCCGTGGGGGCTTAAGTCTCATACATATAAAATAGTATTATGTTTGCATATAAAATTTGCCTATTATCCTCTATATATTAAACCATCTATGGATTATTTGCAGTAACTAGTAAAGTATAAATGCTACATAAATAGTTGTTATTTCTATATATTTTAGAGATTAGTGACAGCAACAAATAAAGGTCTATATGTGTAGAATAGATTCACCATCAGAGGCCTGACTACAATTTCAGTCTGGGGTTTGTTGATGATTTCAATGCAGAACTTGCTGATATGGAGGGAAAACAGTATACTTTTCTGCTTATATTTTTTTCCAATGAAAGCTTACTGAGAAATGTTTTCTCTTTCCATGACAAGAAGACATTATTAAAATGTATTATATGAGGGGTTTAAGTTAGATATAAATACAATTTTCTTACAGTGAATATTAAAAAAAGGAAGATATCATGATGTCAGGGTTGATTTGGGGGTGTCATCTTGACTGGATTACAGAATACCCAGAGAGCTGGGAAACCAATATTTATTCTCAATGCTTCAGTGAGCTCTGAGCCAAACCAGGTTTGATGAAAGGAAACACCTGGAGATTTGGTGATAGATTAGAATAATTGGCTGGCCAGGGTATGGGTGTAAGAGTGTTTCCTGAAGAGATTGGCACTTGAGTCAATTGAGTAGAGAATATATATCCTCAATGTGGACAGGCAACTTCCAACTGAATGGGTGTCTGGATGGAATTAAAAAGGAGGCAACAAATAAATTACTGCTCTCTCTTCCAAAGGCAGAATATCCCTCAACTGGCCTTGGGCATCCTAACCCCAGGTTCTATGGCCTTTGGACTCAAGGACTTTCACAAGTGGAACCCTAGCATCTTACCAGTGGAACCCCAGATTCCAGGACTGAGTACTTTACCATTGACTTCCTTGGTTTTGAAGCCTTTGGACTTAGACTGAATCACACTAATAGCTTTCCTGGTTTCCCAGCTTACCTGCGACCTTGTCATCCCCTGTAACTCATTGAATCAATTGCCCTAATAAATTTTCTTGTACTCTTAGTTTTCTCTTTTTATTTTTCTTTCTCTTTCTCTCTCTGTATGTGTATCTCCTATAAGTTCTGTCTCTCAGGAGAAGACTGACTAAAACAGATAGCATAGTAATATGAATCACCCCTCATCTATGCAGTGTCTACTCAGAAAGAATATGAAATATGAGTTTCTTTTTCTATTTCTAATCTTATCACCATACATTTATTCACAACTCATCTGGAAGATTTCCTTCCCACAGTGAATGGACTGAATTTCACTTTTGGTTTCCAAAATTGTAAATGAAAACACACCTAAAAGAAAGAGAAAATTAAATACTTTCAGATAGAAGGTTGGAATTAACAAGCATCAGTATGTGCGGCTGTATGAATGTCATGTTACACCCTAGGACTTTCTCGTCCATCACTAGGATCAGATTGTCTGATGTATCTGGAATATTTATTCCCTACTGCTCATAGCATGGACTTCTCAATTTTCATGTTTCCAATTTAATACCATTTTTCTTAGATGCTCTTTCTAAGCAAATGTCTTTCTTCTCCTATGAATGCCTCTTTCAACCTTCATTTATTTTATCATTTATCAGAATTTGTTTCTCATTTAAAAAAATAACAACTCTTTCTTTATATGTTTTTTACTCTCTCCCTCAATCAGTTTTGTAATTCCAACATATAACATCATAAGACAGAATAGGTGCTCAATAAGTATTTGCTGAATAAATGAATGTCACTATATCATAATTATTTGCATGTCTAAGATACAGTATCTAAATATTTGAAAACATCATTTTGATGTAGAACAGAAAATACCTATCTGTTAATTAACTGCTTTAAAGTTTAAAGTCCTCAAATGGGAACATACAAATTTATTCATCCAGTTTTATTGCTTCACTTTGAGTGCTTTCATTCAAAACAGAGTTATTATACCTTGGCTTATCTGAGTAGGCTCTATGTTTACTCATCCATCTGTCAACAAATATCTAGTTACAGTAAAGTTTACTGGGCCACATAGACCATTGTTAAGTGCATAAATCTGAGACTGGCTACTCCCATAAGCTTGCTTGTGAAAGAGACAGAGAAATACTGTAAATACATAAAGAGTCAGACAAAAGGGGGAAAATGTTCTGCTTAACCAGCTTGGATATATAAGAAACAGACAATAGATAACCATCTGTGTAAAGGTGTTACTGAGACCTTATTGAATGAATGACTGACAAAATAAGTCGCATTTCTAATTTTGAGCTGAATAGAAAATCAGGCTTTCTTTAAAATATACTGACATCAGTGAAAAAAATGCATGTATATGTGCCAAGAAGCTATTAAAATTACATATATGTAAAAATCTTATGAATACATGTTGATATGTTTATAGGACAATAATGATATCAGAAGTTAAGATTTAGAATTAGGCTAGTTAGAGGTACAAGTAAGGAATATTATGATTTTACATCATTTCATTTAATATAAATAAAAAGATAATTTTCTGCTAGTTATAGAAATTGTGAATAACAATTTCCTTCATTTTATGTCATAATAAATAATCAAGACTGCTTTTCCTCTAATTTCTTTTCAGTAAACTTAAATTATCATTGTTGTTTCTCTAGCAAATTGTTGAGTTTTATACTTTGTTAGCGATTATCTCTATAGTATTATTTGTCAATATCTATGAAAAATAATGTGACCAACTAGCATTAATAGTAATTTATTTTTTGCCTATATATTACCAAAAATTGCCACATTGATTGTTTAACATTATATTGATTGACCGATGAAGAGAAAAGATATGTCCACAGGTGGTGAGATCCAAGTTTACAAGTATTTGTAAATAAATGTATGAAAAGTCAAGCGCGGGATGAGCAGGTTCCTTAATTTACATGCAAATGTTATATAACTTTTTCATGGACAAAGTTTTACTTTTGTTTGTTTTTTCTTTCCAAATGATCTGATAAATTGCTAGTGATGTAGTAACAAAGTGTTTTGCTATACCAAGATTAAAGATTATATTTGGAATTCAGTTTATTTATTTTCTTATTGAAAAAAAACAGTAAGCACAATCTCACCTGGACTTTTATCATAAGAAAAAAATTAAACATAACATTGATGATTCATTCCAAATGTATTTAAAATGGCAGCCAAATGTCTGGATATATTTGCAACTAAATATTTAAAAATATCTTGTTAATTTATTTGGTTATTCAGTTTGTATTAAATATTTAGTGTTATGTGCACATAGCTTATGTAACTAAAAAGAGAATGCTTTTGTAACTTAGCCTCCTGGTTCACATTTATTATCATATTAATATGTATATGTTTTTAAACATATGAGGCTTTAGAATGCTTTTATTACCATTCCAGGATGCTTCATTTTTGTATACAAGTCACAGACATAAACTATAGAAATGTTGAGCATCTGTGCAAACTGACTGGGACAGTAGACAGAGGGTTTTGATTTTTGTAGGGGATTCATGTGGGCAAATGTCCAAAGAAAAATAAAATATTTCTTTCCTCTGAACAGCCTATGTTTTCTTTTAACTTAGTGTATGTCTTTGTTATTTTATCCTCTTTTGATATAAAACTCTAAAATTGCATCTCTTAACATTGTGCATACAAATCATTACCAGAAATGAGTATTGTGGTTTACATTTCATGTTTTGAGCTTTTAGAAAATTCAGCTGTATGGAAACCCTCATAGACACTGAGCATTTCTCAAGTTTGATTAAAATGGTGATATTTACATAGAGTCAGTCATAACATGTAAACACCGAAGCATATAAATTCACACTTAAGGACAAAAGACACTGAGGGTTGTAGGATTTGAAAGAATAGTCACCTTTAGATACATCTAGAACTCGCATTATGAAGTGTCCTAGAAGTGTCAGAAAACACATGTGGAGTGTGGATTCTGATTCAGGGTTCATCCTGAAAGACTGACATTATGAAAGACACCAATACTAAAAAAGAACTTGGATATCAGTATAAAACTGGGAGGAGAGAACCTCTCAGATTCTTCCTCACAGTCCTCTATTATCACCATGGGGGAGATGTCTTTTGCCCTCAATGCCATTCACCCTGTTCATTTTGGTTGACCTGTGAATTAATGATGGACATGCCTTGAATGCACACATGATGACAAGGGAATCGTATATTTTGTAAGTGGCACAGAAAATTTGCTGAAGCATGCACAATTTAAATCAGCCAGCCAGTCGTTCTCTCCTGCTGATTCAGTGGTATCAAGGACACAGCATCTAACCCTCACATTTCACTTGGCTGCAACTCTCTTTCTGAACAGGGTCCATGGAGCATGGATCTTGGTCTTGTGAAACAAATCTTCCTCTTTAAATGTCAGTGTCTCATTAGACCTCTGCCTTGGTTCATTTTACTGGTGTTTCCCCCTGCTCTCTAGTGAAATGAAGTGAAGTGGTTAACAGCCTCTGCTGCTGTCTTAAAAGTACAAGCCTGTAATTTGACTCTAGGTGGACTGTGACTCTTTGGAACAAAGGCTCTTTGAACATGCATTTCTGTCATGGTGGGATTTAAAGATCACAATAAAGCTTGATAAAGGCATAGCTTATCAGAGGGTAACGGTAATTTTCATGTTCTATAATGCTCAATTAAGAGGCTCCATCTAACCTCTTAAGGCCCCTGGCTGAATTATAATGATGCTCAATTGTTAAAAGAATCTAACCTTTATACCTCTTGGGGGCTGCTACATTTTGGTAGTATGTACTATAAGGACATTATTCAGATGGTGAGCAGAGGTTCCTATCACCCCGTTTTCAGTGTTCTGAAGAAAACACAACTCTGATTCCACAAGTTAATTTTATAATAGACACTCAAAAGGATAAAGGGAAGACTTTTAGGAGCTATGTCAGATTACGCAAGTATATTACTCTCTCATTTTGTCACATGAGAGAGCAATTCTTTGAATACTGTATGCTGTTGATGGGTTTACACATCATTTTGATGACATTTAATTGTTCAATATTTAGTTGAAGAAAATTTATTTTTGGCTTAGCACTGACTCCTATCACTTTTTTCCTGATATCCACATTTTCATCACTTTGAAATAGTTTGCTAACAGCAATGACAAATGCAGTATTACATTTTCAATGTCTTTCTATTAATGTTCTTATTATTACACACAATAGAGTTAAAATGCTATCAGAAATTCTATAATACAATATTATATATATATATATTATTACTATGTAATATATTATCAGTTTAATTATTCATGGTGATAATAATAACAATAAAAATAGTCTCTTTTCTCATTACCTAAATTTTGGTGTTAAAACTAAGGGAGCTCCTAGCTGGAAAGGATGGGTCCCATAACTTCCTGAGGTTCTGTAGGGAAATGAGTTCCAAATCCTTCCTGCGAATTTCTGCCCTGTCTTCTTCTGACATCTCTTTGATCAGCTTTCCATCTTTCAATATTCTCTTGCCATCACTTACCATATTATGCCCATATTCTTGCTGGTTTATACATTTTAATTCCTTCATCACTGTTTTTTAAAGGCCTATGAAAGACAGAGAGATAACCAAATGGTCAAGTGGATATCCCTGGACTGAGGTGAAGATCCCATTCATTTAAAAATGATCTCAGTTGTGGGAGCAAAGAGAGAAGTAGCAATAGTTGTGGAAAGAGACAACTAGTAGAAAGAGTTGAAACTATTATGGCAGCAAACAGACCAGTATCTATGAACACGACACAGTTACTATCATCCTTACTACCACATAGATTATAGTACTGCACAGCTTATGAGAACTTTGGGGGGCATTTGCCTTTAACCACATCAGACTGGTGATTCTTTCTAACAAAAACATGATTTGGTTCTTCCCTTTGAATATTAATTATGTAGAAAATAATAGCCACTCAAACATGTGCGATTATCATAAATACTTAAAAGAGAGTAAGCTTTGCTTATGAAAATGTCTTACAATTACTCAGCTATCTCTAATAGTCTTTATATACAACATGTAAACAACATAGCAATTTTCTGGCCCTGGGTTTCAATTTTTCCTTGCATACAGTTTTGCAACTATAAGATACTCATTGAGATCATACTTCTCATTTACCCAAATTCCCAAGTTATATAGAATTGATTTCTCCTACTTTTTATTCATTATAATTCCACAAAACATAGGTTCTTAACTGTTCTTCCAACAGACTTCTGATCACTTCTGCCCAGTTTAATTTGAGTCCTGTGCCAGGTTTACCTCAATAAAGTACATCTCCAACCACTGCCTCTTTTCAAAATTTCAGCATGCCAATTAGGGGCGATATTTTGTAATACTCTCTTGTTTCATCTGCTATTATCATACACTTTGAACAATTCCCCAACACATTTCTGCACTTTCCCATCCTTATGCTTTCGCTCCATTCTGCCTTTCTGCCTGTCTTCATTCCCTAGCCCCCAAAATACTTTCCCATATTTCTTCATGTTAACTTTGTAACATTATTCAGAAGCCTTCACAAACACACTCTCTAGTTAAAATTTCTTTCTCACAAAATTTCACTAGTTGCTTGTGATATTTCTGTTACTTGAAATACCTTTGCAGGGTATTTTTCTCCACACTACTTAAAAATATAATGAATACTGTAGTGTTTATCAGAATTCCTTTGAAAAGAATTTATAGTAACTTGAAATAATTTCTATTAGGTATAGAGTAGGTGTTTATATGAGATGTATTACTAAAATATTTTTAATAGTGGAATCATAACAATGCTAACAGTGGTTTTTGACCACACATATCAGTGCTTCACGTTGCTTATTGACTTTGAAGAAACAAAAGTAGCATGAAGAGAAAAGATTAGAATGGATAAGAAAGGTCTGAGAAAAAAAATCAGCATTCTGATGAAGTATACATGTGACAAGGAAAAAAATAGTTAAAGGATATTTGACAATTCCTTTCTAGATTATTAAACAATTTCAAAGACCTAACAATACTATATTTGTTTCATTCTTCCAAATGCATGTTGCTTAAATTCAGGCAGAAATAAGTGTGGTTTTATGTTAGAAGAAATGTTTACCTTTCTTGCATACTCTGATCACAATGGCTGAAATAATACAGTTATATGTTGTCTCTTCTTATCCTTTAGAAGAGAGAAGTTGTATTAACTTGGAATCTTTATGAAGTCAGAGAAAAGCTATCTTCTAGAAAACCCCAACCTATGAAGTGCAAACTATAAATTACTTCCTGAATATTAAGTGAAAACATGGTTGTGTTATATGAATAATAAATGCTTTCACAGTGAATTCAGAGTAAAAGTTTACAATTATTCCTCAAAATAAGACTGGTTAATCTATATGGTTCAGAGAATGTTCATATGTGGTCCTTATTCTTTTTTCTTAGTTTTTCCTGAGTCCCTCACAAATTCCTAAACTGTGTTTACCCATGGAATTCTATGTGGCAATGTCAGTCTTTCCTCAGATACCAATTGACATTCTCAAACTTCTCAGACCTTCATTACTTGGTGCTAAGAAATCTGTTCCTCTTTAGTGGGCTTTGCAAAATCCCTTCTTTAAATCATTTCTCATATACAGAACTTGTTTCCTCATCCCATTTGCAAGATATTGTGGATTACTATTTCTCCCTCTGTCCTGCATCCTTTTATGTTTCTTTATATTCTTCCCTGGTTATGATTAAGAAGACAGATATTTCACTGACCTATGGGAGAAATGACAGACTTTCCAACTAGACAGTGGCCTTAAAATGCCTTTCCTTCTACATGATGACAAGATGCTTTCAGTGTGACACCGTTGAACAATTTTCTTTGATCAGCAGCTCAACATGTAAATGGTTTCACTCACGTTCAACCGAATACAAACAGTACAAATTCTGCAAGTTATTCTTTAAAAGGTTATAGCGGATAATCCCCGGACCTTTGGCTAACAGGCTGAATCATCATGAGTCCACAATGTTCCAATAACTATTCTTTTTAAAAAATGCATAGTCAAAATAAAAACTCAGACTCCACTTAATCTTCGCTTAGCATTCATTCTATGATAATATGCTTCATCTTTTTTGTTGAAAAGGGATTTACCTTTAAATTCCCTGCCAGTAGTAGATCTTTATCCCAAATATGATTTCCCACATAACACCACTACCTTCCCAATAAAATAAATTGAAGTGCATCTTTCAAAGTATTGAAACCAGACTATATGACTTTCTTTCCTGTTTTTCCATGAAAAGAATACATTTGGTCTGACTTAATGTCTCAGAGATGTGTCTCACCCCAAAATTCTTGGCTGTTATCCAGACACGTTTCTTATGATCCTGTGTGATTTCAGAGTTTGAACGCTCTCCTTGTCTGGTGGGAAATTTCATGGTCAAAAATCAAATAGTTCTACATTCTCTGTGGGAAGGCAGACTTCTCTCTAAGTCTATTCCAGTTTGTGCCTCCATCCCCCAGACCTCAACCACATATCTCCATGCACCTCCCGGGACACATCATTCCTTCCCCAGGGTGTTGACAAGAGAGTTGGCTTGCCTAGCATAGTAAGGCGTAAATAGACACATGCCAAGGTAACAGCACAAAGACCATCCAATAAAACTTATTTTTGTGTCAACTAGGATATGCTAGTTTCCAAGAGAACAATTTTGAATAGTAAAATTTTCATTACACTTACTGGAAAACTCGGCTCAGTTTTGTACATTTTATGCTTCCAAAGGTAAAAACTATTTCCATTAGTGACACAGTAATCATCATGAAGTTTTCTGGATTGGAAACCCTGAGCCTGTTGGAAGAAACTGTCCAACATTGCCCTTCTTTCTGTGGGTGAACAGCACGTCCTTCATGCTATATGTTGGTATCATGCTATGCAGTAGTGACATGATCCTCCCATGAGTTTGGGAAAATGGCAGAAGACATATTAGCCTTCTTTCTCTGTATCTCATTGCAAATGGAGGGAACTGTGAGATTGACTGGAATCCCAACTTTAATAGGCATAGAGCCTTGGAAAAACTGAAGTACTACAGGTTTTCAACACATCTTTAAACTTGAAATAAAACACAACATTGACAAGGATGTGTGGATAAAAGAGATGTGAATATGCTAACAAAATGCCACTGGATACATAGTCCAATCTCTTTCCCTTCATTTTCTTCTGGTTCATTCCTTTCTCATTTCCTTCTAATTTATTCTAAGAGGAGAGATGATTGTAGTTTCCAAACAGCTTGTGCCTCAAGAAAATTTTTCATTATATAATTAAAACACATGTAAGATGTGCCTGTTGAGGTAGAGTAGTGTCATCTGGTCCTTCACTAACCAGTTTGCAAAGGTAAAGAGAAACATGGAGCTACTGAGAGCCAGGAAGTGATGCACACAATCCATATGATTGCATGCTCTACTTTTGTTCTTCTTTACATAATTTGCCAAGAAAGAATAGCAGAGAAAAAAATTAATCTTGATTCCTTTCTCTGAACTATATATTTCAAGGGCTGATTTCAATCTGATGAATTTATGGTCTTGTATTTCTCCCAAATAAGATTTATATTTGGACCTAAAAGAAAATAAATCCTCCGCCATTGATTCTTATGTGTCCTTTCTATTTGCCACCCTGAGGGTAAAAGTATAAGGTTTCTGACATGAGGCCATTGTTTCATGGGTGCAGAATTTTAGTCTTACAAAATGACAAAAGTTCTGGAGATAAAGGTAGTGATGGATGCACAAAAATGTGAATATGTTTAGCACCACTGCATCATTCAATTAAAAATGGTTGAAATAATATCTTTTACATTATATACATTTTACCACAATTAAATTTTTTGAGTTTCTAATTAGAAGAAACTAAGGGAACAGAAGTCTGTTTTAAGAAGAGTACCCTAGTGTATACTGCAGTCCCACAACTTTTTTGGTCATGAGTGGAAGCTGTTAATAAATATATTTTCTTTCCCTTTCTATTGCAAAGAAACTTTGTTTTGCTCCTCATTCTGTGAATCTGCCACTAACCAGAAATGCATCTATCTTTCACTTTTTAGTCCAAGTCAGAAATCAGAAAATGAAAATCTTTGGTTTCTGTTTCCCAGTTTTTGGCACAGAGTACTTAAAAACACTTGCAATTTTCTGCTTGAAAGGTGTAGCAAGTGCCTCTTTCATTATAATGGTTGGTCTTTTGTCTTGGTTCTTGACAGGGAGCTCCTAATCCCTTGGGATTTCCTAGTTAGTAGAAGTGTCTTCCTATTTATGGACACTTGCATTACTGCACTGAGGGATGGTCATCAGAAAGAGGATGGCATACCACACAATAAAAGTGACTATGCTTTATGAAAACCTAAAAAATAAAGCCTGAAACTTTCAGCCCCACCTTCTATATACTGGAAAGAAGAGACTATTAAGCCTGTGTGATGGATCCCCTATAAAAATACCTGGACTCCAGATTTTTGAATATGTGGCGATGCTAGGAGGTTTTTGTTCCCTGAGAGGTAATAAGGATACCTATAGGCATAGAGCTGCTATCCCTCTTAACCCATATTTTCCTTACGTATCTCATTCATGAAGCTATTGTTCCTGAATTATATAATTTTATAATACATGGGTAATAGGAAAGTGCTTAGTAAATAATCTCCAAAACAAAGTGTGGGAACCTTTGATTTGTGGTGAAGTTGGTGAAATATCATGGATAACATGGGTTTTGGATTGCAGTCTTACGGAATTGAGTCATTGAACTGTGATATCTGTACTAACTTTGGTTACTGTCAGAACTGAATTGAATTATAAGAAACCCAAGTTATGTCTGAAAGGGGATTGATGTGTGGGGAAAACCCCACATCTCTGGTGTCAAAAATAAAGGAAGGACAAATTTTAAAAAAAATTTGTAGAAAAAAAGGCGAAGAATAAAATTTCAGTGGATTAGACAAAGGGGAACAAAGGGAGGAAGAGGGGATAGGAATGAGAAAAACAGCAGAAGGAGTCTGATATGAAGTTCTTATGTACATATATGAATACACCACAGTGAATCCAATCATGCTGTGCATCCACAATACTGGGGCCCTAAGTAGAATAAGATGTATTCCATGCATATATAATTTAATCAAAATGGACTCTACTAAATTGTATGATTAAAAAGAATCAATTTAAAAATTGCTTTTTCCAGTTAATAATTGCTCTTATTATAAAAATCTTGGGCTGGGGATATGGCTCAAGCGGTAGCGTGCTAACCTGGCATGCACGAGGTGCTGGGTTC
Source organism: Ictidomys tridecemlineatus (assembly GCF_052094955.1). Lineage (NCBI taxonomy): Eukaryota > Metazoa > Chordata > Mammalia > Rodentia > Sciuridae > Ictidomys > Ictidomys tridecemlineatus. The sequence continues at coordinate 77,960,884 of NC_135480.1, read as the reverse complement.
GATCCTCAGCACATACAAATAAAATAAAGATGTTGTGTCCACCAAAAACTAAAAAATAAATATTAAAAAATTCTCTCTCTTTCTCTTTAAAAATAAATCTGACACAAATAGCACTTTTTCCCAACATGCCATAATTCAAAAGGAGACATATCATTCATACCAATGTTTCTAAGTAGACAGTATAAATATACAGAAGTTTTTAAGTGACTTAATAAAAGTATTTATATATGTCAGTTTAAATGAAACAACAGTATTTGATTAATAAAATGGTAAAATTACTATCCATTTTTTCAGTTAACAAATCAATTTTTATACGACATTAATATAAGTTCACTTTTAAATCGCTTATTTTAGTCAGTCAAGGAAATGTGTCAAAAGAGATCTAAGAGAGATTGTCCCACTCATTTGCAAAATAAAAGAAAAATAGTAGGGATTTCGGAGACTATCTGAAATCTAAAGAGCTGGGATGATTTGATGTAAGAGTTGGAAGTCAGCTGGGTTCAGTGGCTCAGGCCCATAATCCCAGAAGCTCAAGAAGGTGAGGCAGGAAGATCACAAGTTCAAATCTATCCCTAGCAATGTTGAAATGCTGAGCAACTCAGTGAGACTCTTGTCTCTAAATAAAATGCAAAAATAGGACTGGGGATGTGGCTCAGTGGTTGATGGCCCCTGAGTTCAATCACTGGTATCCCACCCCCCCAAAAAGAGTTGGAAGTCAGATGTGATAGCAATATTATCTTATGAAACAGAATGGGGATGTGTAGTATGCAGAGAGACTGTGTTGTTATAGTTACAAATTACATTAAAATTGCGAGGGTACATTTGACTCCAATATTTTAAAACTGTATTATAAGAAATCTTTAGTCTTAACAATAAAACTCTCTGTAATGGAAGTGCCCAGAAAATATTCTGGATAGAATAAAAATATAATACTCTTAGAAGTTTTGAAGGCTAGAGAAAATTATAAAGAGTAATGCCATATAATTTAATATAAATAGAATAAATTTATTAAAATAGGGCTGGGGATGTGGCTGAAGCGGTAGCGCGCTTGCTTGGCATGCGTTTGGCCCGGGTTCGATCCTCAGCACCACATACAAACAAAGATGTTGTGTCCACCGAAAACTAAAAAAAAGAATAAATATTTTTTAAAAATTTATTAAAATAAATGCTTATAAATGCCATATCATTTTATAAAATAATGCAACATGCTTCCAAGGTGTCAATGATGTCTCCAAGTTCTTATGCTTTGTGTCAGTCAGATCCAGTACTCACAAACTGATTCTCATATTGTGAAACAGGGCCTCCCTGAGAAAGACTACAACTTCTACAGGAAGCAATGATAGAATCTCCTTCCATATCTGACATAAAAATATTAGAAAAAAACTCTTTTGGGCATTTTAATATTCAGAGTTCTAAATATTTTGATTAATTATAATTTCATGAATAAAGTATCAATACAGAAACAACTTTTAATACTTTTAAATGTTTTGTTTTTATGTTACATAAATGTCCACTTTATTATATAAAAATAAATAAAATGGCAAAGAAAATTACTCTAAAAGTTGAGCATACAGAGAAAAAAAATTATTTTTTTAAATAATCTTTTAAATTGGAGTGTGAGAGGCAGTTTCTTTGAAATAGAGGGTAATATATTCAACTCCATTACAATATGACATATTTTCACATACAATTTAACTCTCTAGTTGAGATTCATTTATCCTTTCCTAGTTTAACATGCAAATAGTACTAGTCCTTTTTAGAATCTAGCATGTTTACCGTGGATTACAATCCTCTGGCTCTTTTTGCTTCACTCTCTCCTTTACTTTCAGTTTTTGGCCCTAAGGACTTTGCACTGGATTTTTTTCCTGCCTGGAGACTCTAGCAGTTTCCTGCCTCTCATTAGTTAGCTTTCAGTTGAACCCTTACTTCCTCAGGAAAATCATAACTCTTCGTCCTTATCTCAGTTTCTGGTTTCTGAGTCTACTCTATTAAATACAGTTGGGTATATCTAGTGCTTTTAACTATCTGGAAAAAAAAATATATATATATATATATTATGGTTTATGCCTTCTCACAGCCAAAGTTAAGCATAGGTTTCTATTATTTCTTGCTATTGGTTTATTGCTATTCTCTCTACCTTTCCAGAATCATTCAGTCTACTCACCAAGGCAATGTAGGCTGCTTCCCAGTGGACACTGTGCCATCCATAATCTGCTCAAGAAACTTCTCATATGCACATGATCTTACTGTCTCATGTGAACCCTGTACTTCACTAAGGTTTATGTGAGAACTTCTCCAATACTCATTTCCAAAATTCTGTAAGTATTCAATTAGTTTTTAAACACATTTAAATAAAAGAGCTTAAGGCCCAGAAAAATAAAAAAGTCACATCCTTTAGCCATGACTTCAGAAAATTTCTGTAAAACTTCCCATCTAATGAGAAAGCAAACAAAAAGTCCAACATTTAGCCTTGTTTAACTTGCATTCCTTCTTACTTGCTGTGCTTACCTCATCCACTTTAATTCCCCTGTGACATTATATTTCATGAGTTTAGAAAATCTGTATAATATCAACACCAGGGTTGCATTTTGTGGAAATATTTTTAGAATCCTGTTTTAAAAGACACAAAATGTAATAGGGAGACTCCATGTGGAGTGGCAAATTACTTGTATTATGTACAAGGGGAGCTGTTGGCATGAACTTGGTGGAATGCTCTCTAGCTATTTGTGAATAAGAGATGCTGTTAATATATTAGATACAGTTTGTCTTCCAACCCAACCCCATGCCTAATTACATTTTATAGGAAGTTAAATAGGCACTGAACTAAAGGATGTGAAATCACAGGCAGCATAACCTCATTGTGATTTCCCTCCAAGCACCACACAGTTGTTTTTTTCTGATATTGTGGAGAACTTCATAATTATACATTTTGTGCCACTGAGAGATCCAGTGTGTAATTACACAGTTCAAATACAATAGTGCTGGTTACTGTTCAAATACGTGTAGCTACATGGGATTCAAATGTATTTAACACTAATTACATACAAATGTGATGGGGCCTATTACTACTTCTTTTATTGTGGATATGAAACGTGCAGGTATAATCCACCCGTTTGTATGTGAAGGTGGTAACTATCTCTGCAGGCAGCATTACTTGGCCATCAAATTAGGGTGATGCTTTTGATATTTTAACACTGACTTTACAAACAGTATCCAAATAAATGAACAAATCTAAGTGGCATATATCTTAGATAAACAGTGTATATTTATTACTTGTACATTTTGAAGTTCTTTTAACTGACTTTTTTTTTCCTTTTTTTTTTCTTAAAAATTACCATCAGGTAATATCATTAATGAACGCCAGATGGCGCAGCATTGAATAGTGCTGCATTTTCAATTTTCCATGAGTGATGGTGACCTATTTTGGAGAAAGAATACCTGTAGGATGTGTTTGTCAACCTTCCTTTCGCAAACAAAAGAATAATATTCAGAAAAGTTGTATTCTGTACAGAAATTGCATTAAAGGTAAATATCTGACATTTAAATTTCAGTATATTTCAAACACACTGTCCTATATTTCCATAGGATTATGATCTGGCTATAAAAGAAAGAGTAGCACAAGGAAAATAGTCTAATTAAATCCTGATTATGCCACCTACCAACTTTGTGACACTGGGAAAGCCAGTCAGCCACTTTAATTTTCTCATTTTTGGGAAAAAGTTTTAGAGAAACAGCTACCTTTATGTATTCTTTTAAGTTAATTAAATAATCTGTGTTCTAAAATAGCACAAAATATGTTTCCTAGCAGATGTTCTAGACATATTGACTCCTCTAGTGAAAATAAGGGACCATTCATGATTCATATTTATCATTTTATAATCTGAAGTAACATAATTAATTTTACTTTATGCATTATTTAAGATGAACCACCCCTTGTCCTTTAGGAGTTCACACTCCCAGGATAGCATCCTGAGGTAGACAAAAAGCAGAATTCCCATTCCAATTCAATAAAAGCATATCAGACCAGTGATATGGGTGAAGCATATGGTATTCCAACCTGGCCAGGGCAGGTCAGGGCACATTGCAGACACATTCCCAAGTGGGTTATTTAAAAGACACTTCACAGGGATGAACTTTAGACTTTTTATCAATTAGTTCTTACCTTCTCTTAAGCCTCTTTCAGCCCATGCATTCCTCTCATATTCTCCATCAGTATCCCATGTGACAAACTCTCTATTAGAGCTTTTCCATTGGATTTTGGTATGCTCTGGATTCTTTATCTAGTCTTTGCCAATATCTAGAATTGTGTATTTATCTGGGTTCCTTCTCCTGTAGCCCCAGTTTATTTATAGGTAAAATGAAAGGCTGGATTACACCTAATTTGCCTTGGATTATTTTTTCTTCTCTATTTTTCTATGACAAACCCAGTCTCCTCCACATACATATATATATAATACTAACAAGTCTAATGTAAACATTCTTTTTGATATGTCTCCTTGCTCTCTAAAATATTTATGTCATATCATTTGTCTCCTATATTTTGTTTAATAGTTTTCAAAAGCCATGGTGCTTTTTCATGTAATTTATGCTGGCCCATGAGAAGTTAGCCATTGTGATGCAAATAGAGGCTTAATAAACACTTGTCTTTTGAAGTAATCTCTTTTGCAACTAAGAGGTCACTATACAGACAAGGTGATGCTAGTCACGTCAAGGAGTAGAAGGGAACACAGGTAATGATCATAATTTAGATGTTGGACATATGACACATTCCAATTACTCGACCCTGTCCCAGGCATTTGAAGGAACCTAACTGAAACTGAGGTTCTACTGATTGTAGTGCTTCTTCCCACTCCACCAGGTCCAATGCAATGGATAGTAGGCTCTAGAGACCCTGTGAATCTCTCACCAGTAGAATTGTGTGCAGATGAAGTGATTGATACTTAAAGCTCTTAATTTTCAGAATGTTTTGTGACTCATTAATATATAAATGAAACAGTATATAACCTTGTCAATTAGTTTTAATTTAGCCTGTCTAAGCCTCAATTCCCACATCTATGAACAAGGAATAATAATAGTACCAATGGCACAAGATTAATGTTTTTAAATGAGAATTAATCTGTTATTAATACATAATTAATAGTGATTAAGACAGTGATAAGAACAGATAAAGATCCCAGTATATGGTAATAATTATTATTGCAGGAAAACACTGTCAGAATTTGATAGACTTGACTCAAGAAAATCTCATCCAAGTAAAATGAAGGATTGATTGTTAGGAGGTTAATGAAATAATTAGAACTAACCTGAACAGCTGTCAATTGGAAATTTCAAAATAAGTGTAGCAATCCAAATATTTTCAGTTCCCTGCTATTAGTATATTTGATGGTGTTTTTTAACCTGTAACTGTCATATTGATAGGAATGATTCTAACTGCTTTGGCCCAGGAGCTTCCTGTTTATTAGTACCTATTTCCCTGCCTCTTGCGGTGGTGGGACTTTAAATCAAAAGAGCACTCGTGTTTCAGGAACACACTGTTTTGCTCCCTGCATCTTGAGCAGGGACTCTCTGATAATGTTCCTTACTTGACACTTCTCTTCCTATTTTACTATGCCCTTAATGGAAGTTAATTTACCTTAACCCTATTGCCATCATTATAAAAAATTTAACCTGCTTTCATTTGAGAACTGGGTTTGGATAAGAGAAAGAGAATGCAGTACTGAAAATTATGCTTTATATAAACTTTCTATGTTTGGGGTATTTTTATGAAGTCTTATTGCATTGTGATTTTATGACTATTACCATGATGGTGTTGTGCTTACTATTTAAAAATTTTGTGTATATATATATATATATATATATATATATATATATATATATATATATACACACACACACAGACACATACACATATATATATAATTGTACACATTACTAATATCCTATTTTATGTATTAAAAGTTCATCTAAATTAAGTTATGTGCCCAAAATAACATTAATGACTAAGAGCTGAGCTGAGACCAAAAAAAAAAAAAAATCTGTCACTATGAAATTTTTCTCATATATAGGATGGGGTTAATTGTAGCTATTACCATGATTATCATTATCAGTAATAATATATGCAAATAGCCTATGATAGTGCCTGATTTAAAACTGCTATGCTTTAGGTTCTCCCACTCTGGACAATTCTCCAAAAGAAACATCTAGGAATCCACTAAAGGTACTGTGTCCACATGAAATGTTCTTATCATCAAAGACAATGGAAAGACCCATGTGAGTTCTTATGATGACTTAGTGCTTTACAATCAATATCCTAACTGCCTAATATATATGTGTGATAAAACTAATATTTGCATTTTTATTTTCTGAGTTGGATGTTAAATTCCTGACCTTGTTATCTCTTCTGCTGCAAACACCATGCTCTGGAGTTCATTAAGTTTCCTGTGCATTGTCACTGTTCCTATAGATCATTCCTGAGTTACTTTTTATTCCCATAGTAAATTAGATTGAAAGACTGCTAGTGGTACTCAGCACACCCATGAGACAGCTGCAACTTGATCAGGGTCATACAACCTAACAGTAATAAAGGAAAGCAGGGGTAGTAAACCTCAGAGCAGAGTATTATTAGACCAATGATAAGCTGTTATTTGGTCTGCAGGGGAAAGAAGATGTCAGGCAGGTATGAAGGTGAGTAACAGGTTGCACTTGCCTAAATCATATCACTGACCGACCATCTCAGGGGAAATGAAGCATCATGGACAATAATATTTTGTAATATGAAATTGAATCTGCATTCCTGAAGTCAAGCAAGACTTGTGCTTTCCCTCTTTCCTCTATCTTGTGGGAAATTTGGATTAAGAGAAGGAGCTAAGAAAAAATCCTGACGGGTTAGTGCAGATATACTCTTTATTATATGTTCACTTCTGGAACCATAAACTCTGAATGCCATAGTTTAATATCACCTGGCAGGGTCATTTCACAATATTTAAATCCCTTCTTAATAATTCTGTTGGAAAATACTTATTATCTACTCAAGCAACATTTCTTGTTAGGAAACTCATTATATTCCTTAGGTTGCCCATTCATTTCTTTAGATTTTTCTAATTCAATAAATATCTTACTTTCTTTAAATTCTATTCATTTTCTAATCCATTATCTTTTTATCATTAATGCATCATGAAGTATTTGGAGCATATTATCATGACTTTTCCTCATCCTCATCATTTTTTATGCCTCCATTGCCTAGGGGAAAAATCTACAGTTCTTTAAATCTTTTGTTTCATATATTATGGGTTTGAATTCCCTCATCTATATGATTTTAGAAAAAGAAAAGATCACACTGCCTCTGGAGTCATATCTGGCACCATTTCCAGCTATAGCAATAGATTTGTGATTTAGAATACATTACTTAAATTTCAGGTCTCTTGTTTCCTTTTTTAAACATGAGATGAAGGTGTTTTATAAATTGATGTTTCAGGCAACTATCCAATAGACTTCTTTCTTTATTCAAATCTGGGCAGTCATATCACATAGCTGATTGATTAGAAACTATATTAACTAATCATCCTAAATTTATTTTCTGTTTTCTATCCTTAGCTTAGATCCTCTTAACTATTAATTTTATAATTGATATTCCATCCTAAGTTCAGGTTTTTTTACTCTGCTAAAGTTTCACTTAGTAGATTCTGTCAGGAGTACAGAGATTTAAGAATGGTTTACATTTTTTTAATTAGATGGCCATGTGATATTAGGTTATATCTTAATATGGATTATGTGTTAGTTTAGCTTGAATATTTGATCAAGGCCACAGAAATGTAATCCTTGGCAGTGGGTGTTTATTGCGGACATTAGGACATTAAAAATAAATGATCCCCTTCTTGCAATTGTGCAAAAAATGATGCCAAAGTGAGATGTTTTGCCCAGATTCATGACTGCATCTCATAAGAATTTAGGGTATATTTCAATTTTATGTTCAAAGGACATTTTTTTTTCAAAAATGGAATTCTCAGTGAGTTAATCAGTAAATTTCTTGTAGTAAACATGGGAATTTTACTGTTGATTTTTTGATTTATCCTTTTATTTTATGGAATTAGAGATGTAGTCCACATTATTCTTTAAAATTATAAAACTATAGCATATAGCAGCTCCCACTTCCATAATAACTTTGTGACAGTTAGCAGAGCAAATAGTAAGAATGAGATATATCCATGGCTTTGACATACTTAGTTATCCATATGACAACAAAAAAAAAATCATTTGAAAGACTAAAAGACTCAGAATAGCCTAAGCAATCCTGAGCAAGAAGAGTGACGCTAGAAGAATTAAATACTGGATCTCAAATTATAATACACACATATGGAAAGCAATATGGAGAATCCTCAGAAAACTTGGAATGGAACCACCATTTGATCCTGCTACCCCACTCCTCTGTTTATAACCAAAGGACTTAAAATCAGCATACTGCAGTGTCACAGCCACATCAATGTTTACAGCAGCTCAATTGACAATAGCCCAACTATGGAACTAACATAGATGTCCTCAACAGATGAATGAATAAAGAAAGTATGGTATATTTATGAAACGGAATATTACTCAGCCTTAAAGAAGAATAAAATTATGGCATTTGCCAGTAAATGGATGGAGCCAGAGAATATCATGCTAAGTGAAATAAGCCATCCCCCCCATCCCCCCCCAAAAAAAGGCCAAATGTTTTCTCTGATATGTGGAAGCTAATTCATAATAGGGAGTCTAGGGAAGAACACAGGTACTTTGGACTAGGCAGAGGGGAGTGAAAGAAGGGGAGAGGGTATGGGTGTATAAAAGACAGTAAAATTAATTTCACATTAATACCATTTGTGCTTATATGATTACATGACTGCCATGATTCTACATCATGTACAACCAGAATAATGAAAGTTATATTTAATTTATGTATGATTTTTTAAAATGCTTTCCACTATCATGTGTAACTAGTTAGAACAAATAAAAAATATAATATATAGCTATAGTAATGAAACTATCATACTGCATCAAAACACAACATGATGATCAATAGAATAGAAGACACAGAGACAAAATAACAGATATAGTCATTTGATACTTGAGAAAGGTGCCAAAAAATGGTTGAGTAAAGATAATTTTTTTAACAAATGATATTGTGAGAACTGGATTCCATATTCAGCAAAGTGAAACTAGATTCATACCCTGTACCCTGCACAAAAGTCAACTCAAATGAGATCAGAGATTTAGGAATTAGACCCAAAATCTTGCAACTGTTAGAAGAAAACATAAGCTCAACACTGCAATGCATTGGCACTGACACCAACTTTTTTAACAAGACCCCTAAAGCACAAGAAATAAAATCAAGAATCAATAAGTGACATAGCTTTAAATTAAAAAACTTTTGCACAGCAAAAGGAAGAAGAATTAAAGAGTGGGCCTAATGAATGAAAGATCTCTACCAGCTACTTCTCCAACAGGAAATATTAATCAAGAATACAAAAAGAACTCAAAAAGCTTAACCACATACACAAGAAAACCCAATTCATAAATGTGCAAAAGAACTAAACTGAGCCAGACACGGTGGGTGGTTCACGCCAATGACTCAGGAGGCTGAGGCATGAGAATTGTGAATTCAAAGCCATCCTCAGCAATAGCAGGGCACTACGCACCTCAGTGAGACCCTGTCTCTAAGTACAATACAAAATAGGGCTGGGGATGTGTTCCTCAGTGATTGAGTGCCTCCAAGTTCAATCTCTCATACCAAAAAAATAAAATAAAATAAAATAAAATAAACAAAACAAAACAAACATAAAAGCAAAGCAAAGCAACAACAACAACAACAAACTAAACTGATATTTTGCAAAAGAAGAAATACAAATGATCAACAAGTACATGAAAAAATATTTAAAATCTCAAGCAATCAAGATAATGTAAATCAAAACTACATTGAAATTTCATTTCATCCCAATAAGAATGGCAACATATAGAAAGTGTACTGGCAATGGGACTAAAAATTAATACTTTGGAAAGCAAGGAAAGCAGTATGGAGAGTCCTCAAAATTCTGGAGATAGAACCACCTCATATGGTTTAGCTATCCCACTGCTTGGTATTTATTCTGAAGAACTAAATCAGCATACTACAATGAAACAGGAATGTCACTGTATATAGTAGTGCATCTCACAATAGCTATGTTATGGAACCAGCCCAGGCAACTGTAAACAGATGAATGGAAAAGAAAATGTGATGCATGTACACAAGGGACTTTTACTCTACCATAAAGAAGAATGAAATTATGGCATTTGCTGATAAATGGATGGAACTGGAGAATATCATGCCAAGTGAAATGAGCCGCATTTAGAATCAACTGTAGAATGTCTTCTCTCGTATGCAGACGCTAGAGCAAATTAAGGGGAGCCCATGAAAGCAGAAAGGAGATTGGTGAAACAAAGGAAGGGGATTTAGGGGTAGAAGAAGCAACAGAAAAACGAAGTAATGGAGGAATAAAATTTACTGAATTATGATATATATATAGACACACACACAAACACACACACATAAATACATAAATGTACACCACAGTGAATTTCACTTTTATGTTTATCTGTAAAGTAGTAATTAAATAATATAAATTAAAAAAAGGAAAACTAGTAGAGAAAAGGGAAAAGATAGAGGGAGGAGAGGAAGAAAAAGAAACTATTGGGGCTGAAGTGAAGGAAATGATCTTCTAAGCATTATAATTATGTAAAAAATGAACCCCACCATTATGTATAATTATAATGTACTAATAAAACCATAGAGAAAGGAGTGGTTGAGGACCACAAAGTAGCAAAGTGTATATAAATGTTGTCATCAATAGTGATAAATTTTTAAATAAGCTCTTTTTCTATCATTGAGATTAATGTTCCACAACATTCAAAATTATTTACTAATGTTCTTTAACCCAGTATCATTTCATGGGTTTTTTTTTCTGACAATAAGAATAGTAAATAAAACAGCTGTTTGTTTGTTTGTAATGAACATACCCTTGATCACTGTTGTCTGAATTTGGATCCTGGCCTTGAAAATTCCTGATCATGTCATCTGACAGGAATTGCATAAAAACTCCGAGCCTGATTTCTCTCCTATAAAGTGTTATGGGGCAGACTGCTCAGAAAGCACACCAAGTCTCAACTTCATTCGAATTGGAGAGTATGGATTAGCCATCTCATGACTGATCCCCACAAGACACAAAACTGTCTCTGCAAGGAACAGCCCTGAAGCTGAGCATTTCAGGAATGTGGCAAAAACCACAAAAATCACATCACTACAAACAAAAGGGGTACAGAAGTTGAACTGAGCAGTTAGTGAGACAATGCAATGCCTATAATCATATTTTCATTTTGGGTACATTTAGTATTTTCCAAGGGACTTTCCATAATCATAAGTAGAAGAGAAATGGGTCAAGATAGGCCCAAGGCGAGTACAAGTTAAAAAATGGTTACTATCATCTAGACAACCATTCTCTGACAAGGTACATTGTCCTAGAAAAATTGGAACCTGAAAAGAGAACAATTTTACATTATATGAGAATTGCCATTTGTGTTGCCAAACATGCTATACTAAGCAACTATTGATAGGTACAGAGGTGGGGTGTTCCCATAGGAGAAGCACTTCTTACATGACATGGAGTCTCAGGGTAAAATGGAGTTTGTTTGATCATTGCTCATATAGCCTGGCCCATAACAAGTGGGTATAAAAATAATACTTAACCTCATAGCATTGTTGTAAGAAAGATAAGTTACTATTTATAAACTATTTAGGAAAAAAAAAGACTGGCATGTATTAAATACTTATTATGTTGAAAGAAACATTTATTCTAACAAATAGTAGGAGTATTTGTTAAATAAATAAATGAATGTAAAAATTCAAATTCCCTTAACACTAATTATTGATTTTAAAGTTGGCCTCAATTTCTTACTATATTATATGTGGATATGTTTGTATTTAAAACTTTATCTTTCAATTCAAAGAAAAAAAATAATAATTTGAAAGGAGGTGCACATTCCACAGGCAATTTCTAACTGTTTCTAGATACTCATCTCACCAATTTTAGGCTCCTCAGAGGCTAAGATAGTTTTTTTTTTTTCAATTTTGACTTCCTATAACCCCTGCTAGGCTAACTATGAATGCATACAATCTCCCTAGTTCAATGAGTAAACTTGTAACAGCACATTTTTAACATATTATCCACTCTTGCAATCTTCTAAAACTATAGAAGCTATTTTCCTATAATGTCCTGAATCTGGTCTGATCCTATTTATAGCTTCTCCTTACCATCATCACTGTCTTAAAAATGTTTTATATGTTATTTAATCTTTAAAACCTTGTTTTCTTTCTGTACACCTTAACAATTCATTTAATTCCAATATCTGTGAGACTAGCCACCCTATAAATCTCTTCCAGGATGAAATTTATAGCATCCCCAAAATGAGTTGAGTGTTGAATTCTTTACTGACTTTCAATAAATTAAGTCAGTGCATGAAGAGATTTGGTTATTGGCTTATATGTTAACTTTGTGCCCTCCCCAACTTTCCCTTCATTGTCTCCACCCTTCAACATTCCTTGCCTCTCATTTTTACTAGATAAATATGAACAGGACAAAGCTAGTTAGTTGATCCAAACCAGCTTGCAAAGGGATACTGATGTTTTCTAATGTAACTCAACACTTAGGGTGAGAAGCTTACGTGGAGCAAGAATGTTATACAGTATCAGTTTCCTTGGAGGGCAACATTTTACTTGTCATCATTGCTATAAAAGAATTACAGGCAATTGTCTTTTCCCCTGTGTCATGAGTGTCTGTCAGGAGACTCTCAGAAGAGCCATTTCTCCAGGGAAATTTTTCTGATGCTTTATCTGTTGATGTACTAGACATATTTATTTGTTTACTGTTTTTAATGGCAATATTTAATACTCTGATAGATAAAACCTTCAGAAAATTCTGGGAATTGGTTATATTTTTACTGAGGGAGGTAATGCTTTAAGGTCATTTTTGTGGTTGTGAAGCTATGATTGGATCTGCAAAATCTTTATTTTGTATCTAAGCTAGGTTGGTTTGCAGTTACAGGGAAAATTTTTAATATTTTGAATATAAGAAAATCTTTTAATACTTAGATACAGTCTGTTTTTTAGAGCTTACTAGTGTGTAATTGTATTCTAGAATGTGAAATACACAAAATAATTCTTTACTACCTTGTTTATCTGTATTTCTGTGAATACTTAAAAGTGTTATTTGTGTTTATTAACTCCTTTAGCATAATAACTCTGTAAAGTAATTATTATTACCTTCGATTTATAGTTGAAGAAAACTAAGTTTCAAGAGAGGTCAAGTGATTTGCCTGAGGTCATTTAACTATGACACCTGAGATGAGAGTCAAATTTAGTTTTTTGGACTATGAATAAAATGTTATTTTGACTCCACCAAATATCTATTTATTGAAAGGTCTTATACTGTGTCCTTAGGCTCTAAAGGAGAGAAGAGCTGAGGGAAAAATATGTGTATGTAAATAAGATAAAATATATGCAATATAAGGCACAGGGGAGGGGGAAAAAACAAACCTTTGGAGAGACAAGCAATAAAATGCAATGAAACAGAATATACACTATTTCCTTCCTTCATTACACATATGAAACTGTACTGAATTCTGTGTTGATATTCTGTTATTTCCTGGAAGACTGTCAACTCCTTGATGTCACCCTTCTTTTGTTTTCTCACAGCTTTACTCTCAGTAGCTAGTTCCAGGCTTGGCACAGAGTATGGGATCAATACATTTGGGTGAATGAGCATCTGATGCATGGGAAGAAGGCATGTAGGAATTTTCTTGTACCTTAATTTAGGCATAAGGATAAACCCACAAACATTAATACTAGACAGTAAAAATAAAATACATCCATCAACAGGTACCACTATTGCAAATAGCCTTAAGGGAACATGGCAATGCTTAGTCTTCATGCATCACAGATTTTTCACCTCTAAAGTGGAAACAAAATCTAGCGCAGAGGGCTCAGGTTTAACAGGGGTGATCATATGCAAGTCAAAAGTGTGTGTTTCCAATTAATTTTTACAATACTCAGTCTTTGTTCTCCTCAGATCTAGGATATTCATCTAGCCAGAGATGATTTAGAAATTTTAAAATTAGGAATGCAAAGAATACAAACCAAAATAAATAAATAAATAAATAAACTTGTGACTTGCATTTAAAACAGTGGTTCAAATGCCAGGTGCAATGGTACATGCTTATAGTTTCAATTACTATGGAGGCTGAGGAAGGAGGGTTAAAAGTTCAAGGCCAGCCTGGGCAATTTGGTGAAAATCTGTTTCATAGATATATAAGCAAATAAGTAAATAAAATAATAGATTAAAAATGTAATTCTTCAAGTTTTATACTGGTAATTTTTTCTTCAAATTTCAGAGCTACACTTAAGGTATCAAAAGCTCATATATTTATTTTAAAGCCCAGATATTTGTGTGCATTATTGTGTGTATATGTGTGTGAGAGAGAGATACAGAAATTCATAATAAAGAAAAATAGAATTATGTTGAAGGAAACATTTATTCTAACTAAACAGACTATGTAAAGGAGGCTAGGAAGAAAAGACAGAGTTCTGCAGTGTTAAATGGACCTTGATTTTCCTTTATTCAAGCTTTAGTTTAGATAAGGTGGGAATTCTGTGGATAAATGAATACAATTCCCTTTGCAGAAGGATTTGGGTTACTATCATAAGGCAAAGATGGTGGAGACAGATCATTCCTCTGGCCATATTGAAACCAAACTGGTATTCAGTGATCTAAATTTTGCAATCCAGATATTCCCTAATTTCCTCAGGGTGTGTAACCTGAATGGTGGGCCACAGAGAGTTCCCACAGATGCTGCCCTCATGGAAAAAGTACCTCTTATGATGAGTGAGCTCACAGTTGGATACATCACAAAAAGCTATTTATTTAATGATCTCCAGCTTATAGGACCAAGATAGGGCCTTTGGACGAAAAAGCATGAGGAAGCACTATTGTGCCCAACCTAGATTACATCATGGAGATCATCAAACTTCCAGTGACCACACTGCACCCCCATACACAGAGAAACACAATACAACATAAGAATGTTTAAAAAAATCTGACAGCCTAATGTCTCTCAATCAATTAAATCATGAAATTCTGTGAACCATCTTTATTTTATGAAGAAGTTAGATTTTACCTTGGTAAAAATGTATCAGAGACCTAGATAAATACTACTGAATTTTGAGCCATGAGTTAATATTACCTAGAGGACTTTTTAAACTACACAGTTTTTGAATGGGACTCAATGAAATTACTAATTTACTAATTAATCAGTAAGTTGCATGTTAATGAAGAGCAGATTAATTACAGAGAGAATAAAATAGTTATTTCCGCTTGTGTTTTCTCTATGTCCCAATTGTAGTATAAGTGAGTTTTAGGCATTTTTCATTATGTAGAAGTGGATATTTTTCAACCTGTTTCTTATGCTTAGGCAATAAGACTGCTAAAGTCAGACACACAGTGTGTGGGTATTTTATTGTTATAAGAGTGTTAGGTTTCTCCAGTGTCTCCACCTTTTTGTTATTTGATATAAAAAGAAAATAGTTAAAATTGGTCACAGATCATATTTTAAAATAGTTCAATTAAATTTGGTAACATAGTTCTTCTAATTTCAAATCCAGCATGTAAGGAGCTGGTTATCTCTCTTAAACTTAACACAAGAAAACCGTGGAAGAACTGAAAAGCCATGAATTATCGTGGACTTCTCAGAAAACTGAAGTTCTAGGGCAAATTGCATCTCTAAAATCTGGGGACAGAGAAGATATAGAAGGACACATCTGAGATTTGCTTAAGGGGAAAAAAAGCTTCTTCACACTATAAGCAGTTAGTGACAGTTACATAATAACATTGATGAAGTGATGGACATTGAGCAAAGTCCAGCATCTGAATGAGAAGCTCCTGGAATGCACAGCCACAAGGAGATCCCCCACATTTTCACAGGTTTTTACTCCATAAAACTCATCAGTTTTCTACTGTGAGGAAGAAAGAGTGATCCTGTTTGTTCCTGGCAAGAACAGAAAAAGAATACCATCATGCAAACTACCCAGAGCATTTTCTGTAACAAAGACATCATCTCCAGAGGCAGGAATTTTCCAGCGTACTATTCTGAAAATGATTTCAGCTAAAGAAAAAGGATTCTTGTCTTCTTCAGTTCTTCATCAACTTCCTGTCTCACCTAAGACAGGAGGGCATAGCTAAGAGAAGAAATGGCTTCAAGGAAACAAATTAGCAATTCTGCCACCAGAAAAGGGGCTGGGGAAGGAGAGAAAATCAAGACTTTGGAAGAAAGCCATACCTCTAACACATTGGTCCACTAAAAGACCAAGATTTAGAGGACCACCCCACAGACCAGCAAGTATGTGTGGGAGCCCAGGCTCAGGCCTAGGACTGCACTTGCTGACTTAGATGGGAGCCTAGGCCAAAGTTAGTCACCAGAGCACCCTGCCAACCAGCAGATCCATCCAAGAGCCCAAGCCCAAGTCTAACCCACATCCTCTTGGGACACTGCAGCCATTGCCATAGTCCTCCCCATGCAGTATCCTCTACCTTGGGACAACAGATAGGGCCTGAAGATAGCTGCACCTCCCAATGTGCAGCCCACCCTTTCAGCCCCATCTCTGAAAGTGGTTGCATCCACCTCAGGACATCCACACTGCTATCTTGAGTTACCTCTGCTATTGCCACTACCACCTTTAGTTGCACTAGCATTTATCATGGAACTCCAGCCAGGGTCTAGAAGGCCAACACCAAGGTGAGGTACAGATAATCTGCAGGGACACTACAAGATTATAGGTTACAAACTGTAATACCTCAGATCCACACTGGAATTAAGGAAGACAAATAAAAAATATGAAAAAAAACAAGAGAGAAAAGTGCCCCAAACAAACCAAGATGCTATAATAATAGAATCCATGGACAGCACAGTTGATGAAATGTCAGAGAAGGAATTCAGAATGTACATAATTAAAGTGATATACAAATTAGAGAATGACCTAAGTGAGCAAATACCATCAAAAGCCTACCAACCAAGAAAAGCCTGGGACCAGACAGATTCATAGCTGAGTTCCACAAGTCCTACAAAGAAGAATTAATACAAATACTCCTCAAAATATTCCATGAAATTATAAAGGACGTAATACTTCCAAACTCATTCTAAGAAGCTAGTATCATTCTGATATCAAAAGCAGGCAGAAACACATCAGAGAAAAAAAAAATTAGATCAATATCCCTGATGAACATTGATGCAAAAAATATCAATAAAATTCTGGCAAATCACACACAAAAACATATTAAAAAATAGTGCACCATGATCAAGTGAGGTTCATCCCAGGGAAGCAAGGTTGGTTCAACATAAGGAAATCAATAAATATAATACATCACATCAATAAACTTAAAGATAAGGATTGTATGAATGTATCAATTGATGCAGAGAAAGCATTTGACAAAATATAGCACCCTTTCATATTCAAAATACTAGAAAACTAGGGATAGTAGGAACATACCTCAACATTGTAAAAGCTATTTATGCTAAATCCAAGGTCAGCATCATTCTAAATTCAGAAAAATTGAAAGCATCCCATCTAAAACCTGGAATAAGATAGGGGTGCCCTCCTTCACCACTTCTATTCAACACATTCCTTAAAACTCTAGCCAGAGCAATTAGACAAAAGAAATCAAAGTGATATGAATAGGAAAAGAAGAACTCAAATTATCATTATTTGCTGATGATATAATTTTATACTTAGAGGATCCAAAAAACTTCACCAGAAAACTTCTAGAATTGATAAATGAATTCAGCAAAGTAGCAGGATATAAAATCAACACCCATAAATCAAATACATTTCTATTCATCAGTGATGAATCCTCTGAAAGAGAAATTAGGAAAACTACCCCATTCAAAATACCCTCAAAATAATAAAATACTTTGGAATCAATATAAAAAAGAGGTGAAAAAACTCTAGAATGGAAACCACAGAACACTAAAGAAAGAAATTAAAGAAGACCCTAGAAGACAGACAGACAGCTCTTCCATGCTCTTAGATAGGCAAAATTAATATTGTCAAAATGGCCATACTACCCAAAGCACTACACAGATTCAATAAGGTTTCGATTAAAATCCCAATGTCATTTCTTAAAGAAATAGAAAAAAAATCATGAAATTAATTTGGAAAAATAAGAGACTTAGAATAGACAAAGCAATCCTTAGCAAGAAGAGTGAAGCAGGTGGCATCACAATACTAGACCTTAAACTAAACTACAAAGCTAGAGTCACAAAATGGCATAGTATTGGCACCAAAATAGACATGTAGACAAATGGAACAGAATATAAGACACAGAGACAAACCCATGTAAATACTGTTATGTCATACTAGACAAAGCAGCTGAAAACATATATTGTCAAAAAGATAGCCTTTTCAACAAATGATCTGTGAGTACTGTAAATCCATATGCAGCAAAATGAAAATAAACTCCTCTCTCTAACCATGCACAAAACTCAAGTCATAGTGGATCAAGGACCTAGGAATTAGACAAGAGACCCTGCACATAATAGAGGAAAAAGTAGGCCCAAATATTCATCATTTCAGAATAGGCCCCAACTCCCTTAACAAGACTCCTAAAATACAAGAAATAAAATCAAGAATTAATAAATGGGACAGATTTAAACTACAAATCATCTTCTCAGAAAAAAAAAACAAGAAAAAAAAATCAATGAGGTGACAAGAGAGCCTACAATTTGTGAGTAAATTTTTGCCACACACACATCAGATAGAGCACTAATTTCCAGGATATATAAAAATCTCAAAACCAAAACACCAAAAAATAATAATAATCCAATCAATAATTGGGCCAAGCAACTGAACAGACCCTTCCTAGAAGAAAATAAGCAATTGATTAACAAATATATTAGAAAATGTTCAACATATCTAGTGATTAGAGAAATTCAAATCAAAACAACTCTAAAATTTCATCTCTTGCCAGTCAGAATGGCAGTTATAAAGAATACAAATAACAATAAATGCTGGTGAAGCTGTGGAGGTAGAGGCACACTCAAACATTGTTGGTGGGAGTGCAAATTGGTTCAACCAATATGGAAAGCAGTATGGAGAATCCTTGGAAAACTGGGAATGGAACCATCATTTGACCCAGCTATCCCACTCCTTGGTCTATACCCAAAGAACTTAAAATTAACATACTATAGTAATTCATCCACATCAATGTTTATAGCAGCTCAATTCACAATAGCAGAACTGTGGAAGCAACCTAGATGCTCTTCAATAAATGAATGGATAAAGAAACTCTGTTTTATATATATGGAATATTACTCAGCACTAAGAGAGAATGAAACTTTTGCATTTTCAGGTAAATGAATGGAGTTGGAGAATATCATACTAAATGAAGCAAGCCAATTCCAAAAAACCAAAGGCTGAATGTTCTCTCTGATAAGTGGGTGCTGGTCCATAGTGGGGGAGGGCATGGGGAGAATGGAGGAACTTTGGGTAAATGGGGATAGGGAGGGGAGGAGGTATGGGGGCAGGAAAGATGGTAGAATGTGAGTGACATAATTACCCTAGGTACATGTATGTCTGCATAGATGATGTGATGCTATATTGTGTATAATCAGAGAAATGAAATGTTGTGCTGCAATTGTGTACAATGAATCAAAATGCATTCTGCTGTCATCAATATACCTAATTAAAATAAATTAATTAATTTAAAAATTACACATTCAAAAAATATTATTGAACTCTATTTTTTATTCATAATTTTTCACAATACCAAAAATCTTCTAATATAATAATGAAATATATTTGAAAGTGCTGATAATTGCATATTCTCTGCAAGCATCAGTATAAAGGAAACTCAGAGGCAAGAGAGGAGCCAAAAACACAAATGGTACATGTTATGGTTTGGCAGGAAATATAATATTAAAGATGCTTGTGCTATATGTGAGGCAGCCAGCATTATTCAGAGGCAATTTTAGATTATTTAAGGATATATATTATAAATCTTAGGGCAACCATGAAATATATTATAAAATAAGTTTAAAAATCTCACAAAAGAAGAGAATAAATGAATTTATAATGTTCAATTAAAACTAAAGGAGCTAGAAAAAGATAGGAGGTGAGAAATAAACAATAATTCAGTAGACAGAAAAAAGCTTGTTAAGATGGTAAATATTAAGCCAAAGGTACTAATAATAATTTAAACTGTAGACAGCTAAATACACCAGTTGAAATATATCAGATAGAACAGAAGAACATGGACCAGAATTATGGCAGTCTGCAAGAATCTCATTTTTTTCCACACATATGTTGGTGCATTATAGTGTGTGCATAATAAAGGGATTCATTGCTATATATTCATATGTGTATACAAAATAACAGTATAATTTGGCTAATATCAATGACCAGTAAAAGAATCTCAGTTTCAATGCAAAATCTTGCATAGATTAAAAGCAAAGAAACACAGAAATGTATACTAAGTTAAGACTAATC
This sequence comes from Ictidomys tridecemlineatus, assembly GCF_052094955.1. NCBI lineage: Eukaryota > Metazoa > Chordata > Mammalia > Rodentia > Sciuridae > Ictidomys > Ictidomys tridecemlineatus. The sequence goes on along the minus strand of NC_135480.1, from coordinate 77,940,294 downwards.
AAGATAAAATATGAATATCATTTTAATTTCACACAGGTGAATCTAGAATAAGTAAGATTATCAAATACAGGGAGAACATTAGATAATAATAATAAATGGATCAGTTTTCTAAGAAGACATAAATTTTTATGCACCTGGATTAATTTCCTGTGGTTACTAAACAACTATCACAGAGTAGATGCTGTGAGACTATTATGTTATTCTCTTATAGATGTCTGAAATCATGGTGTCTGTAGATCCGTGCTTTTTCTCACGGTTCTAGAGAGTCAATCACCGCATGCCTCTTCTAGTGTCTCCTTCTAGTGTCTCTTTCTAGTGTCTCCTGCCTCCAGGAATTCCTTGGCTGTGCCTGCCTTATTGCATTGTCTGCCTGCATCTTTACATGGCTTCTCTTCTTTCTTCTCTAAGCAACAATTCTGCTTGGGGCTGCCTTTTATATATATACACACACACTAGGTATTGAACCACCCAGAGGTGCTTTGTCAGTAAGCTACATCCCCAGTCCTTCTATTGTTTTCATATTAAGGCAGTTCTCACTTAGTTTCCAAAGCTGACTTTAAACTTGTGATCCTCCTACCTCAGCATCCCCAGCCACTGGATTACAGCCTTGTGTCACTGTGCTTGTGTTCTTGAGCCTCTTATAAGACATTTGTCATGGGCACACCAGGTTAATCTTCTATGAATGAGCTCATCTTGAGACTTTTATTTACATAAGGTGGAACCTTTTTCCAAATAATGTCATATTCACAGTTTCCAGGATATGGACATATTTTGGGAGAAGGCACTCAAAATGCCTTTCAACATCTCTATATCACACAGTAAGAGAACAACAAAAACCAAAGATAGAAATGGACAAATACATACTTATATTTAGAAACTTCAAACCTCTTCTGTCAATAACTCATAGTGAAGCAGGCAGAAAATCAGTAATGACATAAATAATTTAAACAAACATTACAAAGCAACTCGATCTCATTTCTATTTTTTATTCTTTCCAACAACAGCAGGATACATAATCTTCTCAATATGAGACATTCACCAAGATAGGCTAATTCTGGGGTATGAAACACATTTTACTGTAAAGTCTTATAAAACTACTATAATACAGACAATATGATGTCAACATAAGAATAGACATGTCAATCAATGCATCAGAATAAAATGACCAAAAGGGATACCTAAAAACATACCAAATTGTTCTTTGATGATGGTAGAAAGTCAATTCAATGTAGAAATTATATTGTTTTTTTCAATAAATGATACTAAAACAATTAGAAGCCATCCACATTTAAAAAATTAAGAAAGCTGGATCTTACATTTCACATAATAATTAACTCAATATATATCACTGACTTGAATGTGAAACAGAAAAATATAAAACAACTAGAACAAAACTACTCTCAAGCTTGTATATACAATACCAATAGTGCAATCTTTGAAAGGAAAAAAATATTTTAAATCACTTTATTAATGATGAAGTTATTTTCTCTATAAAAACTTCTAAGGATATAAAAAGGAGAATTTCAGACTGGGATCACAGGCTTGTGTCTCTGTGCTTGTGTTTTTGGGCCTCTTATAAGGACATTTTTCATAGGGCACAGCAGTGACTTACAAGATAAGGTACTCAGGCTCAGAATAGAAAATAAAACTTTAAAATTCAACAACAAGTAAGCAAACAATCCAGATAAAAATCGGCACATATCTGAATATAGACGTCACTAAAGAAAATATGTACATTGCATATTAGCTTATGAATACATGCTCATAATAGTTTATTATTAGGAAAACAAAATACCAAATGTTCCTAATAAAATTGTTTTGATAAAAAAAGGCACAAAAGTAATTGTAATTAAAGATGAGAAGCATCAGTCATTCATTTCTGGTAATGTAAAATGGTCCAACCATTTGTAAGACAGGTTGGCAGTTTATTAGAGAGTTATACACATTCTTTTCATAGCATCTTAATTCTATGTATTTGCCCATCTAAGTTTAAAAGATGTTCACAAAAAAATCTGGTTACAGATGACTATGAAAACGTACTCATAAATGCTCAAACCTGTAAACAGTTAAGATGTCCTTCAGTAGGCAAACAGACAAGCAAACTTTGAGACACTCATGCAAGGAAATGCTATACAATAATAATTTTTAAAAAGACCCCTCTATGTATGCAAAAATAAAGATAAATTTTAAATGCACATGGGTAAGTAAAAGCAGTCAGTCTGCAGTGGCTAGACTCTATTTGATTCTAATTAGATAACATCATGGCCAATGACAATTTTAATGACAGATCTGTGGTTGCTAGAGGTTTGAGGATGGAAAGTATTGAGTAGATGAAGCACAGAAAATTTCAAGGACAGTGAGACTATAGACTGGGAACATAGCTCGGATGTAGATTGGTTTCCTAGCAAGTTTAAAGCCCTGAGTTTGACTCACCACACCACAAACATTATTTTTTTTTTTAATTTTAAAAATGAAGTACTACAGTATTTCACTGTAGTGGTGAATACATTCCACTGTGTATTTATAGAATCCCTTAGTTGTTTACAGTATAGAATGATCCATGATGTTGGCAAATTTTAGAAACGAATGAGGAGGTCCATGGACTCCAGGATGGAATGCTAACTTTGAAGAGAATCTAACTGTATTTCACATGCATGACAAAACCTCCCTGAAGCCGATGCAGTATAATGTACCAACTCAAGAAGTTTTGAAATCAGTGGAAAATATAAGTCTAAAAACAAAAGGAATTGTACTAAAATATTATAGTTTGTAAAGACATTTTCTATATGTGTATGAGTTAATAATTTTGAAAGCACTGTAAATATATATTGGGATTTATCAAAAAGTGAGTGAGTGACCAATGACAGGAGCCAGGAATTTTAATTTTATTTATTTATTTATTTATTTATTTATTTGGTACTGGGGATTGAACCCTGGGTCACTTAACCATTGAACCATATCTCCAGCCCTTTTTAAATTTTTTATTTAGAGACAGGGTTCCACCAAGTTGCTTAGGGTTTCCCTAAGTTGTGGAAGATGACTTTGAACTCTCTATATTGCTACCTCAGTCTCCTGAGCCCTTAGGATTACTGGTGAGCTGCACCCTGCCTTGCACCAGTATTCCTAATGCTGTACTAGGTAGTTACATATAAGCAAGGAAGGAACTCTAGAATGAAGCACATATTATAGAATCAGAAATAGGACATTAGTGTTTAGTCATGTTTATCTTAGGATAGATTTAGATGAGTAAAATACCAATATTTTAAAATTATATTTATGTATCAGTCTTTACTTATGTTATAGGTACTCATATAGGTAAAAGGTTTGTCTGTTGACAGAACATAGAAACAATAAAACACCAATAGTCATGAGTACACCCAACATTTGGGTTTTGGCTTCATGTATCATTCCCAAATAAGGGAGAGTTGGTCTCAGAAGTAAAAGCTAATTCCATGTATGGGAGAGGAAATATATGTGATTAATCTGGAGCATCTTTTAGTGCCAGAAAATAAGAAACAAAACAAATAAATAAAAATTGATGGGCATATGACAAAGAGGTATAATAGCCAACACTAAGAGCTCACACTGGCAAAGGCTGGAACAATCTGAGAAACAAAATAAAAGTAGCATTGTATTACATCCCAAAATATAAAATAAATATCCATAAATCTGCATGTAGATAAATGGCTGAAGAAATAACTAAGTAAAACATAAGTAAATAAATAGCTGAGATACTGGATGATGTATATAATATACATAAGTATATATAATTGTCCATCTTATATATATGTATGTATAATTGTATATCATAATATATATGTATGTATAATTGTATATCATAAATTATATCACATTGTACACCTTAAATAGTTAAAGTGTTATTTGCAAAATTACCTCAAGAAAAAAAAACTTAAAAATATAGGTGTGAATAGACAAATCTCACATGCAAAGGAATTCCAATTGATTTATGTAGCTACTCTTCCTTCAAGGAGAAGGAGCCTAATTCCTCACTTTGTAAAATGGATTCCCAGGGGATTAGCTCAGAGCAGCTTTCTTGTAAAATGTACATGTGGGAAGAGGGGGAGAGGGGTAACTTCACAGTGGATTAATCTTACAGTCACTTCCTCAGCCAAGTGATCAAGAGGAACATCAACAGTGATGTCATGCTGATAGTATATGCTCTGGATATGATGTGATGTGAATAACAATTTTCCCCTGCTTTCTTCATCCCCAAAACCCATAACACAAATTTAATCTTGAAAAAGCATCAGAAACAAACTTAAAAGAAAAAAGATTCTACAAAATACCCAATTTGTACTCTTCAAAATGACAACCTGAGAAAAGATCCATCTTTGTATAGAAAAGTCTATGGAGACATGATGACTAAGTAATATATGACATCCTAATAGAATGCTTGAAGGGTATCATCTAAAAACTAAGGAAAGTTGAATAAGGTATTGCCTTCAGTTAATAGTAAGTATTAGTGAGTTCATCAATTTTGATTAGTGCCACAGCCCTATGAAATGTCAGCAAGAGTATAAACTGCATTTCTAGTGTACAGGAATTCTCTGACTAGTCTTGCAACTTTTATGTGAATCTGGAACTTTACTAAAATAAATCATTTAATGTTAAATAATTTCTTGTTTCTTCATGTTATTTTTTTCTGTTATTTGTTAATTAGCTTATAAGAAAAGGGAACAAATACTATGTGTATATGAGTATAATATATGCATAAATTTCGTATACAGTGGGCACAGTGGCACACTCCTGTGGCTTGACAGGGTGATGCAGGATGGTTGCAAGTTAAAAGCCAGCCTCAGTAATTTAGCAAGGCCCTATAGTAAATTAGAGAAACCCTGTCTTTAAATAAAATATAAGAAAGGCCAGGAATGTGGCTCAGTGTTTAAATGCCCCTGAGTTCAATACTGGGAACAAAAAAAAAAATAATTTCCTATAAGATGATTCTTTTATTGGTTCTTTTTAGTTACACATTTCTTTAGAGTTAATTTTTACATAATTATAAAATATGGAATTTAATTTGTTCTAATTCAGTCCCCAGTACTCCCCCTTCCTCTACCCTCTTCCCTCTCTCTATTCCCTTCCCTTTACTCTACTGATATTTTTTGTTATTTACTTTTATTTTTTCTTTTTCTTTTTTTTAAATATTGGTGTTTTATGGATATACAGGGTGGTCAGATTCACTATGGTATATTCATATATATATATACATTTGAATATCTGGCCACATTTATCTTCTGTTCTTCCCTTATCCTATGCCTCTTCTCACCCCCTCAAAACCCTTCATCTACTCCAGTGATTCTTTTTTACTATTTTTTAAGCTTCCACCCTTATTTTGAATAAAAATATAGACTCTCACTTTAAAAATTGAGAACCAGACATTATGGCACACACCTGTAATCCAAGCTTCTGGGGAGGCTGAAGCAGGAGCATCTGAGTTGGAGACCACTGAGGCAATACAGGAAGAATTCAACTGGGAAAACAATGGAAACTTATTAGAAAACTATATATAATTTTTGATTGAAAAAAAATGATAATACATTTGAGTTTCACTGCCTATATTAGAGGCACATCCTCTTTAATGTGCTGTATTATCCACCCTTTCTTATTACCTTAAACATGGTGTGCTCTTGGAACATTCCTAGTCTCTTTAAGCAAATGAATTTGATAAAACTGATGAGATATATAACAGCATAGAATTAATTTACACTTAAAAAATCATCATCAATAAAATATTTTAACTTGAAATTTTGCCATATCTTGACTTTTTACACAAGATTTAGGAGTTGAGGCAGAGACTGAATCCCTGTCCCATGCCCAGTGCATCAACCCTATACTTTACCCATGATGTAAAGGGAGATCAGAGATTTGAGAGATGGACCAATGTGATCAGTCTTATTTTGATAGACAAGAGTGAATCAAATAAGTAATTAATTTATAAGGTGATCTGGTTCTAGCCAGGGAAATGGGGTTCATTCTTAGTTCTTTATAATTATGTCCTGAGACCTTATTTGAATCCTTTAATTCTTTGTTAGAATAAACAAATCAGGTAATGAAATGCCTACCATTAGCTAAATCCTAGTTCAAGATGAGTTTTTTTGGAGTTAAACCTAATTCAGCCACTTTTTCAAAAAGAAAAGCTCTCTAATTAGTAAAATTCCTGGTTTTAAAGAGTACTTGAATGATTTTAGTTATAAGAGTACACAATGAGAATTGAACAAGAATCCCTATAACTTAGGGTTGATCACCAGAAATATTATGGTGTATTGATGACAAATATTATGGTGTATTGATGACAGGACATGTTTAAAAGTCAGTATGTATTAAAATGTAGGAAGTATTGTAAAAAGTGCTGCCTGGCTGTAATTCTGACGGGCAATGAATCTAGAAGACAGATTAGAGAATAAAAGAATGCAGATTTGGAACAAAGAAAGCAAACCTGTGTAAAGCTATAGACAAAACAGTGCATGACAGGAAGAGGAGTAACTGAGTTCAGATTGTACAGTTTGTGAAAATATTCACAATGGAGTTGTAAAAACATTGTGTATAATCTTTCAAAAATGCATTAGTAACAATGAACCGCAAAAGTTTCAAAAAATATGTGTGTGGTTTAAGTTGGAAAACAGTCTCAACAAGAATAATTCAGGGGTGTCACTGTAGATTGTGTCCTCAACCAGGGAACTGGCAGTTTTTTTTTTTTCTTAAACTGTTGCCATGGCTACTGTTAGTTACATAATTGATCTGTGTTGCAATGCATTTCTCTATGTATATGTGCTAGAGTGATCCTTGTTCTGTGAAATAATAGACCCTCTGAAACCTTCTTGCATTGATATACCTCTTATTTTTATGAGACTTTGTTATTATACAGATATTTAATGCTTGTTGATTAGGGCTTAATCTATTTAATTTCTTAACTTGGTTCATACAGTTTCCTCATAAAATGAATCAGAAATTTATTATAGATTGGAACATTCATTTTCACTTTAAATTCTTATAAACCATACCCTTTATTCTTCCTGTTATTTAAAGAAATTAATGGATTCTTTAAAAAATATAATAAAAGCAAAAATGGGAAATAACTCTCTTTGATTATATAAGTCAGGAATCAAAATGTATTCAAATTGGTTTCCAACATTACATTCTCTTCTGCAAGTTCTTCCAAAAGTTGAAAAGAGAAAATTCAATAGAGATACCATTTAACTGTATCCTAGTCTAAATCAATGATTGTTTTTTTTTAATTTGTTTGTTCTCATTACTTACACATGACAGCAGAATCCATTTTTGTATAAATATACAAGCATAAGATATATCTTATTCTAGTTAGAATCCCAACCAACAAATCTTAAATTTACTATTTCTTTTTTTCTCTTTCTTCTTTACAAGAATTTCCTAATATAAAACATTAATTTAAAATTGAAGTATTACTTTTTCTGGAATTTGTTCATTTTATAATTGACTTGAGGACTGGGAATGTAACTCAGTGATAGAAGACTTTCTTAGCACCCACAAGGTCCTGGGTTCAATTCTAAGCACCACCCCAAAACAAAACAAAAAAAGGAATGAACAAACAAACAAAACCCCCATAGGTGATTAATTTAGGAACTATTAGAATAAGTATAAGGATAATAAATACAAAAACTAACTGCTATAAATAAGAAAAATGTCATCTCTCTTGGGCAATTATGAAAACAACTATAGTTACAAAAGGATGGAATAAATTCTTTAACCTCATTCTGTAGGAACACAGAGGGAATGATTAGATACAATTAATGAGTAAAACACATACTAGGGAAAACTGTGAGCAAAAATCAGTAGAATTGACTTAGAATGGGAAGTAAAATGGCCATGTTGGATTTGAGAGAGGTGCTATGTCAGCTCAGAAGTGAACCTGAACAAAGTACAGATCTGGAAATATATCTGATCATGTTAGGGGGTAGATAAATCAACTCCACATATTTGGAATATAGTTTATTTGTGACAGTATAATAGGAGTCAATCAGGGAGGATATGTCATTGGTTCAGAAGTCTGAAAGAGTGATTAAGGAGCCTAATTTCTATAGGTAGGAATGCTCACTTAATCTTCTGAGGAGAAGAATGCTAATGTCTTCCGTAAGCTAAGTCAAAATAATAATTACTTACTTTTTTCTTTTTTTTTTTTTTAAAGAGAGAGTGAGAGAGAGAGAGAGAGAGAGAGAGAGAGAGAGAGAGAGAGAGAGAGAGAGAGAGAGAGAGAATTTTTAATATTTATTTTTTAGTTCTCGGCGGACACAACATCTTTGTTGGTATGTGGTGCTGAGGATCGAACCCGGGCCGCACGCATGCCAGGCGAGCGCGCCACCGCTTGAGCCACATCCCCAGCCCATAATTACTTACTTTGACTCCAAGTCAAAATACACAAGATAAAGAATTGACCTTCACCCCGTTCTTTCTCTAGGGACTTGTTCAGACTGAATTTTATCCACTCAAAATTCATATATTGAAGTCACAATTCCCCATGTGATTGTATTTGGAAATATGGACTTTAAGGAGGCAAGTGAGATCAAAGGAGGTTATGATATTAGAATCCAAATTCATTGTGGCTTGCATACTTCAAAGACAGGGAATAAATATAAATAACATACAAGTTTAAAAATGTATAAAATATTAAAATTATATATATTTCAGTGGGGAATCTCAGGAAAAAAAGAAAGAGAGAAAAACAAATCAGAGATTTAGGATTTACTGGCATTGGCTGCCACACAGCTAAATGGTATCTCTGGTGAATTTACTTTTTTTCTCTTAAACTTACTTGGCCCAGTGTCTGTTCTAGAAAGATTTCTCTATCACATGTAGCAATTTTCCTTCTTTATTCACTTTCAAATCTTGCTCCCCCCACAATACTGGGAACTAAATTTGAGGCCTCCCACATTCTAGGCAAGCAAGATCCCAGTATTGTGGGGGGAGCAAGATTTGAAAGTGAAATGTCCTTCACCTTGTATAACAGAAAGAGTCTGCTCTCAGTAGACTTCTGTAGTCTGCATTTCTGGAAGAAGAAAGCCAATAATGGTGTCTGACCTTTCTCTACATTGCTAAAGTGATATTTTCAAAAGCAGCTGTGATGATGCAGAGGAATAGGGATAATTCCTCTGCCTTTCTTCTATCCACACTGTGGGGGGGATTTCATACTTTCCCTTCATTGATATAAAGCTGTATTAACTCACATAAGACAAAGGGAAATGAAGAAAAGACGCTATATTTTTAACTATAAATGCAATCATTTTGATTTTGGACTAATTTTCACAGTATTTTGATCATTATATTACAAAGCAAAACTCTTCAAAAGTTTGCATTTAGTGCTAAGGCACTTTAAAGGGAATTATGAGTATGCACTTATATTTTCTTAACAAAACTGAAAGAATCAAGTGGGAAGAGAGAGAGAACACAGTGAGATTTGTTGTGAAAATAGGCAATAAATTGACAGGAACATAAATAAGAGGACTAAGTTTAATTTATTTGACCATCAATGAGACTAGGAGATTCTTTTGTTGTAGATTTTTCTGTGAAATGGGAATCATTGCAACCTTAAGGAAATGTGTTAATGCAAATAGATTATTTGTCACACTTTCTGAAGTTAGGAAGAACTCAAAATAGTAACCATTAATGGTGGAAGAAATGATGGAGTACCGAGAAATGAAATTTCCTAATTTGATGTTATTCAAATGAAATAATATCAAATAAAAATATATGAGTAGTAAATGATTTAGCCTAGTAAGGCCGTGTAAGTAATATTTTCAATAATTAAAATGCAACTTCTTAACTTTCTTTTTTTTCTATTTAAGGTTTTTCAACAAAGATTTTCTCACAGCTTCAACTGAGATTACTAAAGTTTGAAAATAATCTGAATGTTGAAAGAAAAATTAGAACAATTTATTTCAGGAAATAAAACAATTTTAGATTATGGAATGTGTGATGAAGAAATAATAATTTTAGATTACCTATGAAATCCTGATGAAATAGCAGAATTCTGTATATGTCTTTGAAGGTAAGTTTGTAAACATCTATTTTTGAAGTGTACCTAATAAATTGTTTCTATAAAAAATCACTTATGATTATATATACTATGGACTTCAGAGAAAGAATCATGTTCTGATCATTTTTTTTTTCTTCTAGGTATTTCTATGTCACCTCAGAGTACTTTTACTGACTTCAGATGACAAGGTGGACTGAACCAGAGTCCTGATACTAAAATTTAGTAAGAAATTCTCATTGTGACAGAAAATTATATGAATTAATATTGTCTTTGAGGTCAAACTGGGTTCTATATTCCATAATTGGTTAGTTATAGCATGTACTTAGTAAATCTTTTGAAGTCTGACATTTCTCTTTTGTATGATGGGGTTAATAATTACAAGATGGTGGAGACAAGGCTGGCTACATATCTCAATACTCCCATAGTTTATGATTGCAGTGAGAGAGCAGATGATTGAAAAGTAATTCTGGTGCTTGATCTTAGTTCTTTGATTCTACTGATTGAATGTGTTGGTGATAAGATAGAACCCAAACCCAGGGCTTATTGTAAAGAGAGAACTACTTACAAAAGACTATCAAATAATAGGGGAAGAAGAAATCATTATAATGCAAGGGCAAAAAACAGGATCAGGGAAAACATAAGAAAACAAGTCAATAAGATGCTTCCAAAATTTATAATTCCCATCAATAACTAAATCCATAGATACTGAAGTGGATGAAATCCTGGACAAGGAATTCAAAGAGTTGATTGTTCAAATTACGAAAAAATAAAATTTAAGTAATTTACTAAGGGAGAAATAAAGGATATAAAAAGTATTTCAATAAAAGAGAGATTCTCAAAAAATATTTAAGGCATATTATGTCACATGGAAAAACTCAGTTGACCCATTTCAATGTATTAAGAAGAAGACAGAATTTCAGAGCTTAATGACAAAGTAGATACACTTGAACATTCCAACAATATTATACAGAAAGAAAAGCAGAAGCTATGATTAGAGTATCCGTGAACACTGGTGTAAATTAAGAGACCTGGTTGAAACTCATAAGTATTGACAAAGAATTGAGTTATATCTAATGGCAATGATAAAATAGTCACTGAAATAATAGAACATTTCTGGCTCTGATGAATGACATGGACTTATAGGCACTAGAAGATTTTTGAGCCCAAATGGACAAGAGCAGTAAAGAACATCTACACAACACACCAGAAATAAAACACAAACAAAACAGAAAAAAGAAAGAATTTTAAAATCTGGAAGAAAGTAATGCCTTGTTATCTATAGAGGAAAACTGATTAGAGTAACAGCAGACATGCTAAAATCTACGAGGGTTTAGGATGACATGTATTGCCTGTTAGTGTATTGTGTATTGCCTACAAGAAATACAGCTCATAGACAAAACACTCATAGACTGCAAGTGAAAGGATAGACATTAATATTTCATGCAAGTAACTGAAAGCAAGTAGAAATACCTACTTTAGTTTCCAATCAAACATAATTCAGGCCAATCAAGCATGCTTCAGGTCAAAATTAGAGACAAAAAGTTTACTACATATTGGTACAGGGAACAATTCTACAATAAGATATAATGATAATAAATATCTATGTTTTAAACAATACACTTAAGTACATAAAACATGTGCTACTACACAAAAAGGCATATATAGGCCCCAATAGAATAATAATGAGTGGTTTTAATGAATTAGTTTTACTAATAGATTATTCAGACGTAAAATCCACAAAGTTACTACAGACTTATAAACTACAGATCTGATAGACCTGGGCATAAAAGAGTATTTTATCCAACAGAGTTGAATACACTTTCTTTTCAGTGGCTCATGAAACCTTCTCCAAAATGTTTTATATTTTAAGATACAGAAAATTCTTAGAAAATACAAATTAATTTAAATAATTCCTTGTTTTATATCAGATAATAATGGAATGAAGTTTGAAATACATACAAAGAAAAAAAACCAACAGAAACCATATGAATACATGGATATTGAACAGTATTCTTTTGAATGATAAGTGGTTCATTGAAGAATTTGGGGGAGAATTTTTTTTTAAAATTTAGAATCTAGGGCTGAGGATGTGGCTCAAGTGGTAGCGCGCTGGCCTGGCATGCTTGCGGCCCCGGTTCACCACATACAAACAAAGATGTTGTGTCTGCCGAGAACCAAAAAATAAATATTAAAATTCTCTCTCTCTCTCTCTCTTTCTCTCTCTCTCTCTCTCTCTCTCTCTCTCTCTCTCTCTCTCTTTCTCTACCTAAAACAAAAAAAAAAGAATCTAATTAGGATAACATATGACATACCAAAAAAATCTAGGACATAGCAAAGACAGATCTCAGAGGAATGTTTATAGCTATGAGTACCTGCATATAAATCAAAAAGATTCCAATTAAATAATTTAATAGTGCATCTCAAGGTTTTAGATAAACTAGAAAAAAATTCCAAAACCAAGATAAGGAAAGAAATAATGAAGGTCACAGCTGAATTTAATGAAATAGAGAATGAAAGAACAATACCAATACAAAGGATCAATGAAGCAAGGAATTGCTTCTTCAGAAAGATAAACAAGATTGATAAAGCATTAGGAAAATTGCCAAAAGCAAGAAAGAGAAGACCCAAGTTAATAAAATTATATATGAAACCAGGTGTGGTGGCACACGCCTCTAATCCCAGCAACTTGTGAGGCTGAGGCAGGAGAATGATAAGTTTGAGACCAGACTCAGCAATGTAGGATGAGCCTGCCCTAAAATAAAAATAAATGCATCAGCAAGGAAAAGTTGGGTTTATAGATCATTGATCAAGTTCTCCTAAGATAAACACCCAATAGCATACAATAAATAAATAAATATATAAATATGCTAAGTAAAATAAATTTATGCATGAAAGAGGAGATATGACAATGGCATCCTGAAATCCATAGGATCATTTTGAACTATTTCTTTTCAAATTACTTTGTAATAAATTGGAAAATCTGGAAGTAATAGATTAATTTCTGGGTAGACAAGACCTACCAAGATTTAACTGAGAGGATATACAAAACCTAAGCAGAATATAACTTGAAGCAATGAGGAAAAGACCTGCAGAATGAATGAATAAATAAACAAACAAACAAGAAGGAAACAAGGGGCTCTCCATTCAATTCCACTTGACATTTAAAGAAGAAATGTGAATTCTCCTCAAATTATTCTATAAAATAGAGAGGGAGAAAAATCTTCCAAACTCATACAACAAAGCCAGTAGCAACCTGGTAAGAAAACCAGGTAAGGACACATCAAAGAAAGAAAAGCACAGTACAGAAGCCCTGATGAATATATATGCTAAAATTATTCAAAGTATATTACTGGCCAGGCACCATGGTGTGGTTCATGCCTGTATTCTCAGAAACTAGGGTGGCTGAGATAGGAGGATTCCTAGTTCAAAGCCCACCTCAGCAACTGCAAAGCACTAATCAACTTAGTGACACCCTATTGCTAAATAAGATACAAAATAGGGCTGAGGATGTGGCTCAGTGTTTGAGTATCCCTGAGTTCAATTCCTGGTACCAAAATAAATTTTAAAAATATATATTACTAAATTGAATTCAACAACATATTAAAGAATATACAGTATGATCCAGTTGGTTTCACCCCGGGGATGCAAGGATAATTTAATATATACAAGTCAAAAGTGTAATATGCCACAGAAAAGGAAATAAGGACATAAATCACATTATCCTCTCAATAGATGAAGAAAAAGCCTCTGGAAAAATTTACCATCCACACACGATAAAAACACTGAAGGAACTATGGATAGAACTAACTTACCTCGATATATGTATACACATATAGATATAGATATTCATATACATATACATACACCAGAGCCAACATCATATAAAATGAAGAAAAACTGAAAGTAGTTCCTCTAAAATCATGAATAATATGCAAGGTCCATTCTCACCAGTACTGTTCATTATAGTGCTTCAGATTTGAACTGGAGTAATTAGACAAATGAAGGAAATAAAAGGCACACCAATATGGAAGAAGTCAATTAATTACAGTTTGGAGATGATAAGATCTTATACTTAAAATATCCCAAAGTCCACCAAGAAACTTCTAAAGCTTATAAGCTCAGCAAAGTAGCAGGATACAAAATCAAAATACAAAACTCAGTAGCTTTTTTTATTCACCAATAATGAATCACTGAGAAAGAAATTATGAAAACAATTCAATTCACAATAGCTTAAACATAGACTATTTAGGAATAAATCTAACCAAGAAGCTGAGAGACCTCTACAAGAAAAAGAACAGAATGCAAAAAAAAGAGAAAAAAGAAAGAAAAGAATTTAAAGAAACAGAAATATGAAAAGACCTTTGATGATTTGGGTAGGCTAAATTAATATTGTTGAAATGGCTATATCATCATTATCTGTCTACAGATTCAATCTCCCCAATATAAATACCAGGGATACTCTTTGTAGAACTAGAAAAATACCCCAGAATTCATCTGGAAGAAATAAAGTCCCAAATTTTTAAGCAAAAAAAGTCATGTTCAAATTATACTATAGCGGGCTGGGTTGTGGCTCAGCGGTAGTGCTCACCTGGTACGTGCAAGGCCCTGGGTTTGATCTTCAGTGCCACATAAGTAAATAAAATAAAGCTATTGTGTCCAACTACAACTAAAAAATAAATATTTGAAAGAAAAAATATACTATAGCATGGTATTCACAAAAAAATTGACAGAAACAAATGAGACAGACTAAAGACAGCGGCAAAACCACACTACTTCTAGTCATCTGATTCTTTACAAGGGTATCCAAAACCTACAAATGAAGAAAAGACATTCTCTTTAACAAGCAGTACATGTAAAACTGGATATCCATAGGCAAAAGATTAATACTACACCTCTTTCTTTTACCTTTGACCAAAATCGAAATGGATCAAAGATATAGGAATTACACAAAAACTTTGTAACTCATAAAAGAATACATAGAAGAAACATTCTATCATACAGGTATAGCCAGTGATTTCCTCAAAGCTAAGGAAATAATACCAAGAATCAATAAGTAGAGTGGCATCAAACTAAAAATTTTTCCACAGCAAAGGCAATATTTAACAACATGAAAAGAGAACTACCGAATGGGAGAGAAATCTTTGTCAGTTCATTTTCTGATAGAGGAATAATATCCATAATATATGAAGAACTCCAAAAGCTTATGATTCTCCCATCCTGAAAAAAAGTCCCATTAAATAAATGGGCAAAGGAACTAGACATTTATCGAATAAATAGACATTTATCGAAAAAATTAATTAAAATGGCCAAAAATCATATTTAAAAATGTTCAATGTCTAACCATCAGGGAATTTAAAATCCAAATCACACTGATACTTCATGATATTCCAGTTAGCATGACAATCATCAAGAGTATAAATAATAAATGCCCATAAGGATGCTGAGGAATGTATATTGTTAGTTCAGCCACGATGGAAATCAGTGGAAGTTCCTCAAAACCTTGTAGTTGAATCATTATAAGATAACTCCTCAGAATTCATCCAAAAGTATTAAAGTCAGCATTCTATAGTGATAAATGCATACCCCTGTTTATAGCAACAAAATTGTCAATAGCCAAATTATGGAAGGAACTTAGTTGTGTGTGAACAGATGAAAGGATAAAGAAAATGTGGCTTATATACACTAAAGAGTTTTACTTAGTCATAATGAAGAACAAAACTATACCGTTTGAAGGAAAATGAATGGAACTAGAAAGAATCATGTTTACAAGCCAGAATCAGAGAATTAACAGTAGTATGTTTTCATTCCAATATAACTTAGGAGATAAAAGAAAAATAATGGGATCTCATGAAAATAGAAGGAAGACCTATAAGGCAGAGAAAGGGGATTATAGGAAGACGGGAGGGGAAGTAGGAGGAAATGAAATTGATCAAATTATGTTATACATATATGTGAATATATCACAATGAAACTCTCTGTTGTATAAATTACTATGTACCCATAAATTTTTTAAAAAAGAATTATTGATTCTTAGACATAGAACTTTACAAATGGAGTTAGTAATAGTACCTATTTCCCAGGACCTGTGGAGCATTGCATGAGATAGTGAACTAAAAGTATAGCATGTGAACTAGCACATAGTAGCATATCACTGAATGCTGGGATCTGTTATGCAAATAAATAGCAATTCATATTTTTAATTACAAGAGATAAAGAAAACACACAGTTGGGCATCAAATATATGTCTCCAGATTCCCAGTTGCATTTCAGGAAGAATTACTTTAATGATTATCAATTTTTTTGGCAATATATTCTTCTGGCTCAAAGATTTTTCTGTTCAGACAAAATTTCAGGGAGAAGCATTTACAACTGGAGATTTTATGATTCAAGATGTTTAGTGAAATCAATGTTTTTTTAAATATTTCTTGCAGCAAAGAGGGGAATAAATATAGCATTAAAAATTGACTTAATCATCCGTTTGCTACTCCTGGCCCATGTGAACAGAGGAAAACTGATGCTAGAGTAAGAGGTAAAGTATTAAAGTCCCAGTGGATTTCACAAGACTACAGTACCTTCCTGAATCTTTTATTAATTTGATGGAGACATTTCAGGTCAACAACTTCAAGTTTTATAATGTGAATTTACATTAATTTCCTCTATTCCTTAAAAACACTTTCTGTAGTTTGGTATTTGATTTTATTTAAATATCTTTTTTTAGTTGTTGATAGACCTTTTTTGTTTATTTATTTTATTTATATTAGTTTGTTTATTTATTTATTTACATGTGGTGCTGAGAGTCAAGCCCAGTGCCTCACACATGCCAGGCAAGTGTGCTACAACTGAGCCACACCACCAGCCCTTGTATTTGATTTTAAAATAGCAGTGCCATCAGTTATATATAAGCAAAACATCCATGAGAAATAAGATTTTATTTGATATTTTTGAGTTCTTTCCAATGCCTAGTGATTTTTCCTTCTCTTTAAAAACATCCTTCATTCAAAAACATGAAACTGCTTTCATTTTCCCTCTCTTTCTCTTTCTACAGCTATTTCTCTCTCAATTGTTGATTTTTAAAAATTTATTTACTTTTGGCTCATTTTTGGAAAATAAAGAAAAGTATACATCTGATAACATACTCTTTCTTGCTTATTTTGTTTGTGATATTGCCCAAAATTAATATTTTGCTTTATGTCAAAAAGTAATAATATACTTTTTTCTACTTTTTAACCAATTTTGCTATCGTTAAATATCAAAGTAAGAATATATTATTAAAAAGCATCTATACTTCTTTTCAATAAACATCAAATGAATTTGAATAAATTAGTTTTGTTATTGTCAAACAAAGTCAATGTCTCAGTACAAAGTATTGATACAAATGGGGTTAGGGAATAAAAATACTTTCAGAATAAAATTGAATTCTATTGTAAGTTTCATACTTAACATGATTGAAGATACAACGTAATACAATGTCTGCATAGATCTCTGAAAGATTAAGATAATTAATTTTAAGTTGGTGCAAACATCTACAAAGTACTGTGAGTGTTAATAGTTTTTAAGTGTCTCAGTGCCACTTATGTATTTTATTCACTAATTACTGATACCTTGAATTTTATGTTTTCACTAGCTTTAATTCCTCACCTTAATTTTGCACCCAGAAAATGTAACTAACATTTGAGTAGTAACTCATTTTGTCCATTTGTATAAATTTTATAATAGTTATAACAAATGGAATATGAAATATAAAAGGAATACTGACCATTTACCTCTATGTTGCATATGAGGAAACTTGGGGAAATCCTCATTTGCCAAAAGTCAAACAAACATAAAGAGCAGATGGGTCATGGATTTGGCTCAGTGGTAGAGCACTGGTCTAGCATGCACAAGGCTCTGGGTTCAATCCTTAGCCTGCAAAATAATAAATAATAAATGGCATTTCTGATTTTCAATTTTGTACTATTTTCATATTGTGTCCTAGCTTTAGCACTCAGCAAAAGCAATGACTTGTAAAATGCAGCAAAGCTGATATTAGGTGATACATGGGAAAAATAACATGTCTATGGCATCATCAGACAAGTCTAATGACTGGCAGCTACTCAAAGACCCAGCTTTTTCTCTAAGAACTGCTAATTGCTTAAAGGTTTATTTCCCATTGTATCTACCCATCTGATTACTTTTGCTCTTGTACAACACTGCACACATGTATCCTTTCTTAGGATATCTCTCTTCCTTCGCTGACCCCTTCAAATGTAGAAAGGAGATATTTTCTTCGACACCATAACATGCTAGAGTTTACTTCATATATAGATTCAATTATAATCATCTCTTTTGATTCAATGCTGACTCTGACCTGCAAACTCCTAGGAAACCATTCTTGTCTGGGCTGGCAAGGTTCTGTCTCCAGATGATGATCCCAGCACTTGTTCCCACCATATTGTAGGTGTTCCTACATACACTTATGTTCCTCTAAAAGAATCATACCACTTTGAAGCCTTAACCTTGTGTTTTGTTAGTCTTTGTGTCCTCAGCAATTTGAACATTTCCCAAACTTGTTGAAAAAATGAAGAATGGAAGGAAGAGAAACCTAAAGAACTGAATGTTTTAAGTCCTTGACCAAAAAAATATTGATAAATCTTTCAGGCTATTTGGCAAGAGTAGCTCTTCACACACAGTATCAGCCACACTACTCATGTTCCCAGAATACTGCTGCATAGCCAAGGTTGATTATTAAGAGCAACAATATGTTGTTTTCATCATATTAGGTTGATTGGTAATAATTATGGTCAGCTAAACCATATTATACATTTTAAATCCATTCTCTGATAGTCTTCATTTCCCTAATTTCTACTGGCTCCAGACAGTCTGGAATTAATTCAATTCTTTGTTGTGTAGAAGAAAAAAGAAATAAATTTAGACCAGAAATGATTAAAAAATATGATCCCACCTGGAGTGTATTTTTAAGAAGCCATCTGGCCATGCTTGGATCAATACTATCAGGAAACATCTGAAAAACTAAAGATACTATGATAACTTCTTGGTTGCCTGTTTATTATGAGAAAATAAGTTGGTACTATGTCAATGAGACTTCTGTTAAGATAAATTTGTACTTCTTTTAATCTGAAAAGTAAAATGGTGATTTATGTTAAAGAACCTGAAGCTTTAGACACTATTCAGACAACGTATTATATAATGTCACAGAATTATGCCATGTATTAGCAATTGCACAGAATGTTGAAATCTAGTACATATAATTTTGTTTAACTATATACAGAAGCTGTTTTTAACAATAAAAGAAAATTTAAAAACTGGGATGAAATGTCTATTAATGATGAACAGTTATGGAGTTATGAAGAGTAAATTACATGTTAAACATGAGAACATAAAACAAATGAACATGTCTGTAAGTAGACCAGGGACTCTTGTAGGAGGAACCACATATGCTAAGAGAAAATCAAGGCATAGAAGTGTTGCAGAATAGGAAAAACTTGGTACAGATAAAAGAATGAGATCCCTTGAAGATGGTATCAGTTTTGCATGTAGGCAGTTAAATCTCATCTGAGAGTATACTCCAATTAATGAAGTTAAACATTTTTCAGCCACTAAAATTTATGTTCATAAAATGCAACAAATATTCCAAAGATGTTTGAGTACATGCCAATTAGGGAAACAAATTTTGAGGTATGTGTACTTCATAGGTTAAGTGATAAGACAATTGAGAGCATGGACTTCAGAGATAGAAATATCTATTATTGAATCTTCAGTTTGTCTCTCAGAGTCTGAGACTCTGACATCATTATATAACCTGCTTAATATTAAAAATTGTAAGTAATAAACTTAGTTTGCAGACATAAGCCTATAATTTAGCAGGTCCACAGGGAATAACAGGTATATCACTTATGTCACAGTACTACTAATATTATTATCTCTTTAGGCTAGGAGATGTTATTATAATAACAAACTTGACTTTGAGACATTGTGTTTGTATAATAATATCACAATATATCCACTATTCAATCATATTGATAGGTATTACATGTGAAACTATCCTTTTAGCTAATAGTCCCTTAGGTCATTCAGAAAATCCAAGAGCAGAACTAATGTAATATCAGTACAATTTTTTTCAGTTTCATTGAATTGCAGAATCAACATACCCATTGGAACTTGCTCTTGTGAGAACTAGACAACATAAATATGACTGTGAAGTGAAGTATTGATATCATATTGCTCTTCCAATATATTTAAAAGGTTACCTTGTAATAAACACAATACTAAGCTATAAATAATTATTTCTTAGTTTCTTAATACATCCATTTGAGTTGATGTTATAGTCCATATTTTTGAGCTGAGAAAATTGAAGCTTGATGTGACAAAGTGCATCATCCAAAATCATTTATTTAGTAAGTAGAATATCTAGAAACTAAATCCAGGCAATATAAATTCTAAACAAAATAAAGCTAAATACTTTACTCAGGATGAAATTATATTGTCACAAATATATATTACTTCATATAATTAAAATGGGATTAAAAATTAAATGTTCCTATTTACAACTTTCTTTTTCTTGCCTTACCCTACAATGTAGAAGCCTTGAAAGATCAAGTTGTCATGTTGTTTACCTCTCAGACCATATACTCCCCTGGATCATTTATTAAGGAATGTTTATTGAACAGCTAATATGACCGACATTTGGGTTTCTGTTATTTTCAAAGCATGTCTGCTACACTTGCATTCATGTAAAATGATTATAAGAAAAAAAACAATTGAGCAATAAATATGATAGAATGTGATCAATGATACACATCAAATTAAGAAAAGAGGAATAATTCTGCTAGTTTGGAATTAAAAAGTCTCATATTTGATAAACTTTATTGTAATGAACCAGTAGTGAGAGATAATTGATTTTTCTAGCTAGGCCATGAAGGAACACTTTTAAGGTTAACTAAGAGCAACTTACAATTTGCCACAATCACTTAATAAGACACACTTATGGATAAAGTTTGAATCATAATATGAAAAATCAAATTTCAATGATGTATTTTAATTTTGAGAAAGCATTAATAAAAAAGAAAAGAAAAAGAAAAAAAAAAGAAATCTAAAAAGCAACAACAACAACAAAATCCCCAAACTAGAATCTCCATTCCCCCTAAATTTCAAGTTAATTTTACCAGCTACTTTTTCTTTACCAATGTTTGATATGTTACTGTTTGGGAGCCAGCAAGACCTGTAGCTATATGAATGGTTTATTTTAGGTGAGTAAACTAACAAAGAAACTGTTGTGAGCCTTGTATTCAGGAATAAGATAGGAATCTTTGACCCAAGTAGATGGTGTTGTGACCAACTTGAGTAAATTAACCTGAAATCTTGTGTAACTTCCTGAAAAATGTGATATTTGGTGTTAAATGTCCAATCATTGTTACAGTAAAGAGTGTCTTATTTATTATATGTAATAACAAGTTTATTGAAGTATTAATTTACATTTTGTTTATATTTAAATGGAAAAACTATTGGTCATTTTTTTAACTCCCTACCCTCCCAAACTGAAACCAGTAATGCTTCATATAAAGCAATACTTCAAAAACCTGACATTTAATTTGATCCAGAGTAAGTAGGTGTCTATGGAGATAAAAGAGTAGAGTTTAGCTATTAGAAGAGCAAGGGATGGAAGGGGAACCAGATAGTGACCATTACCCCTGGGACCTAAAAAATTATATAAGGCCCAGGCTGGCAGTGACCTGGGCTGAAACATGTTATTTTTTAAAATGGGTACCTTCTCCACAGGAACTAACTAAGTGGTGCACCCAAGAAGACTGAATCATGTCACTTGAATCTTGAAAGTTTCCAAGGATACAGGTTCAGATTTTCACATAGATACAGTTAATTCTTAAGGCAGGACCAACTTGGTGGAATGAACATACAAATGATCATCAGCATGGACCCAGGCCAGAATGGATTTCCAAAATTGTTGAATTAAAGAAATCCTTCTGAGCTGGGCACTGTAGCGCATGTCTGAAATCCCAGTGGCTCTGGAGGCTGAGACAGGAGGATGGCAAGTTCAAAGCCAGCCTCACTAAGCAACTCAGTGAGATCCTGTGCCTAATAAAATACAAAATAGGGCTGAGGATGTGGCTCAGTGGTTGAGTGTTCCTAAATTCAATCCCTAGTTACACCCCACACCCAACAACAACAAAATATCTTTCTGATGGCCCTGCATAGAAGAAGGTCAAACTCCAAATGGCTTATATATAATATCTCTTTCTTCCTTCTGGTAGTGTGGAGAAGTGCTATAGATTAAATATGATCCTTGAAATAATGAATACAATCTTTCTAATACATTTTTTGGGGAGTTTCATTTAATATCTGTTATAGAAATAAAATCTAAGGGCCATTTAGTGTATGATTTCTTGGAAAAACTAGAATAGACATTAGAAGTGAAATTCACAAGCTTTAGCGATAGGATAAAAGAATTACTAATTTTTGGCTTCAATTATCCTATTGATTGACTATGGTGATTGGATTCATTTAACTAACTGGGCACATTTGTGCTCCCTCCCTTATTACTTCATGCTGCTTTTTCTGTAGCTGCCCATCCTTCCAGATAAAGAAAGAATATTTTTTTATACAGGGAGATTAAATATCTTTAGAATCTTAGACAATCTTGAATCTAACTGCATCCATTACCCATACATAAGACTCTGAGATAAAATTACATTCTTCTATATGTGAGAATCACCATATGCAAACATGAAATCTTAGTTAACTTCACGGCTGGTATTATCTGAGGATGGTGACAAGAGCAAAATGAACATCAGATAACTTAAAATCATTTATATTTAAGTATCAGAATGTGTTATGTAATTCCCTCAGCAAATTCTCACTCTTAATTTATTATGATAGAGACGAAATTCCATTGGAATTTCCATTCACATTTACAGAATCCATCTATGTTAGGCAGCCTTTAAAATGGCTTTCAACAATTTGTGCCTCCAAGTATGCCATGTAATCATCTCCATTTGAGGATATGCTGGACCTAATATCTCATTTCTAACAAGTAGAACATGGCAAAAATGATGGAATGTCTCTTCCAAGATTATGGCACAAAAGGCTACTGTTTTCCCCTGCCCCACTGCTTCCACACTCTTGGAAAGTAAACTGTCATGTGTAAGAAAGAATATGGAGAGTACCATGAACTAAGGGACTGAAGTCTCTGGCTAAGAGATATTGAAAACCTGATGACTACCCACACCCATATGAGAGAGTCCGGAGACAGATACATCCCTCAACTTAGCCAACACATCACCACAGACCTATCTGACAATGTGTAGCATTGTGAAAGGTAAAATTCAATCCCTATCTCTCACCGTGCACAAAAGCCAACTTGCTCTGAAAAAAAAAGTGGATCAAAGACCTAGGTGTTAGACCAGAAAGCCTGTGCCTACTAGAAAAAAAAAGTAAGCTCAACTTACTTTCATGTCAGCTTAGGAACTGACTTCCTCAACAAGACTCCTAAAGCACAAAAAATAATATCAAGAATCAATAATTGGGATGGTATCAAACTAAAAAGCTTCTTTTTAGGAAAAGAAACAATCAAGAACTTAAAGAGAGAGCCTATAGAATGGGATAAAATCTTTCCATCTGAATCTCAGATAAAGCATTAATCTCTAGGATATACAAAGAACTCAAAAAACTTAACACCAAAAAACCAAAATAAAATAAAATAACCCTATGAATAAATGGGCAAAAGACCTGAATTCATACTTCACAGAAGAAGAAATATGAATGTCCAACAGATACATGAAAAAAAATGTTCACGATTTTTATCAATTAGAGAAATGTAAATTAAAACTACACTAAGATTTCATCTCATTGTAATTAGAATGGCTGTTATCAAGAATAAAAGTAACAATAACTGTTGGTGAGGATGTGGGGTAACAGGTACACTCACACATTGATGGTGTGACTTCAAATTGGTGCAACCACTCTGGAAAGCAGTGTGGAGATTCCTCTGAAAACCTGGAATGGAACCACCATTTGACCAATTTATCCCACTCCTCAGTGTATACCAAACAACTTAAAATCAGCATACTACATTGACACAGACATATTAATATTTATAGCTGCTTATTTCACAATAGCTAAGCTATAAAACCAAATTAGATGCCCTTCAACAGATGAATGGATTGAAAAAATGTGGTATATATACACAATGGAGTATTACTCAGACATAAAGAAGAATGGAATTATGTCATTTGCCAGTAAATGGATGGAACTGAAGACTATCATGTTAAGTAAAATAAGCTAGTCCCTCCAAACCAAAGACCAGATGTTTTTCTGAAACATGAATGCTAACACACAATAAGTGGTTGGGAGACAGGGAAGAATAGAAGTTCATTGGATTAAGCAAGAGTGAATGAAGGGAAAGGGGGAATGGGAATAGAAAAGATAGTAGAATGAATAGGACATAACTTTCCTATGTTCATATGTGAATGACCAGTGAACTCCACATTATATACAACTGCAAGAAGGGGATCTTGGTTGGAATAAGTCTTACCCCATGTGTGTATAATATGTAAAAATACACTCTACTATCATGTGTGTGGGTGTGTGTCTGCTCTAAAAAGAACAAACTAGAAAAAGCATCTAACCAAGCTATGCCCAGATTCCCTTTGCAGAGAAAATGTAAGATAATAAATGCTATGAATTTTAAGCTAATAAGTTTCAAAATAATTGTTATGTTGCAACAGATAACTAATAACTAGTTGAGTAGTGAGAGAAAGGCAGGTTGGCATTATAGGTTAATGAATGATGATTCGAGAAACCAATAGACATAGGTAAGTTTGATCCAGGTTCAATAATCATACTTGGGTATTTGCATCCTCTATATTATCATAGAAAAGACAGGTTATAATATTGCTTCTATGGAAGATGCAATAAAAGAATAACAGTGTTTCCTGAGCATATCACATGAATACTGGTCTTAACTAACAGAAAATCTCCATAAATAAAAAGGGTGTTCCCACATGTGGTATCTATCAGTTAATTTTGTATTTGTGTCACATTTACTTGCTCGAATGAACTTGTAATGGTATTTCATTAATACTTCAGCAACCATATTCCTGAGACTCATATTTATTGAACATTAGAGTTGCATATTGATTTAGCACTTTAGAAAATCATTTTATAACTGCTCTTTATAAAAATAAAGAAGAATCCAGAATATTTGATAATTAAACATATTTATATGACACTTTCCTATCAGAAAACTTTTACTATGACTTTGCTTTAATTTTATGTGCATGTGCATGCATGCCTGAATAGGGAATTAGGCTGAGCAAATAGAAATGGAAGGGTTCTTATGATGGTACAGAGATATATTGACAAAAATCCCATTGCTCAAAAAAGACAAGTGAATGTTAAGAATAAGTGACATGCTGATTTATTGCTGCCTGATATGGGGTTACCATAGTGATAATTGCATAACATCTATATTTCTATGAAACCATCTGTGAGAGAGTAGAACATTCTTTTTAAAAATACATTATGCTGTTAGCATATTATTTGTAGTTGGTTAAAAATAGCACAAGCATGTGGGTGTTTGATGTTCTTGTCATATGCTTAAGCTTAGAAGAAATGCACACCAAACATCCCTCCCCCAACTCACATTCAACTTCTTGAACAGCTTCTCCCTTTTTATCAGTTCATTTGTCTATTATAAATGCATTAATTCATTCAATGTGTACCAAGTCATGCACTGAACTGTTTTGTCTCAGGATGCTTACTGATTAGAGCAAGAAAAGATTACTGAAATGAAAGAAGTGCAGTTCAATAATATATACCCATAGATTCCATTTGCTTCAGATTTTCTTGACCTAATGACATCCATCTGTTATTTACAGGGTTTTGCTTTAATAATGTATGCACGTGTTTTTAGCTTGATGCAAATTAATGAATATGAGATTGTTTTGGATGACCTATGACTAAGTTGAGTTTTGTATGTATTTATAAGCTTATTTTTTCACTTATTACTAAACTCTCAAGATTATTAACAGGTGGATTAGTAATGAATCACAATGATTCATACATTAAAATATCCCTTTGTTTCTACCTGTTATCTGCCTAAAATTGTTTACAAGAGGGACTTCTGTCCTTCAGGTCCAAGTTTCATTTTTGATAAAGTGAAAAGTAGCTGGTCTGATATGGTATAAGAAACACCAGGAAAACTCCTTAACCTAACAATCCCCTATTGTTCCTTCTAACTTGCGTCTTTAGATTCTAGTTTGCTTTGACCTAAAATATGAAAGGTCCTGTTTAAATGACAGGCATTATCTGTACTGAGAAGAACATTTGTTTTAAGTCTATAATTATAAATCTTAAGTGATTTTCACAGTTGATAAGATCTCCAGAGAACAGGGCACTGAGATGAGAGTTTAAGGAACAGGCAAATTTATGGTAAAGCATTAACTGTTTTCTGAAAATTGGGATCATCTCATATTACACTAAAATTTGAAGAGAGTGGGATGGGTCACTGAAAAGAAAATGAATGCATACAAAGTATAATAATTACCTCACATTATGTTAATTATATTACTTAAGCCCTATGAGTTTCTGGGTAGAACTATTCTATTTTTCTGTCCTCTCTCCTATATGAAAATTCAATAGGAAATTTGGTGAACAATAGCAGTCAAACATATGCATCAAAAAAATCAGAGCTAAAGTACCTCTGAAGATAATCATCTCCCACCTGTTTTTTCCCTATTAGTGTTCTTTTTTTTGACATTTTTTAAGGTTTAAATAATTGTCATTTTAAAAGATCATTTATTGAAACAAAAGGAAGTGAGAAGTTACTTTAATTTAATACAAAAAGTGCTAACACAGCCAACTCATACAGCAACTATTGGATATTACAGAATTCAAATTGTAACTCTGTCAATTATCATCAATAGATGATCTACTCTGTCCTTAACATCCATCTTACTAGATACAGGCCAATATTATGTTGTGGTTACAGTGCATTTGATCATATGACATTTATCATTCCCAGGAGTGCTGTAGACACAGAATCAAATTTCCTTCTTTTCCATTTAGGGAGGGAGGGAGGGAAGGAGGGGGAGAAAGAAAGAGAGAGAGAGAGAGAGAGAGAGAGAGAGAGAGAGAGAGAGAGAGAATGGTTAGTATTATTCTCTGACATTCCATCATCAAGCAAAACACTTGGTAAATCCTTATATCTAACAATACCAATAACAGAAAAAAATAAAAGCCCTCGTAAATTCTCAAATGACTGGCAAATTTTACTCATTTTATTTTCAAACTATTCTGGTTGGATACAGATTATCTTATCTTTTGTTTTCTAAATAATGAAAAAGAGATATTATAAAATCCACTGACAAGATTTTTCTTATAGTTTTATCAATTTTCGAATTACATATTTTGCCACTAGGTTATTAAATGTATAACAGTTTTAAATCGCTCTATTTCCCTAGTAAACAGCTTATACCATAATTATTTTTTCAATACAAACGTTTTCTACTTTAAAATTAACATAATTATATTATGTTAATATAATATAATATATTTATATATTATATTATATTATCTTTTGGTCAGCATTGTTTGCACAGTTTCGTTAGTCTTACCTGAACATTCACACTTTAATTCTTTATTGCTTTCCAGACATTACCTTTGGGAACACTTTCCATCCTAAGTTATGCACTTACTATGGTATAATTTGGCCCATTGCCAGGAATGTTATTCCTATACAATTAAAAGCATTAGATATTAAAACATGACACACCTGAACTGTGACCTTAAGCAATTCAAACATGTATTGCTTACACAAGCATAATCAAAACAATGAACAAGAGCAAGTGGAAAGGGAGAAAAGAAAGGAAGTGTAGGAAGAAATAGAGGAGAGGGATTTAGTCTTAAGGAGGTTTTTATATACAACTAGCCTCCTAAGGGTGTAAAATTTGAAAAATGCCAGGCTGGACTACCTCTGGGCTTCAAATCCAAGTGTGCTTATATTCGTATAGGTAGATCAAAGGGTAAGGGTGAGTTGGCTCTGACACAATTTTTGTGACATACCAGGAGCATCCAGGAAGCATTTAATAGTTTCTGCCTCAAGGCATTAGAAGTTGCTTATGGTTTGGATGTGATGTATCCTCTAAGCTCCCTGCAGGCATATTCAGAGGTAAAATGATTAGATTATGAAAGCTGTAACCTAATCAGTCCATCCTGGTTTGAATTTGGTCATAACTGTTGGCAAATTGGGCATAGCTAGAGGAGGTCATTGGGGGCATTCCCTAGAATGGTTCATCTTCCCTGTAGCCCCTTCCAAATTTTCTCTCAACTTACCAAACTGCAGAGCAGTTTTCTTTTACCACACCTTCTGTCACAATGTTCTGTCTCATCTTGGACCCAGTGTGTGAAGTCAGCCCATTATGTACTGAGACCTCTGAATCAGTGAGTCAAAGTAAAGCTTTCCTCCTCTAAGTTGTTCTTCTTGGGTATTTTGGGCACAGCAACATAAAGCTGTCATCTATGGTGGATGTAGGCAACAAGGGCACATGCTGTCTTTAGATTGCTAGAACAAAATATGATCAAATATCTACTTTTTGTCCCTAACTTTAGTAAAAAAAAAAAAAAAGAAAGAAAGAAAGAAAAAGGAAAAAAGAAAGAAAAAAATTTAAACGAATAGAGACCTCTAGTCTGCTTCTTTGCAAGCCTGCTTTATTTCTTCCTGAGGATTCTGTTTCCTTCTCTCCTCCTCTGTGGTATTCTGTTTCTTGATTTCATTCTCCTATTCTGCCACTATGCCTAACATTTGCCTTCTCCCTTTTGTTCCCTTTTATGTTTTCTTTCTCATTAAAGGAAGAAAGAAACAACTCTGATGTTATTCCTATGTGCTTTCAGGCTCAGAGCTTGTTCCTCCTCTGGCCTTTTAGTACTATTTAAAAGTGGATATTAATTGCATTGATGCTTTGATCATACTTATGGGTTGGAAGGAGAAGTTTCTTATGAACGATCATGTTTAATGAACTTTTTCTTTACTTAGAAAAATACTTTTGCCAGCCAGGTATGGTGGCCCACAAGGGTAATCTCAGCTTCTTTGGAGGATGCAACAGGAAGATCACATGTTTGAGGCCATCCTGGACAACTTAGAGAGACTCTGTCTCAAATTTTAAAAACCCAAAGAGGACTGGGAATGTAGCTCAGGGGTAGAGTGCCCTTGGGTTCACTCCTGACCACTGCAAAGTTAATTAATTTCTGCAAAATTAATTTAATCAAATTAATGTAGAAACTAAAAATAATTCTCACTTCCAAGTTGGGCTACTTTTACCTCTGTCCCTTTTCTTGGTACAACGTGGAGAAAATTCGTCATAATTTTCATTAGTAATAGTCTATTTATAGAATACATGGCTTCCTTTGTTCAAAATATTATTCTTTCCATCTCATCTGAGTTATAAGTTGCTCTAAATGGAGATAAGTAGGTTGGAAGCTGTTTTTTCCTTGGTTAATTTGATATGTTCTTTCATTGTTCTCTGGCTGTTTTGTTGCTGTTGAGAATTCAAATGTCAGCCTAAATCTTACTCCTTTGAGAATAATATTCTCTTTCTTCCTCTGAGTTCCTTAAGGTTTTTGTTTGTTTTTTTCTGATCTATGATATTATAAAGTTTTATTATAATCTGATTTTTGTATATTACCTTTATTTATCTTAATTTCAGCCTGAATGGGAATGTTGATCAATTTTAACAAATTTCCAAATGTTATGCCATCAAATATATCATATATTTCCATTCTCACTTTTCTGTGTTTTTGATACTCAGATTGGATGTTTGTTAGAATTTTTTTGCTCTAGGCTAGATATTTAATTTATTGATCAGGATGAATTAGACTGCTCAACACTCTGAATGCAATCTTCTTCCTTTTTCATCTTTCTAGAAATAATCCACTTACTCTTGTTTTTAAGCCACTGTTAAGTCCATGAATTAATAATCTCAATTGATATATTTTTATCTAAAAATTGCATATGGAAATTAAAAGTATTTGCTCAATTATTTTGGTAAAAGTTTTTTATAGGTAGTTGAAAATTTACATTTTATTTATTTAAATATAGGAAAGCCAGGAGTAGTGGCTCACACCTATAATCTCAGTGATTCAGGAGGCTGAGACCAGTGGATTGCAAGTTTAAGGCAGCCTTAGCAATTTAGTGAGGTTCTAACCAACTTAGTGAAACCCTGTCTCAAAATAAAAAATAGAAAGGGCTAGAGATATGTCTGAATGACAAAGTGCCTCTGGTTCAATCATTGCAAATAAATAAATATGTAAATAAATAAATGAAACATCATTATTTCTGTGCCTGTCATTCTATTACCTAAGTTATTTTTATCACAGTTTCTTCTCTTCATACTTCCTGCCAGTTCTGGCTCATACTTCTTTTTTCTTTCCATATTTAGTAAATTTTCAGAGTAAAACAATTTTACTCATTTTTCTTAAAAATATTTATAATCATTTGTGACCTAGAAAGAATGCATATTTCTCTGGAGTTAATCAGTTTTGATTTTATCATGCAGTTAATAAAATATCATTAGAACAATTTGATTCATATTCATTTAAAGCTTGAGGCATTTGTGTGTGTGTGTGTGTGTGTGTGTGTGTGTGTGTGTGTGTGTGTGTTTTCAGTGGAAGGCAGAATCACATATGGTCCAACATGATATAATATTATGTTCTTCTTTCTCTGTTAAATGCCAAAAAATTTTGGGTAGTTTGCCTCTGGTTTATTTTTACACCAAATGTATAGATCCTTGGGAATCACAGTTTCTTGGGGCAGAATCTACACCTTTTGAGATTCCCCAACTTCAGTCAGCCCAAGAGGACCTAAGAAGGATGCCATGTTTATTCATAATTTTTAGTAAAAATAAAATTTTTAATTTTCCAAAAAATGCTTTGCCTACCAATATATTTGTTCACCTTCATTTCTTTTGACTTGGGATTAATATCCAAAATACAAAAAGAACTCAAAAAACTTAATACCAAAATAATATCCCAATGAATAAATGGGCAAAAGAACTAAACAAGCACTTCCAAAAAGAAACAAAAACAAATGGTCAACAAATATATTTTAAAAAGTTCAACTTTCATATCAGTCAAGGAAATCAAGTCTACATTGAGATTTCCTCTCCACTCTAGGTAGAATGGCAATTTATCAAGAATTCGAATAATAATTAATGCTGGTGAGGTCGTAGGGGAAAGGTAGACTCACATACTGTTGGTGGGACTATGAATTACTACAATCACAGTGGAAAGCAGTATGTTTTCTCATTTCTTTTAAAGAGACAAGAAACAAGCAAGAGCTTATTCCCTAGTACTGGTGACACTAAGGATACCTGAAGGTCTGAGCTGTGGCCATTCCACTCTCTCAGAGTTGTACTAGTCAGTGTTTATGGCTTGATTTGAAGATGGAAATCATTGTATGCATGCACATAGTGTACAAATAAGGGCTTTTGTTCCCAAATTTGTATCTATATTTATATCAATTAGATCACTGGCAAATGGTCACTTCTGTTGATATATGGATAAGAACTAAAGTAAAGTAGTCTCCTAAAGAAACTCTAGGGGGGAGAGAAGAGAGAGAGAGAGAGAGAGAGAGAGAGAGAGAGAGAGAGAGAGAGAGAGAGAGAGAGAGAGAGAAAGGAAGGGTCAATGGCTGGAATTGTCTCACATGTTGTAGAATTCTATATTTTATAGGATATTCTTATACTACATGATACATCTAATCTCTAGAACTAGGGCTTTCTGGGGAGAAAAATTTTGCAAGAAATAATGTGGTATCTTTCAGAGTTCATTCCTAATTACTAGTTTTCTCTTTGCTCATTTATCCTTTGATTAACATAAAACTTTCAGAGTGAATACATAAAGTTTTTACTGTTCCTTAATTTTATTTCAATTGATTTTTTTAAAAAACAACAAACATTACAATAACAAGTTTAGGGACATTTTCCAAAACCACACATGCTTTTCATAAGTTTCTGATACCAGTCTTTGTGTATCACAACCCCTCTCCATTATGAAACTATTTATCTAATACATACTACAGATGGGGCTTCTGAGATTATGAGCTACAAGGGCAGCTTTGCTCGAATATTCATAAGTTTGGCTTTCAAATTATTCTATTAGGACTCAAAGAAATTTCAGGTTTAATGAATCCACTGAAATTCTGCCCTTCATGTATAGTATAATTAATATCTGCCATCTCAAATGTGTCTATTATCAACTAAATATGATGACAAAAAAACCCATAAAAACAGGTAGCAAAATACATTTAAAACTTTTTAAAATCTAGTCAGTATATTTAAAATAATTGCTTAAAGTAGGTTTCAATTGAAAAATATCATTTCAACAAAAAGGCACTTTATTGACTCCATATAAAAGATTGAATTTTGTTACAGATTAGACTTTAATAGGAAACTAGCATGTTAGATTTAATTACTATATTTTATCTGTGCCAAAGAGTATGGTATATCCTCTTCCAATTTTTTTAGTAATAGTATTTGATTTTCTGTTCCCACCTTTTAACCTGGAGTCATGTAAGGATTGTTCATGGATGAGTAAGACAATAAAAAAAAATTTGATCTAAAAAATATGGAGAAAGACAAATCCAAAAAGGAAACATTTCCCAAAGCAGATGGCTGCCTGAAGGTATCTGGTAATCTCCAGTATTACTCTATAACTTCATCTATAAAAAGATGTCATTTACCATGTAGGAAGGTAGAGACCTTGCATAAAAGCAAGACCTTGAAAAAGAACAGCTTCAAGTCAAATTCTGCTATAAAAACAAAAACCAAGAAATAAGAAAGGTATGGAAAAGGAATATATCTTTCTCCACTACAGCATATGTATGATGAAAATGAAAATTCTAACAAAGTTTTCGAACATGGATACAAACAACCTACATGACCACAGAGAAGACTCTAAGAATTTAACTTAACATAAACTGGAAGATAAGGAACAAAGGCAACTGATATTCATGAAGATAAATCTTCTCTGGAAAATTACCCTTCAACAAACCCAGTGAATGTGATCTTATAAATACCACACCCCCACCCAAAGAAAGGTAAAACAAATTGAATCAGCAACATTTAATACTTAAAAAATTAGGACACAAACACACCTATCACATTACAATTGTTGGATAAAAATATAAATAATACCTTACATGTATATAAATTGAAAAAGTGAAATAAAATGCTTAGTACATGCAAAGCCTATCACCAATAATTTGATAAGAACTAAAGAAAAAATTTCAGTGAGAAACATGAGAAATAAAACCAAAATCACAATGAAGAATTAAAAAGGAAGACTGAATATAGACTAAGAACTACAAAATCAGAATCTGAACTAAAAATAAAAAGCAAAGCCTTGAAATTGTTAAAAAAAAATTAGAAAAGAAATTTTGAGCAAAAAAGCACATAAGAGAAGGGTTAAGTCATTCTGTTTATAATATTAGGAAGATGTTAAACATTGATCAATTGTTTGTTAATTTAAATATACATAGTATAATTTCTAGAAAAAATAAATCAAAACACAGGAGTATTATTTATACTTCCATGTTTGAAGAGTATGTATGCATGTGATGAAGGAGAATTGATAATAAAGAAGTACAAATAAACAAACTTGGAAATTCAATCTGTCTAAACAAAGGCAAGAAAAGTATTGCAAATGCACACAATTAAGTGAAATTAAAAATTAATCCAATTACATTGAAATACACTATTATCTACATATTCCTAATGGGTCTCTAGAGCTCAACTTAATAATCCATGTCTCAGACAGTAACTTGAAGAAAGAAAAGTAATCAAAGGATAAGATGACTTGCAAAGAAGGAAGGAAATTTTCACAAGCACTAAGAATGCATAGTGAAAATGTTTTTGGATTAATAGGATTTAACTAGGATACTAGACAAAAAGTTATTGCACAAATGAATTTCACACTTTTATACTAGAGCAGCAAGTAGTTGATACATTGCAAAGAGTATCATTTATAATGGGAGAATAATACTGGTAACAACAGATTCAGTGAACATAAAGTATGCAAGACTTTTATAGAAAATCTACAAAGCATTTTAAATGTGTGAAAGAAGGACTAAATTGAGAGATACATATAATTTGTGGACAAGACTTTATATTTTAAAGATATAAATTCTTCTACAATATTTTATAAGTTCAATTCATTTCTAATGATATACCAAAGATATTTTTTCTGATGTTACATAATATTAATTATAAACAATTTTTGGAAGAGGAAAGAGTCATAAAATATAAAAACAATCTTGAACAATGCCTTGATTGTAGAACACCATAATGTGTGTGTGTGTGTGTGTGTGTGTGTGTGTTCACACCTCCTTCTGTAAGGGTCCGGTGGAGCGTCGGAGGGAGAGACCACACAAGAGACCAGCTTCATGCAATTGCAGGGGGAAGTTTTATTGAACCAGCATGCTGGGGCTCAAGGCTCACTCAGGAAGGGAGAGCAGCCCAGAGCCCAGAGCAGAGGTCAAGCAGAGCTTAAGTACACTTTTTGGAGAGGGTGGGGGGCTTTGCATACATCAGAACAAATCATCTTGAGGCGCGGGAAAATTGAATAACAACTCTGAGCCATGATTAGTACATTCATTGGCGGGAACAGTCTGGGCAGGGGTGATTGGTCACTACTAAGTGGGGTACACATTTAAACTGATTGGTTTCGTGGCCTGGATGCTTACGTACTGAGCTATTTGGAGCCCTTAGCTAATAAACAACCAGGGAATCAATGGAAATATTTACTGGGCAGTTCAGGTATTGTCCTAACAGCTACAGAGATTACAGGTTCCTGGGGTAACAGAGGAATTTAACAATACCTGGTCTATTATTATTATTTTTAGCCCAAGCCTTTCAATTTAGAAACTTTCTTTTACACTTTAACTCAGACTCTTGCAGCTTAGAATCAGCTTAGAAATTTTGCCTTTACACTTCTCTCACCCACACATAAGCACATGACAGGTGAAGTGCTGCCCTTGTATAATTCAGGACCTATTAAAAAGCTATACTAATAGACTCAGTGTTTAATAATGGTGGGGCAAGATATATACTTAGATCAAATGAAAAAACAAAGTCTCCAAACATCAACTGCTTCCTGAAAACAGACTGATATGAGATGGAGGCGGCATTGACATTACAGATAAGTAGGAAAGGGTGAAATGATTGAGTAAACAAATAATAATACATTATCTAAATAGAGAAATATGAATCATTACTCCATATTAAAATTAGTTTAGTTGAAATAAAGATAAACATCAAATCTTTAAAAAGAAAATATAGGAAATCGTTTTGGGGCCAGGGATTGGACAACAATTTCTTAATCAAGACACATTTATATATTTAAAAAAAATGGCAGTACTAGGGATTGACACAGGAAGTGTTTTACCACTGAGCTATAACTCCAAACTTTTTTTTTTTTTTGAGAAAAGTTCTCACAATGTTGCCCAGGTTGACCTTGAACTTTCGATCCTTCTGTTTCAGATTCCTAAGAAGTTGAGATGACAGGTATGCACCACCCAGGCTATAATCTCCAAAGAATGATTGAAAAGTTACCATATAGTTAATAATTTCCATTTATCAAAAGACAAAATGAAAAGGAGAAAAAAAGCCGAAAGTAGATGATATTTGTAATATAGTTAATTGAAGAAAAAGTAATATCAAGAATATTTTAAGGTAGTATTTAAAAGTCAAAGAATAACAACTTATTAGAAATGAAGGGCAAAAGTTATGAAAAGCCCTTTACAAGAGATAAAAAATGACTAACACATGTCTAATTAGAAATTAGGACTTGCTAAGTAAAAGCACAATTAGATTTTATTATACAATCAACACAATTAGAAAAGAAATCTTGAAATTGCAAGTAACTGTATATAGCATTGAAGCCAGATTTAAAGTTAGGTAGTCAGTGTAGTTAGGTAAATCGGGTCTAATATCGAGTGAAATCTAAAATGGAGGCCATGCTGGGAATGACTCAGGGACAACATAGGACAATTCATGGAATGTTAATGAAGTTCTAAAAAGGCCCTAGGCCAAAGTCCACCTGGAAGAAGTGTTAATGAACAGCCCCCAACAGATTTGGAGATAGCCCATTCCAGAGAAGTGATAAGCCCATCTCAAAGGTCATTCCTGCTCAGACTACTTCTTTGGCCCACCTGTGTCCCACCCCTCAGGCCCTCCAACCTACATTCCATCACTGAAAGAACTATAAAAAGGGGAGACAACTGCAC
Organism: Ictidomys tridecemlineatus; assembly: GCF_052094955.1. Lineage (NCBI taxonomy): Eukaryota > Metazoa > Chordata > Mammalia > Rodentia > Sciuridae > Ictidomys > Ictidomys tridecemlineatus. Next base: position 77,903,977 of record NC_135480.1, on the reverse strand, counting down.
TTCCACGGATTCCACCTTTTGGGTCCCCTTCTTCCTCCGGGAGAAGTCTTTTTCTTCTGTCCTTTAATAAATTTCTAATTTCTACTCTGACCTTGCCTCGGCGTGCTTCTTTGGTGTTATTCTTCAACATCGGGGAAGCAAGAACTCGTCACCGGTCAACAGCGGTAACAGCATCATGAAAGCTTGTGTGCTAGTCTAGAATTGATGATTGTGCACAAACTAATGATCCATAAGTACCAATCCTAGAAACAGACTTTTGAACAGATTTCAAAAGATTCACATGCAAGTGCTTGGCAGCATTTTTTTTTTTTTTTAGAAAATACTGGAAACAATAGAAATGTCAAATGGGAAAAAGTTGTAAATGGTGGTATGGTATGTTCTCTGTATCCATGGGGTTTTTATCTGCCAGCACAACCGACCGCCTATTGAAATTGTTTGAAAAAAAAAAGAGACTAAATCTGTACATAAATATGTACATAATTGTGTGTTCTTGTCCTTCCTCCTTAAACAACACAATATAACAAGTATTTACATTGTATGAAGTATTAAAAGTGATCAAGAGATGATCTGAGGAGGATGTATGTAGATTAAATGGAAATACAATAGCATTTTACATAAGGGTATTGAGAATCTGAAGACTGTGCTATCCCCAAGGATCCTGGAGCCAATCACCCATGAGTACAGAGAAACAACCATTATAATTATATAATGTATACAATGAAAGACTACAAATCAGATAAACTTAACAAATTCGAAATCCACATTTAGATGAATTTCTCAAAATGTTTTGTATGTAAAAAGTCATTTCACCATAAGCTGTACTACATTATACCCTTTATTATGGTCCAAAATCACACTTTTATATACACATGCAGAAATATACAGATACATACTTAGACACTCCTTACATGTACCAGTACACAAACATACATGCAGATATACACATAAGAAAACATGAAAATAATAATGAGCCATATTGAAGATGATAGTTATCTTTGTTGGGGAAAGAACATGCATTATAGAGTCAGTTGTGAAGCTGAACATAGGGGCCTCAAGTATTGATATTTCATTCCTTAAGCAGGAGTGTAGTCATATAGTCAATATGCTTTATTATTTTAAGTTATTCTCTATATTATGATACTCTTTTATGTCTAAAAAATAGAATTGAAAAAAAAACATAGCAAAATAAAGTTGTAGTCATTACAACTTCAATATTAGAAAAACAGTATAGATAAATGTCATTAGCTATGTAACTTATGTCCTAGCAGGCTCTGAGCAAATCACTGAATCACTTATTTTTTTTCACTTATTTAACTAAACAACAAGTACTGATGTCTAGACTTTGGTAGGCCCTGTGCCATTCACTATTGATGCAAAGATGGATGAAGTATGAATTTGACTGGATATTGCCCACAGCTGACCAAACAAGAGGACCTTGACCTCGTCTGCAAGTGGGCTTTGAAATCATTCTTGCTTCCTTAGCAATGATACAATGATCCACTTTCATGACTCTAGCTCTAGGTATCATTATTAGCATCTGGAACACATGATTTTAAAAACGATGGAACAGCAAGATAAGAGAACTTCCTGTTCTGAATATATCTTCAGAATCCCAAAAGTATTACTCTGTCAGGCCCCCCGCTGCCACACCCCACCTTCACTGCATGATACCATAGAGACTCTATATATCAGCCTGATACATGGGAAATCTTTGAAAGTCCCTCTGTTTTCATTTATAGGTTTTTGTTTTGCTTTTACTTCCAGCCCTTCAGAATCTAACACCTTGAAACCCCAGCCTGCCTCTGTATTCCCCAGGATTTCTAACATTGGCTGCTTCTTCCCTGCTACAGCAAGCAAAATGCCAAACAGAAAAATATCCTGTGGGCACCCCCCCTGGGATGGCTTAGCTTTGGGATGACTTCAGGCCCTGTGTGAAGCCCTGCAGAGAGTCCCGCTGGGGAATCTTCATCAGAATGTGGGTACTTAATGTTTCATTTCAGAAGCAAATGCTTCTTAGCTGAGCAAGAAGAATAAAAGGCAGCTGACTTGTGTGCTGGAAGCTGAGGCAACTGACCATTTAGGCTTTGTTCCTGGGGAGCCAGCTCTCTCCTACTTACCATATTGCACAGTTCAGACTCCAGCGTCCCATGGCAAACTGCTAGCCAGGCATTAATGAGCTCTGGAGGTTGGGACTTCAATAGGAATGTGTGTTTGCCTCTAAACAGATGGATTAAAGGGAACATTTTTGTTTTAGAGAGGAAATGGACAGATTCTATATGAAATTATAGTAACAGGATGCCTCACTCACATATATAGCTTACTCCAAAATTATCATGAGGGGAATTAGAAAACAACTAGACTTAGTAATGATGAAAATAAACTTCAAAAATGAGATAGTCATCACAAAATTGAATATTTAATTATATTATTTTTAGCAAAACATAAACACATTTCTAAAGCAAGTTTTTCTATAATAATGGGAATATTTGAAACCATAGGCATAAAGTCCATTTGTATATATATTAGTAATCTCCCCATGGTTTTTGGCCTTGTGATAGATGCTGTGGGGGGAATACAATGATAAATCAGAAATAGCCTCTGCCCTCAAAAAGGTAAAATTCAAGAGGGGTAGATAAGATATGTACAAAAAGTATCTGAAACAGAGCAAAGTAGGGCAAGTATGTCAATAGATGTATGAATACGGTTATCTGAAATGATGATGAAGTTTTCATTTACAACTACTTAAATATGGAGTAAAAATAAATAAGTAGAAGAATACATGTTTGAGAAGTTATAAGTATCAAAGGTTTGCTAAGATATTACTAGCAATTATCAAATAGGGACTGAAATATGAGGCTACCCACTATGAATGCCCTTAATGTGATGAATGATAGCACTGGAAATTCTTGGTTGTGCGTGTTTTATTGGAATGGGAAGGTCATAACTACACTTCACTTCCTAAAGGATTACACTGATTGTATATTATAGATTTCAAATTGTAGGAAAAATGAGTCTGAAGTCTGTGGAAACTTTCCTTGCATAAAGATCTAAGAAATATGGGAGTGCTTGTGTAATGAAGTAGTAGTGATTACATACAAATGATGTTTCAGTCACAAAGAGTACCAGACATGACAAAATATTGAATGTAGGAGAATTAAAAGGAAGAATCTAGAATTTAACTGGGTAAACATTACAGTGACCATTATTTCAGAGAATATGTTGAGTTCTATGTTCTTTTATTAAGAAATCTATAGCTAATACAACTATAAAGATGGTAGCCTCACTAAGAACAATAGAGAAAACAAAACTGTCTAATCTGACAGCATAAACTGAGTATGACATTGTAGAGACATTAGGAGGTCAATATTATTGGTAAATTTTGAGATTGTAGGTGAAAACCACAAGAAATAGGTTAGTAGTGTGTTTGGTGATTCATAACAAAGAAGCAATATTTGAAGCTGTAGAAAACATATGAGACCATCCATAGGAATTGGAGAAATTTCCCCCACCAAAGGTTTTGAAAGATAAAAAGAAGTTAGTAAGGGAAACATAAGAACTACTTATGGATGTGAAATATTTCAGCATCTTAGAGACTGAGAAAAGACAGAATATCAAGAGGTAGGTATGATCATTAACTCAAAATAAAAAAAATATTATATATGTTGGCCTAAGGGAGATGGCAAGAATACATTTATTAATAATAATTGATAATATCAAAGTAGGTAAAGGAATGAAGAAACAAGACTGCAGCAGTCTGGTGACATGATAGTGAAACAGAAGCAGGAACAATGACACTGTCAAAATTTTCAAAGAGCTTTCAGGAAAAAGAACATATTATACTATGATGATAGGCCCATGGCACTGTCCATTGTGGTTATTTGTTGTACCTGCTTCCAATGTCTGTGTGCTTGTGTTGGAGTTGACTTCACACCCACTCAATCCTTGCCTTCTGTAATTCCAGCCTTGTACATCCAGACCTGTTCAATATAAGTATGTCTTCCAGCAGGTTAGTTACATGATTCCAGAACTATCCTATCAAAGACATCAGGACTCAACTCCAGGATTTTGCTTGTGCTAAAAGGGAAGGGAAATCTTATTCTTCTTATAGTTCTGTTGATGGATTGAAATTTCTTGGAATAATATTTGGAGGCTGACAATACAGTAAAATGCCCAGGAGGAAATAGGGAGAAAGAATCCTCCTGGAAATATTAAGAACTTGTACCCTACTATTCCTACAAACAGTTATACCTGTTGGATTTTTGTTTAAATTAACCCATACATTATTGCCTGAGGTTTTAAATTGGGGTTTTAATAATTTAACAGTAGAAGAATCTTAGCAGACCACAGTGGTGCATGCTTGTAAAGGAGAATTTGAAAACCAGACTAAAGTGATTGTTTCAGATGGTAAGTGGGTCTTCACAGGTATTTTTAAATGCAGAGGAACAAGAAAGTTACTACAAAGTTATTGCAAGGAGAAATACCAGGATGAGGAGAGATACTAGAGTAATACCAATATAATGAAATAATATTTGCTACAATAGTTAATGGGTGTGTTCTTTATATTGTCTGTTGACTAGTAGTTTCTTCCCATTCAAGGGCTCTGGGATATGGGGGTTCCCTAAGTTGTTTGACACATGCTTTAGAAGTGTTTTAGGAAAACGAAATATTAGGTTGGTATATGTGAATTTGATAAAGGAAATGGATGAAGGTGTAGGTTCTGAATGCATGGGTTTGTATAGGCAAGGTCCCCTTACAGGGGAATGTTTTGCTATTTTTAGGAATTAACCCTTTCTAGGACCATGACTCCAAATGCCACAGCATAAATGATATAGAAAATAAGAAAACAGCTAAATATACCTATTCATTTAATTAACTGTGGAAGACACTGGAAGTGGCTCACTGCTTTTTCCATTTCATTAGTTAATTTAGCTCTGAAGGTAAATTTATAAGCAATTGAAATTTAAATAAGACCTTATGCACTATATGCATATGGTACACACTTGTAATCTCCAAAGGCTTGGAATTCTGAGGCAGGAGGATTATAAGTACAAAGCCAGCCTCAGCAACTTAGTGAGGACCTAAGCAACTTAGTGAGAGACTGTCTCTTAAAAAAATATAAAAAGAACTTTGGATATGGCTCAATGCTTAAGCATCCCTTTGTTCAATACCCGGTATCCCCCCAAAAAGAGAAGCCCCTAGAATGAAGAATACATTTTTAATTTTAATAATAACAAAATGCTCATTATTTTTAGTACTTGCTATTTACAGTACTAAGAATTTTATATACATTATAATATTTAATTTTCATAAAATATAATTAAATAATTTCCATTAGCATGTGTATTTGCACCTAAGGAAAGATACTTAGATAATTCAAATAACCTGTCCAAGGTCACCAGGACATAAGTGGAGGACTGTCTGGATTCAAAATTAAGGGTTTTTAAAGCTACATTTGCACATTTTCCATGAGATTTTCCCTTAATTCAGAGGTGACCCTATCCATCCCTCATCAGTCACCAGAGGCACAAGTTATGACAAAATAAAGAATATAGAAGTTGGCATCACCTCAACAGTTTCTGTCGGGTTTAGAACTCAACCAAATTTCATTAGTTTTTCACTCTTAATAAAAGCAATCCTTGCAGTGATACATGGTGTGCAGTCCATCTTAAGCTTTTATTCTGAACATGACAGTGGCATGTAATTTAGAGGAAAAAAATCAGCCTAACACTAAGTGTACGAGGCAATAAATCTCAAATCCCTGGAGCAACATTTTTCTGCCACCCCCTTCCTTCAGACATAAAGAGCTGTGGGACTCCTGCCAGAGAAATATAATAAAATATAAGAACAGTTATAAATGAAATACAATCAGGGACCTACAGTCTGCTTCTTTGCAGGATGCTTTACTTCTTCCTGAGGATTCTATTTCCTCTTCTCCTCCTCTGTGGTATTCCGTTTTCTTGATTTCATTCTCCTATTCTGCCACTATTCATAACATGTGACCTTTTCCTTTTGTTCGCTTTTATGTTTTCTTTCTCATTGAAAGAAAAAAAGAAACAAGTCTGATGTTATTCCTGTGTGTATTCAGGCTCAGAGCTTGGTCCTCCCATTGCTTTTTACTACTTTTAAAAACTGGGTATTAATTTTTTTTTCTGCATGCTTTGCCTGTTTTCACTTTGCATTGATGCTTTGATCTTACTTCTAGGTTGGAAGGGGAAGTTTCTCATGGACTATTGTATTTAGAGAACTTTTTTTCTCTTACCAAAGCAAGTCTTACTCTTGCTCATGGGATCAGACATCAGAGTCCCTAAACCTAAAGAACAGTGCCAAAAGTATATTGAAGGAATTCCCTCATTCACCTATGTCAGCAAGGGAACACTTATCCATTTACTCTGTCTCCCCTATCTATTCCTGCTTTCACCCTTACATCAAGTATTCATTGAGCATTTACAGTCATTTATCCATTGAGTCAACAACATCTCAAGAGCACATATGATGTTTCTGTGACCAGTGGTAAAGTGACAGAGAGGTGGGTGCAGAGCAGAAGGAATATCATTGTCAGCAGAGAACTTAAAAGTCATAACAAGATAAACTGAAAGTCTGATTTTTGGCACATCACACACTGGGATTTCTAAACAATGCTAGTGACAAAGTTACCCTCCCCATAGAAGCTACCTTTTATTATCACTTTCTCTCTCTGTCTGTGGTACAGCCCTTCCTAGGATAGAACAAAGCACATAAAATTCACTGGCATTCAAAAGTTACATTCTAGAAGTAGGTGTGTGTGTGTGTGTGTGGTGTCTGTATGTGTGTGTAAATATATAATCATTATAAATAAATATATATAATATATATATTTAATCATATAAATTTTAGAATATAAATAACTATTCATACATGTAAGAACTAAGATCATGTTAGAAGTGGCCTATGCTAAGCCATAAATCAGTAGAATAACAGTCAATTGATTCATATGTGTTATCTGCTAATAATTATGATTGGGATAGATTGGATTTCCTATTGATCTTCTCTCATTGTTCTTATATCTGAATTATACAGGGTGGATTTTAAAAAAATTGCTGGCCCCATTCAGAAAATTTCAATTTCTATTGCTCTATGGTATAGCCTAGGTATTGGTGTATTTTATTTTCTAGGTAATATGAATGGGCCACCAGAGAAACACTCAACATGGCCCAAATAGAACCTGAAAAGGACACTATGCTAGATGTTGTGTATTAGGTTTCCAAAAGTAACATGTTGAAGTCCTAACTCCCAGCACCTCATAGTGTGACCTTATTTAGAAATAGGGTCATTGCAATTGTAATTGGTTAAGCAAAGGTTATTCTGTAGTGCAGTGGATTCTTAGGCAAGAATACCTGAAATCCTTGCAAGGAAATGCTATGAAAAGACATGGGAGAACACCCGGAGATTATAGAGATAGAAATCCAGAGTGATGCGGTTGCAAGCAAGCAACACATGCCATCACCAGAAACTAGGAAGGAACAAGAAAGGATTCTACCCATAGCCTCAAGGAGTGTGACCTGATGACACTTAGTTTTCTGACTTCTACACTCCAAAAATATAAGAAATAAAAATTTAGTTGTTTTAAGCCACCTAGTTTGTGGTATTTTGTTATGCAGCCATATGAAACCGATATAGTATACTCTGACATCTAGCTTGAGTTGTGAAATTTTAGCAAACAAGCTCAAAAATATCTGCACTTAAAAACAAAACAAAACAAACAAAAAAAAAACTTTGCATCTTTGCCAACTGTATTCATCCTCACTGCAGAACAATGCACAATACTGGGTAGTCAGGAGAAAACAAGTCCCAAAAGGAAACTATCTTCTAAAGAAAATGCATCTTGGTCTTTTCAACCATATGGACTTTATTCCTATGCAAATACAGAAGGTTCCTTAAAGTTGACAATCAGTTGCTAAATTGTTGGAAGGTTGAAAATCAACTTAGAGAGGCTATCTATGCTATAAAAATCTGAAAATGCAAAATATCAACACTTATGTTGATTTTTATTCAGAGAAACTATTCATTACCATACCTTATAAGGCATGATGATCCACATTAATGTACAATAGTTTTTGAAAAAACAAAGGGATGGAAAGGATAATAGCCTTTCTTGAGCTAGAGAAGACCTCTAGCTTTGGATGAGAAGGAAGCAGGAAATGTGGAAATGTTAACATCCTTCACCAAATAGAAGAAAATTTAATGCTACACACAACTTCAATTTCTGACTGAGGTTGAACTTGTACACTTTTGGCTTCCTCTCCCAAGTTCAGCTTCAGAGCACTCAGAGCAAGAAAAAATGAGAGAATGTGGCAAACCCTTGCAGAGACTGGATGTTTTAATTTAGTGTAGGGAGATTAGTAGATTTGGTCTGGAACAGAAGAGAGTCAAACTGTGCTGTAAAATAGGGTGCTGATAAAATTTAAATAAAATCTCTAAAGTTTTGCTCTTGCTTCTTCCTGGACATTGCCATGAAGGGAAACAACTTCTACCCTCCACACTTTGGACCAGATGTGTTAGGAATAGTCATCTAAGAAGCCCTGAATTTGGAAGGAGCTAGACTGACCTTCATCATTGCTCATCTGTTCGTGTCCTTCACCTCTCAAAACCTTAGAGTTGATAATTATATTCAAAGTTTTAATAAATATTTCTTCATGGGTTGCAATGGATAAATATCTGATTCTTTCAAGGGATGGGAAGTAATTCAGTTAGGCTTCATTAGACAGGTTTACCCTTGGGTTTTTCCACTCCACACATTTTGGATTTATCAAGCTGACAAATACTAGTTTCTGGTCTACAATTCTCATTGCTTAAAAAAGCATACCCTGGGGGAAATTAACTCACAGATTAAAATAACAAGGCATTTAGAAGGAAAAATTATTTCCAATTGTCATGCCAATATGAGAGCCTGATGAAAAATTATATTAGGTGTTGGGGAAGTGGCGCAATGGTAGAATGCCTGGCAAGCTTGAGTCCCTGAGTTCATGCACCAACAACACAGACACAAACACACACACACACACACACACACACACACACACAATCACCTTAGAATTATAAAGTACATGAATGATATAACTGAGAAACTCATGTAATATTTACATGTCATACTTAAAACAAAAGTGGAGGTGGGAAAAATGGCAAGACATGAAAACATACTAATGTCTAATTTTATTATAAGAAATATAATGTCAAGTTATGAAATAAATATTTTAAACAAAATGTTTCATAATGCAAAAAATGATAATAAATATAAGTAAATCAACAATTTTAATAAATATATATGGATAATTATAAAAATTTAAAGACAAATTATGGTGATTGTGGATAACAACCAAAATTTTGGTATGTGTTGATTACAAAACATATCTAAAATATAAGTCAAAAATTGAAGAGAAATAGGAATAGATATTTCATATGAATTAATAAAAGAAATAGCTATATTAACATTAGATAAAATGTAGTTTAAGATTAAAACATTGCTGTTGGGTCACTGTCATAACCTTATTATCCAATTTTAATTTACTAAGAGTACAGAGATATTATAAAGATATATGTGCAATAAAATAACCTCAAAATAAACATTGCATAAGTTGAGAGAAATGCAGGCAGAATTTAATAAATCCACAATTCCAGTAATAGATTCAACTCATATCTCTTATTTATTGATAGTTAAAGAGAGTTAAAGAATGGAAATTGACAGTGGTTTATAGATCTTCACAGCATAATCAACAAGCTTCGTCTAATAGACAAATACAAAATTGTACATATAATTACTAAAAAGGCATTTTTTTTCAAATACATGTGCATAAGAAAAAATAAAATTTTAAAAAGAACTATTACATAAAACTTAGTCTTTGACTCCTAAAATGCACAAAGTAAAATTAAGAATAAATAAATGGGATGGTATCAAACTAAAAAGCTTCTTCATAGCAAAAGAAACAATAATGTGAAGAGAGCGCCTACAGAATGGGAGAAAATCTTTGCTACCTGTACCTCAGATATAGCATTAATCTTCAGGATATATAAAAAACTCAAAAAACTTAAAACCAAAAAAAAAACCCAAAAAACAAACCCAATTGATAAATGAGCAAATGAACACTCTTCACAGAGTAAGAAAAAACATTCAACATCACTAGAGTTAAAAAATGAAAATTAAAACTACACTGAGATTTCATCTCACTTGAGTTATATTGGCAATTATCAAGAATACAAGTAGTTACTAAACATTGGCAAGGTTGTGGGGAAAAATGTTCATTCATATGTTGCTGATGGGACTTCAAATTGGTGCAATCACTCTGGAAAGCAGTATGGAGATTTATCAATGAACCTGGAATGGTAACCCAGTTATCCCACTCCTCAGTGTATACTCAAAAGACTTAACATCAGCATATTATAATGATTCTGGCACATCATGTTTATAGCAGCTCAATTTACAATAGCTAAGCTTTGAAACCAAAGTAGGTGCCCATTAACAGAAGAATGGATAAACAAAATGTGATACATATACACAATGAAATATTAATCATCCATAAAAAGAATAAAATTATGGCTTTTGCTGGTAAATGGATGAAACTGGAGACTATTATGCTAAGTGAAATAAGCCAATCCCTAAAAAAACTAAGGTGAAATATTGTCTCTGATATGTGGAAGCTGACTCCACAATAGGCAGGCAGGGGGATAAGTGGAGGTTCACTGAATTGGTAAGAGGAGAGTTGGGGGATGTAAGGGAAAATAGGAGTAGGAAAGACAGTAGAATGAATTGGACATAATTTTTTATGTTCATATATGAATACAAGACAGTGTAACGCCACATCGTGTACAAAGACAAAAATGGAAAGTTATAACTCTTCAATTACAGTGTAATTGTTTGAAATTAATGACAAAAAAATAGATTTTTAAAATCCACAAAACTGGAAATTTTGAAAACATTGATAAGTGATCATGCTATGAACAAGAAATTATAAAAACACCTGGACTCAATTATAATGAATGTAGGATATATCAAAATTTATAGAATGTATCAAAACAATGTTTTGAAAGAAATAGACGAATCACTTTTAACAAAAAATAAAATACCTCTAAATTTATGAGCTAAGTGGCCACAAAATAAATTAAGAAAAACAGGGTAAATACTAAAAAATTAGAAAGCAAAACAAACATTAAAATTCACCAAAATATAAATCAATATATCAATGATCAGCAACGTTATTTGAATCCAAAATTTAAAAGAGAAAAACTTCCATTAAGCGGAATTAAGAGAAAAAGACAAAAATAAATATTGGTAATAAAAGGTGAGTCACTGGAGGCAATATCTCAACCATTTTCTAATAATTTTGAATATTTTGATTAAATTAAAACTTAAGGAAAGTCTGTCTTGTTGGAATTGAATCAAGGAGGAAAAAACAGCATCAATAATCCTCTGTTACATTAAAGAAACTGGAATTGAGAACAAAAAAAATTTCCACAACCAAAACATGAAGCTCAGAATGCTTTAGAGATGAGTTCTTGTAAAGTTTGAATAATAATATAATATGTTTACTCCATCTCATAGATAATTTGTAAAAGAAAATGCTTGAATGGTGTCTATGAAGCCATTATAAATCTGGTATAAAAACTAGAGAATACAAGAAAAAAAATCCATTTCATTTGTGACCACAGAAACAAAAATAATCATAGAGAAAATATTAAGAAATAACATACAATGTAAATATATACTTTATTCATATATATATATATCTGTATATATATAAAATAAAGATATGTAGATAAATATGTATACTCTCATATTGGTTTTAGCCCAGATATGCAAAGGTGTTTTAATATTAGGCAATCCCAAAATTAATCTAACACATTTATTAATTACAGGGGAACATCACATAATAATCTGTGTAGATACAGAACTAATTTTTAAAATTTAAAACCCATTTACAATGAAGATTATTAATTAATTAGTAATAAAAGAGGATTTCTTAGGATGATAAAGGGTATAAGAAACCTGGACTAAGCTGGGTGTAGCTCATACCTGTAAGTAATCCCAAGGGTTTGGAGCCTAAGGCAGGAGGATCACAAGTTCAAATTTAGCCTCAGCAACTTAGCCAGCCCTAAGCAATTCTTTGAGATCCTGTCTTTAAATAAAGTACAAATAGTGCTGGGGATATGGCTCAATGGTTGATGCCCCTGAGTTCCATACCTGGTACCCCCAAATAAGTAAGTAAATAAACAAATGAAGAGCTGCAGATGTAGCTCAGTTGTTGAGCATCCCCCGGGCTCAATTGTGGTAACACACACACACACACACACACATACACACACACACACACACTCACACATACATACACAAAACCTTGAGCAAAAATCATCCTAAACAAGAAACCCAAGAAAACCTGGTACTGTTTTCCTGTGGGATGAATGTCTAGTGGAAGAGAGACTCCTGCCAGGCCCTTCCTTCACCACTCACCCAGTTGTTACCATGGCATTCATCTTCCTGCATGTGTGAACTGACAGTGACTTGCCTCAGCTGCCCAGACAATTTTACTTTCTACTTTGGGATTTCCCTAAGGGTGTGACTTAGCAGGTCTGTGAACGCTGACATTCACACAGATGCTTCCCAGGAGAATGAGTGAATTAATATCTTGTGGATAATTTTCAGTCAGTAGGGGTCAGAAGCCAGTGAAGAAATGCCCCCTTCTTCTTTGCTCGAGTGAACAAGTGATGTACAGTCCACACAGCATTTTCTATAACCTTGTAGTATGAAACTCACATATTACAGAGATGATTAATCAAAAATCAAAAATCACCTTTCTACTGCTTTCCCTCCTTACATTTTTTTTAATACCAGAAATTGAACCCAGGGCTTCTCAGTCACTGATACACACATTCGTCCCTTTTTTATATTTTATGTTAAAACAGGGTCTCACTGAGTTGCTTAGGGCCTCACTAAGTTGCTGAGGCAGGCTTTGAATCTGGAATCCTCTTGCCTCAGCCTCCTGAGCCACTGGGATTACAGGAGTGCTCCACAGCACCAGCTCCTCCTCACATACTTTTGATTCAGTTCTACTGTTCCTCCTCTCTGAGAACTTCTCCATTATTAAAATCCTTGATTTCCTGAGTTAACTGTGGCTACTACTCATGCAATCACCATGCTATCCAACACTGTGGTGCACTCTAGACTATGATTAAAAGCATAAGGATTGGGAAGATGAAAATAAAAGTTTATAGTAGTTACATGCTGACAGTTTCACCAAAAGAACCGAAAATAATCTACAAGATATATTATTGAACACAGGATAATTAGGAAGCTGGCTAGACATAAAATTAAAATACAAATACTTTACATTTTTATATACCAGCAGTCTGTTTTATACACGAACAGATGGATATTAAAGAAAAAATAAAACACTAAGTGCAATAGGAAGAGGATATCCCAGAACAAATTAAGTAAAGTATATTTAAGGATTCTGCAAAAAAAAAAAAAAAAATTAAAAATAAAATTTTATTAAGGAATATCAAAGAAGGCTTAAATAGGGATATATACCATCATAGATAACAGAAACTAATACTACAAATATTTATTAATGAAAACAGCAATCTATAAATTCAATAAAATTCTAATTGAAATTGTAGTACTTTTCTTGGGGGGAGGGGTGCTTGCTAAGCAGGTTCTTAAATTATGAAAAATTAAAGCCCAAGAATGTTCAAGGCATTTTTGAAGAGAAAATCAGGATGGGAAGATTAAAACTCTATTATTTCCTCAAATTCAGTTCGAAGATAGGGGGTTACTCTAAAAGGAAATAGGAAAACCAGGAATGCACAAGGCTCAGTTTCAATGGAGAGGAAGACACGAAGACACACACAAGGGTTACAGTGACAATAAGTCTAGAATTTACACAAAGTGCACTTCAATGAATATTTTGAACACCACAGCAACTTATATTTACTGGAAAATCAAGGGGGAAAGTTGAAACATGCCTAATATATTGAAATTCTACAAATGGATTCTGCAAAGAGTTCAAAGTATATAGAGGATTTTAACAAATTATCTAAGATTCAAATATTTAAGAATGGAGAACTAGTCTCGGAGGGAACAAGTTAAATTTCTCTTCAGATTTATACTACAGAATTATAAATTAACCTAGAAGTCCTGAGTGTTATTTACTATGTGATCTTGTGGAAGACAAGTGAACTCTCTGCCTGTTATTACTTTCCATCAGGAAACTAAAGATTATACTGCCAGTCAGAGTATCTCACAGGTTATTTTGATAACCAGGTAAGGACACAAATGGATAAGAAGGTGTATTCACTTTCATGAATTACAAAGCATATGTCCTATATGCTAAATAGATACATACATAAATTTGGGTCTCAAGGCACCAAGTGGTAAGCATTATTGAGGAGAGTATATGAGCTAAGTTTGCAGAGGTCTGATGTATAGAATAATAATTTTAATCAAACAACACCTGATATTTAAATAAAATTTTTACAGAGTAAGCATAGCAATTAGTAAACTTTAAAAATTTTCTTTTTACCAACAAATGAATGATATATAGGTCCCAGAAAGAAAGAACATAATTGAATTGATTAAATATGTTTGCATAGCCTGTTTTACATTTCTTTTGTTGTCCCAGATAATTGCCTTAGTCAAGTATTCTGTTTGGTGGTTCACAGAAGGCAACCAGAAACAATTTTATAACACACACACACACACACACACACACAGTTGTGTGTGTGTGTGTGTGTGTGTGTGTAATTTTGAACAGAAAATACAATGAGACTAGCTCTTCTAGTTTGTCCATATTCCCACCCATGCATCTTTAGTAGTTCTTTCCTCATTAGATTCTTCTACTCCCTACGGTTTGACTGGCCTTCTTGAATTCCCTTAAGGGATCTTCTACTTAGGAGATTCTTAGGGTAGCGTATTTTGGATATTCTTGAGGTACCTCCAATTTAACATATTTTATCATCCCTGTCTGGATTAAATGATACAGATACATAGGTCTATTACTCAAATAATTGCCTGGGTGTGATTTCCATTTAAATATTCTAACTAATAATCATAAAATATTCAATTATATAAAAGGCCCAGAGCTGAAAATGTACAATGGTTGACCTAGCTTACATTTACTAGTTTACATTTAATTCATATATTTGACATTATCTTAGCATTTTCAAGCTGCATGCTATTGCATACTTGCTGTTTTATTTTAAATTCAATGTATAATATAAATATATTTATGAGCCTTATTTAGGTTTGAATTTGTCATTGAAAAAACTTAGAATGGTACAACTGTCAGAGTTATTAACATGTGTGACTTTCCTATAGCTTGATCCTTAGATTTCTTCCTTCCATAGAAAATTGCTGTAAGCATATTAAATGATGAGATATTAAATAAAATGTAATCGATATTTATTAATGACAATTAATATTTGGTTAAATAGCATATTTTAACTTGAAAAAGTTGTTCTTGATTTTTTTTTTCTATTATCATCAGATTATGTGGGACTAAATAATATCCCTAAAGAGTATATAAACATTTATCTTTTGTACATTTTTTGGACTAACTTATATAAAAAAATCATAGGCATACCTCTGGTATTTGTTATAATAATCATCATTACATACCTCAATTGTACTATATGGGGGCAGAAAACAAGAGACTGAAGTGAATTTTTTTTATACTCATATTTAAGGGATATTCAAAAGCGCTGTTTTAAAAGTCTTTTTTTTTGAAGGTCTTAAGTAAGCATAATACTTAGTTTCAGACAAGCAGTAATAACATATGTTTTTTCTTAGAAATTTTGAAGGTTCAGGAATATATTTTTTTTTCCCTCTTGTTGATTTTGTGATGTTTTTTCTGCTGCACTGAGGTGGCAAATGAAAGTGATATGATTACCTGCATTTTTTCTCTATATATTCTAATATTTATCACAGATGTAAAGTGAAATTATCATCTCAAAAGAGTACTGAATGATCAGAATAACTATAGGATAAAGGAATGTTTTCTCTGTTAGATTATAGTAAATTTACCTGAACATTTAGATAAATCTATCAAAAAACAATTATTCACATGCTTATTCAATCCAACCATGTTATAAACAGGAAGATATAAGGAGATCTAAATTATGTGTGTTACAGAATTTTTAAACTTGAAAACTAGAAAATTATTTCCAAGTAATTGCATAATAGTCAAGAATCACTATAGCTAACAGGTGTGGTTTCACGGTGGACAAACACCATCACTGTTTTCAGAGGGAAGAAAGTATGGTTTAGTTGACATGACTAAGGAAGACATGAGGGAAGAAAAAGGCTGAAGGCATTTTCAAGTCCAGAGGAGTTTAGATGAACAAAAAAAAAAAGAGTGTATAGGTCATTGTGGGAAAGTTAAGGACTGCATCTATTTACAGACAAATTAAGAGAATTCAGAATGGGAATGTAAATGGAGATGATACATTTTAGTACCTGAAGGCCAAATTAAAAATTTTGGATTTTATTCTCTAGGAAATGTAGAGTAAAGGAATATTTTAAAACCAGACTAAAGTGAGAGAGAGAGAGAGAGAGAGAGAGAGAGAGAGAGAGAGAGAGAGAGAGAGAGAAAGAGAATATTTAGAGTACCCACGTTTTATTTTTTTAAGGCACCAACCATTTGGAATTTATGTTATAAGCGGTTTTGAGGAGGAAAATATCAGTTTTGAAACCTGTACTTTAAAATATCCTACGAAATATCATATGTCTTGAAGAAACTGGAAAATACACTTAGGTCATTTAAGAGAATATATTTTGAGAGCATAGTCTGTGGACCAGATAATGTCAGAAAGCATAATTTCATTTTGGACAAAAAGACCAAACATGTGACAAGGATTATTGTCTTCTCCTTTGCTGCATAAAAAATGCCTATTCAGTGTTCCAGCTAGAAATGGCCTGGTACAATGTAAATGTTTCTATGGCTATAAAGAATTTCATAAAAGTAGTTCATTGACAATTAATGCCCTCCCTCCTCATCTTCAATTTCCATTGTTAGAAACTGAAGATTTATAAGCTCTAAATTTATATGTTGAAATCAATCCCTGATAAAATGACATTTGGAGGTGGAGACTTTGTGAGATAATTAGGTCATGAGAGTGCAGCCCTCAGGAATGGGATTAGTGTCTTTATGAGGAGAGGTCACAGAGACCTTTCTTTCTACCCTGTGAGGATAAAATGAGAAGTCAGCAATCTGCCACATAGGAAAGGTCCCTCATCAGAACCTGAGCATGCAGTTTCCTAGATCTTGAATCTTCACCAACCAGAACTGTGAAAAATAAATTTTATGTCATTCAATATGTTATGTTGTTATAACAGCCCATCCTGAAATAATGTGTTAGTCAGCTTCACTCCACTATACAACAAACACACACCTGGGAAAAACAGTTTAATGGAAGAAAGGTTTATATTAACTTCAGGTTTCAATACATGGTCAACTGGTTCTACTGTAATGGGCCTTCAGTGAAGCAGAGCATCATGGTACCAAGTGCAGGATGAAGCTGACCTGTTCACCTCATGCCCACTGACAAGGATAGAGAAAGAAGAGAGAAAGACAAAAAAGGACAAGAGAGAGAATGTTTCCAGGGCATGTTCCCACTGACCCATTTCTTCCAGTGGGCCCTACCTCCTACTCTTTCCATTATCTCCATCAATGCTATCTTATTGTTAATTCACCCGTGGTCTTTACATTGATGAGGTCATTGCTCTTATGAGTTGATACTTCCCAACATTTCCACCTCTGAAAATTACTGCACTGGGGACAGTAATTTTCAACACAGGCCTGTTGGGAATATTCCAGATCCAAATCATAATGGACAGCCACCACAATCTACCTCCAAACAAATGTCTTGAATAACTCATATTACATACAGATGGGTACACATGCATACCACTCCAAAAGGACACACACTTTGCTGATATGAAAATAGGACTGATTGAGTAAGGGATGTAGCAAAAGTCTGGCAAGCATTAGTGGCAGGGTAAATCTGAAAAATTTGAAAGGCTTCAGGATAGATTGGCTTTATAAACAAATACTATCATCCCTTCTCCACCCCCATTATACTCTACCTAATAGACACATAGGAGGGTGTGTATCTTAATTGACAAAAATTAAATTGAACTAAAAATTTTAAGTAAATTATTTTAAAATAAGTTTCTTTCCTTAGATCATGGACTGAAATGTTTGCATTTTTCATCAATACTATAATCTTAATCTTGTTATCCTTGACATTTTAAGTGTATATCAGATCTTTTTTTTTCTGTTTTTATTATTCTCTGAAGTGTGCTTGAAGTTAAACAAAATAATAAAACTTAATTTAAGTTGTTGGACATCTACCCAAATTTATTTAAGCAAAATTGTTACTTTGTCAACATGGTAATGAATAAAAAATAAAACTAATGTTGAATTTTGGTTATTAGGAAGCACTGAAAAGATATCTTTTTAAACATACTTTTCTCATTCTAAAAATACAGATTGTAATAACATGTTATCTTTCTGGGGACCAAGAAAGAAACATGGCCATAAAGAGTTAAAATAGCCTCACTCAATGTAGAATTGAATAAAAACCCAGAAATATCACAGAGTCATAAGAGCAATCTTGGACTGAAATAATAGGATAAAGTTTTCACCAAGAAGTTTTAATATTGTTAGTGTTTTATGAAACTCCTGAAAGAATTTTATGAAGTAACTCTTTTCACAATGTGTATGTTAAATTGCTGGACCTAATCCTGAAAAGGCAAAGGTACTATGAGAAAACACTATAATTCTTAAGCTGGATTTTCATCCTTTATAATTAGTATGATGTATGGCCAGTACATCTGAAAAATAACTTCAGCTGAATAATCACATCTAGGTTACATTCCAGGAAGAGCAGTTGAAAGCATCAACTATGGACAGAAAATCAGAAGGATAAGTAGGTATGTCACAGTCATGGGAAGTTAGTTTAAGAGCAGAAAACAGTGATGAGGCTGAAGTTGGTTAGGATTATGAAGAAAGCAAATCACAGTACTATGTTGGAAAGGAGACAGTAAGGAAGAAAATAGTCACCATTTAAATATGTCAGAAGCAAATGAACTACAGAGGGAGCACTTCTGTGTTTTGCCTTGGACAGTATAAGTGTTAGGGTGATTTCAGATTCAAATAATCAAAACTCTAAATCAAACTGGCTTAAAAAAAAACAAGAAAATGCATTGTCAAGAAATCTAGAGGTATGATGGTCTCCAGACATTGATACAGTGAGTATACTTAATAAACATTTAAATGTCGTTGTGATTCTCTGTGTTCTGCCAAATCTATGTGTTGCTTTGGTCTTATCCTGACTCCCTTTCTGGCTACAAAATGGCTGGTAGCTTCAAATTGAGCAATGCAATTCCTTCATAACATCTAGTTGATGGGAAGAATCTATTCTCAATCAAGAACTAGTCTTTCACTGAGTTCATTTAGTTCAGTTTAATATAAGGCAACCCTTAAATCAGCTTAAATTCCCTTAAAAATGGTTTGCAGTCATGGAGTTCAGCCTCAATCACCAGAAAGAGTTGGTATCATCATGGTGAACTTAAAATAATCAAAATCAAGTTTCCTTAAGTCTTAGGCATGCCTGATTGAATTTAAAGAAGAAGAATGGAAAGGTAATGTATTCACTAGAGCTGCTTTAAAATAATTTTTGTAAAATGCAGTATTTCCATGATTCTAGGAGAAACTTTTTTCCATCAGCTTTTAACACTTCTAAAGTTAGAATGTATCTTACAATCAATGGCACATTAACATGAATCAACAATGATGTAATTATTTCTTTCAGATTGCTATGCTACATAAAGTTGCATATTATGAACAATATACTTTTACAAATCTCTAGTAAGATGGCATTTTGTTTAAGTATTAAAGGATGTGACTACTCCTTTGACTTGTATAAATAAAAAAATGAATCAATTTATTTATGTATGTGAAAAAAATAATATTGTTGATGGCATATAATAAACATACATGAATTATATCTCCTTATTATCATTTTTTTTAACCAAGTGACTTAACCACATTATCCAAGTGACCCATGTTCCCCTCATGGATTATTTCAGTAATCTCCTAATATTTTTCTGTATTCTTTATGATTCCTTTTAAACAGTCTGCCACATTGTAGTTGGATGAGACTTTTAAAAGTTTAAGTTTAAATCTGCTGTTTTAGTAATGTTGAAACAGTTTGCATCAGTGTGATTTGCAGATAAGAAAAAAATATTACAAACAAAATACTAAAAACATTTTTTGAAATGGTAAGGGATTCCCAAGACAGGAAGACTCTAAAATAAATCAATCTTGGAAAGAAGTAACTGTATTGAGGAAATTTTGTTTCTATTGACAGTTTTACTGGGCCTATCCCCAGCAGATAAAGAGATTGATAAAAGTCCAGTGATTATAAGGGGGTGCTGAAACTCAGGTGATAAGAAACCCTCCAGATGGCTCAGAGAGTCAGACACACACAGAGTTGGGGCTTCTGAAAAAGCTGAAAAGTGAGGAAATAAATGCCTGATCAGAAAAATCTATGGAGTAAAAGCCTCATAAACTTTGTATATGAAGTATATTCAGACAATATTTCAATTACCCTCCAGCTAAGTTCTTGGATAAGCCTAAAGTGTGCATTCATGGAAAAATTTAAGGAAATTGGTAGAAAGCAACTCCTTGGACAAATTGTAAACTTCCAACCAAGAAAACAACAATAACATTCTTCAAAACAAGATAAAATGATCCAGAGTCCCTACAATGTGTCTCCACATTGTATTGAATAAGGTAATAAACTAGTAGTTATATGTAGTAACCAGAAAACGCAGTACATAGATAAAAGAAAAAGTAACCAACAGGAACTAAAGTTGTACATGACATACATTTTGCAAAAAGAAAAATAAAATTCTAGAATTTAAAAAATAGGGGTTTTCAAGATAGCATAATAGAGGAGGTCACTTTCCAGAATATTCCACGGCATGAAACCAAGAAAGCAGATAGGCAGCTTCTCAGCAAGGTGGTCGAATAGAAACAAAATGGTGGGAGGGGTGCTTTACTGGAACCTAAAACTGGTATTTAAAGCAGAACAGGGACTCAGGTGGTTGGATATAATAAAATAAGGAAGAAATCCACAGCAATGCCATGTCCAGGCTGGAAGCACCAGCCAGAAGAGTCCCTTTGCTTGCAAAGTGGAGGGATAAGGGAACCCATATTTTAAGGAGGCCTGACATGTGTCTGGGTACACACACCTAAAGATAAACGACATTGCCCAGTCAAACTGAAAGTCATGCTGCACAAAATCATTTTGCAGAAAAGAAGCAGTTATCTCTTCAGGGTTTTAGATTGAGGACAAAAGAAGAAAATATTTTGCAGCTGTGGCTCAGGAGACTAGCAGTTGAGGGAGTCTATTCTAGAACTAAAGGTCCAGGGATCACACACTGTGTGACACAGAGTGTGCTTAAATGACCAGGGAAAAATCAAACATCAAGAGAGTTTTACACAGTGGACAGCTGTTCTCATGTTCTACTCTTCTTTGATCTAGCTGTGTGAGGACTGGATGGGAGAGACACATATGCCTGGAAATTTCAGAGGGCAGAGGAAGGATAAATTGAGCTTGGCAACTGAATGCAAGACTAGGAAATATGGGGCCCACAGGGAACATAGAGAACTAAGAATTTGCTCCGCCACCACTTGAGTGGAACTCAGGGAGATTACTGATGTACAGTCTTCCATCAAAGAAAGGCAATTACTGGTCCCTGAAGGTGTGCTGATTTAAAATCTCCAGACCAAGTGGCATTCAGTGAAGAGCCTGGAGCCCACCTAACCCTAAATCCAGCCTCCTGCAATTCCACCTATGAGATTACCTCTTTCACTCCAGCAATCCAGAGGGTGTAGCATCATGTTCCAGAAAACCCCTCCTAAAACTGCTGAGAAGTAATGCTGAGGATATTTTAAACTCCATCAGAAAGAATTCTTTAACTGTTTCATCAAGAATTTTTTTTCTCATTTTTTTCTTTTTTCTTTTCTTTTCTCTCTTTAATTGTGACCTTAATGGTATATGAACTCATTTTTTTCTCATTTTCAGTATTTTTAAAGATAGTTATTTTACATGGATCAGTTTTTGGGGGGACTAGGACGCTTGATTAGTATATTCTAGTTTTGGTTTATAGCTTTTTGTTTTAATTTTTAATATTTTAAAATTATATATATATATACATATATATATGTATATATATATATATTTCTCTTACCTATTTGTTTCCCTTGATTCTCTTTCTCTCTTTTATTCCACTAGCAGACAATCTATTGTTCTCTCTTTTTCATTGTTCCTTTAATGTTTAACTTCTATCTTCTCTTCTTCTTCCTCATAATCATAACATTGTACATCACTTGTGTTCACTCTCTGTTTGGCATTTGAAATTATAAACCCTTTTGCAAACTTTCTGCTTTTATTATCAGTAATAACTGATGATATAATTTGTGTTTTAGTGATAAGTAACATAGAAGATATCAGAGTAAAAACTATTTGGTTTAATGGTATATATTGTTTGCATTGGTGGTTGTTATTTTTTGTCTCCAAAACACAGGTACTGGAAAGCTTCAGATACACTGGAAATCCATAGGGTAGAAACTCTACTACCTCAGAACCATACTGTTAAGATGGGTAGACAAATAAAAAGAAAAAGCAAGGGAACCACTCACCCCAAACAATTGAAGGTACTTCAGTACCAGAATACATCAACACCACAGTGGAGTAAATGTCAGAGAAAGAGTTTAAAATGTACGTAGTCAAACGGATCTGTGAAGGAAAGAGTGGTGTAAGGAGTAAAATCAAGGGGAAAATACAGGAAGTGAAAAATCACATCAATAAAGAGATAGAGATTCTGAAACAAATCCAAGCAAAAATCCTCAAAATGAAGAAATCAATAAACCAATTTAAAAATTCAATAAAACCATTACTAACTGACTGGATCATTTGGAAGATGGAGTTTCAGGCAATGAAATATATATATATATATATATATATATATATAATTATATATATATAATTTAGAAAATAAAGTTGACAATAGAGCAAGGGTGTTAAGAGACCATGAGGAGAACTTGCAAGAGATATGTGACAACATGAAAAGACCAAACTTAAGATTTATTGGTGTAGGTAAAGACTCAGAGATTCAAACAAGAAGTATGCACAATAATTTCAATAAAATGATAGCAGAAAATTTTCCCAAACCTAGAGAATGAAAAGCAAAATCAAATATAGAAGTTTTATATGATTGAAATATACAAAATTATAATAGACCAACATGAAATCACATTATTATGAAAATGCATAATATACAGATTAAGGTTAGAATGTTAAAAGATGCTAGAGAATAATGACTTATAACATTTATAGTTATGGAGAAACCATTCGGGATCTCAGCTAATCTTTCAACCCAGACCCTCAAAGCTAGGAGCTCTTTTAATAATATATACCAAACTCTGAAAGAATATGATGTCTCCCAGAAATATTATGACCCCAAAAATTAAGTTTGAGAATTGACAATGAAATAAAAATATTTAATGATAAACAAAAGTTATAAGAATTTACAACTAAAAAGTCCACACTACCAAACATTCTCAATAAGATATTTCATGAAGAAGAAATGAAGAGTCAAAGTGAAAACCAGCAATGATAAGAACGACACTAAAATAACAGTGAATCAATGCAGAAATTAATTTAAATTTAAAAACAGAATAAACCAAAATGACAGAGAATAAAAGTCATATTAAAATAATAACAATGAACACAAATGGACTAAACTCATCAATCAAAAACATAGACTGGCAGGATTATAAAACAAGAACTAACAATATATTATCTCAAAAAGACTCACCTTATAGGCAAAGATATTCACAAACTGAAAGTAAAAGCATAGGAAAAAAGCATACCATTCACATGAATCATATAAGCAAGCTGGGGTCTCTATTTTCATACTAGATAAAGTGGACTTCAAACCAAAGTTAATCAGAAGGGACAAAGAATGACCTTTCACACTGTTTAAGGGAATTAGACATAAACAAGATTTAACAATTGCAAATATTTATGCTGCAAACCATGGAGCATCTATATCCATCAAACAAACCCTTCTCAATTTCAATAATCAAATAGACCACAACACAACAATACTTGGTGAACTGAAAACACCTTTCTTACTACTGGATAGATCCTCCAAACAAAAATTAAATATAGAAGCTCTAGAAATAAAAAATGCAGTTAATAATTTAGACTTAACAGACATATACAATATTTCATCCACCAATGGCTGAATATACTTTAATCTCAGCAGCACATGGATCCTTCTTTAAAAGAGACCATATCTTAGGCCACAAAGCAACTCTTAACAAATACAATAAAATGAAGAAAATTCTTGCATCCAATCAGATAATAATGGAATTAAATTAGAAATCAAGGATAAAAATTTTAAAAATAGAAGATATTTTAACATATGGACTAAATAATACACTACTGTATGACCAATGGATAGCAGAAGAAATCAGGGTTAAGATTAAACAAACAAACAAACAAACAAACAAAAACTTTAGAGGTTAATGAGAATAGTTATACAATATATCAAAATATCCAGGACACTATGAAGAGTGTGATAAGAGGAAATATCATTGCACTGAGCATTCATTAAAATAATAGAAAGTAAACAAATAAATAACCTAACATTACATCTCAAAACCCTAGGAAAAAAAAAAGAACAAATTGACACCAAAAACACTAGAAGACAGGAAAAAATTAACATCAGAGCTGAAATCAATGAAATAGAAACAAAAGAAAGCAAAAAATTGATAGAAAAAAAGTTGGTTTTTTGAAAAAGTCAATAAAATTGATAAAATCTTAGCCAAGCTAACAAAGAGAAAAAAAACCCTCAAATTATTAAAATTCATGATGGAAAAGAAAATGCCACAATGAACACTACTGAAATACAGAATAAACAGAAACTATTTTGGAAATTTATACTCCAATATAATAGAAAATCTTGAATGCATTGACAAATTTCTAGAGACATATAACCTACCCATATTGAATTAGGAGGATATAGAAAATTTAAGCAAATCAATTTTAGGCAATGAAGTTGAAGATGCCATCAAAAACCTACTAGGAAATAAAGTGAGGGACCAGAAGTTTTCTCTCCTGAATTCTACCAAACCATCAAAGAAAAAATAATACCAATACTCCTCAAATTATTCCATAAAACATAAAAGGAGGGAACTCTTCCAAACTCATTCTATAAAGCTAGTAGGACCCTAACACAAAAGCCAGACAAAGATACATCAACAAAAGAAAATTTTAGACCAATATACCTCATGAACGTAGATGCAAAAACTCTTAATAAAATTCTGGCAAATTGCATACAAAAGCATATTAAAAAGATAGAGCACCATGATGGATTAAAGTGTGTCCCAGTGATGCAAGGTTGGTTCAACATATGGAAATCAATAAACATAATTCATCACATTAATAACAGTGAAGACAAGAATCATATGATTTTCTCAATAGATGCAGAAAAAGCATTTAACAAAATACAGCATCACAACCAATCATGTTCAAAACATAAGAAAACTAGGGATAGTAGCAACATACCTCAACATTGTAAAAGCTATCTATGATAAACACAAGCCAACATCATTCTAAATGGAGAAAACTTGAAAACATTCCCTCTAAAATCTTGAATGAGACAGGAATGCCCTCTTTCACCACTTTTATTCAACATAGTTCTGGAACTTCTATCCAGAGGAACTAGAGAGAGGAAAAGAAAGAAATTAAAAGCATACAAATAGAAAATAAAAAGAATTATCCAAATAGCTGATGACATGATTCTATATTTTGAAGACCCACCAAAAAAACAAAACAAAACAAAACAAAACAAACAAACAAACAAACAAACAAACAAACAAAAAAAACACCAGGACACTCCTGGAACTAAACAAATTCAGAAAAACAGGAGGAGATAAAATTAACACACATAAATCAATTAAATTTCTATACTTCAGTGATAATTCAATTAAAATTAGAAAATTAGAAAAAAACTGTTCCATTCACAATAGCCCCCAAAAATTCAAAATCAATCTAACAAAAGAGGTGAAAGACCTCTAGAATGAAAATCACAAACCAAACACAAAAGAAAGAAACTGAAGAAGACCTTATAAGATGGAAACATCTCCCATAATTTTCAATAGGCAGAATTAATATTGTCAAAATGGCCATACTACCAAAAGCACTACCAAAAGCACTATAAAATTGAATGCAATGTCTATTATACTTCTATTATACTTCTAATGGTGTTTTCATAGAAATAGAAAGAGCAGTCATGAAATTCATTTGGAAAAATAAGAGTCCCAGAACAGGCAACACAATACTAGACCTTAAATTATACTACAAAACTATAGTAACAAAAGGCTTGGTATTCACACCAAAGCCAGACATAAAGACCAATGGTACAGACTAGAAGCCACAGAGAAAAATCCACATAAATACAGCTATCCCATACTAGACAAAGGCACCATAAACATACATTGGATAAAAGATGGTGTCTACAACAAACAGAGCTGGCAAAATTGGAAATCCACATATGATAAAATTAAATTAAATTCCTATCTTTTGCCATGCACAAAAAACTCAATTCAAAGTGGATCAAGGACCCAAACATTAGACCAGAAATCCTGAGACTAATAGAAAAAAAGTAGGTCCAATTATTCATCATGTAAGTTTAGGAACCAAATTCTTCTATAAGACTCCTGAAGCCCAAAAATAAAATCAAGAATAAACATATGAGATTTTATCAAACTAAAAAGCTTCCTCTCAGCAAATGAAACAATCAATGAGGTGATAAGAGAGCCTACATTTTTGGAGCAAATTCTTGCCACACACACATCAGATAAAGTACTAATCTCCAGGATATATAAAGAACTCAAAAAACACCATAAATAAATAAATAAATAAATAAACAAATAAATAAATAACCCAATAAATAAATGGGTTAAGGAACTGAACAGAAACTTCTCAGAAGAAGATATACAAACAATCAACAAATATATGAAAAAATGTTCAACTTTTCCAATAATTAGAGAAATGAAAATCAAAACTGCTCCAAGGTTTTATCTCACTCCAGTTAGAATGGCAGTTATCAAGAATATAAGCAACAATAAATGTTGTCGAGGATGTGGGGGAAAAGGTACACTAATACAATGTTGGTGGAACTTAAAATTGGTGCAACCACTATGGAAAGCAATATGGAGATTCTTCAGAAAATTGGAATAGAACAACCATTTGACTCAGTTATCCTACTCCTTGGTATAAACCAGCATATTATAGTGACACTGCCACATCAATATTCATAGCAGCCTAATTCATAATAGCTAAGGTATGCAACCAACCTATATTCCCTTCAACACACGAGTGAATAAAGAAAATGTTATACAAGTACACAATGGGATATTATTCATCCATAAAGAAGAATAATACTATGGCATTTGCTGGTGAATGGGTGGAACTGTAGGCTATCATGCTAAGTGAAATAAGCCACTCCTAAAGTTTTGAAGGAGGAATGTTCTCTCTGATATGTGGATGCTGGCTCACAATAGGTAAGAGGGAGCAAGGAATGGAATTCACTGGATTGGACAGCAGGGAATAGGGTGAAGAGAGGCAGGTGGGAATGGGAAAGGTAGTAGAATGAGTCAAATATAACTTTCCTATGTTCATATATGAATATATGATCAGTGTAACTCCACAACATGTATAACCATGGAAGGGTATACTCCATGTATGTATGATATGTTAAAATATATTCTACTGTCAAGTATAACTAAAAAGAACAAATAAAACATACAGAATTGAAAAGTATAATTGAAACAAAAAGACACATTTGCTACCTATGTAAATATACGAGTAAATCTATAATAACAGAGAACAAACTTGTTTACATGAAAACAGTCCAATAAAATTACTTAATATGTAAAAAAAGATAAATTCATTGGGAAAAACCCTCAACAATGGGATTTTTTATACATAGTTATACATAGTTACAATTACACATAGAGATTATTGGAGCAAAGAAAAATTAACCCAAAACACATTTGGAAGTATGTTTCCAAGTTTGCATTTAAATCCACATATAAATTTTTAAGGGTTCAAAAGTCTTAAAATCTCAAACAAGATAAATATGACAACAACAAAACAAGGTAAATTCAACATACATATATCACAGTTAAACTAAAATATAAACAAACAAAAACAAATTTAAAGATAAGTGTCTTAAAGGCAGTGAGATAAAAGCAAGATAGGACATACAAAGGGAAAATTTTACTTACTCATCAGTAACATTGGAAGTCAGAGTAGGGAGTAGGGCTTCCTTAAAGTGCCAAAAACAAAACAAAACAAAAGGCTTTCAATTCAAAAATTTATTCCTGGAAATATTATATCGCAAGAGAAAGATCATCTCAGATGAGAGAAAACTTAAGTAATTAGCCTCCAGCATATCTGTGCTACCTGAAAAACACACTGATATTCTCCAGAATGAAAAAAAAAATAACAACAGATCTACAGAAAGAACCATAGTTGGTTAAGATAGTTAATAAATAGGTAAAGACTATCTAGAGTGTCTGTCTTCATTTTACTTACATATTTATTTGCTACTTTCTCATAAATTCTTTAATGAAATAGCAAATGTTAACATTACTAACATCAAGGCACCTGATCACCATGTGCCTCCTAATATAATACACTAAGAAAAACATCATTTCTATGGCATTTCTTCTAAATGTTGTTACTTAAATCTAAGATGGGCAAACGTAATACAAATCCAAATTGAGGAACGTTCTACAAAACACAGCCTGTGTCTTCAAAATTATCAAGGTCAAAATCATCATGTTAAGTGAAATAAACCAGTCACAGAATGTGAAGTACTGCATGATCTCATTCATAGGTAGAATCCAAAAGTTGATCTCAGAAGTTGAGAGTGGCATAGGCTCCCAGATGCTGGGAAAGTTGGGAGGCCAGAAACAGAGAAATGTTGACCTATGGGCTCTAAGTTTCAGCAAGACAGGAATAAAAGAGCTTTGGCATACTATTGTACTATAGGATGACTATAGATAACAATTAATTAGTATGTAACTCAAAGAGCTAGAAGAAAGAATATTGAATGTTTTCACTATGATAAAATAATATATGACTGAGGAGGTAGCTATTTAGCCTGATTTAAACATTACATACTTATATATGTATAATGAAATAGCACATAGTATCTCCTTATTACATCCAGTTTTTATGTTTTATGTATCTGTTAAAAATGGAAAATGGAAAAAAGGAAGGGAAGGTGGAAGTAAGGATCGTTGTAAATTAAAGGAGAATAAAAATTTGTGATAATTAAATGCAATGTTTGATTCCGAATTGAATTAGAAATAATCTTTAAAGAATATTATTATGATTGATTAAATATCCACTTTGGTTCCAAAGTAATATTACATAAATGCTTTTCACATTTTAATTTTTGAATAAGTTTGGTAAAGTATATTTCTCATGTGAAGTTCTCTGAAGGATTATTTTTGGTTTAGGAGAAATCTGAAATCATTTACATGCTCTTAGATGGATAGGTGTGTTCTGGCTTTAACTACCTACACTCTTTCATTTAGTACATGGTATACTGACTCCCAAGCACACAGACAAGCCTCACTTGCATTTTATATTTCTCTTCATTATCTTTTATTTCTATTTCAATGATTTTGGTACTATAACTTATTTAGGAACTTTTCTCCTATCTGAAACTACTAAAACTATTATGACTTAAATCTTAGTCTTCAGAACTCACCTTAAAAGTCACAGAAAAATATATCTTCACATTCCCTTTAATCCTCTTTTAATACATTATTATAACTTTATGTTTATCACTTATCTTCCTTATAAGATGAGTATCATTATAAGCCAATATTGAGCTGTTTTTAGTGATATCATCAATTATTTCCCCATAGAATGTAAGCTTTGTGTGGTCAAAAAAATGGGTCCTTCTTCATTAGCAAGTTATCTCCAGCAATTAGCTTGGAGCTTGGCACACAGCAGTGCTCAGCAAACTTTTGTTGAACAAACAATAGGTTATGTATGGAGAAGATCAAGTATAGATTAGCGCTGTTAGTGTATAAGGAAATCTCAAAGAGGCTTTTAAGTGTCTGTTGTACTCCTAATTTCCCTTTGAGGGAAATGATTGCAAGTGTTGACACTGAAGAAAAATCACTCTCATTTTGCATCATATGACTATGCTTCACTAGCCACAGTTTATTGACCTATGAATCACTATAACAAAAGGCATCCATCAGAGGTTAGAGAAAAATGAGAGTTTCTAATCTTTGAGATGACCCTGAATGTGAATGTTGGACATTAGTTCTATATTGGGTTCTATATTGAATGGTGATTGATTGAGCTAATAAGTTTCTTACTTTAGGTAGGAGTTATAATTAAAGATAGAAAGACAGAGATAGAGAGATCACTTAAAAAGAATGGTACATATTGTAGAAGAAGATACAGAAAAGAAAAAAAAAGGATATTAATGTAGATAGAATAGCAGAGTCCTGAGAACATAAATTCTGAGAATGACAGTCTCTAAAATAAGGGAAAATGCCTGTCTCTTCTTAGAGGTAATAGGATAGTACCACTGTAAGATTCCTAGTCCTCACTGCTGGGTATTGAACAGAGAAGACCTGAAAGAATTAAGATTATGCCACCCAAAAATATAATGCACTGGCATACTGACTATTTTCAGTTAAAAGCACTGTAAAAACAATAGGTGCAAGGTCATTGTGATGCTTATGCTGTTTCTTAAAGGCAGGAAATGAAATTCTTTTATGTGGGGGGTGGTTAGAGGAGGGAGATAGATAAACACTCACCAAGACAAAATATAAATGTCAAAGGTATTTCCCCAATGACCTACCTCCTTGAAACATACCCTACCTGCCCAGGGTACCAGACAGTTAATTCCTATTAGGAGATTAATACACTGATTAGGTCAAGACTTTCATAACCCAATCATTTCACCTCTAAAATTTCTTTCATTGTCTCACACATGAGTTTTGGGGGGACACTTCATATTTAAACCATAAACCAGTCTCTCTGTCTCTCTCTTTCTCTCTGTGTCTCTCCCTCTCCCTCTCCCCTTGTCCCCAGAACTGATGTACATTTTTACTTCTGCTTTGGACATTAAAACTCAAGGCTCTCCAGACTTTGGATTCCAGAGTTTCTGCCAACACTCCCTCCTCCCTGGTTGTCATCCTCAGCCTTAGACTGAGCAGCTCTCGGGTTCTGAAATCTTTGGACTTGGACTGAGCTATCCTACTGGCTTCTCAAGGTCTTCAGCTTGCAGAGGGTTTATCTGGGATTAGCATCCAGATTACTTGAACCAATTTCCTCTATAAATCTCCTTTTAATATTTATCTGCCTATATCAAATTGCTTTTGACTTTCTGGAGAATCCTGATTAAAATATACATGGCTATCTTTATAATTAGTCCTCACAACCTCAGATGACTCCATTGTGTGCCTGTTAAATTTCATACAACTTAATCTTCTATTAACATCTTTCCTGAGAAAACAAGAGATAGCAAACTATATCCTAAATTGTATTGTTACCTAGGGAACATAAAAATAATCATAAATCAGAATATAATTGACACTTATTTTAGTAGAATTTTCTTGGTCAAAATAATTTTTGTTCATAAATAAGTACAAATGTTTGTTAGTTTCCATGAGGATCATTAGATTTTTACATACTGGCAAGCTTAATACAGGTGTCTAGCTTAGAATATTAACACAACTTAAAAACAATGATTAATCTTGCAAAAAGTTATAAATGAATAGTATGCATTCAAAAGATTATAAAAGGCACTAGATGACTTGCCTAACTAGCTGTCATATAATTAAATTCATATTGTAATGAATTACGTAGAATTATACAGAATATTTAATTATGTAAATTCTCAGACATGTGCACATAGAAACATATACCCATGCTAACTACATGACACTTGTGAACATGGGACAAGGAGATTTCTTTTGGGATATCAACATAATCACTGATTAAGAGATTAATGTATTAAATTAACTTGATTGTTATTTTTCATCTGCAATCATGTGAAATCTTGAATGATGTTTTTCAAATCTGAGATCAATAATACTTTAAAAAGACTCTATTTTTCAATGAAGGGAATTTTATAGCACTTTTCTTTGTACAGTATAAATTTGGATAAAAGCTGAACAGGCTTTAATGTAATTGCACTGACACATGGATTTTTCAGTTAAATAAATTTGTTAGAACAATGTCACTTGTTAATATTCCTCTACAGATCTTTTCATGGAGGAAACAAAGTTAATGCTCAAGACAGAGTCACAGCCTTTGAGAACCCTTACATTGGTATTTGTTTGAAATGGAAACTGGGAGCTGACACAAAGAGTAAAACAGCACTTCTCAGTTCAGGGGATTATAACCCATCACAAATAGCTTTGATAAAGGGGCAGCGATTAAAAAAAAAATCTTATTCATGCCTATGAGCCTCCAAAATAAATACTATCAGTGTCATGAAATAGAAGAACAAGGCTTTAACAATGGCAAGTTTTAATAAAGCATTCAAGACCCTCAAAAGAATTACTGATAGATGTTTGTATCAAGTAAGAACTTCTGTTATTTAGCCTTCTATAAATAATGGTTATGTATAACACTGTGTATGACATTATTTGATCTATGAGCCCTCATTTACTTCCTTGCTACTTCTAAAGATCTCTCTTCAGATACGGCTAAGCCTCCTCTAGTTCATGCTGATTTACCATTTCATTTTGTGTTGGTCAGATTTTCCTCTCCACTCTCATGATGTATGGATTGGACTTTGTTTCCATTTCTATTTCCTTTCCGTGTTTAATCTTTGTATATTTGCTAATTTCTACATTCCTCTATATCATTATAAAATATTTCTCATTGTATGGTCTACAAATAATTTGATAGGGGTTCTCAAAGGAAAAATATGGTTAAAATAGTTTTCAATACATTTCAAAATTATGAGGTGCTAAATTAATTTTAATTTCCATAGACATTCTCTAGTTTTCTTACTAATTATTAAATTTCCAAAACCGGTTTTAGAATCAAATTGGCCATTTCATATAAAATGAAGTCTAGTACATCTAGGTTTGTACAGAATATCTTGATATCATTACCAGGCTATGGATTATATTTATTAAATATGAGTGTTTTTATGGAAATACATTCTATTCCCAAATAATAGAAGTGGACAGATAGAGTGGTTAATTAAAATATAATCATTATATCATCAACAGCTAAGTAGACTATTTATAGAATATTTGAGTAAATTTTTGCTTGTGGGGACAATAGAATTTGAAAGTCCCATGATTTCAAATAACAAGACAGAAAAGTATATATAGGAACTATTCTGTGAACTTGACTCATTGTTCCCTAATCTCCATTGTGTTTTCAAATACTGGCATGTCACCAGCTAGTATTCTTATATTTTCTCTGAGGTGATGCAAATTATCTGATAAAAATTATGAGTTTCCCCTTCCACAGAGAAATGACAAAGCAACATTCTACTTGATTCTAGATTTTTAATTGATTACTAATGTAGTTGAGACTGGAAAACTATGTATTCTTGTTCAAGAGCAAACTGAGTTATTGGCTTTTGGCAAAATTGCTTAATCAAACCACATATTCATATATTCTAGAAGATTAAGTTAAACAGCATGGAAGAATACAATTACCAAATTTCTGTCTTGGATTATTTTATCTTCTTATTTTTTACAAAATTGGCAGGTACTATATTACCTGATAGCTTCATTTTCCTATAAAATATCTTGTGAAGGTTATTTTCTGAAGGGAAGCCCATGATTGAATGCTGATGGAATAATTGGGTGAAGGGAATAGGAAGAGTATAATTTGGAAATGCATAAACTGGGATATAATGAAAATTGGAAAAAAATAACATATCTGCTATGATATGAATGTGTGCCTCCTACAAAATTCTTGCTGAAACTTAATATTCATTATGGTGACATTAACAGGCAAGTTGTTCTGAGAAATGCTTATGTCATAGAGTTCTGTCCTCATGAATGGATCAGTGCCTTGTTAAATGGCTGTACGGAGTTGGAAAGAGGCTTTTATCATATTTCTTCTTTCCATGTGAGGATGTGACCTTTCTCCCCTCTGTAGATGTAGCAGCAAGGTACCATCTTGAAAGCAAAGGGGTACCTATACAAGTGGAATTTATATCTTTCTAGCTGGGAATAGGGGGACCAGACTCTCACCAGAAACCCAGGACCTTGGTTTTGAACATTCTGTTTACCAGAACTGTAAGGAAATAAACTTCTGTTCTTTATTCATTGTGCAGTCTGTATGTACTTTATTACAGCTACACAAATAGACTAAGAAGATGTCTCTGGGTTTTGTTTCTATAAAAATAATGATTATAATAATGATAATCCATACTCTTTTGTTCCAATGTACCCTGCACAAAGTATCTAAAGTAAAAGCAATTATTTGTGAACATATAATACAAGCGAGAAGGTGTATTTTGGAATTGTTCTAAGAATAAAAGCAGATACATTTTACTGAGTACTCACTGAATTCATATATTATATCCCCTTTTCCCAATAAATAAGTAAATAGGTAAGTTTAAAGATAGTACAAAGTTCAAAATTCTAGAATTTCCATAGCTGGAATTCAAGACTTAATAGTCTGGTTCAGAAATTTATGTCCTTTTCAGAACTCTGTAATGTCATGAAACAGTTTTAAGTATTTTATCTCAGCTGAACAAAAGAAAAAGTTAAAAAAAACAATGAAGGTACAAAGATCTTTCATCCATGGAGGAAGATGTGACTTGGGGAGATTTCTCCAAAAAATGGCAATTGTGGAGATTTATATAACTATTTTTTAAATTCATATTATGCAAGTTTAGTCAGTTTATGAATATAAACATCAAGGATGCATAACTTATTTGTTGATACCATTAGCAGGCTTAGTGGATTACATTTAAAATACAGCTTTATTAATCTATCAAGGCAAGTATTGTTATTGACTTTCCCTTTTAATATGTTATACCTAAAAATGGGGCTACAGGCTGTTGAGTTTTAAGGATTTTATAACATATTTTGATATTTCAATAGAAATATGGGAGACTAGAAAATAAATATAATCATAAACTTTATACAAAAATAAAATGTGACATTTATTTTTTTTACTCTATAATTTTCAATTTTAAATACAAAACAGATATGGAAAGCAGTTTTTGTCAGAACATCTGCTAAGAACACACAATAATAACCATCCACTCTCACCACAGGGTCTATCATCTTCCATGCTAAATGATTACATGATCTTCCAATTGTATATTTCTGAAGTCTCCTTTAAACAGAGATATGTATTTGGTTCACTTATAGAAAGGAAGAAAAATAATGATGTCTATGTCATGCCAGACAATGCATTAAGTTACTTATGGATATGATACAGTCAGATTACCTTATCCGTGGGTTTTGCATCCACATATGTACCCAACCATGGATTTTAAATGTGTATTAAATTAATTTTAATTGACTTTAATCTAGTGATATGAATTAACTGGAAATAACTCTGGATAAGTCAGGTTTGGCTGGAGAAGTAAGTCACTAGAGGCATGACTTTTAGGTTTCCTTTTTGTCCTTGGTGAGCAGAACTCTCTTTGCTTCCTGGTTGCCATATCCTAAGCTGCTTTCTTCTGAAATAGCCTTCCACCATGATGTTCTGTCTCATTTTAGATCCAGAGCAGTGGAATCAGACAATCTTAGACTGAATCTCTGAACTCTGCAAATATGAAAAGAAGCAACCCAATAAACAACCAAAAGGAAAGCAACAACCAAGATAAATCACTTGAACAAATGCTCCAAAGAATATATAAGAGTATATTAGATCCTCAATGTCATTGATCCTTAAAGTAAGGTAAATTAAACCATATATTTATGTAATTATTCACTTATTAGAATGGATAAAATTTAAAATACTGACCATACCAGGTGTGTGGATAATTGTAACTCTCATGTACAAGCAGTTGAAAGTTTCCTTAATATTTAAAATATATTTACTATATGAACCTAGTCATGCCACATGTCAGTATTTGCTCAAGAAAAATGAAAGAAAAATGTTCCCATTTAAAAATTAGAATATAAATGCCCAGAGCAGCTTAATTTGTAATAGTAAAAATCTGAAAACAATCAAAAACATCCATTTATTCATGAATGGACACACCATAGTCTGCTCACTATTGGCATAAGCAATTTCCTCTTCTAGGAGAATAATGTCATGGCTGAAGAGGGTAGCCTCTGCCTCTGAAGCACACTCATGCAGAACTTAGCCTCCAGATACAGACAGCTGAGAACAGGTTGAAGACATCTGATATCTCTTCTTGGAACAATAATGTTTAACTGGATTCTGGAGGAAGAGGAAGCCAGATATATATATATATATATATATATATATATTTTTTTTTTTTTTCGAGGAGGGGTACCTATACAAGTGGAATTTATATCTTTCTAGCTGGGAATAGGGGGAGAGGAAATGGGCTTTACTTCAACTGCTATGGGAATTTGTAGTTTCTAACAAATTTTAGAATATATGAATATAAACATCAAGTATGCATAACTTATTTGTTGATATCATTAGCAGGCTTAGTGGATTACATTTAAAATACAGATAAATATTAGTGGTTTACATTTAATATACAGATAAATATTCTCAGATAAATATTTCTTCATTTCCTATGAAACTATAGAACCGTTTACAGAGACTCCAAATGATTGTTTCATAAGTAATTTTCACTAATATATCAGAGACTGAATCTGTGGAGTTACTTATGCAATGAGACCAGAAATTGAGCTGTTCTGGTCTTTTGTGCACTGTTTGCCAGTGAGAAAACCAAACCCTCTCATTCTCTGTGGTCTAATTTTTCACATGCTTCTAATAAATATGTTTTATAGAATGGCCTCCCTAATTTGTATTGCCTCCATTAAAAAATATAGTTCAGGTGTAGTCATGAATGCTGATTCATCCTCTATACATATCTGTCCATTTGTTGTTGAAGATTGCTAAACTAGTTCCCCCATGCAGAGTTTCCATTAACCATTTTCCATTTTTGCCTGAGGCTGAAGACATAGGTAAAAATGGCTTCTATCTGCTTTGTAGGTGGGTCATAGTTAACTGAAAATTTTCTTTAAGCATGAATTTTAGAATTTAATTAATTTTATAACAAGACAGAAAAGTATATAGTTATTTAAAAAGAAAACAAAATTAACCCACTAACATTTCTCTACCTCTGTATCAGAGATGAAAGGAAAGGAGAAAAAAGCCTTCAGAAACTGTGGACAAGCACGCAAAGGTGGTACTTAAGGACAGGCAGGGTTTTCTATGATTTGTACTAGTTAGTATTAAGTGAAACACTTTGGTAAAGTCAAAGTCTATCAATGTCAGCAGTAATTGCCTGGCATAATCTGGAACAATGAAACAGCAATATCTGAAATCTTGACAGAGACATGAATGCAAAGATTTCCTGCACCAATTGTATGCCATATGTTTTCATTGGCTTGGAATTATTTCCCAAAGCAAGTGGCCTTTTTGGAGTGTCATTGCTTAAGTTGTGACTATACTCCACCATGCTTATGCCTTTTCTCATGATAAGCTGAAGGCATGATACAAGAAAAGAGGGAATGCAAAAAATCATTTTCAATGTTTCAATTATTTGTGTGTTGTATACATGTGTATAATTTAATTGCTTGTATAGATTTGCATACATCATAAATATTTATAGAAAAGTTAAAAGACTTAAAGTTCATCCAGTTATCCATTTAAGATTCTATCAATAATTATACTCTGGTTTTTCCCAGCTTAAATGCTTGTGTTTCTTTTTTTATAATTTTAATTGCCCACATTTTTTTCTGTGTTTTCTGGCAGTTGTATTCCTTCTCAACACTCTTCTGCTTCTATGACAAAGACTCATGAACACAGAAAGTCGGAAAAAACACAAATTTTAACAATATCTGCAATACTTAATTTGTAGGGTGGCTGTAGTCACTCCTGTGGGAACATGGAAGAGGGTATGGATGAATCTCCAAAGTATGTAAAATAAATAAGCATATAAAAGAGTATTTTCCTCTCATGGATTAAAACATATATTGAGTCCAGTGAAATATGGATGTTTTATTAAACCTTGTGTTTACCTGAGAGGATATCATTAAATCTAGTGGCTATGACTATGAGCTCGAATGCCTAATTCAGTAACTCAAATCCAAGACTTGCTGCATATGAGCTTTTGACTGTGTATATCTTAGGTTCCTTTGTTAGTTAATTGGAAGTAAATGCAATACTTACCTCAAAAAGCTACACATGGATTAAATAAATTAATTCATGTGAAAGTACATAAAACAATGCCTGGGACATAGTGAGAATTCAATGAATGATGATTATTTATATTGTCATTTAATCTATTGAAGGGAGTATAAATCATAGTACTCTTAACTCATAAATCTTTTCCTTTTCATTAATTGAATTTGATTACTGAACCTTTCTGCTTTCCTCTTATATTTTTAAATTCATAGATCCTATTAATATAATTTTTACATCTAAATGTAGCAGGAAGATTACTGCAAGTTTCTATACCAAATTTTTGATAATTAAATACTCTGCTTTTTATGGTAACAAATTCTTGGAAACATATTGGCATTCTAAAGTGTTGTAATGTATAAATGACCTCATGTTATAATTAATGACAGAATTGCAAAATCATTTTTCCTCGATTTCTTTTTTTTAATTAAATAAATTCAGCATACACATTTCTGACTGTACTCCTTATTCAACTTCATTGTTAATTATTTTAAAATAACAACTCTGTTTTATGTTTCCCCATATTGTTTAAAAAATGTTTTGATTTAATGGATGTGGCCTATAGAAGCTACAATATATATCCGAATCTGTAAAACTCAGTAACGACTAAATTAGCGCTCATGACATCAATTGCATGGGTTGTTACTTAATGAAGTTACCTTTATTTTTATCTTATTTTTTAAACTTATGATTATTATTTTTTTAGTTATATATAAAATTAGGATTAATTTGACATAATTATAAAAAACATAGAATATCATTTGCTCTGATTCAGTTCCCAGTACTTCTCCTTTACCTTCTCTTCTCCCTCCCCCTACTTCCCTCTATTCTACTGATATTTCTGCTATTTTCTTATATATATCCCTGTGGGGAGATATATATATATATATCATAGTGATATTTACTGTGGCATATTCATGTATATTCTTAGTAAAGTTACATCAGTTTCATTCCACTATTCTTCTCTTATCCCTTCCCTTTCTCTACTCCACTAATATTTCTTCTATTATGATGGAAAACTACCCCTCTTCTTTCTTTTTCTCTTTCTTATTTTGGACTACTTTTCACATATGAGAGAAAACATTTGACCCATAATTTTCTGGGTTTGATTTATTTCACTCAGCATGATGGTTTCCATTTCCATTCATTTACTGCCAAATGCCATAATTTCATTATTTTTATGGCTGAGTAATACTTCATTGTGTATGCAAACCAAATTTTCATTATTCATTCAGATGTTAAGGGACATCTGGACTGGTTCCACAGCTTGGAATCTACATTATGCTGATTTTATATATTTTGGATATATATTAATGAGTGGGATATCTAGAATAGTGGTTCCATTCCTAGTTTTTTGAAGAGTCTCCATACTGCTTTCTAGAGTGGTTATACAAATTTTCAGTCCTACCAACAGTGAATGATGCACCTTTCCCCCCACATCTTAGCCAACATTTTTTATTATTTGTGTTCTTGATAATTGTCATTCTTACTGGAGTAAAATGAAATAATGTAGTTTCAATTTATATTTCCCTAATTAGAAATGTTGAACATCTTTATATGTATTTGGTGACCATTTATATTTCTTTTCTTGATACATTTGTTTTGTTCTTTTGCTCATTTATTGATTGTATTATTTATTTATTAGAGTTAAGTATTTTTTCTGAATATTAATGCCCTAGCTGAGGAGCAGGTGGCAAAGATCTTTTTCCATTCTGTAGCCTCTCTCTTCATGCTTTTAATTATTTCCTTAGTTGTGAAAAAACTCTTTAATTTGATGCCATCCACATTAATTGTTCGTTTTATTTCTTGCACTTTAGCAGTCTTGTTAAGGAAGTCTCATCATGTGCCAGTGTGTTGGAGTGTTGGGTCTACATTTTCTTCTAGCAGTTGCAGAGTTTCTGATCTACTTCCTAGGTCTTTGGTTCACTTTGAGTTGACTTTTGTGCAGAGTGAGAGATAGATATCTAGTTTCATTGTTCTATATATAGATTTCCAATTTTCCCAGGTCCATTGATTAAAAAAGTTTTCTTTTCTACAACATATGTTTTTGGCACCACTGTCTTGTATCAGATGACTGTGTATACACAGGCTTGTTTCTATGCCTTCTATTCTATTCCAGGGGTCCCTGTGTCTGTTTTCATGCCAATACCATGCTGTTTTTGTTACTGTAGCTCTGTCATATAATTTGAGGGCTGGTATTGGAATGCCTTCAGCATCACTCTTCTTGCTCAGGATTGCTTGGCTATTCTGGGTATCTTATTTTTCCCAATGCATTTTAGAATTGCTTTTTCTAGTTCTGTGAAGAATATAGTAGTTATTTTATTGGGATTGCATTGAATCTGTATAACATTTTGGCAGTATGGTCATTTTGACAATATTAATTCTGTGAAGGGTAATTTTGATTGATTCAGTGGCTCCTTCCTGATTCTATGGCATATGTAATAAACTTATGGCACTCAGATTTGGCCTTGGCAAAGGACAAGGCGTTATTTAAGAGGTCTTTGCTGAATATATCTTGATATAGAAGACACATTATAATTTCATGATATCTGAAGAGATTGTTTAATATTGAATTTTTCTTTTAAGGCATAGATACTCAGAGTTTTCTTTATCATCAAGTTTAGGACCCAAACAAATATTGCATAAGGAAAGAACTCTTTATATTTGAGCATTATAGAATAATAATTTGTACTCTGAAAAAATCCATGGACTTTCTGTGAGCAATGTAGTAAAGAATAAACATAGTTCAAACAGTCAATGAAGAAATACTAAAATGATTAAGTATAATAACCATATTGCTTCTAGGAGACAGGTTTGGATAGACCTTATTGATTTTACTTGCAATCTTTTCAAAATTGCCTTTACTCTAGGTACTTTCTTGTAATGACTTACTGATAGTTTGAGTTCCACTTTGCAGAGACTATTATTTGGCCATGTCTGAAATTTGTACATAGCAAAATATTATATGAGTTAAAGAACAGATTAGACTTTTGTTTAGTTAGAGTCTATTGAATCACATTTTAATATATTTCTTTCTTTAAAAAAATATTTTTTTAATCAAGGGATTTTGGAAGGTTATTGGGACAAACTCATTTGCATGGCATAATAATCAGAAGGTTTAAGGCTTCCACTAATAACAACTGTGGATATCCTAACTTATAGAAATGTAATCACTTGGACTTCCATGAAAGAGGTCTTATTCCAAAGAAATTTAAGTGTTTTAGATATATGACAACTTTCTATGATTTTCCATATTATAATTTTGCCTATTGTCTCTTATTTAATCCTAAAAAACACTTGAAGGTAGCCTATATTATGTTCCTGTTTTAAAGATATTAACCTGGGGCTCAGGATATATGATTAGTCTATAATAATAAAGATAACGTATACAGGTACCTTAATTTGAATTCAATTATTTTGATTTTTTTTTCTAATTCATCACTCTGCTTTCATACTTGGTGCTATGTACAGTGAAATTTTACATTTATTTTTGCATGCTAGTTTCAGGGCCTTACAATGCATAGAATCTAAACTAGCTACAGATAAGTACTTTTCACTAATTCCATGGTATCTTTCATTAATACTAATACAGTTCATAACATATTTAAATCAATAGAATATTTTATGGAAAGGTTGTATAATTGTGAAGTCAATTGCTGTATATAGAAGTTGAACATTCTGAATAATAGTTTTTTTTCCTCTAAAATCCTCAGTGTCAGTTTAATTTTAAGTTTTACTGTATGGTGTCAATAGTTTGGCTTGTAATTTGACTTGTAATACTACCTGAGACTTTAACTTTGACCTTATTGTCATTAGACATTAATGATCTGCATCCAAGTAATAACAAAGTTTATGTTGGAATT
Organism: Ictidomys tridecemlineatus; assembly: GCF_052094955.1. Taxonomy (NCBI): domain Eukaryota; kingdom Metazoa; phylum Chordata; class Mammalia; order Rodentia; family Sciuridae; genus Ictidomys; species Ictidomys tridecemlineatus. The sequence continues at coordinate 77,861,642 of NC_135480.1, read as the reverse complement.
ATTAGGATTTTACTTACAAAGAAGGACAATTCTAAACCTCATTAGGTTCATAAATAGGACTTTTTATCCTGAATGTATTCATGCCTTAAGTGACTTTTAATATGCAAAATTGAGTTAATGTTAACATTTAATGAGAATATGGTATATAGATTTTTCTGTTACCCTTGTCTTCATGAGCTTTTCCTCTTGAATCTTATATTTCAGTGTCAGAGCCGTTTGAGTTTGTGAGTGGAAATCCATACCTAAAAAGGAATCATTTGAAATATAGATCACATTATTTAAAGTCTTGCCTACTAGCCTTGGATTTGTTCTGAATAGACCTAAATAATCTGTATAAAAGATACTTCAAAAATCAAAATGATCATAATCATTGCTAATTTATTCCATTAGGATTTCACCATATGGTCCATGTTTATGAGTTAACACTAAGTATTTCTCGCACCATCACCCACCCCCACCCGTGCAGGAAAAAAGTATCTGTATGCACCACTGAACATTTTCAGAAGGCAATGGTCATACTTATACTGCACTATAAAGGTCACTACTTGAAAATGAATAAATATTGTGTCCCAAGGCACACCTTCTTTGTTATCTCCTGAAAAGCTCTCAAATACAATCTCTCTGTAAGATTTATAGCATACATAACACCATCTTTCATGGGGCAAAGTTCATTCGGCTACAGCATTTTTTGTTTAATGATTTTCCTCTGGAAATTTTGCTTGCAACAAGAAGCCCATGGGTAATGTTAAATAATCTACAAAGTCTTAAAAATTCCACTGTGCTTTCTATAAAATACAAACACTTTACAAAGAAATAATTTTATTGAGTAGAACTAATTAGGCATTATATATTAGAGCTATGTGTCAGGAATAGAAATTCTATCAATGAACCATTTCACTTATTGAGTTTGACAATCTAAATTTTTAACTGCAATGATAAATGACTTCCTCAAAGCCAAATGGTAATTCACCTTACAATTTCCCTTTCTTTTTAAATGTTACTCCAGCATGAATGCAGAGACTGTTATTCATTAATATTGTAAACATCTACCACTTGCTTAATTCAGTCTCAATGGTTATTCTGATGCAATTAGCATCGTATGTTGTGCCTGTTATTACTGGTGATTTTCATATATTTAAAATATTTAGGAGAATAAACACTGAAATGGCTTATACTCTTTGAACAGTTCATCCTGTAATGTGTTTCTAGAGAAATGTGCAAGCCTTCAATTCTTTCTTTTAAGAAATAATTACTGAAATGCTCAAATGTGCTGTACACTTTTCCAGATACTTTTATTGATGGCTTACCTGGGTTTGTTTGGACCAAGAAATTCATCTCTTTGGGGTTTGTCTTCCTTATTTCACCCTATTTGTACATCATCACTTAAAATCTAACTCAGGAACTCAAGAGATATGTCTTGGAAGTTCTGAAGGAAAGCCTTCTAAACAAAAATCTTGATTGCTTGAAAAGTAAGAATGGAACATGCTATTTTCCTAACATTACATATGTTATTTGTTTTAACTTGATTTGCGCATTCAGACAGGACACTTCTGGATATAAGTAATGAAACAGCAATATGATAGATAAAACCAAACCAAACCTGCATCCAAGTAATAACAAAATTTATGTGGAAATTGACCTAAAATAAAACCAACCAAGGCTACATAAAACAGGAAATTGAAAGAATGAAAACAAGAAAAATCACTGTTTACAATGAGCAGGGGGCAGAAGCTTAGTTGTAAAAACATGAAAAAGGAAGAAAACAGAATTCAGGCTCTTGCAGTCCTTGAAGTAAATGCTACATTTGGCCTACTGACCCAAAAGACAACAATGCCCACCCCATAGGCAGTGTATCCGACCCAAGGCTGAAGTCACAAATACACCCCCAGGTAACTCTCTGTCTGGGAACTTCAGAACCTAGCAAGGTCATGGTGGAGTCAGACTGTTCTTTTTCTTGACAGCCAGTGCAGAGAGCAGAACACAGAATTAATTTGTTCACAGTAGTGAATTTGATGATGTTCCTGCACAGAATAATGTGATTGTGATGGAGATGATCTGTTGGAAGCCCTACAATGCAGGAATTACAGAAATCAGGCAAATGTGTTCAGGGAAGGTTTCCCACACCTGTGGCCAAATAAACAGTAAAAGTGTGTTGCTTTTATGGGATGGAAGGAGGAACTAAACTCATGCTATTTAAACTATATAACTGGCAAGTGGGACTGGGTCACAGCCAAGAGGTAAATCCACATTTGTAAGATAGGTTCACTTCCCCTCTATAAACCATTCAGCAAGATAGGTGCTAAGCCTTCCTTTCCCTAAATGGGAATTGTCCAGATTTTTGGAAAAGGCAAATAAAATGCTGAATAATAAAAATAAAAGAATTTTTTATTGTTAAAATTTTTACTATTAAAATGATCATAATTAGAGCACTTAAATTATATGATAGCAAACACACTTAAAGTCTACTGTGCAACAGTAACTACACTAATTTTTATAATCATCCTATGTGGTAGATACCTATGAGGAAATAAATTTTCAGTGAAGGTGAGATTTGAACCCATGTAGTTTGACTCCTAACTTTATGTTTTTAGATTCCATACTGCACTGACACTCTAATAGAAAAATAAATAGAAAAGTGATAGAAACATGGGTGCATTACTTATGATTTTTGTTTGCATTCAGAAGCAAGAGACCATCTAAGAGGAAGGATTGACTATAGGAAGGTAAACATTCAACAAGTGTCTCGGGTGCAATGGAACTTTCCAGTAGAAGGAAAAATATACAGCAGGGAGTTTGATAATTGTTTCAAATAAATTACAAATAAGGGAGTAAGCACTGTTACTGCCTCAGAAATGGTTAAACAATTTTTAACTCTGAACTGCACCCCTATCTCAATACAAAAAAATTGTAGAACTGTCAAGAGTGTAGTCCAGGTGCCTACTGTGTGGTTAGGGGATCTGGGAGAGACGGATCTGTCTACATTTTCTTTCCTACTGAGAAGTAGATTCTTACACAGAAGAAGTAATAATGTATTTCTCCTAACACAAATGGGACAGAAGGCTTTCCCAAGAAGAAAGCAAGGCTAATTAATGAGCAAAAGGAATGGATACTGAAAAGCCAATATAATCCAAAAGTTCTCTACAATGGACAAGTAGGCATGCATATAATTTTAGCCATTTTATGTCATATGAACAAAGCTGGATAGTGTAAATGAGAAGCTCAGCATGCTGAATTTGTGGTAAAAAATGTTTTCAAGTCAAACACACTCAAAGGATGAGCTATTTTATCTCTGGGAACTAAGCTTCCTTGTATTTTATTAGAGTTAGTAATTGTACCTGTTGTACAGAGTAGCTGTGGGGATTAAATTAAGTAATGTGAAGTGTCTGTTAGTATACTTTGGGTGATTATTTCCCTCCTTCTTCCATTCAGTTTCTGAGCCCTCTTACACTAATGCAGTTCAATAGAAAGTTACCTTTTATTGTGTACTGTTTGTGTTCTTCACACTCTGCTAAGCTTTTAAGTCTGTTTCTTGCTGTAATCTTTCAAAAACTCTGTGACGATGGGATCTATCATCTTTCTTTCTAGATGGAAATACTGAAGCTTTACAAGGTTAGCTGAGGTGTCACACTGCCTGCAAGTGACAGTACTAAGATGAAAACCTATATGCTCTTTAAAATCTTCCTTCTTGCTCCTCACCACAACTCACAAACTTAAAGGGGAAACAGATTATAATACTGCAGTACAAAGATTACATTTTGCATTTCCTACCTGTATTTGTGATGTACCCATACATTTTCATTATTGCAAAATTGCATTTGTTGTTTACTAAGATCAATGAAATTGAAACAATGATTTTAATTTTAAGCTTTATAATCATAAAGATCACTTAACTCAATTTATAGTATAGATACAAACATCTCATGCTCTAAAATAATTATACATAATTACTTAAAATATTTCAACAATATCATTAAATAAAGAAAATTTAATCATAAAGAATTGAAATGGAATAAATTCATTGAATCTTAAGAATAATGATTTTAGAATTGAGGTATGGAACTATTTTGGTCAACTATTTTTAGCTGCTGAAGAGCTAAATCTAATTTTAAAATAAATTGGTAAATTGAGTTACAAATTGATAGAAAATATCTTCCTCTGACTTTGTCTTAAAATAATGCATTTATATTCACACATTAAAATGAAAATATAGTGAGACGCAGGGCTCAACAAACCTGCCAGGGTTAGGTGAGATTTATTCTCTTTCTTCTCAGTTGAATTCAGGCTGGATGTATGAGGAATGACTACAGGCTGGAAAGAATTAAGGAGATCCTGGATCTCACGAGAGTTTGCTGAAAAATCACACAGGCTTTTCCTGGGTCTCCTGAGAGTTCCTGAGAAATCTCAGAGGCTTTTGTATATTGGAGCCCAGCATGGGGAAATGTGGAGCTCCTGGGGTCAGCTGTGTCCTATTTCCCTTGCTCAGCCAAGAAGAGTGTGGAGGATTAGCACTGTAGGAACCTGCTCCTCCTTTCTACTTCCTAGACCACAGTTGATTAATAAAAATTTAATCCTAAAGCCAGAGAATATTTTCTATATTCCTTCCTTAGGAGTCTGGATCATTTGACTCTCCTCTTTACTCCCAGTCCAGGGCCTCTTTGTAACAATTAAGATAAGCTCCTGAATATTTTCCACGCAGCCCCACCCAGAATCAGCTGCATTTCTGATGAGGGGGGCAGGAAGGCAGAAGCAGTATGACGGATGGCTGGGTCAGGTCTGAGAGCCCCTTCCTGCCGCCATCTTGACTAGCAGTAGACAACCTGGAGTCAGAGCATCTTTTCAGATGAGGCATCCAAGATATATCTGACTTCTCTTAAAGGATTTGACTTCCATTTCTGATTGGTTACTTAAATATTAGTATTTCTCCAACAAAGAATGCTTTTATTCTACATTTTGAAGCATCAATTATATATTAGAAATAATATTTGGGCTGAGGTTGTGGCTCAGTGAAAGAGCGCTCTCCTAGTATGTGTGAGGCACTGGGTTTGATTCTTAGCACCGCATACAGATAAATAAAATAAAGGTCCATTGACAACTACAAAATATTTTAAAAAAAGAAATAATATTTCAGTTACTAATTACTATGATTTTTAATTAATACCTTCAGTTCAACCTTCCTGAAAGAATAAGCCATAAAAGCATAGTAGACATCTGATAGTATTAGATGCAGTTCTGTGAGCATAAATCTGAAATCCCTCCCTTAAATGTCTATTTTCTCGTTTTTATCTAATACTGGGATACTTTGGCAACTTGAAATCTGGAAATAATTTAATAAAATAGCTTTAATTTGCCAGCAATGATTATGACTCTAATTGGCAGTAGATTCTAAATCTTTTTTTGAAGGGAACACTGAGATTTATATCTCCCTTATATTAGAGTAGACTCAACATCCAGTCACCTGAGGCAAAGATTCAAGTTGCGCAAGTGATTGAAAGTATTGATTTCGGCCCAAATCTTTAGAAATAAATGATGAACTTCTATTTGCTTGCTATGGCTGTTATCTGTCAACTCTATAAGCAGTGTTAAATTGATATGATGAGGTGATCATGGAAGGATACAGAACATCTGCCATAGAGGAACCCTGCTGCACAGCAAGAATCTCTCAGCACCTTTGCCTCTGATGCCACTCATGTACCTGTTTCATACAGCACCTGAAGGTAAAAAACAGAATGTTCTCTAGCATTCTTATCCTTGCTGTGAGAAAATAGGGATGGTGGGCCCACAGGAAGTTGAAGAATATATGCATTATTTTTTCCAAAAAATATTTTGCCACAATAATTTTGCTTAAGTTGTTAAGAAGCAAGCCAATTATTAGCTTATCCATTGGGAGACTCAACATATTTTGATCATATACAAAGCACCCTATACTGTTTCTTGAATATTGAAAGTCACCTCTTCCCTAGTTACTATTGAAAATGCAATGACAAATACACTGTTTCTTCTTTCTACTTTAGGATTCCATCTGCTCATGTCCATTGATTCAAAAATTGAACATTTCATCTTAAAATCCAGGAATACAGGATAAATTAATGGGAGATTAATCATTTCACTCCTTTAAATGTTAGTTAATTACATAATCATCTGTAAAAACTTTTTCAGTCTTGGGCTGGGACTGTAGCTCAGCGGCCGAGCTGTTGCCTAGCATGTGTGAGGCACTGGGTTCTATCCTCAGCACCACATGAAAATAAACAAATAAAATAAAGGCATTCTGTTCATTTATAACTACAATGTTTTTGTTTTTAATTTTCAATCTTTTTACTAAAGAATCAGCATTAAGAGCAGAATACATGTAGTTTCATTTCTTATGGAAGAGCTTTGTAAACATAAAATTTTAAGGAAGACACTCATTTTTAGAATCTCTGATAATTTTAACGACATTACAGTGTATTCAGATATTCATTCAGGCAGTGAATTTTGATGTGGTGTTGCATTGCCTGTGTATATGCTAAGCTATACTGAGGACACCACTTCCTTCTTATGTGTGTATATAAATAGATCTACCCTCGCAGTATACTTCTGTGTGCACAGTGTGTGAGTGTATGTGGATGTGTACACTAAAACATGTTGGTTAATTAGATTTTACAAAGTAAATTTTAATCTGTAAGGAAGTCAGACACAGAATGAGAAAAAATTTTCTTTAAAAAAGTGAGAACTTATTTTATACATGATTCTGACACTTGCCTTGTATTTTATGAGGCAAAACACCTAGGTTTTCAGAGCTTTTCTTAATTTCTTAATCTGGTTGCCCTTCTAACCATCCTGAGGTATCATGAGAATCAAATGAGATAACATATGTTTTTAATTGTGGGTTATTATTATTATTATTAATTTTATTAAAAGCAGTTTTTTTGGTCTTAGTCAGTTTGAGAAAAATGTTTCCAAAATTTTGTAGTATATTAACTCACAACCAGGAATTAGCAAATAAAATAGTATTTAACAAATTTTAAGTAGAAGGTTGACTATTAGTATTTCCTGTATTTAATTTCTCCCATTCGGCTGGCTTAGTCTGGTTCTCTGGAAGTAGAACCTGAGATAGGGATTCCCATGCAAGTGATATTTTTAGGGACTTTGGAAAGCAGGGTTAGCAAAGGGATGGATTTTTCCTCAGACTGGAGCATGAATGGCACCACATACTTGTGTCACCTTGGGGTAAGATGGCTGGGTAACATTGGCACCTCTGTACATGCTAGCCCAAAGGTAGGTATAATGTTACAGGCGATTTTCAACAACCTCAGTGGCAGTCTATGATCAGGAAAATTCCAATTAGTGAGGGCATTGTTCAAGAGGAAGTTACTCTTAGGAGCTGGTAGTCCCCAACTTGTATGGGAGCTGGGGAAGTAGGACTTTGCCAAGTAGCAGGGTTTGCAGAGGCCACCTAAAACCTCTACTGAGCCACATGTGACTCTCAGATGACAAAGTAAAGTTGCTCAGCATGCATTACTATAACTTACCATCATTCAGACATTGCCTTATGTTTGTTTTGAGGCACAACAACTAGACTTTCAGTTCCTTACATTTCGTAATTTCCTCAATTAACAGATGTAAGCATTAGTACTATAAACTATAATATGTAATTTGTGAATTTTAAGTTATATTTCAATTACACATGCACACACACACAACAAACATACTCTTACCTTCTATGCCCAATATTTAGCCTTCTGTATTCTGCTTTTCAGAATCCTTAATTTATTGTTATTCTAGATAGTGAAGTTCCATGAATGATGAAGTAGTCAGTTTCTCTGTAGATAAAATTGTGGAAATGATTAAAAAAGGTCTCTGTCCTCCATCAAGTGAAACTGCTTAGATGGTCTTTCTTTGTAAAGGAAAAAAAAAGAATCCCCTGACAGTGGCATAGTAAGTGCCAGAATTATACCTATTTTTCACTGAAAGTCCATAAACTTTTATTTTCATGTATTGTGCCTTAAAAATGTGTTGATTACTCTCCTAAACTGTTAAAGCACTACTAGAAGCAGAAGCCCTCCACCTCCACCTTTTCCTTTGAGGACTATTCTCCCCTAAAGCCTTGACTTCATTTGGAATTCTTTCCAAATGAAGTCAAGTCAGTAAACTGATCATTTACTGTTTTCCCTTTGTATATAAGAGATGACTCACATCAGACTAGGCAAATTTTCAATCTTTTCTTCCAGGTAGTTCAAATAACCAATTCAAGATTTGAGCATTTTCCTGAAGCTCAGCCCTTCTGGTACTGAAGTGGATATGGATGAAGTTTCTCTCTTTAATGTAAGCAGGAAGCACTGGTATGGGTGATATCAAGAAGCTCAGGAAATGAAGCTGAAGTCTGGAGGATTTGGTTAAGGCAGAACTAATGGAGTTGAAGGCTTGCCCTGTGACTATGTGGCTTAGGATACAGAGTGCTGTCCACCACTTCCAAACCTGGGCATTTGGTGCAATTGTCTGGACCCTGCTGAACCTGGGCACAGACCTCCATATTACTCGACTTTCAATTAAGTCTTAGACATTATTAAAATGACCCCTTTAGAAATCTATATCTTTGGGTCAAGTTCTCACCTTTTGAAATCTTGAAAGGAACATCCATTTGGTTCTCTATGAACTGCCACAGCTTAAGGAAAGGTTCCATCCTACTCTCCTGACTTAGTGGAATGGAGGTAGAACTTTGCCTTTTGCAACCTTCTGACAAAATCCAATATAATTATCCTAGTAAGTGCTGAAGTGAATTTTCAAAGGCAAAAGACATAATTATAGTAAACAGGTAATTGGTTACATAAAGTTAGCATCCAAATTTCCTGATTCTTAGTACAATGATAAATTTTCTAAATTAGACTATCTTTGAGGTTTGGCTGAATTAGCCATGAAGTGGTTAACTGTGTTTCTCCAAATGCTCCTACAACTACCTACAATAGTGGTTGTGCTTCAAAACAGTCTTATAAACAATTTGCTACTTTAAGCAAATAGTTTCACCTCTCTGAGGCTTAGTTTTTCTTTCTCTAGCATGATAATCAAAAGACCTATTTTCCAACTTGGCAAGCTGTTATAATATATAGAATATAAGAAGATATCAATATATCCAGGAATGAATCATCATGTAAAAGAGTAAAAAATAGTTGCAGGAACACCTCTAATGTATACCCAGTCACTTCATTGATGGTATGAAAGCCTCTGGAAGATAAGCATCAGGACAGGTAGTAAATCCTAAAGTTGCTGTGTACATGTAGAACACCTCTATGGATCTCAGGAGGCCTGCCATTGACACACTCAGCTGGCCAGCTGGCTCATTAGCACATTTTGAACCTGGGTGCTCAATTTTTGGGAACATATATTTATAATTGTTTTGCCTTGTTGATGTAGGTTTCCCTTAAGCAGTATGTAATATCGTTCTTTACCCATTTTGATTAACTTTGACTTGAAGTCTACTTTATTTGATTTGAGGATGGAGACCTCTGCTTGTTTCCGCAGTCCATGTGAGTGGTATGGTTTCCACCAACCTTTCACCTTCAGTCTGTGGATGTTTTTTCCTATGAGATAAGTCTCTTGGAGGAAGCATATTGTTGGGTCTGTTTTAAAATCCAATATGCCAGTCTATGTCTTTTGATTGGTAAGTTTAGGCCATTAACAATCAGAGTTATTATTGAGACATGGTTTGTATTCCAAGCCATTTTTGTTTATTTTTGATATTTAACTCTACTTGGTTTCTCCTTTTTTTTTAAAAAAAATATTTATTTGCTTACATAGCTCTTTATCAAAATGATCTTTGGATGTCTGTATTTGCTCTCATATCATATTTTAAATCACAGAACATTATTTTAGTTATGTACATTCTGAACTCCTTGTCTGTCATTTCTTCTGCTATGCTGGCCATGGATTCTAGTAATTTAGTATCTTGGTTTGTTTGGAGCACTTTCTGCCCTTGTTTTTTCCTGTTGTTCGTGTGTTCCCTTCTAGCACTGCAGATTTGAGGTGTTAGTTTTTACCCTATAGGCTGGTAGTGTCTCTGCAGGGTTCCAAAACCTTTTCTTTATATTGCTTCTAGGTTTTAGTAGGTGTCCCAAGCTGGGAGTTGCCCCAAATAAAGATGACGACACAGGTGTCTCAAGATGGAGGTGACTGCTTTCAGAGATGGGGTGTTGAGTCTAGTTGGGCTGAATGGTGGCATTGGGCAGCATGTTCAGAGATGCAGCTCTGTGGCATGCAGTGTTGTGGCTGGCATCAGTTTCCAAACCCTGTCCTGTGTCTCAGGTGCAGGCTACTACGTGTAGGGGACTATGACACTGGTTGCAGTGCCTCAAGATGGAGGTGACTGGGGAAGCCCCGCGTTGGTAGATGGGGGTCCAAATGGGAGTGGCAGCCAGAGGTCCTGCATGTGGGCAGTGGCCAGGTATGTGAGCGGTGGCTGGGATTCCTGGCTGGGTGGGTGGGTGGCCAGGGGTCCTGCACGAGTGCTGATGCCAGTGGTCCTGCGTGGGCAAGTGGTTGGTAGTCCTGCACTGATGGTGAGATCTGGAGAACTGGGTGGGCATGGTGGCCGAGATTCCTGTGAGGGAACAGCTGTTGGGGGTCCTCTGATAGCTCACAGAGAAACAATATTCCCACTACTTGAATTCCAGGTCATGTAGTGACACAGAATGCAGCCTCCCTCTAGCTTGCCATCTTGGATCCCCAAAGGAATATTTTTTTAAAAAGCCTTTCCTGATTACTCCAGTCCTTAAATGTGGTAAAAAAGATATTGTCAGTATCACATATTTGTCACCACTTGAGTTGGATTCTTGGTAAAATCACCAGAATTACTATTAAATAAGATTTTGCTACAGTCCTTGGGCAACATGACAATCTACTAGGAAGCAAATAGACACTATATCAGTAACATCAGTCCTGCTACTACACACTCCTAAGATCTTTACATTTTGTTCAACAAATAAATGATTTTCTTCTTATAGTGCTAGAGAATATTGATATAGACAGTAAACATACTGATGGGAGGACTTAGAGAAAGATGATAAACTAGGAAACTTTAGGGTCACATTCCCCCATAGAAGCATCAAACAAACTGGTAGAGACTGCCTGATGAAGCTCTGGAAATGACCTCAAATGAGCAACCAATCCAGAAAGAAACACATTCTGAATGGAGGGGGATTTTATGGCATTTTTTTGTTCACCCTCTTTGACGTGGGAGGATGTGGCTTGAGGAAAACATAAAAGAAGGAGACTGGCTGAAACAGAAAAGTGGACCTAATTTCCAATGTTCTAATCTGTTTGAATGCTTTCTTATTGGTTCCCGCATCAATTACCTCAGAGCTTATATGGCCAAGTGTGGGACAGCTTGGATCATGACTGGGGAAGCTGCAGTAATCTAACAGCACATCTTATAAAAAGAAAGATAAAGACTCCCTGAAGCAACTCCTGGGATAATGAACCCTCATACATGATAACAGTATTAATCCATTCATAAAAGCAAACCCTTATGACCAAATCACCTTTCAAAGGCCCTACCTTCCAACACTGTTGCTTCAGTGACTAAAATTTCCAACATGATAACAAAGGGGGAAAAAGCTCAAACCACAAACCACAACATATTGAATATCACAAAAATAAAAAAAATGGGATATAAAAATAAAACATCTTTCATCACAGATATTTGGGAAATAGTGAATTCGACTTAGTATCTGTTGCTCTGAAGGAAACAAAAAAAACCAGATAAATTAGCATGAGTCCTTGGAACCCAGACCTCAGAGGTGAGCAGCAGGTGCCAGTCTGTGTACATGACCAACTGAACAAGTGAGGGATCTGCAGAATCTAGAGATCACCAACAGGGCAGCTTAGGGACCACATGAAAGAATCTTTCCAGTTGTAATTAAATGGTATTAATGTGTTTCTTTCAGCAATTTTATACAGGAACACAAAAAGGAAGGATTGATGTCGAATTCCTAACATCTACTTCTTGGTTTCCACAAGGTTAAAGCTTCCATAGAGCACCCCCTCTGACCTCCACATCTCTTCACTTCCTTCTCCCCAGGAGAGAAATGAGTTTGAGAGAATGAATAAGTATAACTTTTCTTCTCTGTTTGGGTAGTAATTTTCCCTCAAGAAATACATTAAGCACATTTATTTGTCTTGTGATTTTGAAGGTAGCATTTCTCAAAAGAGGAATCCTGTGATTTACTCTTCCCCTAATTGAATTGGTAAGTATATCTCATTCTAGTATCATTATTTTTATCAGTAATAAAGGTGATTATTGTTATCTCACTTTCTCAGACTACTGCATTTTTCTTTCAACTGATCCTGAAAGAGTTCATAGAGAACAAAAGTCTGGAAACCACTACACTAAACTGAATCATAAATTTTTATGGCTCCTTTTTAGTTCACATAAATTTCTACTGTTCAAAACAATGTACCCAATTTACTTTGTGTTTTTACAAATGGTTAGCCCTAAATACTGTGATTGTCCCCAATGAAAAATAGAATTAATGAAAATGCAATTAATCAAACTTCATCTTTGTAAAATTTTAACATTGTGACTATAAATAAAACTATATCAGCAGAATGCAAAAAATAGTCTGGAATAAGATTAGGCATATAAAGTGATACATTCCTGAATTTACATGGTTGTTTCTCAGTAGCATGAGAACTGAAACCATGCATTACCTGGTATCAGTAAACTATTGGTTTAATATCCATTGGTTTTCCCGTTTTTCGTTGTTATAAACAAGGAGTTGCTATGCATTTTGGATTGAGACACTTTCCCAAATTTTTTATTAAAATTATATTTTGTAAAGACTTCACATATAAATTGAAGTCTTATATCTTTTTCCTAAACTATAAATGTTATAACATGAAATTTTAATATTTTGATACTGTAATATTGACTTAGATGTTTGTAAAATGTCATGTCATGCATTTCTCTTAAACATTATAATGTAACTATGTATAAAAACATCTAATTTTTTAAGAAAATAATTTTGTTGGACTAAAGTGATTTCCTAAATATATTTTTCACTAAAACATCCATAGGGTTATAGAAAGTGTTTTTCTAATAGGTAATTATGTTGTTTTACTTAATTTGTAGCAAAAAGAATATTCTAATAAAGTCTTAAAGGAAAACTACAACGTGATATAAATTAAAAGAAAAATGCTTCTAGACTTTGGAGCATATTAAACCCAAGGCTGGGTGATGCTTACATTAACTGAACCACATTATTAATTCATTAACCACTCACTGAGTGCTTACTCCATGAGCTGCATTGATGATACAGCATGATCATTGGGTAATATATATATATATAACATATATATGTTATATAATAAAATATATAACATCAACTGAGATATGATAAAATGAACGTGACAAATACAAGAAGAAAAGAAGAAAAACAGGAGAGAGGATTTAATTTTTTTAAGTTTATATAATTTTCTTTGAGTTTCACTTTATGTAGTAAGTTGAAATTTGATTTTGGATTGGTAGAATAAGTTTGAATTTCACAGAATACTTTGTGTAAGTCTTTTTTATTAGTAAATGTATTATTTCAATAGTCATTTGTATTATGGAAGCAAGACATTGCCTAAATTATAAGAGACAAGGGAAGAAGGGATGTTTTAAGGTGGGCTTGAAGAAAAAAAATTAGTGCCAGTTGGGAAGAACTTATACTTCATCAAATTTGTACATCATCAGGAATTTGATTACATTAAGGGTGCAGTCAAAAAACTTTTAATGCAGGGACATGAAATTACCATATTTTTCTTTTGAAGATAAATTTTGGCAGCACTGAAGAGAGTGGAATTAAATGAGGATAAATAAATTGTTGGGAATTCTGAAAAAATGCTTCCATTAATGCAAGTGAGAGAGATGCGAGGTTTGCATCAATCATATCAGTAGACGTGAAAGCATGGAGATATCTTCAAAATTGCATTGAGCCAGAACAGTAACCTGCACCTATAATCCCAGGGACTCAGTAGGCTAAGGCAGGAAGATTGCAAGTTTGAGGCCAGCCTCAGAAACTTAGTGAAATCCTGTCTTAAAGTACAAATAACTAAATTAACAAAAAAAAAGCAAACCAATAAATTAAGGGTTCTGGGAACTTAGCAAAACGAATTTATTGGTAAATTGCACCTGGGTTCATTCCGCAGTCATATATAATGAAGTCTTCCAAAGTAAAGTTATTAAGAGGAGTTGAAATAATGTCATGCAGATTCTATGATGCTTTTATCTTTGAGAAAACCAAAAATATGCTTTTCAGATCATATAGGAATATAGGAATATGCAATTTGGATGTTATCATGATATAAGTAAGCTGCAACCATGAAACTTATTTCATAGTTGTATATTAAAAAATACAAGAGTATCTATTCACCTTCACATTAGAGTATCTATTTAATTTGGAATCAATCTTAGTATTATACATTCCATAAGAGCAAGAATAATAAACCTGAAGAACAGGCAAGACACATAGCTTGCAGGGTAAACATATCTAAAATGTAAAGGTTAATTATAATATAATGATATGATAAGCCCTTTCACAGCAGTAAATAGAAGCCAGTATCTTCAATATGTTTGGTTAAGCAGAGAAGATATATGGACATGTAGATTTCTTTGATAGATTTTTATAAATTGGTTTAGTTCAATGGATATAAAACTCTCTTTGTTATTTTGACTTTAGGGAGGAATTATATTGCTTAATAACTATGTCTATTTTATCAATGTTGTCAACTATGTTTACATAGAATTACTTTAAATAACTTCTCATTAGGAGTCTGATGGTAATTAGTGATGATCCTACTGCACTTCAGTATCAATATTAGAAAATTGTATCATTTTTTAAATTTTTACCTATCAGGCTAAATTATACATCAATGTTTCAAAACATATCTTTTGTTGTGTTTACATCCTTTTTAAATTTAATTTCAGATATCATTTTTTCCTGTTAATATGCTTTGCATTTAATTTGCTACCCTCTTAATAATTTTTATAAAAGAGAAGTTTAAGTCATTTTTTTATATACGTCATCTTTTCTGTTAGAGGCCTACAATGTCATAAATTTCCTTCTAAGCACTGCTTTGTTTGTATCTTACAATTTTTGCATGTTTTAGTTTTATTTCTATTTAAATATAAAACATGTTTTAATTTCCCTCAAGTTCTTCTTTGACCCAGGGGTTATTTTAGGCATGTGATTTAATTTCTAATACATGGATAATTTAAGATATACATTTTTATTAATATGTACTTTAATTCCATAATGGATACAGAACATATGGTTGGTAATTTTAAATCTTTTACATTTGTTGACAGATTTTTAATGTTTCAAATATTGTATCTCTTGGATAACATTCTTGACATACCTTAAAACAATGTTTTTCTAGTAGTATTAGATAGAATGTGTTACAGATATCAACAAGGTCAAATTGGTTACTAATGTAGCTTAGTTCTTACATATCCTTATAAATTTTATGTTCATAAGTGAATTTCAAAGTCAGGAAATTTTTCTCTATGTTGATAAAACTCAAAACAATGGATGATCCAAAGATAGCTTAAGGATATTGTATAGGGGACTGTTTCATATCACAACAGGACTCATTGTAGTGTGTGTGTGTGTGAGAGTGTGTGTGTGTGTATGTATATATATATATCAAGCTATAAGTGAGTTTTGTGACCTTTACTTTAAATGTATTCCAAGATTTTGAAGCTAGCACAATATATCTAAACTTCATATTAATAAATTCAGATGAAATACATTATACTTCTTTCTCATTGACACATTATGCATATTCCATATCCATAATTAAAAATCCATTTAATGTCTCAGCTTTCTACATATATGGATCTCAATATATAGTCTCCAACTTCTTCTGGTCAATATCTTAATTTTCTCTTGAAATTCTTGATGCACCTGCTAATTTGATAGATAATATTATTTATCTGTCTGTAGTCTTTACCGTTTTTTTAGCTAGCATAGTCAAGCGACAAAGGTTTATTTTATCACACTCGTGTTTTTGCTACTCTAATTGTTAAGGTGAAAAGTTAGTATGTTATTAAATTATATCTCCTTTAAGCTTTCCAAAGTAATTAGAATGTTGTAGCTTATCATATTCCCATATTTTCCATTTCACTCACACTGTTCTATGCAAATTTCTCCCCATCCCTAACCTACTATTTAACTACAATATTCATTCTAAATGACAATAGGTAATTTTTTTCCTTAATTACATTGAAATTTTATTTTATACTTATTAAAGAAACTGTTTTATGCTTATTTATACAGGAGTTTAATTTCATGAACATTTCATTTAACGTTTATATTTTTAAAAAAGATTATAAAATTGTAAAAGAATACCCATAAAAGCCACACACAGTTTGCATCAGTATTTGATATTTAAAATAGTACATTTAGTATAGTACATTTAGTATAGAACATTTGTTATAATTAATGAGTCACTAATATAGATATATGGTTAGTAATTAAAATTTACAATTTATTCCAATTGTTTTTTATTTTTATGTTCTGAGGCCTCATTTGGTGTACTGTTTCTCACTCAGGAGTTGTATCTCCTTGGCCTCCTTGTAGCTGTGACCATAATGATCTAATTAATATTTTCACCCCTGTGTGCCGTGGGCTGATAGATCCCATCCCTTACTAAGAGCTAAACTTCTACTATCTTCCAACTTTGTCAAGTACACTAAGATATCCACTCTCTTTAGAGTTGATCACTTATGATAATTTCTAGTAACGATATCTCAGATGACTTTCATATGGCTAAAAAATAATTCATGCTAGCTAGTTTAAACAAAAAAGCCAAATTTTCTCAAGTACATTTCTATAGCAACAGAATTATTGAAATTTCGAAAGAACTGTACTTGAAGTGTATGAAGCCATTAATAAGGATCAAACCACCATTTAGGCCTCCACCCGGCAAACCCAGTTCCACACCTGTTGGCAAAAATAAGGTAGTACTTTCATGAGAATGGAAACTGTTTCTAAACCTCTATTCAGTTTCCTCTAGCTGGGCTTAGTGGCTCATGCCAGTAATCCCCGTCTCTAGCTGATGTAAGAGGACCAAAATTTCAAAGCCAGCCTCTACATTTTAGCAAGGCTCTAAGCAACTTAGTGAGAACTTGTCTCAAAATGAAAAGTAAAAAAAGGGCTGGGGATGTAGCTCAGAGGTTAAATATTTCTGGGTTCAATCCCCACTACCAAAAAAAAAATGGTTCCCCTAGTATTCTGATACTTACAGTTTCCATGGAACAGAAAACTGGTTCCATGTAGCACGTGAGTCCTCAATTAATCACATCCGAACATATTTTTAGGATGTGTCTGATTGGACAAAAACTGTATCACATGCCTACTATGAGTATCCAGGAAGGTCCAAAGTAAGTTTGTGATTATTACTGTGAAAAAGAGACAAATAAGAGAGGACATTGTCCAAACATACCAGAGTGCTGTTTGAAAGGTGCCAGCCTGTCAGACAAGATGGCAAACATTTTCTTATTTATGATGGCAATGACCTCAGAAAAGAATGGTAGAGACCTAACTTAAAAGATGACTATGTAGTAGAAGAATACACTACATACTTGATGGATTGTATCTCGGAGGAAAAGTTGGCTAGAAAATGTGATGGGTTTGTATGGTTTTGAACCATAAGGGAAAATGTATTCCCTGTTTCAAAATGACTTGAGCATCATGAATATGGCTGCCATTGAAACTTTTATTCACAATTTCCCTGATTTCAAATGTCAGTCTTATAATTTTACTAAAGAAATCAGGAGTTTCTTCTATTATGTTTCTCTACAGTTTGTTCAAACTTATATAAAGAAAAACATCTATTTTATTTTTTCCTGTTGACTGGTATTTTCTCCCACCACTAGAAATAGTATCATCATCATTGTCCTTAACAAACTGCCCTTCTCCAATATCAGTTATGAAAAGGAAAGCATAAATTGCTATGTGTGAACACTGTGTGTCCTAGACCAGAATTTGTCTTATGATTTGATGCATTAACCAAACAGAACAACGAAAAGTCTCTATAGAGATTATTATTATTTTTGAGCTACAGAGAAGAGGATGCATCCCTTTATTTTCCACACAGTTTATCAATTTTAAGTTGAGGGCAACAATTGTACCTAAGCACAGATCTATGTTGTGCTGGGGTTTATTCATCTTAATCAATGGATCCATCATTATACTTTTACATTATAAGAAACAACAGCCTCTTTTCATTGCTTAAGCAACTTTGAGTTATACTTCTGTTTCTTCTTACTGAAAGAATTTTTAATAGCCTATTATTTGGAATGTTAGCAAAGTTATGCTCTTGTGATTTTTTATTTATGTAATTTTTTAAACTAGACTAAAAAATTTAAATTTAGAGATCATAATTTTATATCATAACAGAGTCCCTAGCAAATATTGGCTGTATATTTGATTAGTGAATCAATCAATGAATATGAGATAATTCAGTAATAAAGTTATGTAGGTTAAGTAGGTTAAGTAGGGAGTCTAATGCAGGTTATCTACCTCTCTGTATGGTATAGTTTGCATATCCCTAAGCCCGAAGTTGGGAGAGGAAGGGACATTTCTAAAATTATTTGTTCTGTGTATCCAGGCTATGAGCCATTTTCATCACATATTCTTCCTCCCCTTCCCTGTGTCAGGCCCTCCTTGCAAAGCCACTCCATGGAAAAAATAAAATTGAAAAATGCCTTGAGACTTTTCAAAATGTCTCAAGACTTAAAAAAGGCTTATACATATATATCATAGCTATATATACATATATATATATATATATATATCCATCTGTATATAATATGATATATACATGATAGAAGTATTGTGTATGTTTTGTATAGGTTCAGACTCTATTTACTAAGCAATACACCTTATACCTGAAATATTTCTTCTCCTAGGAAACAAGTGTCCACTGATAAAGAATGACTTGTCTTTTTTATTAGGAAACTCTCTACATCAGTTTATTGCCAAATTTTTATAATTAGTATTCAAAATGCAACTACTGGGATGTTGGGGCCATGCTTTTACTTGGAAGTTTTGTTTCTATTTTTGTGGAGGCAACTCAAGAGAAGTAAAGTCTTTATTGTTTCTGTAAAAGCACTAATTTGCTACTAATGATGAATGATTCTGGACTCCATTACTTATTATTTTGAAGTTTAATAATTACATTGGAGAATTCAAGAGAGGATAGTTATCTTTCTTATTTTTTTAATTCCAGACCAGCAAGAAGTAAGTGCATTCATCCTTTGTATGCTAATTATGCTAGTGAAAAATAATGAAAAACTGTAGCCTATATGTAATATGTAAAATGTATATTTTATTTTTCTTTTGTATTTAGCAAGAAGTTACTGGAAACTATAGTCTCCATGATCTATAATTTTGAAGAAAAGTACAGTACTTAGGGTACTCAAAATAATCAGTAGTTATGTTCTTTTTCTGTGCTTTTCTGGGTAATCCATCTATATCACAAATTATATGTACTTTAGCAGTTTTGCCATATATATATATATATATATATATATATATATATATATATATATATATATCAGTTTTTTTCTCCTTTCTAGGCCAAAAAAAGAAAGTTACTGAAACTTGATGAAATATAATTAATGATTCATATAATGAAAAACGCCTATTTAGGCATTTTAAATGATAGAAGTTTTAAAGGATGCTTTTGATTTTTGTTTAAGTACAATTGGGAACACTTGAGGAGTTCACATTTATCTTCTAAGCATCATATCATATAAATATTTGATTATTATATAAATATAGTTATCGTGGCATTCTCTAGCTAAGCTATTGGTTTTCATGTTTGGCTATGCATCAGAATCATTAAGCAAAAAGTTTGTAAATAAATGTATATATATACATATAAATGTATATATAAATGTGTCTATATATTATATATAAATGTATGTATATATAAACACACATACACAGTTAATATTCAAGAACCAAGAAAACATAAGAAAATAAGCCATATGGCTATTGTGAATAGAGAGACCCATAGTGCAAAGCCTCAGAGGTGAACGTGGACTGGAATGTGAAATTACTATCATCAAAAATCTAACATGTTCAAAATAAGCAAGTTTCTATTGTTTAATATAAAAAGAATAAATACAGATAATTATTTTTTAGATTTAAAATATAAATCTTGGCTACATCCAAATAGATTTGGTCATAGACTGAAATGTGAAAGTTTCAAACTTCTGAAAATTAAATGCTGCATTTTCCATGAGTTTTTCTCTAGAGCAAGTTAATATATAAATTTATTTATTTATTTTTCCAAACAAAAGGCCAATTTATTTTATAGCCAACTAATAGAAATAAACACCAGTAAAATGAGTTTTCTAAAGAATCACCATCTTAGTCATTCAAAGACAGTCCCATTTCCCCAAAGATTTCTGTCACCTACAATATTTTGAACAAACTAACATCAAGTCCTAAATAAGGTTTGTGTAAGTCAGTTTTTCATTGCTGGGTCAAAGATACCTGAAAATGATAACTTTGAGAAGTAAAGGTTTATTTTTGTTCATGGTTTCAGAGAAGTAAGGCTATGGTGGGTCAACTCCAAGGCATTAATATCATGGCAGAATGGAATGGTAGACAAAAGCTGTTCGGCTCTTTGCAGTCAGGAAGCAGAGGGAGAAAGAGAGAGCGAAAAACAGACATAGAGAAAGTGGCAGAGACAGTATGGGACCAGAAATAGATGTATTCACCAAGGCCATGCTCCCACTGATCTGCTTCTTTCAGCCACATCCCACCTGCCTATAGTTACCATCCAGTAGTTCCTTCAACTTGGAATTGATCCAGCAAATGTCTTAATCCACTGTGAGGTCAGAGTCATAATCATTGCCTAAACGCCAGAGCTTTGAATCTCTCTGCAATGGGGATAGTGCTTTTAAAACATTAAATGTGTGAAAAGCATTCCAGATCCAAACCATAACATGCTTCTTGTTTTAAAGTCACATGGCATAGTGCAATTCATCAGGCCTTTAAGAAAGAATGAAGGAGATTAGAAGTCAGAGTATGTTTTAAAAAGCAAATAATCTTATTTTCAGGAATTTTTACTTCCGAAGCTCAAAAAACTCCATAAAAATAAATAAAATAAATAAAAGTGTGTGGGGGGGAGCACAACGCACAGGAAGCTGGATATAAGGGTTCTGTCTCTGCAGTTTTGTTCTGATGGATTCTCTGCAACCTAGTTGTCATGGTATTATTCTGGAATGTCCCCCAAAGACCCATGTATTAAAGGATTCATCCCCAGGTTGCTTATATTTGGAGATAGTAGAAATGTTAGGAGGTAGAATCTAATAGGAGTTTTATGAATCACTGTGGAAGTGCGGATTGTGGGTCCTGGTCTCTACCACTCTTTTCTTTTCTCTCACTTCCTACATGAGGTTAGTAGCTAGTTTTACCCTGTCCTTCCCCTAAGATGTGCTCCTTGCAACAGACGCAAAATCCATGAGGCTAACCAATTATGGACTGAAATATCCAAAAGCATGTGACAAAATAAAACTTTTCTCTTTATAAGTTGATTGTCTAAGGCAAAACTTTTCTCTTTATAAGTTGATTGTCTAAGACGTTTTGTTGTAGTGATGGAAAGCTAATACATATGTGTTGACATTCACTTTTTTTTTTTTTGCACTCTCCATACTTTTTTTTGTATAGAAATCAATCTTTGTATAAACAGAAAAATTTAAAGTTTCATTAAATCTTCAAGTTTTTGTTTCAAATAATGAAAGATATTTTTGAACCATTACAGTATTCCATCTCAAGGAAAAGTAATTCATCCTATTGAAAGAAAGTCTCAATTTCTTCTCTTATTATTAGTGTGAACAGATCAAAGTGCCAATCAAATAGTGTTATAAAATTATTCATCTTTTTCTTTTTACTGCTTGTTTTCACTCATAAATAATAAATTACAGGATAATGGTATACTTGTTAATTTTTCTTATAAAGGAAAGCTTACTCATGCTGTTCAAATGTTATTCTAATATAAAAAATTAAAACTCTAATATTTCCTTGTTTACTCTATTGACAAACAATAAAATCAAATTAATTAAATTTATAATTAAAGTTTTCAGGACTCCTGAGGATCTTAGATATGGTATAGCTAAGAAATTTTACTTCAGAGATTAGAAAAATTAAGTTCGATGATAATAAACTTGTCAAGGTTAAAGAGAATCATTGACTACAGTGACTGGAGAACTCTTGTTGCTCACTGGCCCAGTGTCTATCTGTGATGTGCTGGCACTTTCCCAGTGTTGAGAATGTAGGACTCTCATACCCCAACTTCTCTGGCCTAAGTAATGATACTACTGTATAAGGGAAATAAAGCAATATAACACCATTGTGCACTGAAAGTAGATAGAAACTTCTTATGAACATCTGGGAAATAGGATGAATGAAATAAGCAATTATCCTAGTTACTGAAGTACAGGGAAGAAAAAATGAAATTGACCCTATTTATCTATTTAAAAATCAACATAAGGAAATGTGATGAGATGCAACACAGCATCACTGTTCAAGAGTTAATGTTTATATCATTTTAGAAGAGTCTAGTTATTATTTGTTGTGGATGATTTTTTGCCTCATGTGACATCTCTGACATTGTGGTCAATAAATAAAAACTGTACTGATAGAAAGCTCATGTGGTAGATCATGTAATTTACAAGACAGTGAAATATTTCATGATACTTCATCCAGTACTTAACTACAAGTCTCAACAACACATAAATCTTACCACGCTTTGATGCAATCACACAGTCTTGTTTCATGCTATGCTTTTCAACTGTAACTGAGCGTTCATGATTGCTCTTGTAATAAGTACCATTTTTCTCCTCCATTTCTCCCATTGCCTTGGTGTCTGGAAAGTGCTAAAAAAAAAAAAAAATTGAAGCCTCAGGAAATTTTCTTGAAACCAGAAACCAGCAGGAAATTGACCAAAATATACTACAGGAAATATCCAAAGTATTGTTTAATATATATTCTTTTATAATAACCATTACTTTAAAAAATAAATGCAATAACATTTTCTGTGCATAGAAATTGGCTTGTAGTGTAATATTAAAATTGTTATATCACAGGGAAGATTGTGATTTTTATGGGATAGAGAATTTATCTTCATAGCACATTTAGGATCATTGTCAAACATTATAATTTTCATTAAAATTCTGCTTGATGTCAATAGTAAGAAATTTCTATTGAAATTCTGATTCCTTCAAAATTATCTTTTTGAATTATTTTTTGAGGAAATGCTCTGTGGTCTACTAATATCTTACTTTATTATGTTTTTGCATTGATTATAAGTTGTTTTTCTAACAAGCATTTTTAGCATTTCTCCACAGTAGAAAGGTCTCCTGGAGAGATCCTGAAATTGCTCTGTAGATTTTTATACTTATCTCTTATAAATATAGAAAAAATCATATTTATAAAGTTCTTTGGAAAATGTAACACACTGTTCTCTCTCTCTCTCTCTCTCTCTCTCTCTCTCTCTCTCTCTCTCTCTCTCTCTCTCTTTCTGTAGTTAAGGTGGTTAAGATTATATGTAATCTGTGCTTTTGAAGTCTTAAATTTCACAGTGGGCTGAGCTTATGGGATTGTCCTTTCTATGTTATCTTCAGTCTGCATTCTCCAGATGAAATATTTCTCTTTAGTCTTTTAAACAGTATACTATAATCAGGTTTTATTTTCTAATACAGTTTTCCTGTGCATGTGCAATCTGGTTCCTATACTTTGTCTCTTTTTACAGCACCTGAGGGTTCATGGGCTTTTGAGCAATAACTCCCCAAATGCTTCATGTCAGGGTACTGCATAAATGAAAGGAAACAAATGTATCAAGAATGGAAGGGAAAATAGATCTACCTCAGGTATAAGAGGCAGGTTTTATGTAACAATTTTGACATCCATATAACCATTTCTACATTGTGAAAGTATATGTACATTATGAATTGGGCATACCCAGAATATGAAAATTGGTATATTTCTTCAGCCTCTTGTGCTTTTGTATGTACTATACATTAAAAAATGCCTCTTAATACCCTTTGTTTTCTTGTTCAACTCAAGATATCAGTCTTTTTTCATTATACAATGATTATTTTAAAACTATTTTGAGTGATTTCATGTTGTCAAGTTTTCTAAGAGTCATACATGCATATTATAAATTTTTAGAAAACAAGGTATAAAAAAGAAGATAAGAATAATTTTAAATCTTGGAGTCTTTTCAATGTTAATATTTTGATGCACTACTGAAAACATACCACCTTTGTTAGACTTGTGAGAACACTGTACACAGAACTTAATAACCTATTCTCTTACCTTAACAACGTATCTTCAACCCTCTCCAGTGCCACTAGATTCTAATTTTTTATTTTTTAACTATTATAGATCATGTTATGTTAAATGCCTTGGGATTAAAATTTTGTGTTGATTTCAGTTTTGTTATAAATTTTATCATTTTTTGTTTGTTTTTCATTCCTGTACTATCTTTGTTTTCCCAGATATTGGTAAATTATATGGAAAAATATAAAAGTCTTTCTTTTCCAGAGCATAATTATTGTGTAGTTCAATACCTTGTTAATTGTTTAGAGCTATTTTTATGAGGAATTCAAAGAAGTATTCTGAAGCAACATGAGGTGGATACCATAACATATTGAAATGTAAGAAGTCTTTGTGAGTGAAAGAAATTTGGGAATTCTTGTGTACTTAGAAGAGTAGAGAAATTATGTAGAACACAGAGCAATTTCTTTGTAGACTAGAGGATCCAGTGAACCTTGTTGGCAAATTTGGAAGAAGTCTTTTTCTTCGTCCTGGAATGCTATAGAGTAAAATCCCTTAACCACAAAATAAGGTTATGTAAGACAGGAAAGAATAAAGAAACTTCAATGAAACTAGAAAGAAAGTTACAAAACAGCCTTCGTAATACCTTAGTTAGCAGTAGCTTCCTCAAATGTAAATGGTCAAATGATATAGTGACCTCGGAGTCTGAGGTAGGAGGATTGGGGGTTCAAAGCCAGCCTCAGCAAAAGTGAGGTGCTAAGCTACATAGTGAGACAGTGTCTCTAAATCAAACACAAAATTGGGCTGGGGATGTGACTCAGTGATTGAGTGCCTCTGAGTTCAATATCCAGTATCCCTAACAACAACAACAAAAAAGACAGTGATTGAAAAGATAAAAAACAAGACCTAAACACATACACAGAGTGAGAATAAAGGAATGGATTAAGGCATGTCATGTAGATGGAATATAAAAGAAAGTAGGAAAAACTAGCCATATATATGTGTGTACATACACACACACACACACACACACATACACACGAGTGTGTTTCTCTGTATGTATATATATATATATATATATATATGTATATATGTATATATATATGAATAATAATTTACTCTTTAAATCAAAAGAGACAAGTGAAGTAATTACAGTAATTACATAATAAATGGGTTCATTCAGGAAAGAAAAATAGCAGTTACAAATGGATCAGCAACCTATATAAGATTAGTCAAAGATATAGAAAAATTATCAATAGATCTGAATGGAGAGATAGATACTGATACAATAGGTAAGGGACTTCAACATCCCATATTCAGCAATGTATAGTCATACAGAAAATTTCACCCAACTCTGACAGAGTATACATTCCTCTCATGAGCACACGGAAGGCTTTCCACAGGATAGAACATATGATAGGCCATGAAGCAAGTATCAACAAATCTTAAAAACTAACATCATATTTAATATTTTTATCATACACTAAAAATTACTAACAACAAAAACAAAATTTTTGAACACTATAAAATACAGGGGAATTAAACAAGCAACAGGTCCAGGATGAAATCTTGAATAAGCAGTGGGTCAAGGAAGAAATCAAGATGATAATTAAAAGATTTCTTGAAATAAATAATAGTAGAAACAAAAGATACCCAAACTATGAGATACACAAAAAGCAATACAAAGAAGGAAGTTTGCAGATATTAATACCTACAATTTAAAAGAAAAAAGAAAAGATCTCAAATAACCCATCTATTTCTGTATTTCAAAAATTAGAAAATGTTGGGCACACCTGTATTTTCAGCAACTCTGCAGGCTAAGGAAGGAGGATCACAAGTTTAAGACCAGACTCAACAACTTAGTGAGACCTTGTCTCAAAATTAAAAATAAAATAAAATAAAAGGTTAAGGATGTAACTTAGTGATAGTTTTCCAGGTTTAATCCACAGTACTAACCCCCCTCAAAATGTTAGAAAACAAGGACTAATCAAATGCAAAATTAATAATCAAATCCAAAATTAATAGTAGGAAAGACATAATCAATATGAGGGTCAGATAGAAATAAATGAAAAACATTTTAAAATGGAAAAAGTCAATAAAACAAATAGCTGGTTATTAAAAAAGATAAACAAATTTCACAAATGAAAGAAAAAAGATGACTCAAATAAATAAAATCAGAAAAGAAAAGAGAGACATTAATACTGACTCCACAGAAATTCAAAAAACCATTTGAGAATATTATGAACAATAGTATGCCAACCAATCTGATAAATTAGAACAAATGGACACATTCCTGAACAAAAGCATCTTTTCAAGGTCATATCATGAAGGGACAGATCAATCATATGTAACAATATTGAGCCACAATTAAACAATCTTTCTCAAGGAAATGTCCAGGATTTGATGGCTTCACTGCTTAGTTCTACCAAACATGTAAAGAATAATATCAGGGACTAGGGAGGTAGCTCAAGCAGTAATCTGCTCACCTGGCATGCATGGGGCGCTGGGTTCGATCCTCAGCACCACATAAAAATAAAGATGTTGTGTCCACTCAAAACTAAAAAATAAATATTAAAAAATTCTTTTTCTCTCTCTCTCAAAAAAAGAGAATAATATCAGTTCTTAAATTATTCCTCCCAAAATTGAAGAGGGTGGGATTCTCCCTTTCCAATTCTGAGTCCATCATTGCCCTGATACCAAAATCAAATAAGAATACACACACACTCACAAAGATATAAACTCAGATGAAAATATCCTGAGATATATATTAGCGAACCAAATTCAAGAGCACGTTAAAAAGATTATGTATTATGATGGGATTCATGCCAATGATATAAGAAATATCCAACATATGAAAATCAATAAATGTCATACACTGTATCAACATAATGAAGAATAAAAACTATATGATCATCTCTGTAAGTGTAGAAAGAGCACTTGATAAAATTGAACACTATTTCTTGACAAAAATGCTGAATAACTTAGGCATAAAATGCATATATCTTAACATAATAAAGGTCATTTTTAATAAGTAAACCATCAACATTATGCTGAATGGGTAAAAACTGAAATCCTTCTCACTATAATGTAGTAGAAGTGTAGAATATCTACATTAGGCACATTTTTCAACATAACACTGGATTTTCTAGCAGAGTATTCAAGTAAGAAATTAACTAAAGAGCATGCAATCATTCCACTAAAAAATAAAAGGAAAAAAATTTGACACTCATAAGCTAATTTGGCAAAGTTGCAGAATACAAAATCAATATAGAATAATCAGTAGTGTTGCTGAACAATAATGACCAATTGTCTGGAATAGAAAGAAACAATATCTAGGGAAAAAATATATACAAGTGAAAGTATGAGCAAAAAGTTGAAGGATTTCTACCATGAAAATGATAAAACATTGGTAAAATAAATTGAAAAGGACACACACACACACACACACACACACACACACAAATGGGAAAGCATCATGCTCATAGTGGGAAGATTCAATATATTTAAAATATTCACGCTACCCAAAGCAATTACAGATCAATGCAACCCCTGTGGAAGAAAATGGTATGCTTCACAAAAACAGAAGAAAATAATCCTGAAGCTTTATGAAACCACAAAAAAAACCCCAAATAGTTATAGCCACATTAAGCAAAAAGAATGAAACAGGAAGCATTATACTACCTCATTTCAAAATATATTACAAACCTGTAGTAATCAAAACAATATGGTATTGGCATAACAAAAGACACATAGACCAGTGGAATATAATAGAAATCTGAGAAGAAAATATACACATCTGCAGTCAATGGATCTTTTACAAAGTTGCTAAAAACATGCATTAGAGTAAGGACAGTCCTATCAATTAATGCTGCCATAAAAAGTGGATTTAGGGGGAAAGAGGAGGGAAAAAAAGAGGGAGGAACTGCAGAAATAAATGTACCAAATTTTGATATATGCATATATGAATATATTATAGTGAATTAGACTTTTATATAAAACTATAATGCACCAATTAAAAAATCAATTAATAGAAGGAAAAATCTTAGAGTAAAGAAAGGGGATCATTGGGAGAGAGGAAGGGAGGGAAGAGGATAGTGTTGGGGATATAAATGGAGCAAATTTTTTTATATACACTTATGAATATGTTAAAACGAACCCCAAATTATGGAAAACTATAATGAATTAATAAAACCATAATTATTTTTAAATATGAAGAAAAAATCATCATCCCTATTTATTATAGGAAAAGTTGAAAATACAATGAACTATCACCTCACATTTGCTAGATGACTATCTTCAAAAAGATGAAAGATAAATGTTGACAACAATATGGAGAAAAGCCTTGCACATTACTTTAAATAATTTAAATTAAGATAGTCATTATGGAAAAGGATTTAGGGATTTCTGAAAACAATACATAATCAGAAATTAATTTTATTTTTTCTCCCCCCCCCTTTTTTTTTTGGTACTGGAGTTTGAACTCAGGGGTGCTTTATCACATTCCCAGCCCGTTTTAAGTTTTTATTTTGAGTAAGGTCTCACTTCTACTGAGTGTCTCACTAAGTTGCTTAGGCTGGTCTTAAACTAGTGATCCTTCTGATTCAGCCTTCCCAATTGCTGGGATTACATACATATGCCACCATGCTTGGTTTAGTAAGCAAGTTTAAATGAACTTAAATCAGTATGTTGAAGTGCTACAGGAGCTCTCATGTTGACTGTAACTTTATTCACAATTGCAAGACATAGCATCAATCTAAATGTTCAAAAATGGATGAATGAATTAAAATGCAGCACTCATGCCTAATGAAATACTATTCATTCTTTAAAAAGGAAGAGACTTTATCATTTGCAACAACACAGGTGAACATTTAAGACATTGTGCTAAGGGAAATAAGCCAAGCACAGAAAGATAAATGTTAATAATCTCATTTTCTGTTGAATTTGAAAAACTTTGAACTCAAATAAGTAAAGAATAAAATGAAAATTATCAGCTGGGTGTGGTGACTCATGTCTGTAATCCCAGTGACTCGGGAGGATGAGTTAGAATGATTGCAAGTTCAAGGCTAGCATCAGTACCTTAGTGAGACCTTAAGCAACTCAACAGAACACTGCCCCAAAATAGAATAAAAAATGGCTGGAGATTTAGATCAATGGTAAAGTACCCTGGGTACAATTTCCAGTACCAAATATAAATAAATAAATAAGATAATTATCAAAGCTTAATATATAAGGATGAGAGCTGGGGAGATTTTGGGTTAAAGGGTACATACTTTCTATTGTTTGAAAGGAAAAAGTATCTGGGATCTTTTGCATAGAGCAGAGATGAAAGAAAATAATAATATGATATATTTCACTTGATATTTTTACATAAAAGTATTATCTTGATTTATCCATTCTATAATGTACATCTATATCAAACATCAGATTGAATCTCATAAATTTGTATAATTATTTTTGTCAGTTGATTATAAAATTACATAAATAAGCAAACGTAATGAAAGACATTTTTTTTCAAGCAGCCAATAAGCACATACCAAGTATCTAGACATCTTTAGCCACTAGGTAAATGCACAATGCAAATAACACTTACTGGAATGATTTTAATAATTTGAAGAATAGAAAATAACAATGTTGATAAGGTTATAGAGAATCTGGGACCTTCATTTTTTGCTGCTGTGAAAATGAATAGTATAGACCCTGAAAATATTTCCTGTTTCTTCAAAACTTAAAATTACCCTATGATCCAGCAATTCCATTTCAAGATATCTATCCAAAACTTTTGAAAACACAGAACCAAACAGCTATTCGTACACCCAGGTGTATAGCAGCATTTTCAACAATAGCCTGAAAATGTAAAGCACCCCAGAGTCCATTAGATGAACAGATTATTTAAACATACAAATATACATGCAATGGAATATTATCTAGCCACAAAAAATGAATGAAATTTGATATACTCTACAGCATGGATTAACTGTGATACTATTATGTTTGATGAAATAATCTGGACATGAAAGTTAAATATTGTACAATTTATTTTAGATAATTTACTTAAAATAATCAAAATCATGGTGATAGCAAGTAGAATAGAAGTTATAAGAATCTGAGGGGAGTGATCAAAAGTGTTTAACACATACAGAGATTTTGCTGAGTATGATATAATGCTTTTGGTTCTAAAAAAATGTAATGGTTACATATCGTTGTGGTTATATTCAATGCTGCAAAATGTTTACATAAAAATAGTTTAAATAATAAATATTATGATATGTATACTTTACCATTGTAAAACATGCCTATATTTAATTAAACCAGATGTAAGCACAGTTGATAAATTAAATCATGGTTATCTATAATACCAAAAATATAAATGTACTCTATTTTTATTTTCTAATTTTAACAAAAATAACCCTTCAAAATATACATGATATAAAATATTTTTCAAATATTAACCACCTGAAGTATGTGGATACACACATGCACACACACATAAAATGAGCAAAGGTATTCTAAGAAAGTGGAAATATGAAGAAAGCAGGAATACATTAATAATTGCTATAGAAAGTACAATTCTAATCCAGCATGGTAGCACATGCTTCTGATCCTAGGGACTCAGAAGGCTAAGGGTAGAGGATTGTAAGTTTGAGGCCAGCCTCAGCAATTTAGCAAGACTCTGTTTAAAAAAAAAAAAATGACAACAGATCTGAGGAGTTAGCTCAGTGGTAAAGCAACCCAGAAAAGTTAGGAAATTAGATGTTCACAGGATTCTTTAAAGTGCTCTGAGATGTTCCTTGAAATCTAAGAACTCATGTGCATCTTGGAAATATTTATTCAAGAAAAATACTGAATTTAGGTAAGAACATCAAACTTTATGGCATTTATTCCCATCTGTCTATATTCAGTTCCCCCATGGCCTTGAAGATCAACAGAGTGAAAACCAACAATATAACAGGCTCACACACAGAGGGAGGGAGGGAGGAAGGGAGGGAGAGAGAGAGAGAGAGAGAGAGAGAGAGAGAGAGAGAGAGAGAGAGAGAGAATATGATTGGAGTTCCTTTAAAACCTCATTCTCTGAGAATTGTAATTTGACATTTTGATATTATGGTAGTTTGCGCACAAGATTCCCACTTAAAAAATTGTATTTGTTCTGACTATGAGCTCACAGAATGCAAAAAACCTTTTTATCCAGGGGTGTTTTTGAAATACAATTGACACCAAATGTTTACCTTTGTGGCTTCCTGTAGTAGTGGATAAGAGTTGGGACAATCAATAGGCTAATCAAACACTCACAGGGAAAGTTAGGAAATAGATGTCCACATCCTTGAAGGTGTTCTGACACATTCCTTGAAATATAAGAACCCATGTGGATCTGCATGTGTACACCCAGAATTATAAAAGCAGAGAAGGTCTTAAGCTCTCACCGCTGACTTCAAACTTCTTGCAAGCAGAAAGCAGAGTATAAGGAATATGAAATTTGCCTGGCTGAGTTTTGAAGGCATGCTCGATACACTTACCAAGCCCCTTGGCACAGATGGGAAATGTATTGGTCCCAGCTATTTAAGAAAATCAGTTTAATCAGTAGCTGAGTACTACATTAACCAGAGACTGCCATGGCCACATGATCCAAAGAACACCTGTACAGACAAAATGAATGTGAAATATAATAAACAATTCCAGGATAATTGCTGTGTATGACTCAATATACAAAAATCAAGCATACATAATTCATTTGTATATACTAGCAAAAACTAATTTGAAAATGAAAACATTAAAATAAAAAATAAACAATAAAGTAATTCTAAGGGAAATTAGTGTTCTTTTAAGTAGTAGGGTAGCTGCAAGTAATGAATATGAACTGATATAAAAACACAGAAGGAATAATTTTGAATATTTTTATAAAAAAGAAATGCTAAGGGTTTGAGGAAATAGATATACTTACCCTTGGTTGAACATTACTCAATATATATATATGTGTGTGTCAAAATTTCACATGGTAATCTATAATAATGCATAAGTGTTATATCTCACTTTAGAAAACCCAATTCCATTTATAATGAGATCAAAAACCATAAAAAAACCCCCATGGAATAAGTTAGCAAAAGTAGTGCAACACTTGTATCATGATAATTACCAATATTATTGACAGGATAAAAGAAAACTTAAGTAAATGCAAAGACATCCCAAGTTTGTGGATTGAAAAGTCAAAGCTCTACCCAAATTAAATTTTTGTTCCACAACAATCCCTATCAATATTTCACCTGTTTTTCCTTAGAAATTGGCAAGCTTGTTCTTAATTTAATGTGAAAATTGAAAAGAAAACCAAAGTATAACAATCTTTAAAAAGAACAGAGTTGTATAATCACTTCAACAGGCATTTAACTCTATTAAAAGTAATAGAGGCCAGAAATAAATCAATATAGCTATAATCAATAGATTTTTAATAAATGTCTCAAGTAATTCAGTGGGTATCCAATTTTCTAATAAATGTAAGTTCAAGGAAGACAACTATTTTTTTCATAATGGCAGGAATGAAAAAACTCTTAAGAAATGTTTGATTTAGAGCAACAATAATTTACCAAGTAGGACAAGAAGAGGAAGCCAGAACAATAGTAGAACACTGTGACTGAGGTATGAAAGAACAGAAATGTAAGAGAGAGACCTTTTATGCCAAGGAAATAAACTTGCTTCTGTGTCTTAGCATATCTAGAATAGACAAGGAGAGATACAGGATTGAGTACTAAGTAGATTAAATCTTCCTGTGTAAGGCTTTTCATACAATACAGATATTCCATATCAGTACTAAAAAGAGAGAGAGCAAGATAGAGACAAAACAAGTCAGCTGGAGTTTCAACTTGAACTAAGAGGCAGTAAGTTCTATTTGCATCTAGAAACTATTTTTTATCACTAAAACTACGATTTATGCACTCACGCTGTGGCCTTTATTCCCTGTATTTTCTAAAACAGGAACATCTTTATTCATTTCCTACTTCGTAATTCTCTTCAACTCTAACTTAATTATCTTTCACTGTGCTAATTTATATAGAACTGGGTTGAAAAACTGCTTTCTCTGTGAACCCTTTTCTGACTTCTTCATGCAGTTAATTTCTCATCTGTTCTGTGCTCATGCATTATTTTGTCCAGATTTTTTTTCTTTCACACATATCACTCTGAATTGTAATCTAGTTATATTTTTTGTCCCTAGAAATTAATCTTCTTTAGAAGAGAGAGGATTAGATATAATTACTTTTCCATCGATGGTAGCACTCTCTCTGATGGAAGAGATATTCAATAAGTTTTAGGTGAAAATGAATGAAATAACCCTCTATTAATTGATCATAGCAATAAACCAGCTAATATGTAATATGCATTTAATGTGAAGAGAGAAACTTTAATTCTAACACTGTTACTTCACTCAGTACTAACATGAAAAATGAGTATTTTCCTGTCATTTAATTTCATCTGTCACTTATTCAACCCTTCTGTAATTCAGGAATGTGCTAGCTCTGCTTTTAAAAGCATCTGATCAAAATATTATTTTCTAGAAATTACTTATAATTTTATTATTATGTATTTATATATTATTATGTGTAAGTATATATAAAACATTATTTATAATTATTTATAAAAATGATTCCTAATATAAGCACCATTTCATCTGTTCTTTTAAAACAAGGGGTTGAAGACATAAGTAAAAATTTCCTGTCAATCTTCAGCTGGAACAAGTTGGGTCAGCCCACCAAAACCACCACTCTTGAGGCAGGCTGCTTCCATGAAGTGATGGCATAAGAAGCAACATCAGTTAGCAAGGTTCATACAACAACACTGAAGATCAGAAGACAACTTACACCTAAAGACAATCATCCTTGTTATAAAAAGCTGTCACAGCCTGGATTTTCTTTCCCTCCTAATCATTACAATGTTTACAGTTTACAGCTTTTTTTGTTCAACAGCAATACTTATCCCAGCAATTCTCTTTCTGCAGACTTTGTATAAGATAAAAATATATTTGAGTTATAATGTTTTCTTTTGAATTGGTAACTCACAAGATGGTATTGAAAATGATAAGGAGATGGAAAGGTCAAAACTATAGATGGTTTTGAATATGTGACTGAACAATTTTCCTGTTAGAGTGTCGACATATGATGTAGAATTTTGACCAAGGGATAATTATGCCATCAGGTTTATACTTTAGGAAAGTCAGTCTGATAGTGTATACAGGAAATATCAGAGGAGGCAAGTATTTGACAAAGGAACACCCTCTGGAGGTCTATTACATGAGACCTGATCAGCAGCAATGAGAGCTTATATTTGGACAATGGAAGGGAGACTGATATTTCTGACTGCCTATTAGAACCTCCTCCCTGGATGACTGTCAAGCTTTTCTTGAATTCAAGATCTCCATCTACTCCCAAATAAGAAAGGCCATATAAAACTAAATTCTCCTTCATCCTCCTCCCAAAACTACTCATTATCCCCATCACTAACATCATCTCCTTCATTGCTCTTAATACGCAAGTAATTTACTACCCCTGTTGATTTTATTTCCTAAATACTCCTTAAAATCTTTCATAATTCTTGTCCCTACTATCAATGTCTATGGAGAAGAGGAATCACTCTCTTATTTATTGGAAATCAATAAACCAGGTACATGTGATAGAGTACCACTGTGATTGTTAATTTTAAATCATCTTAACCTTGCAGTGTTATTTCCTTTAATTTTTCAAGAAGAAAATGATAACATTGTAAGCTCAATATTAACTATTAAAATCAGTATTTTGTGTTTGGTTAGATCTATATTTTTTTCAACACTTTTGTAGAACCTGTGAACTATCTCAGTAGTTCTGAATGCTTGGTGTTCACTGGCATCACTTTGAGGGCTTAAAGCATTGCTAGGTACTGATCCCAGAGTTCCCTGAGTGAGCCTGAGAGTTTGCCTCTCCAACATGTTTCCAGGTGATACTGATTTTGCTGGTCCAGTTATGACACTATTAGAAGTATTCACCTCTTTTAAATATTAATACTAATTCAAAGTGAATTTGATTATATTCTAACACCAACAGTAAGTAAAAGTAAAAGAAAAGTATATCTTTCAACTGCAATAAGTTGCATTTTTCTTATCTACAAATGAAGTAAGTGAGCATCCAACAATGGTATTAGTTTCTGTATCCCTATCATCTTTCTGAGGTATGCAGGTATCCTGTAAATGAAATGAAGGGGCCACCCTTTCCAAAAAAGATATATAAATCTTAGTTTGGGT
The DNA here is from genome assembly GCF_052094955.1 of Ictidomys tridecemlineatus. NCBI lineage: Eukaryota > Metazoa > Chordata > Mammalia > Rodentia > Sciuridae > Ictidomys > Ictidomys tridecemlineatus. The sequence continues at coordinate 77,826,083 of NC_135480.1, read as the reverse complement.
TTATAGATCACCATAAGTGAAATAAATGAACCATTTTTAAAAAATATACTATTCTTAAGTAAACTTTTCAGATAACACTTGGTTTCAGAAATTACTTCCCTCAGTATTGGTGAAATAGCATTTTTGGGTTTTGAGTACTAATAGATGTTTGTAATGAGAAATGGTGAAGTGCAGGCTAAAATTTTGGAAAATGCCCCACATGCCCATATTTCAGTTATTCCTTGTAACTGTGAGGTGCATAAACCTAGTTAATAATAATGTAGGAACAAAGTAAGGTGGACCAGTACAAGCATATCCTATCTGATTTTAGTGACTTGTTACAAACTTCAAGTTTTTCTATGACCCTGTTTGAATGCATCTCAAATAGACTGAGGCACTTTTTAATATAAAAGGAAATGCCCATGTTAAATGTTTGGTGCATTTAACATTCACTTAGACTAAGCTATTTTTGTCTAAGTGTAATAGCTCTGAGATGAAAATTCACAGGTCAGTTTCTCTTTGCTACTGCTGCTTCTGTTTTCTCAACTATGCAATGCAGTAACACATAGTGATTTTTAGAAACAATTATTGATATAAAAAACTCAGAAATTAGAGTATGTAAGTCAGAAACTTTGAAATAGAGGTTACTTCTATATATAACACATTTTTCCTTTTGCTTAAATTTATACACACACCACACACACACACACACACACACACACACAGTATTACATCTAAGTTTCTTGTGTATGTTTGGGCAGGACATTGATTTTCATGAGGAATGAAGTTATTTGCCAACCCAATCCAATAGTGGCCATGTCTAAATTTATAAAATAACAATACATAAAATATTTAGATTGAAACAATTTTTTCAATAACAAATTTTTGTTAAATATTTGAAACATGTGACACCTTTTCACCACTGGAATCTGTCATAAAGTTATTATATTTAGTTCAAATGTATGTTATATTTTAGAGTAAAATCAGTTTAGGTTTTATAGATATCTCTAGGTTTTCTGCTATTTGAACATGCTGGAAACCATTATATTTTAGAGATTAATAAGAATAGAAATTGGTTATTATAAATTATAATTGTTGTTATATATGTATATATTATATAATATTATATATTTATGTTCCACAAATATAAATGTATTTATATTCCACAAATTTGAACTTATAATAATAATTCAGGAAAGAAAAGCTATTAATACCCTCTTTGTATGGTATAAGCATCAAGTTAGGAGTTTTATATGAGAGAAAATTCAAGCTGATATTAGAACTGAGGATCTAAAGGACATGATTTCTACCCTATTGTAGGTTGAAAGTAAAGGTTGGTTTCTTTTCTATTGGTGATGGTGGTAGATGCCAATGCTAAATCCAAGAAATACTTAACAATAAATAAATTTTATAAAAAGAAGGAATAAATTAAACAGAGTAAGAGGCAGATTTAAATTCAGGTGAGAAACAGGAGGAAGTCATCAACCTTTCCCAGATTTCTTCTTTAAGCCCCAAAGTCAGTGTGATGATTAATTTTGTGTCAGATGGACTTGACCACAAGTTGCCCAGATATTTATTAGTCAAACATTATTCTTGATGTGTCTGTGAGTCTGAAAGTTTGTTTGGGGATGAAAATAACAATTGAGTTGTTGGACTGAGTAATGTAAATTGCCCTCTTAATGAGGGTTGACTTCATCCAATCAATGGATGACCTGAATAGGGAAAATGAACTAAATAAAATAAATCATTTGTTTTACCAGCTCCACCTGGGACAGGGGTTTCCTTCCATCTTCTGACTTACACTGAACAAAATGAATCTTCATGGTTATTAATCTACAGACATTCACACTACTAGATTCAGATGTTGGGACTTCTCATTCTTCATAATTACATGAACAGATTTCTTTTAATAAATGTCTCCTCTCTCCCTCTCTCTCTCTCTCTCTCTCTCTCTCTCTCTCTCTCTCACACACACACACACACAAAGTTCAACGTAATATCCCATGTATGTGAAATATGTGTGTGTGTGTGTGTGTGTATGTGTGTGTGTGTGTGTGTGTGTGTGTGTGTGTGTCCAATTTATATCTTTTGGTAACCTGTAGAATCCTGATTAATATAGTTACTTTCAGTATATTCCTGTGATGACAGTAGAATAAGCCATTATTCATTTTCTTTTTCCATGTTTTTGTCCCTTTCTCTATCCTCCTGACTTTTTTTCAATGGAAACATATATTGATATTGTAATCTATTAGGAGTCTAGATATTGATTGGGTTGCACCTACATATTAGAGGATGGTGCCTGCTATGGTTTAGATGTAAAGTTTACTCCAAAAGCTCATGTTTGAGACAATGCAAGAAGATGTGGAGGAGAAATAATCAGGCTATAGCCTTAACCTAATCAGTGAATTCATCCCTGAAGGAATTAACTGAGTGGTAACTGGAGGTAGGTGGTGTGTGGCTGGAGGAAGTGGTCCATTGGGGGTGTGGCTATGGGGAGATTATATATATATATATATATATATATATATATTAGTATCTGGAGAATAGAGTGTCTGTCTGTCTGTTTGTCTCTCTCTCTCTCCTTCTTGATCATGTGAGCTACTTTCCTCTGCCACATTGTTTTCCCATGATGATCAGCCTCAACTCAAACCCTGAGGAATGGATCCAGCTTTCTATGGACTAAGACCTCTGAAACTGTGAGCCCTCAAGTCAACTTTTCCTCCTCTATAGTAGTGCTAGTCAGGTCATTTAGTCACAGCAGTGAAAAAGCTGACAAAAACAGTTCCATTGTGGCTTAAATGCTGAAGAAATACAGGCATCACACATTTCCTGTGAAATAAGGGGGCCAAGGCATGGATTGAGTTTGTTTACTTGTTTTCCTTCTACTGCTTCCTTTCTTGCAATTTGTCAGATGAACTTAATACTTGACCTACAATTTGTAGGAGAGGAGCCTGAGATGGGGATCAGAGGAAATTAGAAGCCAATTTAGCTCCAATTTACATTTTTTAATTATCCAACTACAGATCTCTGCAAAAGGAACTATTAAATGCCAGTTTATATTAATAAAGCAGTTACTTTATTATCATTTGGCCACATTCTTTGCCAATAAATCGCTTCTTGAGGTTACTTGTATAGAGGCATTGAAAGTGAAAGACAGATTCTGGGCTTCTGTGGATCCTTAGGGTAATACGTTAACAATATCAATTCTATATTTCAAAATAGCTGTTAAGTTGCCGGACGCCAGACACTACTTGACATAGCTCCAAATGGAAATTTGAAGAGAAAATGAAATCAATGTAATCAGGAAAATGCTAGGAAATAAGGTTCTAACTGGCTTGACCATATCTGAAGGTATGTCTTAAAACTCACAATTTTCAATGTGTTAATGGGAAAATAATAATAATAAATATATGGATCATGTAAATCGTAAAAAAGAAATACGTTCAACAGTCTTCTACCCAATATTCAATTCAATTTCTGTATTAAATTATTCTTCAAACTATTTTCCACTTCACATCTGGGTTTAACTTTGTAAAACATTAAGTCCAACCACCTATCTTTCCCACTGAAAAGGGATTTTCTGTACTCCCATTGCCCATAGGATCATACAAAAACGACAAACTAATATTTTTGACGCTTTCCTTAATGTTAATTTATCTTATTCTTTTTTAGTTGCATCATCTCAGACTTTCATATGAAGAAAACTAAATAAATTCAACTATTATTCTCTGAAAGTCTTAATACATAATTTACTTCTATGTTTTTGAATATCCTGAATGTCCTTTACTACCCTTTGAAATCTTTCAAGATCTAACTGGTTTATCACCCATGCTTCTCATAAGAACTTCAATTAGGTTTAATGCTTCTTCCTCAGTATGCTGTTTTACTATTGCTAAGTATGAAAAATAATTTATAAATACTATAAAATTACTCTTCAAAATGTTCTCCACTTCATATCTGGGTTTGCTCTTGTAAAATACAAATCTGATTACCTAAATTTCCCACTAGAAAAAAAATTATTATACTCCCATGACCCATAGAATCATACAAAAATGCAAAACTGAAGACGACAGCCCATCACAGGGCTGAATGTATATGAAAAGATGTGAATGAGTGGTTGTCAATATGAAAGAAATAATGAGTTAGTAGATTCACACTTGCAAACAATACACTATTAAGTTATTTACAACATCTCTGAAAATTATTAACTATGATTCACATATATGCTTTATTTAAAATAACTCCCTGAAATGCATAAAATAATTCACTGTTAATTGTGCTCTTAAATAGAAAAATTAGTACAGAGCAAATGTACCTTAAATTTCTTAAAATAAATATTAAATAACTCATATTAGTGATAAAATAGGAAAATGTGAAAATATACATAAATATAACATGTGTGTGTATTTTAGGAAATAAACATATGCTTTTCAAACAATTTTATCAGGTGTAAATATTGATAAAAATAATCATGAAAGGATCACTTTTACCACACAAAGTATAAGTGCTAAAAAATCAGGAAGTGAAATTGCATGTGGAGTTAAAATTCCACTATTTAATATCCATATACTTAAAAGTAACTTAAATTTTTTTAATTCCAGTTTCCTCTGCACAAAATAGGTTAACAGCACTGACCACTTAAGGTTGATATAAGGACTATTTCTTTTTCCCTCCTCTCTCTCTCTCTCTCTCTCTCTCTCTCTCTCTCTCTCTCACACACACACACACACACACATTATATTTTAGGGTTTTGTCTTAGAAATAATATGCAATTAGTAATTATTAGCTATTCTATCAATAAATGAATTATCTTATTTCATCAGCACAGAATGGAACATGGAATTCATAATGGGATTTTTGAGACTTATTCTTGAAAGAAATAATTAACTTGCAATAGTTTAATAACTGACTTGTTTATCTTACAAAATTTAGGGTATTTTTCTCTTTGCTTTTTTAAAACATTTTATTTGTGTTTTAGTTAGACATAATATTGGGATTCATCTTGACATGATTATACGCTGATGGAATTTTAATTTGCTCCCATTCAGTCCCCCAAACCTTTCCTTTACCCTTCCTTCCTTCCTCTACCTTTTCTCTTTTCTCTATTCTACTGATCTTTCTTTTATTTAGCCATAGTTTGTTTTTAAATTAGTGCATTATAGTACACATAAAAGTCAAATTCCCTGTGTTGTATTCATATATATATATATATGCATATATATATATATATTTATACACACATATATATATATTTATACACCGACATAGGATAGTTAGTTCAGTTTTCATCCCACCACTTCTCCCTTTCTTCTAACCCTCCTCCTTCCTCCTCAATCCCCTTCCTCTACTACACTGAATTCTCTTCTATTTTCATGGAATTCCCCCTATCCCTACTCCCCCTACCTTACTTTGCTCTAGCTTGAGAGAAAATATTTGATCCTCTACTTATGAATCTGGCTCATTTCACTTAGCATGATGTTTTGCAGTTCCATCCATGTATCAGCAAATACCATAATAACATTGCTCTTTATGGTTGAAAAAATTCCATTGTGTGTGTGCGTGTGTGTGTGTGTGTGCGCGTGTGTATGTATAAATACATTTTCTTTATCAGTTTGTCTGTACTGGTTCTATAGCTTGGCTATTGTAAATTATGCTCTTATAATTCTTATAAACACCAATGCAGTGACATCTCTATAGTATGAGTGTATCTTTTCCCCCATATACTAGCCAGCATTTGTTTATTTATAATTTTTATAATTGCCATTCTGACTGCAAGGAGATGAAATGTCAATGTAGTTTTGATTTGCATTTTCCTGATATATTTTTGACAATTTGTATTTCTTCTTTTGAAAGGTGTCTGTTTAGTTCTTTTCCTTATTTATTGAGCTTTGTATGTATGTATGTATGTATGTATTATTATTATTATTATTATTATTTGGTGTTAAGGATATTAGCACCCTATCTGAAAAGCAAAGATCTTCTCCCATTTTGTAGGCTCTCTCCTCATGCGCTTGTTTCCTTTTCTGGGCAGAAGATTTTTAATCTGATGCTGTTCCACATATTGATTCTTGATTTTATTAATTTTGCTTTAGCAGTGTTGTTAAGAAATTTAATGCTGTGCCAATGTGTTAAAATGTAGGGCCTACATTTTCTTCTAGCAGTTGCAGAGTTTCTGGTCTAATTCCTAGGTCTTTGATCCACTTTGAGTTGATTTTTGTTTCAGATGAGAAATAGGTGTGAGGTTTATTTTTTTTTCTACATACCAGTATCCAATATTCCCAGCACTATTTGTTAAAAAGGCAATTCTTTTTCTTCAAAGAATGTTTTCTGTTTTTTCTTTATAGATTATTGTGAATGAGATAGTTTTCCTAATTCCATTCTTAGCAGATTCATTATTGTAATATAAGCAAACTAGAGATGTATGTATGTTGGACTTGTATCCTACTATTTGGCTACATTGGCTGATCACCTCTGGAAATCCCCTGGAAAAATTTTTTAAGTTATTTTTGAAGCAAAGAACTAATTTTCAATAATTTAATTCATAGCTAAGTTGTTTATCTTATGAGTTTTTGTTTTACATAAGTTTTTTTAAAATAGTAAAACCATTTCTTAAAAACAAAATAAAGCATGTTTTCAAAAACCTAAAGTTATACAAAAAGCAATACTTTAAAGTTCCAAAATAGTTTTACTTTCATTTATAATCCAAAATAATAATGTTGACCTTTTAAAATTTATTCCCTGTCTTGTCTAACTTAAACTATAGACAATTTTTAATGAATATTTCATGCAATCTAATTTAATTCTTTGTGGCTAACGAATTCCTCAGGTATGGGGTAATCAGATATGGTGAGTTTTTAACCAGTATTTCATTTAGGATGAAATTCTCAGGGCACAAAAGTATTGGAATCAACTTGCTTAACATATATGGTTGAGTAATGTAGTATTTAAAATCTCTGATAATAGTAGCTTGCTTTTTTTTCTGAAGAGAAAACAAATACCATTTCTTTTTCCAACAAAAGTTATTAAAACCAACATGAAGTTCCAGTTGTCTAAAAGACTGTACTTTATTAGGCAAAGACCCTATTATCATGCAATACACATTCTCTGAAGGGATAAATCAGTTAGTTAGAATTATCACAAATGGGGATTGTTTTAAGCCCCTTCATCTGTGGCAATTTGATGTGCAATGATAGAAACATAATGCAGATACGTTTTACGTTTTTTTTTAATCCATAATCACTCTGGCCTCCTTAATTTTTACCATTTTTTTTAGTTTATCTTTCTGCATTATAAATTAACAAAGAAAAAAATTCTTTAAACATTTTCTCCTGGCATTTTATTTTTAAATCACTTAATCTTTGTCCATACTGTTCTATAGATTTTCATCTAAATAATCAAGTACAGGATTACAAGATTTTTTTTTAATTTAAGGAGAGAAAATGTTCTGAATGTTGTAAATGTACTTCTTGTTGTTGGACTATTGCAGTTATAGCAGCACAGAGTAATTGTCTTCTAGCAGGTAATATCCAAATGTAGTGACCTCCACTGGGGCCTCATACTTGCTAATTATGAGACATTTGTCTTTGCCAACATGCCCCCTATATTTTATATTATACCAACTCCTGTTTTACTTCAAATTTACCATCTTTTCTGCTTTTTATTAGGTGATCATTTTCCCATTCCTTAAAAATATTTCTCAAAAGCCAATGCTTCTGTAACTGCCTGCTTACTCTGACTATAGGTCTTGATGCATGGATTTTATCTATTCATTTTTTTAAGTATCTCCTCTCTGTAGCACTGAACACAGACAACAAGACCTCTATTCACATGTGTGACTTAGTAATATCTGATGGCCTCTAACATTAAAGTTATAATCCTTATTCTTCCTAAGCCACTGGATCTCATGTTCAATTACGAAGCAAACATATTTTTTTTTAAATCTGGGGTTGCCAGACAAAATGCATGATACCAATTTAGTAATTTTTAAATATTAATGTTCCAAATATTATGAGGAACACTTTAACTAAAAATGTTAAAATTATTTCTTGACTAAATTTTAAATTCAATTCAATATGATGTATTTTTGTTGCTGTTATTTTTAATTAGCAAATCTCACTTGACTTGAAGCACATTGAATTTCTATTTTATTTAATTATTTACTTATTATTTTACAATGCTAGGGATTGATGTGAGGGTCTCATGTATGCTAAGTAAATACTCTACCAATGAGCTATACTATCATCTGTACATAGATATTTTAAAGTTAAAAAAAAAACCAGCATGGTATTTGCACCAAAATAGACTTGTAGACCAATGGTACAGAATAGAGGATACAGAGACAAACTCACATAAATACAGTTATCTCAGAGTAGACAAGGTGCCCAAAACATATATTGGAGAAATGATAGCCTCTTGAACAAATGGTGCTGGGAAAACTAGTAATCCATACACAGAAAAATAAAATTAAGCCCTTATCTCTCACTATAAACAAAACTCAACTCAAAGTGGTTCAAGGACCTAAGAGTTACACCAGAGACTCTGTGCCTAATAGAAGAAAAAATAGGCCCAAATCTTCATCATGTTGGATTAGGCCCCAACTTCCTTAACAAGACTCCTATAGTGCAAGAAATAAAATCAAGAATCAATAAATGAGATGGATTCAAACTGAAAAGCTTCTTTTCAGCAAAAGAAACAATCAGTGAAGTGAAGACAGAGCCTACAGAATGGAAGCCAATTGATAATCTTTTTCTACTCAAAATTGTGTCCATTATGTCATTCTTTGTTAGATTCATTTAGCCAAACAGGCCTGATTCCCCAAGGTGAAGCAAATATCATGGCTCATGAAGGAAATAACTTCCTTCACCATGCCTTTTCTCCATCTTGTGCTGCCTCACATTGAGCCCAGAGCAAGGACTAAGCCATCTGAGGACTGAGACTTCTGAAAGCATTAGCCAACAAACAAACAAACAAACAAAACCTTTACCTCCTCTAGTTTTTTTTTTTTTTTTTGTCAGATATTTTGGTCACAGCATCATAAAGCCAGACTGAAACAGTATCTGTGCCAATGCACTTCATGAAAATAAGGAAGCAAGACTAAAAGAGAATTTTATTTTTATGTGTTGAGTAGCCATGCAGAATCTAAAAGAACTTTGATAGGCAGAGATGATGGTTTAGAATGAATTTTAAAGAAATTTAAAGAGGAGGGAACCTTGCATTTGTTTTATTTTAAATCAGTCATGCAAGTATAAGATGAAATGGTCAGGCTTAAATTTCATAAAGATCTGGGAATTCCATTCAACTAAATCTTCAATGTTATACTAATGCAAAAACTGTTAATAGAAATTGTGAATTCATGGTATCATGGGTTCAGAAAAAGGAAAAAAGTGTCCCACCAAGACATGCTATTGTCAGACCGTATTTGAAGCACTTTGTTCTGTTCTGTGACTCACACTTTAATGATTTTATTGCCACCCTAGAATGCCTCCAGGATAAAAAGGGATCTGAGAACATTATCATATGAGTAATTATTGAAGGCTCTGGGAAAGATTAATGAGAAGACATGAGGAAGCATCACATCCACCTTCCAATAGTCAAAGAACTTTTCTACAAGACAGAATAAGCCAGGGAGTTGGAAACAATATTTTGTTCTAGGTGTTACATGTGCTTATATGTACAACTGTATTTATTTGTGTACCAAACTATGAGTTGTGTTTTGAAATTTTTATAGATGAGGAAATAGGAGTTACTTATTTACTTTATTGAAAGTTCCTTATGTTAGTGAGATAAACTTAGGAAAACAGTTTTTATTTCCAGAGTTTAAACTCTTTTTATTTCTTCTTTCTTGTTAAAGATTGCAGACCTAGGGCTGATGATGACTTGAAGAATTAAGAAGGCAGTTTGCATATAAAAAGGAACAGAGTTTGAAATATTATGAGCTTGTACTTTATTTCATTTTGTTTTATTTCTTGTAAAATTCTTGATCTAGGATTAGTGATATTATAGTATATGTTTCTGAATTAGTTGAAAACCAAAAGAATTGCAGTCAAAAACTAATATTTAAATTAATACTTATTGATCATCCCACAAAGCATACCTCAATCTTTGACAAAGAATTGTTTATATGACCTATTTCTTAAAAACCCACAATCTGGAAAGTGAACTGCTACTGTAAGCTAAGAAACATTTCTTGGAGTGGAGACATTGTTAGGGTTCCTGAGTTGTTAAGTGTTAGGGAATAGTGCTACTTTGTCACCTTCCCAAAAGTTTGCTCTGCTCTTACAAACATCATTCTAATGATTTCATATCTGTGCTTAAAAAGAGGTTGACAGAATTTGCTTTACATAAGAACATAGAGAATCATTTTCATATTTTGTTTTTAAGAATGGTTGCATGTACCTGACCTTATCCTCAGTACTTCAGTTAAATTCCTAAACCAAGTGTGCTTAAAACCTTCTTTGGGGCTGGGGATTTAGCTCAAGCAGTAACAGGCTCCCCTGGCATGCGCAGGGCCCTGGGTTCGATCCTCAGCAACACATAAAAAATAAAATAAAGATGTTGTGTCCACTGAAAACTGAAAAATAAATATTAAAAAATTCTCCCTCTCTCTCTCTCTCTCTCTCTTAAAAAAAAAAAAAAACCTTCTTTGCTCTCACCATATTTTACTGGCTGACATCGTAATTCTAAGTGAAAATAAAATAAGAGAATTTAAGTTTTTAACCAAAATTCTTAGAAAAATGTGTATTATGAGTTTACATTGGTAGAAAATCACTGTCAAAAGATGAGTCGTATGAATTTTCAAATACAACTAAGGCAGAAATAGTTCCACTAACATTTCTACTTGGTGGGATTTAATTTTGCACATTGTTCTCACACACAGGTATGCAGAGTTTTGGAAAACTAAATGCAGCAGTTAATTATAAAGAAATGTAGAAATCATATATCTTTGGATGGTGCACTAGTGGTTTATATATTATAAATATATAAAGTTATGAAGTGAAAATCAATATAACAGCATTTATTCAGCACCCATTGATCACTAAACAAGCAGGTATATTTATAGTTTATAAAAGTACAAACCCAAATTTTGTAACTTCTAAGTGATATTATTTTACTAACTTCTTGGGTAGTGTGAAAAAGTAATTGAACATCTTGAAAACTTGGGTTTTTTTTCTTTGATATATTGTACATGATAATATCGTGAATTATAAAGATTAAACTTGTTAACATGATGAAGCACAATGTTTGGCACAGAGTCAGCTTTTCACAAACTTCCTCTCCTTCCAGAGTTCCCCTGGGTTTCCTCTTTGTTCATTTCTGCATCTCATTGCTTTCATTGTCACACAGTTCTATTTCTTCTCCATTTATAGTTCATACTGCAAAGTTCAATGAGATTCTGTGTTGTGGCACCAACTCAGAGAGCGTCAATAAGTGTGAAGAAGTAGTAAATATCTTGGCTCTTTTTTAAATATTAATGTAAAATAATTAATTCAGTAGCTTTCTAAAGAATAAATAACACTGTTTACCAAAATTATATTTTTTCCAAATTTATGTGTCTATAAATCCTGTGATGTATATTTATCACAAAATTCCTTTTTTTTTTAGGTCACGAGGAATTCCTACAATGAGAAAAAGGGTGTTGGTGGAAGTTTGGACTCTACTGGTGTGTATAACTTGACACTGCTCAAACATTTGACAGTGAGATGATTTGAAAATCCATGCTTTGAGAGGAAATTATAGCCAACATTTCTTCTTAAAGTAAAAGTATGATGTGAAGTGGTTAAATTGTATCTACAATATCCTGAATTCAATGTATTTGGACTAATTCAGTGTTTCAATATATTTAGATTTTTTAATTTTTTAAATCATTAATCATTAGTAAATGACCATAGGGGTACTTGAATGTCTACAGCATACTAATTTCAGCAGGATATAGTATGTGACATGGGAAATTGCTCATCAAGAGAATGATAGAATGGAAGCTGCACATTCATATGAATGAAGAGGTGTGACAGGTAGGATGAACTGGAGAGGGGATTTCTACTCCTAAATGATACTGAGTATTCAGTGGTAATGCTGGGATACAGTCAGTCTGCAGGAGAGTAATACAGGTAATAATCTAGGTAATTAGCTCAGGAGGATAGTACAGAAAAAGGTAATCAAGGCAATAATCAATTATGTGCTAGAGAAGGAAAAGAATAAAGAATAAGGGATTTTTTTTCAAATACCTATTTAAAGAACAGTTGATACTTTTTAATTTAAAACACCAAGATTAAATCTTTTAATAAATGATAAATATCATGATAATCATTGACAAACAAAAGGGAGCTGAAAAGATAATATAATACTAAATAAATTTTTATGCATAAATTTAGAATATTAGAACTCTTTTTCAATTTCCAAGATTATTATTTACAAAAAACTCTTGACCTGCAAAGTAATATGTCACTCAGAATGACTCCAGCAACATGAATCTGTAAGGAATGTACCAGTTCAAGAGAAACCATTAGACCATGGGTCAGTTAGTTATTTGAAAGGGCCTATCTGTTATCACTGGATAACAGATTGGACTCTGCAACTTTGTTAAACCTTGTAACCAACTGATACTCTTCACCCATTGCCTGGTCCTGGTAATTAATGTCAATCTAAGCATTTCCAGGGTTATCTTGAAATTTGCAACTGTGGCCTGGTATTTGAGATCTAAAGAAAATGTTCCCTATTTTCCTTTTAACACTTGTCTATTTTAAGAGCTCACACTGAAAACTCATTAAGTGCTTTGGTTTTCTTGTGTGTCTTGTCTCAAAAACTACATAACATGATTGAGCTATTAAGAGGAAAGAGTAGAGAAAAATTTTGTCTATTTTTAGTTAGATTGGCAAAATTTGTTATTTCCCATTGATTTAAAATTTTCAGGGAGAGATCTCAATTTAGTTGGTGGGTTTGAGGATTCATCTCAGTAAAATCATAGCTGAGTGCTACATAGAAGCTGTGTGACCTCCAGGAACCCAAATGAACAAGGCACCAAGCAGAAACGCCAGGAGTCTAAGAGCTGAGTCCACGTCAGAGGTAGCAACACAGTAAAGAATTTACCAAAAGTTACTCTGAAGTAATCATAACATTTACAGAAAAATAATTAGATTGAAACTGTGCAGAAATCTCATCTCTAGAAAGAATCATCCAAATTAATGGCTATGATAGACTTTTCTATAATAAAATAGCCTTAAATACTATGATTAGTTTACTTATAATTTTTTAAAATTTTATTGTTGATTCTTCTTAGTTATACATGACAGTAGAATCCATTTTGATAAAATTGTATAAGGCATAGAAAATATCTTATCCTATTAGAACCTCATTCTAGTGGGTGGGCACAATGGTGGGGTTCAGTTAGATAATTTCATATGTATACACAGAAAAGCTATGTTAGATTTATTCTACTGCCTTTCCTATTCCTATCTCCCCTTTTTCTTCTCTGGTTCCCCTTTGTCTAATCTACTGAACTTCTCTTCTTCAAGTTGCCTCCTTTATTGTGGTTTAGATTCCACATATCTCTATAAACATCTGACTTTGGTTTTAGGAGATTGGCTGGTTTCACTTAGCAACCTCCCTTGAAAGCAATATGGAGATTCCTCAAAAAACTGGGAAAGAAACCAACATTTGACTCAATTTACTTATAATTTGAGACTGTTGACCTGATAAGTGTCTTTAGATAACACAAGTATATCAATGCCCTTTTCTCTTTCACTAGCTTTTGTTTCCATATTCCAGTCACTACTTACCTCCCTTTCCCCCAAAAAAGGAGAGAAAGAAAAACATAAGAATAATAGGTTGAAGCAAAATATGTGTTTTTTTAATACTTTATTATATCAGGAAAGGAGATGTTCTCCATACTTTTTTTAGTCATATGCCTTTTATTTAATAACCAACTCTCTTAAAATATCCATCTTCTTGACTTTTAGAGCAATATTTTTCTGACCATGATTTTCACATTATTTAATTTTTTTTCCTTCCTTCACCCTCTGTTTTGTGCCATAGTATTTCTTTCTATTCTTTAGGCTTCTCAATTCACATTTCCTCGATGAAAGATCTTAATTGCTCTCAAAATTTTAACAATCATCTATAGATTAAAAAAATCTGACATTTCCAACCACAAACTTTCTCTGGATTTTGTACTTGTAAAACATATATAGCATTTTAATCATAATATGTTTACAATTGGACACATCTTCTCTCCACCACGTTTCTCCTTTGCCTTATAAATTATTTTACCACATGTGGCAGAGTCCTTTCATTCAATATAATATTTTTTATAGATAGTACCTCCTATGATTAGATACCAGTCATACACTCTTAGAGATTTCTAAATATCTGTCCTTCCATCATTTTCCTATACTCAAAATACCAGTTAAATCTCTCTTTACTTATAGCCCAGAAAATTGAAAAATCCTTATAAATTGACCACCACATTTATCTTTAATAACTGAAAAATTTGTCCATAGTTTACTTATTAATTGATTAATTAATCATATACCTATTAGATAATTAATGTATGTCAGGCACAGTTGTGAGTGTTGGGATTACAACAGAATAAAAGAAAAGCATGGTTTTCTAATTGTCCTTTAACTTAACTTTATAAGAACTAGGGAGGAGGGACATGTAAACCTAAGGAAAGAAGTGATAAATAATAAAATTTTCAAAGTTGATAAAAGGCATAAAAGAAGCAAAAGATAGGTTCAAGCGGAAAAAAATAGAATAGGGAAACTTTATTCAACCATAGTTTCAGGGGAAACATGAAAAAGAGCCAGCCACAGAACCTATGTAAGTTTGCATCTATGATGCAGGTGGTATGTTGTGGTGATGCAGAAGATTACAAGTAGAGAGAGCAGTATTTGCAAAGACCTTTTGTGGAAATGAGCTTAATATGTCTAAGGAAAAATATATACATTAGGATTGGGACATAATAAATGCAAATTAGAGTGATGGAAGTCAAGATGAGGAGAAATATGAAAGTCAGAACATTCAAAATCTTGTCAAGAGTTGGATTTGGAAAGAAACAAAACTGAAAATTTTTGACTACACTAACTGTGAAGAAAAAATTCTCAAATAAATGAAAGCAGAAATGCAGCCAAGCATAGTGACATATGCCTATAATCCCAGCAATTTGGGCAACTGTGTCAGGAGGATTGAAAGTATTGAAAGTTCAAGGTCAGCCTCAGCAATTTGGTGAGATCTTATCGCAAAAAAAAATCTTTTTTTTTTTTTTAGAAAGGGATAGGAATATAAGCCAGTGGTAAAGCACCACAGCATTAAATATCCAATACCACCTCCTCCAAAAAAGAGAGCAGAAATGAAACAGGAATCATTACAACTAATAACACAGAAATACAAAGATAATAAGAGATTACCATGACCATTTATATTATAATAAATTGGATAAATTAGAAGAAAAAAAATAAATTTTTAGACACATAACACCTACCAATATAGACTCATAAAGAAATAGCAAATCTGAACAGACCAATGATATATAATAAGATTAAGATATTAATAAAAAATTTTTATCAAATAAAATTTTTTTATCAAATGACTTCACTGATGAGTTCTATTAAACATTTAAGGCATTTATCTGATGAATGAAAGGAAGGTTCAACATAGGCAAATCTATAATGTGATACACCACATTAACAAAGTGAAGAGTAGAATGGATATAATAATCTCATTAGGTGCAGAAAAAAACACTTGATATAATTCACCATTTTTTCATAAAATTCACATCTTCATACATGTATTTTGTATAATGATGAAGAATTTTAATGCAAAAAAATCAATAAGAGAACTCATGTATAATGACATAATTTGGCATGAACATACTTTGTAAACAGAGTTATGAAAAATTCTACTCTGAATCGATAATTATGAATGTAATGCATTCCACTATTGTCATGTATGAAAGAAATATATAATTTTAAAAAACAAAAAAAAAATAAAATTGACAGACCCTTAGCCATGCTAACCAAGAGAAGTAGAGAAAAAAACTCAAATTACTAACATATGTGATGAAAAAGGGAATATCACAATAGACACTACAGAAATACAGAAGATAATTAGAAATTATTTTGAAAATTTGTACTCCAATAAAATGGAAACTATCAAAGGCATTGACAAATTTCTATAGCCATGTGACTTGCCTAACTTCAGTCAGGATGTTATACACAATTTAAACAGATCAATTTCAAGCAATGAAATAGAAAATGTCACCAGAAGCCTACCAACCAAGAAAAGCCTAGAACCAGATGGATACACAGGCAAGTTCTATAAGACCTTTAAAGAAAAACTAATACTAATACTCTTCAATTTATTTCAGGAAATAGAAAAATGAGGGAGCACTTCCAAACACATTCTCTGAGCCAATATCAACCTGATTCCAAAACCAGGCAAAGACACATCAAAAAAAAAAAAAAAAAAAAAAAAAGAAAACTTCAGACTAATATCTCTAATGAACATTGATGCAAAAATTCTCAATAAAATTCTGGCAAATCTAATACAAAAACATGTCAAAAAGATCATGCACCACGATCAAGTGGGATTCATCCCAGGAATGCAAGGTTGTTTCACCATACAGGAATCAATAAATGCAATTCATCACATCAATAGACTTAAAGATAAGAATCATATGATCATCTCAATAGATGGAGAAAAAACATTTGACAAACTACAGTACCCATTTATGTTCAAAACACTAGAAAAATTAAGGATAGCAGGAACATATCTCAATATCATAAAGGCTATCTGTGCTAAGCTCCAAGTCAAAATCATTCTAAATGAAGAAAAATTGAAGGCATTTCCTCTAAAAACTGGAACAAGACAGCGATGCCCTCATTCACCATTTCTATTTAACATAGGTCTTAAAACACTGGGCAGAGCAATTAGACAGACAAAAGAAATTGAAGGAATACACATAGGAAAAGAAGAAAACAAATTGTCACTATTTGCTGATGTTATGAATATATAACTAGAAGACTCTAAAAGTTCCACCAGAAAACTTCTAGAACTACTAAATGAATTCAGCAAAGTAGCAGGATATAAAATTAACACCCATAAATCAAATATCAGTGACAAATCCTCAGAAAGGGAAACAAGAAAAACTACCTCATTTACAATAGCCTCCCTCAAAATAAAATAATTGGAAATCAACTTAATGAAAGAGTGAAAGATCTATATAATGAAAATTACAGAACTCTAAAGAAAGAAGCCAAAGAAGACCTTAGATCTACCTTGCTCTTGGATAGGCAGAATTAATATTATCAAAATGATCATACTTCCAAAAGCACTATACAGATTTAATGCAATTCCAATCAAAATTCTAATGGCATTCCTTGTAGAAATAGAAAAAGCAATCATGAAATTCATCTGGAAAAATAAGGGACCTAGAATAGCTAAAGCAATCCTTAGCAGGTGTAGGGGATGCAAATCAAGTCAAGATGGCGCCTAACACTTTGCCAGGAGGAATGGTTTGTGAAGTAATGCCAGTGAGCCATTAAGATGATGAGGATTCCTTAATGACTGACTGCTGTATCTAGATGATGTTAATTAAGTTAAGCTGTGTGTAATTAGTTGGTATATGTACCTCTGCTGTCCCGCAGAGAAGCGGCTCATGCTACTTGGGTGCCCGCTAGTTTGAGTTCTCAGTTCCTGCTGAGTTCACTCACAATAAAGTAGTTCCTGCTTCAACCTTCAAGTTGCTTGTCACCTCTCAGTTATTTTGTGCAGACGGACTTAGGCATCCCAGCAAGACTACAGCAAGCAGGAAGAGTGAAGCAGTTGGCATCACTATACCAGACCTTAAACTATACTATGGAGCAATAGTAACAAAACCATCATGGTATTGGCACCAAAACAGACCAATGGTACAGAATAGAGGACACAGAGACTAACCCACAAAATTACAAATATTTTATATTAGACAAAGTTGCCAAAAACATGCATTGGAGAAAAGATAGACTCCTCAAAAAATGGTGCTGGGAAAACTGAAAATCCATATGCAACAAAACGAAATTAAACCCCTATATGTCACCATGCAAAAAACTCAACTCAAAATGGATCAAGGATTTAGGAATAAAACCAGAGACTCTATGTCTAATAATAGAAGAAAAAGTAGGCCCTAATCTCCATGACATGGGATTAGGCCCCAACTTCCTTAATAAGACTTCCATGGCACAAGAATTAAAATCAAGAATCAATAAATGGGATGGACTCAAACTAAAAAGTTTCTTCACAATCTGTGAAGTGAATAGGGTCCCTGCATCTTGAGAGCAAATCTTTACCCCTCACACATCAGATAGAGCACTAATCTCTAGGATATATAAGAACTCAAAAAGGTAAGCACCAAAAACACAAATAACCCAATCAATAAATGGGCCAAGAACCTGAACACACACTTCTCAGATGAGGATATACAACAAATATATGAAAAAATGCACATCATCACTAGCATTGCTAGTGATGCTAGAAATGCAAATCAAAACTTCTAAAATTTCATCTCACTCCAGTCAGAATGACAGCTATTATGAAGACAAACAATAAGTGTTGGCGAGGATGTGGGGGAAAAGGTACACTCATACATTCCTTGTGGGACTGCAGATTGGTGCAGCCAGTTTGGAAAGCAGTAGATTTCTTGGAAAATTGGGTATGGAATCACCATTTAACCCAGTTATCTCTCTCTTCAGTCTATACCCAAAGGACTTGAAAACAGCACACTACAGGGACATAGCCATAGCAATGTTTATAGCAGCAAAATTCACAATAGCTAAACTTTGGAACTAACATAGATATCCTTCAATAGACAAATGGGTAAAAAATGTGGCATATATACACAATAAATATTACTCAGCAATAAAAAAGAATAAAATCATAGCATTTGCAGGTTAAGGGATGGAGTTAGAGAAGATAATGCTAAGTGAAGTTCGCCAATCCCCCCCCCCCGCAAAAAAAAAAAACAAAAAAAACAAATGCTGAATGTTTTCTTTGATATAAGGGGGCTGATTCATAGTGGGATAGGGAGAGGGAACATGGGAGGAATAGACAAACTCTTGATAGGGCAGAGGTGTTGGAGTGGAAGGGAGGGGTTATGGGGTTAGAAATGATGGTGGCATGTTATGATCATTCTTGTCCAAAGTACATGTATGAAGACATGAATTGGTGTCAATATACTTTGTATACAAACAGAGATATGAAAAACTGTGCTCTATATGTGTAGTAAGAATTGTAATGCATTCCACTGTTGTATATAAATAAAATAATAATAACAATAATAAAAAATACTTGGTGAGATGTAATCTCACACCTGTTAGAGGGCCTATCATCAAATAGATAAAAAAAATATGTCATGTGTTGGAGAGAATATGAAGAAAGGAGAATCCTGGCACATTACTGGTAGAAGTGTAAATTAGCACAACCTTTATGGAAAGCAGTGTAGAGTTTTCTCGAAATATTAACAATAGATCAACCACATGAGTCAGCAATCTTTCAACTGGAAACAAAAGAAGTATATTGAGAAACAAAAGTAGTATATTGAGAAGATATCTTTATCCTGTGCTCATTGTATCATTATTCATAATAGCAAAGTTATCACATCAACCAAGGCATTATCAATGGAGAAGTGATTAATAATAATATGACATGTATACCTGCAATTCTGCCTTATATATTTGGTAAAAGTCATCAGTAAAGTCATCAGATTCTGGGTATTCTTTTTATTGAAAGACTTCTCATTAATGTTTTCATCTCCTTGAAGACCAGTCAACCTTTAAGAGTGAATGAAATTCTTCTCTTTGCAATACCATGGATGAACCTGGAGTACATTGTGTTAAATGAAAGGATACAGAAAAAGCAAACACTACCTAATTCCACTTGTATGTAGAGTGTGAAACATTTGGATTCAGAGAAGTAGAGAGTAGAATGAAGTTATGGGAGCTGGGGCTTTGGATTTCAGGGAGGTGGGGCATGTGGGGGAAGTGTTGCATGACACACATTTCAGTAAGATAAAAGTGTTGTGATCAAGAAATCTATTATACAACATGTTGTTTATAGTTACTAATAAAATATTATATTTTTTCAATTTCTGAGAGTAAATTTTAAATATTCTCATCACAAAAATATGATGCTTATGAGACAATACATATTTCTCTGATTTAGTTATTCCACAATATAAATATATTTCAAAATAATGTGATCTCTAAGATAAGTACATATGAGTTTTCTTATCAATTAAAATAAATAAAATGGTTTCTGAAAAATTGTACATATTAGAAAACATTGATATTTTGGAGTATATTCATAATTTCTTGTTGAGTGCAAAAGCAGACTCTAAAATGGCATGGACTTTATAATTCTCCCAATTTTTTATTTTTGAGAAATAAAGACAATACATAGTAACTAAATAAAAATTTCTTTTAAAAAGAAAAATGTGATGTAAACTAAAAATGATATTTCTTTCTTATACAGATTTGTGAGTCTTAGCTCTTTCTATGCATTAAACATGCTTGGATCTGTAGGACTTAAACATTCCACATAAGGGTTGGGCTGAACATCTATGTGAATAGTTGACAACAACAGAATGACATCAGTGCAAAAATTGCTTTATAAGTGACCAAGAATGCAAATTTCAAGGAGCAAGTCTGTCCCAAAAAAGAGTGTTCTTCTTTTTGTCTGGGATCTCATCAAATTGATCTGTTCCCAATAGTCAATTACTATGGTGTTTGAACTAGATGTGATTTTAAATACACACACAATATTTTTAGAATTGCATCAATTCATTTATCTGTGGAAAGAATTATTTGTGAACTGGTGTAAGTGCAATGAAGGGATGAAAGTAAGGGTTTCACAAAAGTAGTCTCTCTTAAGCTGGAAATTGAAGAATTAGTGCTATTTTTTAATTTGCTTAATGTTTGGTTTGGGTGGGTAACAGGACTCCAGAGAACAGAGTGTCCACTTTATTATAATATGACTTTCTGCCAATGTATGAAATCATTTTTAATCCTTTCACGAAGAAATAAGGTTTCCTAAAAACACCTAACATTCATAATTTAAATAGGTGAAAATATGTGTGATCAAAGCAACAGTTGTCTTTATTCTCTTCACCAATAAGAAAGTATAATTATTACTGCAGGTTTTTCTACTTGATGTCTTCCTTATAAAACCCAATTATTCCAGTGAACACTGACTGTTAATACACTAGACTATATTTGTAAAGAATTAAAAGATCAAAATTAAATCATCACATAGAATTAAGTGCCCCCCAAAATTATTCCAGCTATTTGTTTAGTAATTGCTCCAAAAACAGCAAAATAACTGACATTCTTTCTCCTGATTACTGAAATAAACAATGGTAAATTCTTTGCAATAAATAAAATGATAATAAGAGAACTGTTGAAGTAGAAACTTGTTCAAATTCTAAATCAGTTGACAATGCCCCAAAGGTTAATGATTACATTCACTTAGAATGCTAAAAATAACGATTTTACAGAGGTTTAATTTTTAAAATTGTTTTCTCTTGAGTTTTGGGTTGTGGTTATTATTTGCAATTTTATTAATACAAAAATATCAAATGGAGAAGATGGCAGATTAGAGGAAAGACGTGCTACCCAGCAGATCTTTAGCAACAGATTTACAAAGGGCAAAAACTACTTCTCAACAAGATGGGGAAAACTAAGGCAACTCACTGAAACGTAATATCAAACTTTAAAAAATCCACATAAACACAAAAAGTCAGAAAGTTGAACAAAAATAACATGCTAGAGACCTACCACCTTGGCCACCAGTCATGGCTGTGAAGGGAAGGGAGAATGCAAAGAAGTTTCCATGGCCATCAGATAAAGAAATTAAAAAATAAAGAAATTTGACTTAGGTAAATCTATGGATTAGAAGGGGAGGTGACTTTAGTAAACACAGAGTATACAGGGGGAGCAGTTCAATGAAAGTAAATTCAAAAATATCTCACCCCAGGGTGTTGAGGGCCACAATCAAGTCAAGATAGTGCCTGGCACTTTGCTAGAAGGAGTGGTTTGTGAAGTAATGCCAGCAAGTCATTAAGATGATGAGGATTCCTTAATGACTGACTGATGTATCTAGATGATGTTAATTAAGTTAAGCTGTGTGTAATTAGTTAAGTATATATATACCTCTACTGTCCCGTAATAAAGTGGCTCCTGCTGTTTCAATCTTCACAAGTTGCTTCCCCCCCCCCACCCTTGGTTATTTTTCCCAGCCAGACTGTGGCAGATGGTGGCCCATATGGGGAGCCCAGGGATGCTCAGGGGTAAGTGACAAGGAAAGCTGCCCGTCCCTAGAAATAGATAGGACGGAAGCAAAGCTGCTCATCCCTAGAAGCAGGTAGGGTGAGAGGAAGGATGGTCATTTTAAGAAAATGGAGAAGATTGATACAGTGTGTTTTTGTCTTATTCTGTCTTAGTGTGTTGTATTGTCTTTGTTACGGAAATATGGGATCAGAAGTTGGGTGGAACCAAACCGAAAGGGTGTTAAGTAAATTGCTGAAGGAAGGAGCACCCCAGTAAAACCAAGAACAGTTAAGGCATATGTTGATAAAAGCCCAGGAACTCTAGTCAGAAAGAGGAAGAAAGTTCAGAGGAGGAAGAACTATCAGGGAAAAAGTTACAACAAAAGGCTACTACTAAATACTTTTCATTACTGGAGGGTGCATGAAGCGGTGCTGTGGCTGAAGCTTGCGCGAGCCAGTCACGGGCCCAGGGGGGACTTTCCCAGACTGTGGCACCAGAGTGGGAATAATTTGGGGTGAGAAAAATGCTCCTGGTCAGGGAATGTGGCCATGGAACTGCTGGTCAAGCAGTGCAGCTATGAGTAGAGACAGGATATCAGGAACTCATAGAGGAAGTAACAACAGAAAAAAAAATCCAGAGGGGTTCTGAACCAGAGATACTGAAATAGGAACAAAGAAAACTATTTTACCTGGACCATTTAGGCTCCAGCTCCCAAGGGAGAAAGCTTCCATGATTGCTTGTGCCTCTTAGGAGCTATTAGTAAGACACATACAGTGATCATACAGGATCAACTTTACTGCAGGTCAGATACCCAGTATCACATGCCCATGAAGGTGAAAGTGAAAGCCTCTGGAAGTTAATTCCCTACATCCTAAAAGTGGATTTTATCAAAGGCCCCAGAAACCCATATATCCTTCAGAATATTGGCATCTCCCCAGGCAAAAGTGAGCATGGATCATTCTTGAACACCCACTTACAGAGTTCTAAAATTTGGTCAAGATAAATCCCTAATTACAGTTTAGAGCTCTGTATCACCACCACCACCACTAAAATACACAATTCATCAGCACCCTAATTGTGCTACTCACCCTGTACTGGGAGACTGGAAGCTGAGGTCTACTACAACCCACTTTGCCTCCTAATCTTAATGGCTGGCAGCTAAGAACATTGAAAAGAAATCAATCTGAGCTCTGAAAAAATGAAAGAGACAATGAATCAAATTAAAAATTCACTTGATACCATTAACAATGGGTTAGATTTCATTGAAAATAGAACTTCAGTCCTTGAAAACAGAATCTCAGGCCTTGAAGATAGGATACATGAACTTAAGTGCACAGTGCAATAGAGGGAAAAATGATAGAACATGATCAGAATATACAAGAACTCTAGGACAACATAAAGAGACCCAACCTGAGAGGTACTTGGATAGAAGACAACATATAGATAGAGGCTAAAGGCTTTAAGAATATTTTCATTTTAATAATAATAAAAATTCCCCATAAAAATAAAATATATATCTGTATATATATATATATATATATATATATATATATATATATATATATATCTCCACATACAGATATATACAGGATCCCAGATAAAGCAGATAAGAATAGAAGTTTTTTCAAGACACACCACAATCAAAATGTCTAACACAGAAAATAAGGAATTTCAAAAATCTTATATTAACAGCTACAAGAGAGAAACATCAGATTACACTTAAAACCAATCCAAGAAGGCTCAATTCTGACTTTTTAACTCAGACCTAAAATCAAGGAGGGCTTGAAATGAGATATTCTAGACTCTCAAACAAACAACAACAATAATTGCCAACCAAGATTGCTATACCCAGAAAAGCTCTCTCTCATGTTCAAGGGGAAATAAAAACTTTCCGACAAGCATAAAACAGAATATGTATCATCAAGGCAGCACTGCAAAAAATTCTCAAAGATAAACCACATAAAGAGCAACCTAAAAATAAACTCCCAAACTCCCAAATATATGAAGATCAATAGAAGGATAATCATCTAAATGAGAATCAATACAGAATTAAATATAACAAAATTTCAAAATGTCAGGAAACCACAAACAAATATCCATAATAATATTTAATGGAAATGGTCTCAATCCCCCACTTGAAAGACATGGATTATCAGAAACAAGATCCAATTATATGTTGTTGGTAAGAGATTTATCTCATATAGGAGGATACTCTCAGGCTGACGGTAAAAGAATGGGGAAAAATTACATGCAAATAAAGTCTGAAAACAACTCAAGAATGGCTATTCTCCTATCTGACAAAGAATATTTCAAGCAAAAAACTGGTAAAGGGAGCAATCCAACAAGAAGATACAAGGATAATAAATATATATGCCCCAAAGTTTAGTGCACCTAAAGATGTTAAACTAAACAAAGCAAAACCAAAAATATTCTTTGATATTAAATCTCAGAAAGACCCAATGCAATAATACTTACTGGATGGCTTCACCAGGCTTATCACCAATAAACAGATCTTGAAAGCATAAAATCAATAACAACATATTCAACCTAAATAATACTATAAATCAAATAGACCTAATAAACATCTACAAAATATTTCACCCCAAAACTCTTGGATTTAATGTGGTTAACAGCAGTTCATGGAACCTTTTCAAAAATAGTCCATGTTCTAGTTCACAAAATAAGTCTAAGCAAATAAATAAAAATCAATATAATAACATGCATCCTATCAGAGCATAATGAAATGAAACTAAAAATCAAAAACAAGAAAAATGACAGAGACAACATAAACACATGGAGATTGAACAATGTTCTTTTAAATGAAGAATGCATCAAAGAAGAAATGAGAGAAAAAATTTAGAACCTCTTATAAATAAATTTGAACAAAGATATAACATATCAAAATCTCATATCCCATATGAAAGCATTAATAAGAGGTGCTGCAGTCTGGCAGTCTGGTTGGGCACAAATAACCAAGATGCCAGGAAGCACTTGTAGGTTCAAACAGCAACTCTTTTATTGCCCGAACTCCACCAGCACTCCACACACGCTCCCTGGTAACACTCTCACCCACCACCAGGCTCTGCGTGACCTCTCTCCAAACCCCTGGAGAACTCCATGGGAACTCCAAAGTAGAGGGCGCCCAGGCAGCAGGAGCCACCCTATTGCTGGACAGCAAAGGTCTACATACAACTGAATACACAGCTTAACTTAACCATCATCATCTCAATGGCTCACTGGTGTCACCTCTCAATCACCCCCTCTGTCAAAATGCCAGGTGCCACCCGGACTTGGCTGTGGCTCTCAATAAAGAGGAATATTCATCGCATTGAATGTATACATTAAAATAATGGAGATACCAAATAAATAAGCTTATGATCTACTTCAAGACCTTAAAAAAGGAAGAATAAATTAATGCCAAAATCAATATATAACAGGAAGTAATAAAAATCAGAGCAAAAAGTGACAAAATTGAGAATAAAAGAGTCAATACAGGGCTGGGGGTGTGGCTCAGTCGTAGAGTGCTTGCCTCACATGCATGAAGCACTGGGTTCAATTCTCAGAACCGCATATAAATAAATAAATAAAATAAAGGTTCGTCAATACTAAAAAATATTTTTTAAAAAAGAGTCAATACACAGTGATCAGACAAAAGAAGAAAATTAAAGATATACAAATAGGAAAAGCAGAAGTTAAACTCTGTTTACTGAGAACACAATCCTACATGGAAAGATCAAAAAAATTGCATCGGAAGACTTATAGAACTAATGAATGAATTCCATAAGTAAGAGAAAACAAGATCAACACTGATAAACCAATACCTTTCCTATACTTCAACAGTGATTCTGCTGAAGAAAGAAATCAGGAAAACAATGCCTTTACAATAACCTCAGAAAAAAAAATAAAATGCCTGGGAATTAATCTAACAAAGGAGGTTAAAAGAAAAAAAGCTCTACAGTTTAGAACATAGAAAAAGAAAATGAAGAATATGGAAAGACCTCCCATATTCTTGAATAGGCATAATAAATTTTGTAAAAATGACCATACTATCTGAAGCAATATCCACATTTAATGTAATCTCATAAAAATATTAATGACTTTTTTATAGAACTAGAACTTCCTTAAATTCATTTGAAAGAATAGAGACCCATGATAGCCAAAGCAGTCCTTAATTAGCAAAGTGAACATGAAGGCATCACATTACTAGACCTCATATTATTCTACACAGCTATAGTAGCAAAACAGCATGGTATTGACATGAAAATAAACATGAGGACCAATGGGATAGAATAGGAAGTACAAAGGCAAAGCCACATACTTATAGTCATTTGATACTTGACAAAGGTACCCAAAATATATATTGGAGAAAAGACAGTCAGCAACTTCTATCCCAAATTCAGACTCATTTCTCCTGTCTAATATTCCCAAACTAGTTTGAAGTAGCAGGGAAAATACCAGAGCAGATGGAAAATCTGAGGTGCTGTGAAAACTGGATATCTGGTTTGTAGAAGAGTTAAATTAGATCCCTATCTCTAACTCTGCTTAACCATCAAAGATTTAGGAATTGGACCATAAAGCTTGCAATTGTCAGAAGAAAACATACAGTCAACATTCTGTTATGTAGGTGCTGGCACCAACTTCTCAAAAAGACTCCTAAAGTATAAGAAATTTAAAAAAAAAGAGTCAATAAGTGGTGTGGCATTAAATTAAAAAGTTTCTGCCCAGCAAAGAAAATGATGAAGAGTGTGAAGATAGACTATCTTCATCTTTTCCAGTTACTCCTCTGACAGGAAAATAATATCCAGAATATAGATGACTCAAAAAACTTAACACCCCCTCCAATAAACTAATCAATAAATGAGCAAAACAACTAAACAGGAATTTCTCAAATAAGTAACACAGATGGCCAACAAGTGATGAAAAAAAATCAACATCTATGGCAATAAGGGAAATTTAAATCCATTCTAAGATTTCATCTCAGTCCAGTCTGAATGGAAATTATCAAGAACACAAATAATAATAAACACTGATGAGAGTGTGGGTAACTAATTATTCACATACATTTTGGTGGGGTTGAAAATTTATATAACCACTCTAAAAAGCAGGAATGGAACCACCATATGAACCAGTTATCCCACTCCTTGGTATTTATTCACAAGAACTAAAATCAGCATACCATATTGATAGAGAGACTTCAATGTTTACAGCACCACAATTTATAATATCCGAGCTGTGGAATCAACCTAAGAGCCCCTCAACAGATGAATGGAATAGATAAGAAAATGTGATATACATACAAAATGGAATATTACTCAGCCATAAAATGAAATTATATTAACTGTTAAATGGATGGAACTGGAGACTTTCATGCTAAGTAAATTAAGCCAGACCAGAGAAAATGATGAGGTGGATGTTTCCTTTCATATGTAGAAGTCACAGTAAAATAAGGGAAAGAAATTTATAGTGGGGAATTGGATATCAGAAACATATTGGAAAAATAAGTGGAGTAGAATCAGAATGTAAGGTAGGGAGGAAGGAAGGGAAAGGGGAAGAAAAATGGAATAGTTTTAACAAAATTGTGTTATATGCATATATAAATGTACCAAGGAATTTTCCCTTTATGAATATGTAAAATCACCAATCAAAAATAAATAAATACATAAATACATAAATAAATAAATAAAAGGTAGTTTTAGTAGAATAGAGAAGGGAGAAGAGAAGGGAGGAGTAGAGAAAAAATTGAGTAAAGGAATGGGGATTGAAATCAAATTATTTGTATAATTTTGTCAAAATGAACCCAAATATTATGTATAATTATTACAATCTAATAAAAAATAAAATATATTTATCAAATATATAGGTTTAGTACATAGGTCTTAGAAGAATTGACTTGAAATTTTTATACAGTGTGATTTTACTCTAGCTCAAATTAAAATGTTTGCATCAAAATAAACTTGATTTTTAGCCTTTGTCTGAAATGATAAGATTTATTTCAATGGAATTTTAATAATTTTTTGTTAGAATGCAGCAAATTAATCACTTCATTAATGTCACAGAGAGAACTAGCGTACTTCAATTATATACTAAAGATGATTGAGCAGGTTTGCGCACCTGTAATCCCAGCGGTATGGGAGTATGAGGCTGGACGATTTCAAGTTCAAAGCCAGCCTCAGCAAAAGCAAGATTCTAAGCAACTCCTTGAGAACCTGTTTCCAAATAAAATATAAAACTGGAGATGTGGCTCAGTGGTAGAGTCCCTCTAAATTCAATCCTCAGTACCCGTTCCCACAACATCTACTAAATTTGATTTCTTTAATAACAAATGAAACAAATGAATCAAAGGCCTCTCCATACAAAACAAACCTTTTTCTGATGTCAAAGTTAATATTTTTTATTTTTTTACCGATTTTAATGCTGAGCTTATGAATCTCATGTTTCAAGTGTGTTAAGTTGGTGAGCCAACAATGCCATAGAATCTGGTAACATTGATTAGAGGTGTGTGTGTGTGTGTGTGTGTGTGTGTGTGTGTGTGTGTGTGTGTGTGTGTTTAACTTTAATAGAATTGGAATTGTTAAAATTTATGGAAACTTTATGCTTGTTTTCTGCTATTCATTCAGATAGCGATCCTTGCTGCTAAGCCCAAGGAAACATTCAAGAGGCCAACTGGAAATTATTATAAAACTTATACACAGGACAAAATATCTCAAAATATCTTTGAATACCAAAAACAAATTTCAACCTAGATGAAACCCTTATAACAAAACACAGTTAATTAGCAAAAAATATTACATTTGAAGACTCAGATTTTCCACCTCCCCTGGCACTTTCCCTGCTACTTCAAACTACTTTGGGAATATTAGACAGGAGAAATGAGTCTGAATTTGGGATGGAAGTTGCTGATTGTACTATTTTTTTTTTTTTTTTACTTACTTTCAAAGGAGAGCATGACTATGAAGTGAAGCTTTCTGGTAGCAATGATGGCAAACACTAGTAAATGTGGGAGAGTGAGGTGCAAGAAGAGATTAGATTAAAGCACCAAAATGAGGTGTTTTATATTTTGCCCTCTACTAAGTGTTGACCCATGAGAGAGGATAAGCTTTCAGAGTGGAAAAGGAATAGGTGGAGTATAACCTAGCAAGATTATAGGGTAAATTGGAGAGAAAAGTTCGCCCTTGATAAAACTTCCCTCTTTTACAAGAACAAGTGAAAGTTTCTTAAAATCACAAGTTGGATCCCCTAAGGTTATGAGTTTCTGCCTGTCCACCTTAATGATGGAAAAATGTTAAGATTTAAGAAAAAAAATATTGCTATATCCCAAATGACAGGATTAAATCATGTATTTGCTTTTAAGGAACAACAAATAAATAGTTCCCACTTTTATCTATACATTTTCTAAATACCTCACACTCTGTTTCTATGGCAATCTTATAGTCAACAACATTGGGTGTTAGGGACAATTTTGAAGACAATACTGGTCATGTACTCAGGATTATTGTAGATGATTCTCCACGGAATCCATTGCAGTTTGAATATAAATGTTCTGACTAAAGGATAACTCTGCAGAAAGCTGGGCAAATTCTGATCTCCTGTTATCTTATCCGTGTGTGTGTGTGTGTGTGTGTGTGTGTGTGTGTGTGTTTTATTGTTTCTTCGTAGTTCTACATGACAGAAGAGCCCATTTTATACTAACATGAAGTATATCTTATTCTAAGTAGCACCCTGGTCTTGAGATGTACATGAGATTTACTATGGTATATTCTTATGTGTACATAGGAAAGTCATATAAGATTCATTCAACTGTCTTTTTTTTTTCCTTAAACCCCTTCTCTTCCCTGCATTCCCCTGTATCTAATCCACTGAAATTCTATTCTCTTCCACCCCTTATTGTGGGTTAGCTTCAACATACTAGAGAGAACATTTGACCTTTGGATTTTTGCAATTGGTTTATTTCACTTAGCATGATCAAAATTTACATGGTAAAGTTATCTGATAAAAGAACCCAGGGAAAATATCATATAACAAAGTATAGAAAAAATTGGAGATATCATATCTGAAAATAAAGACTGAAGGGATGCTCCAAATAGATATTTGCAAATATCTGAAATTCTGCTATGTGGCAGAGAAAATAATATGATCTTATTGGTGAATGATTGAAACAGGGCAAGTGTAGGTACAATGGGAGAAAGAAATTTCTAACTGTGCTACCTTACAGTGACATGGGTTGTTTCAGTTTAAAAACAAAATGAAATGAAATTGATGATTTTGTTTCAAAAAATGAATGGTATGTTCATTGGTCTGCAAATTGGAGAAGTTATTTCTAAATTCAGGTTTTTATCAACTCTAAATTATTTTGGCCACCAAATCTATGATGGAAAGAAAATTTTGGTTCTCTAATTGCTAAATACTAATCTTTTTCAGCAAATGAACATTGAAACTTAAATTATCTTAAAATTGTTAAATCAGAGGTAGTTGATTTTATATTGATGTAAATTATACTCAAGCCTGCAAACTTGGCAAGTTTTCCGATTGAGAATCGTTAAGAAACAGAATACTTAACAAAAGCAGAAATGACCACAAGTGTACTGTATGATAAAGTATTATTCCTTAGAGAATAGAAATTGATTTCTTCAAGCTAAAGAAAATGTCTGATATCTGATTTATTCTAAAACTGAGAACACACTATCTATCACAAAACTACACAATATCGGCTACTAAGAATCTAAAGAAATTTTAAAAAATATATTATTTTGGTATGTATTCATTTTTAAGCATCACAATTTAATTTTCTAAACATGAGAAAAAGTGATAAACTGCATTACTATGAAACTCCAAAAATATGCCAATTTGAAAGAGAATTTGATACACTGAGGCTAAATTTTAGTATATATTACAGTATTCCTAAGTGTTTTTAGTTTGTTAAATTGTAGCAGAAATTAGGCATTCTCACACATTCCTGATAAATGTATAAATTAATCCAAACTTCTGAGAGAAGACATTTTGATATATTGACAAAAGTATTAAGTATTTGACAACCCGAATATACGGTTTTGACTAATGAAAGTAATGCAACCCAATGTTGTCAAAGATTATCTCAGTATGCCACAATTACCTACATTTTCTATATTTTCTTCTTGTTTATCATCACTTAAACTTATATTATGTTGTATAATGTAATCTAAGAAGAATATTTCTAAAAGCAACATAATTACACTATTTTAAAAATATTTTTCATATTATGTGAATTCATAAGCAAGTACTGATTATTCATTACATGGTTGCTGCAATCTATATAAATGTGAATTACATTTGTAAAAGATAGATTAAGCAGAAGAAGAATTAATCTAATTTTATTGAGGAAACAGTTCAAACAACTCCAAATTAAAGTAGATTGATTTCTTTTTAAACACCTTTTTATTTTTAAATTTTCAGTATGTAACATCTGTACAGTGATACATATACACAAACTCCCTTATTTATGCAATATTGATTATGTATGAGTCAGAAAAAATACAAATGTTTCTAAATTAAAAATTCCCATGAGTGAAAACAAACTAGCCAATTTTGTAGATGATTACAATGAAATGGTCTTATATACTGAATCTTGACAAATTATTTACTGTACATAAGGGGAAAAAAATTCACATGTAGATCATGATAGTTCATTCACAATTCATTATTCAAATTCGTAAAATTGACTCATAGTAAAATTAAACTGAAAAATAATTCTTACTTTTACAGTTCATTATTTCTTTGTATGAAACTTTCTAATACAGTGGCTCTGTTCAGAACACTAATAATTTGTTTTCTGAATCATGCATCAGAAAGTCAAAATATGCAGCATGTGTCATGCATGTGCACATATGACACCATTTTGCAAAGATCATTCAACCAGGTGGATTCTCTCCTACACAACTAGCAATTTTGTAGTTCCCTCATAAGGGTGTGCTTGTTCATTGATTGAGGCATGGAATTTCTATTACACTTAATGAAGTGTATTGAGATCAAACTATATCACCTTCACTTCTGAGTTCATAACTATTAAGGTCCTTTGTCATGCAAGTGAAACCATGTGTCATTATGGGCCCAGTGAGATTCAGCTACATGTATTTCTGAATGGGAGAGAAAGAACTGAAAATAATACAACCTGAAAATAAAAAAAATTATCCAATTGACAGAAAAGCTGTTCTTCAGCATTTGTGCATAAGTATACAGTCAGAAAAATACTTTAATAAAGGGAAAATACACTTGACAAAAATCAAGCACTTAGAATGAGAAGTTATGTTAAATGCATCATTTCTGTGCAACCATTTAACGTCAAGTGTGTCAGTGAAGGTGAGTCATTAAATGTGAAAATATTATGAAAAGCACTCAGTGAAAACAGGCAGAAGTCATTTTTAAAAATGTAGAAACTGCTCTTCATAAACCTTTCCTCAACATAGCAAATAAGAGAAATTTACATCAAGAAGTATTTACATTTTAGGAAATCATCTTATTCTTAAATGGAAAAGACATAATAAGATTGACATTGGCATAGACTTATCAGCATACCAAACACACTGCCAAACTCTGAAAACATGCATATTTCCATTCTGAACAAAGTAAGGTATTCCACTAGTTCTGCTAATAATCTATATAATTTTGAATTTCATGTTTGTTAAGTAGTACAAGAGGACTTAGAAATGACTCATTTTGTTTTCATGAGAACTATTTTTTTTTTTTGTAGTGGGGATTGAACTCAGGGCCACCTAATCACCAAGCTATATCCCCATCTCTTTTGAATTTTTTTGTTTTGAGTCAGGGTCTTACTAAGTTGCTGAGGATATCACTAAGTTACTAAGACTGACCTCAAACATGCAATTCTCTTGCGTCAGGCTCCCCTGTGGGATTACAGGCCCAGAACTAAATTTCAGTGAACAGATTTCCAGGATTCTTGTAGAATCTATATGAATATCCACAACTGAACAAAAATCTGGTTAAAAATATTATTATAAGGACATATTATCTCATTATTCCAAACAAATCTCTGGGATTACAGGCATGCATCACAAGGCATGTTCCATAAATATATATATATTTTTTAAGATTTGTTTTTCTCACCTCATTCTCAACATCTGTTTGAAATAGATAGTCTTTAATTAACTTTTCCTGAACATATTTATATACAATAATCCTCCTCTCACCTACTCTTCATATGAGCAAACCTACAACCATCCATCCAGATGCTCAATTCAAACTGGAAAATGATTCTTGATTTTTCTTTTCTCTCACTTCTCCCCCACCTTTAGCAGCTGGTCTGTCATCTCTGCCTCCAGAATAGTTTTCAAATTTTCCTTCCCTTCATCTGTACCACACTAGCCTTGTTAATACCATGAATATATCTGACCAAAATTAATATTTACAATCTTGACTGACAAATCTCCTTACAGGTATCTCTATTCCCTAAACTCCATTCTACACTCCACAGGATTAAGTGATCTTCCTTTAAAGCATGCCATGGGCTTCTCTAAAACTCTACTATTTTTTATGCTGGATTAGAATCAAAATTTAAACATCGGTATTAGTTTTCTAGGTCTGTAATAACAAAATACCACAGACTAGGTGGTAGAAACGATGGAGTTCTAATTTTTCGTATTTCTGGAGGTGGGTGTTTTTCTATTAAAGTGCCAGAAAGGTTGCTCACTCCTGAAAACTTCCCTCCTTGGCTTGTAGAGGAGACTTTCTCACTGTCCTGGCGTGGCCATTCCGCATGCAGCCACCCCTGTGGCTTCTTTGTCTTCTTATAGGTACTTTGGTCTTATTGGATATAAGTCCCCACCACTTAATTTCAATTACTTTTTTTTTTTTAGTGATTAACTTTTCTTCTTTATAGTGGTGGGATGTTAGAAAAGGTACACCAAGTTAATGGATTTTTAACTAAATATTGAAGTTCTGAGCTGTTTGTTAAGAAGTATGAACAAAAATTAAGTTTGACACACACATCAATATTGGCAATATAACAAGTCAATATCCAAAATAATGTAGACTATTTTTCAAGCATAACATCATCGAGCAACTCTGATTTTGACCTGATTTTTATTATAATGCCAAATTATTTATTAAAATTTTTGATAGGTATCATGGTTATAGTTCACATCTTTAAAATAGTAAATATATAGCGTGTCCTACTTTAATAAATAAAAAAAAAATTCTAGACAATTTGAGGTGCTCTACAGGAGTTCCTAAAGATACAATAATCATATTCCATGTTCTGGTTAAATTTAAAATAACTTTTAGTAAAAGCCTTCAATTAAAAACCCAAATTTACCCCCCAAAACCTCCAAAATGAATATTATTCAAATTCACTTGATGTGATAAAAATATTTAAATTGCTAAAGTTGAGTTTTTCAGAGTATAAATTTGAAGGAGACATACTTCAGTCCATTTCAAAAGCTTCCTGGAGTCTTATCAGGTCTTGTGAGATCTCACCCTTCCTTACATCTTTGGTCCTAATCTGGCCACTCACATGCTCTCTGTATATCCTCAACACTTGTCTCTTGCTCCTCATTAAACAGGATAAGCATATTTTGCTTCAATATTCTTTTATCTTTCTGTTATCTTTGACTTTCTCTAGATAATTGAATTTCTGATTCCATTTGATCATTCAGGCCTCCAGTCAAATACCACCTCAGGGACCTTCTCTATTCCCCTGAGTGATAAGATTACAAGAACTAGCTGGGTGTAGTGGTGCATACCTTTAATCCCAGCACCTTGGGAGGCTGAGGCAGGAGGATTACAAATTCAAAGCCAGTCTCAGCAACTTGGTGAGACCCTGTCTCAAAATAATAGATAGATAGATAGATAGATAGATAGATAGATAGATAGATAGATAGATAGATAGATAAAAGAAAGAAGGCTGTGGATGAGGCTCAGTAGTTAAGCATCCCTGGGTATGTGTGTGTGTGTATATATATATATATATAATTTTCCAAGTCCCAGCCTTGTCCTTCTATCACACCATCCCATTACATTCTTCCAAAGCTTTTGTCTTTATTAGATTTGATTAAACAGATATTTCATTGCTTACATGTTTGGGGCACTATTTACTGCTATATTTTGTAGAGCCATAGTCATATAAAATAAGAAACATACTCATCCAAAATAAGTACTAATCTCTCTCTCTCTTTATGTACATATATGATAAATGTCCTTTAAGGATAAATGTTTGGTGTTTTATTTTAAAATTTATCATCTACTATCTGAATTAACTTCAAATGTTAAAATAATTTTGAAGCACTACCTTTGTAGCAGTTTTAATTTTTTTTTTCATTTCAAAGTACTACTGATTTTCCATGATCTGAAATCCTCAGTAGATGCAGCAATATATTTTCTTTTCCTCATGTCTTCACACATTAGAATTTTTACTTCACCTTTTCTTTGTCTCTATTGATACATAATTTAAGCTATTCTATCACTGGTCCACATGTGCATCTGTGAACACCCATTGCAGTCATTAATATATTGTCATTTGGTGCTCAATAACTGTTTATTTTTGGGTATCAGCATTACAGGCCACAGACCTAACTGTTAGCATGGAGGGGAAAGCATTCTAAGAAAACATTTACATTCTAATCTGCTCCCTATCATTAGTATAGACTTAGCCTGAGAATTGTGATGAGAGAAAAAGATAGTATAAAGCATACATCAACAAAACCATTTGTATGGCAAGATCATACTGCCTATATGAGGTTTTATTGCCTTCTTGGGAGATATTTCTGACATTAAGTCTAAGCAATTGTCTGATAGCTTAATTTCTGACTTATTGTATTTTTAATTTAAAAAGTCTAAAAAAACTCATGTTCATTCAAGTATTGTAGGTTTCTAAAATATTAGCTATAACACATGTCAAATGAACTTCAAAGGTTGTAGAATGGTTAAGAGCTTGGTAAGCATCCAGTGCATTATCATAACTGAAAATCCCAAGAAAGTAAAGCATTGGATTATCCACACAGTGAAATCCAGACTACAGAATAGGATACTGTAAAAAGAATTACTGATTTCCTCCCCATAAATCTCTCCCTTTTTTAGACTCGTGAAACCATATGCTGTGTTTTATTTTGTCTTTTATTACAGAGATCTCACAACCAGGTGTGAGCTCAGCAGTGTCCTGGACAAGGTTAGACACAGTGGGTTAAAATGATAGTGTTTCAGTCTTTCTTTCAACTTCTAAACCACTCTGCTTTTTATTTGAAACACTTTAGACAGTTTTATAATGCAACTCTTTCCAGTCTCCATAAAAAAGTCTAAGCATAAGAACAAATTGAGTGTCTAATCCAAGTCCCTTAAAGAAGAGAGTGGATACAGAGTTGAATCATTTCTTTATTACAGCACACTTTTTATCAAGGATGAGCTTGATTATGAGATTCCTATAGTGTGCTAGAGAGACTGAGTACTTGGTTTTAAAAATTAATGATTTATGAAGATAGTATCAACTTAACCTGATGAGAATTAAGAGAAATGAAGGATAATAACACAGGGACCTTGTGTATTTGCTGTGGCCTCATAATTGTCTCACCAGAAGATGATTTTCAGATCATGGAATTCTGATGCCAGTCTCTTCATATAATGAATACAAAAATGTGACAAATAACTTTATTGTAATTTATAGTTTAAAAATACCTTTTATATTCATTTATACTTAATATTTATAAAAATATAAGAAGATATAATTAATAATTACCATCATTCAGATTATAAAACTGGGCCAAAGGCCCAAATCCTAGTTAGAGAGGCTCAGCCCCATGGTTATAGATACCAAGTGTATTACCTGTATGCAAAACACATTGAAAGTTTTAATTTTGTTCATTAAAATTCTGTCATATGTTTTTTAAAGGAGGGAATTTCATGAAAACAGAAGAGAGAAAATTGAAATGAAGGAAGAGTGTTGAGGGGGAGGTAGGAGGGTTGGGAAATGAGAAGAACAGTTGAATGAATCTTAGCAAACATTCCTATGTACATAAATGAATAGACCACAGCAAAATCCACCTTCATGCATATCTATAAGGAACTTATTAAAAAATGTGTGTGTGTATGTGTGTGTATGTGTGTGTGTGTAAGCTATCAGACAATTGCTTAGACTTGATGTCATAAATATCTCTATCTATCTATCTCTATTTATCTGTATATATATCAGAAAAATCACTGCACATACAGCCAATTTTCTTTGACTCTATGACTGCACATTTTCACTGATTGAAATGAGAAGCAGTGATCTATCTCAGAGAATATTTTCATAGCTTTTCTCATCCTACATGATGGTAAAATAAAAGAAAAAAATTGTATATACATATATATATATTTACACAATATATGTGTGTATATATGTATATATATATACATATATATTTACACAATATATGTGTGTATATATGTATATATATACATATATATATACTTTAACTTTTATGTTTTATATAAGAGCAAGCCTTATATATACCATTTGATATTTGGAGATCTGCTTATTCAGTTTCAGATATGGTTTAAGCATCTCTCTCTCTCTCTCTCTCTCTCTATATATATATATATATATATATATATATATTAATATATAATTTTTCATTCTTACTGATAAATGCAGACTAATAGAATTTTAAATTTTTCTTTCCCACACAAAAGAAAAAATGTGAAATTCAGGAAATTTAAGCTATTTTTTCTGAACTTATTTATTTACTATCTGAAAGCTTTATGAGTATATATATACATTCTGAATTATGACCCAAGTGACTAGAAAATTTCTTAGCACAGAGTAATACCTCAGTAGGTACTTATTAAAATTTTATATAACTGTGACATCAGAATATGTTAAGCTCACATCTCATTGTGATAACATATGACAAACATTTTAAAAATAACTAATTATGGCAAAGTTCTATAAAAATAGAGCACTTAGCATAACTACATAAGACTGACTGTTATAGGCTTTGAACTAAAAACAAATTCTCTTTTACTCATGTTCTTATGCCTGCGATGTCTAAAGTTGGAATCACATATGTTGGTAAAACAATATGCAACCCCTATATCCCAGTGGTCTCAGCATCAACTTCAAATTTGATGTTAGTAGAACATAGTGCCCGGAATATAGAAAGCCATAATTTTAAAAATGAATTAAAGCTGAGAATAGGTTAGAGAAATTCAGATTGCTTTTCCTCTAAAGGAAGAGAGCTTCCACTTCTCTGGAATCACCAGAGTTACCACAGTCACCCAAATGAAATGTAAAATATTAAACAATATTGGTGCACCAGATAACGAGTAATTCATTTTCTTTGTGGCCAAAGACTTATTTGTGAACCACTTTCCTCCCTTAAATCCTTTTCAGTATTGTAATCCCTATTTATATGAATCAAAATCCCATGAACAGGAAGAACAAAAAGTATTGATTTATGAGTCAATTATTATTTTAAATATAGAAAAAAAGAAAGAAAAACACAAATAAACCTACAAGCTTCTTTTCCTTTGTCTAGTATATAGGAATTACAAAATCCCATGACCCCATGCCAACTCACTGATTTGCAGTTTGGGGAGTTGAGAGAAGATGACAGCTGCAGACAGTGTGGAGGGAAAACCACCTTGCAACATATTTTGTCAAGTTGCAGCCTCTGGCTTTGACCTAGGGCCAATATTTCTGGAGACATGATGAAGTGTGAAAAGTACTGGCAGGCATTTTAGACTTTAGGGGGAAAAAAAGGTGGTAAGGGAAAATGGGGACCAGTTGAGATTA
The DNA here is from genome assembly GCF_052094955.1 of Ictidomys tridecemlineatus. NCBI lineage: Eukaryota > Metazoa > Chordata > Mammalia > Rodentia > Sciuridae > Ictidomys > Ictidomys tridecemlineatus. The sequence continues at coordinate 77,787,059 of NC_135480.1, read as the reverse complement.
ATATTTCTGAGGTTTATAGCAGAAAAGGCAAAGCAATAGGAAGTAAAGAAATCCCTAAAGGGAATTTCTTACAACAGCAGAAGATTAAAAACAGGATGGGACTGAACAGGAAGCTTATTTTTCCAGCTGGAGCATTCTCTACAAACCTGATGTCGATTGGGAATGACAGACAAATGCCAAGCAAGTGCATAATCAAGAAATAATGATAGAATTTACAGTCACTGGAAAGACTGGGAATTTGAGGAGACAGAGACAAAGACACCAAAGGGGTGGTAGGTAGAAACTGGTGAAGGAAATGAAATATAGCTGAAAATTTTGCAAAGAGAACAAAATACTGTGCTTGCTAGTAAATGTAGATGTTCAAGTTAGAAGCATAAGTTTAAGGTGACCTAGTCTAGATATTTTCACATTTCAAAACTAAAGAATAACTTCAGATAGATTCATACACAGAATCCCCATATGAACACAAAAGGGCTGATCTGATTTAAGAAGGAAGAGGTAGGCTTGCAGTCAAAAGCATTCACCTCAGCTCATGCTTGAAAATCAATTCCTGGGGCATTTAGTGAAAACTTTAAGGCTTTTCAAAAAAGTTTTAAAACAGCCTGGCTTAACCTAACCCTTCAGTTAGTACTTGAGGAAACAGCCCAAGGTCTGGAGCCAGCAGAGGAGTATGTAGAAGACCTACAAGCCATGATGCTGTCTTATTTACTGATGCTCTGAACTCTGAGCACTGGCTAACTTCCAGAAGGCTGTGATGGAAATACATGACCTCAGACCTACTTTGCACATTACAGGTAATAGTTATTATTGTTTTTTATGATAGACTTAACAATAAATCGATGGACTCTAATTTCTTTCTAATAAACAAAGAAAAATCCTTTTCTCTTTGAAAACTGACACTTGAGCTGGGATGGTGAATGAGGTAGAGATGGCTGGAAATTTATCTTTCCTTGCCTGAATCTCTAAAGGCTCTCACTGATGCTTTCTACCATAGGTGACCTTTTTCTGAATATTTTTATTCATCTCTTCTGATTTGTGATGACTCCTTTGATGATTATTCCCATCAGTTGTCCTGTCAGTGTCAGATTTTAGTAATGATTCTTCTATTGCTATTAACTCAGTGGCAGTTATTCACCAAGCTAACAGCTACTAGCTGCTATGACAGATACTGGTATGCTATCATCACTCAACCACTGGCCAAAAATTCCACAGTGTCCTTTATAACACTAATTCTGTGAAATCTCAACCACACCTTCCTTGCTTTGCAGCCCTTTCAAGATTTAGGGCATCATCAATTTGCTGAGCCTGGCTTTGAACTTGTGATCCTCCTGCCTCAGCCTCCACAGCTGCTGGATTACCCTTGACTTAAAACTTAATAGGGGTTGCAAGTGTAACTCAGTGGAAATTGTTTGCCTAGCATACACAAGGCCTTGGGTTCAATCTCCAGGACCAAAACAAAATAAAATAAAATGAAATGAACAAATTAAAATCAAACAAAACTGAATTCTAAACTTGTTATAAGAAGTTCAAGGGGCTGGGGATGTGGCTCAAGTGGTAGCACGCTCCTCTGGCATGCGTGCGGCCCGGGTTCGATCCTCAGCACCACATATAAACAACAATGTTGTGTCCGCCAATAACTAAAAAAAATAAATATTAAAAAATTCTCTCCCTCTATCACTCTCTCTTTAAAAAAAAAAAGAAGTTCAAGTTTGATTGTGATTTCTTCCACTTTCTAGAAATTCAGATATCAGTAACACTATAAAAATCTGAAGATTTTGTTTCCCTCATTTGGTAAAATAGAGACAAATCCTAATGGAATCCAGAACTAAAGGAAGTCTCAAAGAATGCCAAATAAATTTGGAAATGTTTTCAAAATCATAGATTAATATTAAATGAAGGAGTCTGTATAACTCTATTAACAATATCATCAATTTGTTTCCTCTTCTTTGATTTTTTTTCCTTCCAAGGATCTTATTGTTAACTAAAATCCATTGTATAAGGATATTCAAACTGAGGAATCTAGTTCATCAGTCTCTAAATTTTGTCAACAAAATAATGGGCAAAAATAATCCAATTTCTTTTCATCTAACTTCAATTGCAAAATTTAAATTGTCTTAATTATTGATAAACAAGAACCATCCCCTGGATATTCCATAGTATCGTAAGTAAAAAATATACATGCTTATAACTCTTAGGAATTTAAGACAATCCAAAGCTTTTTTGTGAGTGAATGGAATAACTGAGAGATCTGAATTTCATGGTTTCAGGTTCAGTTTGTCAGTCTTCTCTACAAAGTAATTTGTATTTATTATTATAAGTGATTTCACCAACCATTTTTTTGTTTTGTGCTTTATTTTATTAGTAAGTATAGAATACCAAAAGTTGAATTTTAGACAACACATAGTATTTTAATATAAGTATGTTCCACATAATATTTACACTGCCTACCTTTCTATTCCGTTGCTTCTACAAATGGTGTTTCTATCTCCCATGGCTTAAGCCAGAACACAATCCTTCAGACCTGGACTCATCCTGTTTACATTTATCAATCACAGAAATTTCCTGCTTCTACTAAAGGTGTCTTAAATTTACCTATTTCTTTCTACTCCCCTTTGTATTTCTCTATTAGAAATCAATATTACCTCTGGCTTTGATGTCTTGATAGCATGAAAATTACTTTTCCTATGCCTTTCTTGCCTCCAAGACCCAATAGCAATCTCAGTGCTGTCTAAAATGCAGCCATGCAAATATTAAATGCCAAGTATAAGATAATCTCCTTGAGATCAGGATCTGGGTCTTTCTCAACTACCTATCCCCAGTGACTAATACATTAATTCATTGCAACAAACATTTATTGAGTATCTACTACATACTGATTACATGTCCAAGCACTAGAAATTTGATGTAGCACAAGATAGGTAAAGTTTTTTCCCTCAAGGAGCTAACATTTTAGTTACAGAATACAGAGAAGTTGGGCTAGGTGATGTACACCTGTAATCCAGTACATTGAGGAGGCTGAGGCAGGAGGATCACAAGTTGAAAGCCACCCTCAGCAACTTGGTGATGCCTTAAGCAACTTAGCAAGACCCTGTTTCAGAAAAAAAAATAATTAGAAAAAGGACTAGGAATGTGGCTCAATGATTGAGTGCCTCCGGGTTCAATCCATGATTTAAAAACAAAAAAAGGCAAAAACCAAAAGCAGACAAATAAGAAAGTGTAATATGGCTATAAATGCTATAATGAATAAAATTTTGGTGTAGCTAAGAGTATAAGTGTTCTGATACGGAAAAGTGGCCAGGGTAACCTCCTCCAATAAAATGATGAAAATGAGTAGCTGTTACACTTCTCCCAATAGTTTTTCTGAGTGTCATCTGTGCCTTTGTGTGATTGATAAGGCTATATTTCTGATTTTAACTCTTATTTTCAAATATTAATCTTTAGCTACTTCTGAGGTTTCTACATATTCATGCCAAATTGAATTTCACTTTCTCTTACACAGGACTACTCATATTTTAACTGACATTAAAGTTATTAAAATTGGAGGACTTGTTAAAATATACATTTCTTGGCTTAACCTCCAAGATTTCTGACTTATTACATTTGGGGTGTGGCTGCATAATGTGCATATTTAGTAAGATCCTGGTGGTGGTTATTCAGGGACCACATGCACCCCTTCTACCCAACCACACAACCATACACAGTTTTTCTCACATTCTGTGCTGTATGTATGAAGCTCCACTCACCAGCTTCCCCTCTCTGCCTTGGCTTTTTGCATTACTTGCTCTTACTCATTCCTTAGTTTTCATTTTACTTGCATCTCCTCCAATATTATTCCCCAAGTATAAGTTCTGGTTCCTCTTAGATAATCCATAAAGTCATATTCTACCCACATTTTATCACATTTATATTATGTTTCCTATTTCCTAGTCTATGTATGTCACTCACATCTTCTTGACTGTCTTTGTACATTGGTGTATGTTAATTTCCAAGCACAGTGCTTGGCATATTTTCATCTGTTTTATTCAAGAAATGCAAGTACCCTATTGCCTGTTAATATCTTCAAATAATTTTTTGGATAAGCCATGTGAAAACAGAAAATAATTAGATACTATAAAAGCACGATAACCTAGCTAATAGTTCATTAGATCAGAAATTTTTAATGGATGGTTTCCACTAAAATACTGATTTTTGAATTAACCCTTGGTAAAATATTCATTCTTTCTACCTGATGCTGGAAAATACAGTTGAGTACTGTTTTTATTAACTGACACAGATTCTGTAACATATTTAAGATATAGTGTTCTATATACAGTAAGTTCAGGTATATTGAGATAAGAAATTCAAAGCATTTATTCAGAAAACTTAATTTTTTTGACATTTAAATCATTATTTTCTTCCAAGTACTGTAAATTCAAAGGACTCTGAAAGAATAAAGTTGGGTGAAAATAAGAAATTATTATGGAGTAATGGAAGAATGAGGGCTAAGTCTTTTTAAAACAGTTTTCTGAGAGGGAAAATATACTAGGCAAAGAAAAATGAAATTGTATGAAGTCGAAAAGGGAACACCAATCTTGCTAAAGAAAATTATAACAACAATTTAATTTTGAGTGTTAATCATGAGGAAAAAAAACAAACAACATATGTATAGCATTATGGAAGTTTTGTATAGAAATTCCTCCATATGATATAATTACTAATCTTCTCAATTTTGTTTCTCACAAATGTCAACACATTCATTGTCATAATCTAAATTCATAAATAACTAGGGGCTGAAATACATCTTCAGCTAAAATGAGATTGTCAGTCGGGGGAGTCAAAATGGAGAACAGAAAGGAGGAATATAATATTTCAAGAAAGAAAACTTGTTTCTCAGAAATGATGTACTTTTAGAAGAGCACAAAATGAATTTGATCTGAGTTGGGAATTCAAAAAATAGGAGCTATGGAATTGCTCAAATCCCAGGGACTACATTTAAGAAGTCTATTTTCCACCTTGGAGATTTAGAAAATAAAACCTACATGTCGGTAAAGTACTGGAGACAGGGATTTGGGGCTTCTGGAAAGTTTTGTCTAAGTTACTTAGAGTCTTATGAGAAATAGGTGTTATTTCCAGAAAATCCATCATCCTATAAAAGCAAAGCATGTAAAGGACTTTTACAGTGAATCTAAACATCCTTCTATCTGCTCACATGCCAATTCAAAAATTATTCCAAGCATATTTTATAAAACCACAAGAATATTTCCTCATTCCTTTAGTAATTTGGTAGAATACTTAATCATTTTTATAGTCAGAAAAATCTTCCTTATATATTAGTTAAATCTCCTCTTTTAGTTTCAGTCATTCTTTTTCCTTTTTCCCTCTTTATTCTTAAATTAATCCTCTGTGGAGATGGATAACAGCTGGAAATTATACTAGTATGTGTCTTCATGTTTTATATAATTGATAAATGGTAACTTTTCTCTAGTTGAATAATATCAGTTACTTTAACCTTTCTGCAAGGCCTAATTTTTCTTACCTCCATATTAGTTTCTATATTCCATTCCCTTTATATTTTGTCAAAGGTTCTGTTTGTTCCTTAAGATTTGAGTAAGTGAGGTAGTGCAGCATAGTTTCATATAGAGTCTAATCAGTACTAATTATGTAGGCTTCTCTCACTTTTAGTATAAAAGCAGCATTATCAGTGTTGAAAAATGAAATAATACAGACAAGAAAAATAAAAAATGCTACCCAAATCTCTCTACTCAGTGGCTAAAATTGTATATTGGTGTATTTTTCTATACAGTTTATTACTTTTAAATTAAGGTTCATAAAGCATGATTGTTTTCCCTTATCTATAAATTGTGTTCTAAATGTAGTTATTCTGTGTTCCTGAGTACTTACAAATCAATCTGATGAGTAAACATGTAAACACTTATATGTCTAGAGATGAGTAAACATGTAAACACTTATATGTCTAGAGAGCAATGTATGATTTACAATAATAAAAATATAGTAAAATCCTAGAATATACAACTTTTTCTTTTTTGGGGGGGGATGAGGAAAGTACCAAGAATTGAACCTAAGGACATTTAACCACTAATCCACATTCCCAGCCTTTCTGATTTTGTTTGTTTGTTTGCTTGTTTGTTTGTTTGAGACAAGTTCTGTCTAATTTGCTAAGGCCTCAGAATTGCAATCCTTCTGTCTCAGCTTCCTGAGTTGCTAGGAATATAGGTATGAACCACCATGCCCAGCCAGAACTTTTTCTTAATAATAACCTGAATAAAATATACCAACGGCTCTAAAAAATATGAAATTGTGGTAACTATTTACAGAATGAATAGAAATTCAACTAAGGGAAAATAGAAAAAAAGGAAATTGAGAAAAAAAGAAATTGAAGTGCACTAGAGTATAAAATAATTGTATGTTTGGATGCATGTAGCTGTTGTGAGAAATAAAAAGTCCTATCATTCAAGCTATGTAAATGGAAGAAACTCTTTTTCCATCCTCTTCTGTTCCCCTACACATGGTGTGAAAACAGTTCGTAACTTCTGGAGTGAAGTGAGGTTTGTAACACACAGTGGCTTTAGACTCTTCTTCCTTGTTGTGTCAGGTATGCATTGTAGGATGCTATGGGAACCTAAGGCAGATATTGGAATGTTGTAGAGGACAAAGCGAATGAGGTTAATTTTGCTTTTATAAATAGCATTCTCTTACTGATGATATTCAAAGAAAAGGATATCAAAAATATCATTTCAATTATAGGCTTCTCTAACTTTTAGCTAAGTGCTTTGATAAAAATAGTGAACACTCTCAGCCTTGAGTGTTCCTCAAATGGGTGTAACAATAAGATCTATTTATATATTGGTATGAACATTAAGTTGTGCATGGAGGAATTGAGTGTATTTCCTTCAGTTCCATACTATTTAAGGATCAAGATTGTCTTTCCTCTGTCCCATTTCGTACATTGTGTCCAGGTACTTTAGCCTCTCATCCAAGAATTTAAGTGTCCTTGATACTTAGTAAGGCAATACTAAGGGCAGGTATGCTACAAAGAATTGCAGCAAGTTTTGTTTTTTATAATGTGTTTGGACATCTCATTGATAAATCAAGTAATTTGAATATGAATAATTTCATGAGGAGTAATCAAACTCTTAAACATTAAGGCATGAGGAATAGAAGTCCAGCATCCTTAAATAGGACAATTTTATTTTCTCCTCATGATCTTCTTCTTTGAACTTCAGATATTATAGTTTAATTTTTCTCTTCAAAAGTTCTTACAGATTGTCCACTTTCAATATCTCTGACTCAAGAGAGAATATTTGTTACATGCCATCTGAAAACCCACTGGAATAAAACTGCATAACTGCAGATAAAGTATTGTATATATGTATTCCATAGACTTCATCAAAAGATGTCATATTGTCATTTCATTGTATATCATCACTTAGATCTAACAGAAAGTATCAGGTCCATTAATGTAAGGGAATGTAATTCTGGGTATGTAAGGGAAGGAACTAAATGCTCCACACTAGAAAGACCACAGTAGGAATACTCTTCTATCTACTAAAAATATCAGAGCAAAATGTGCAAATGGAAGGTGGAAACCGGTATCCAGTGAGTTCCCACTCAGTGTCAAATATATACCTGCATCCTACCATCTGTTCTCACAGCCACCCTGAGGCAGAGTTCACAATACTAAAATCTGGAGGTGTGAAACATATTGTGTCTACCAAAATGAGACACAAGCCTCAAATTGAATATCTAGATACAAAAAGATTGATATAGCAAGATTCATCTTTCTGTATCTTCTCTGTAAGAAGTTGGGAAGAAAAGAAGTTAAGGAGGGAGGAAAAAGCTTTCTTTAAATTGCTCTCTGTGGCCTGTGAAATTCTATGCCAATCCAATTAAGTGAGACCTGCTTGCCTAGGCTAGAAGCTTCCATACTTCTGACCTGTTTCTTTGGAGATTTAACCCTGTTAGATGACACAGTAATCTTTTCTAAGGATGTTTTCCATGTATTTTTAGATATGCAGCATGACTGGCCATTAGGCTTAGAGTCTGCCAGAAAGTGAATACTAGTATAAAAATAAAATGTATCTAAAGATATATTGCTGTTTGGGTTATAGGGCTATCTGCTGTCTGGCTCACTGCTGTGTTTGCAAAGTCACTTTCCTAATCTCCCATCTAAACTGCCGCTTGCAGTTGGACAAATTGGTATCAACTTTCCCTTCTCATGTTGGGAACAAAGAGATGTGAGGTTTTTATGATCAAAATGTTTGCTAAATATGCATCTCATTAATAACTAACTATAGCAGAGCAGGTTCATAATGCCCTGTGATTCAGATGCATTTGTTTTAGTAAGTGAATAAATTATTCTTTCAACACAAAACTGCCTGAGACTTGAACTCGAATGTGTAAAATTCTTTCATCATCTTTATAGATGTATAAAATAGGCTGTAATAAACACTGAGCTCTCTTCGTTTTTTAACATATGTGAATTATACCTTACCATGACAAGGTTGTTGTTCATGCCTTAGTTTTCAGAAGAAATTAATCACCAGTGAAAACTGTTTCATAGTGCATACTGTATTTTAAATTTTTTACAATATGTGCCTTGCAGTTCTTGCTGGATTTACAACAAACCCTGATCTATTCATGTGGAGAAGATAATTATTAACACTGTTAAAAATGAAGATGTAGGGCACCTGATCCTGGAAAAATTAAGTGGCCCACATTTTACAAATGAATATCATTGTATTTTGAACTATTTGATTATTTGGCTTTCTTGAACATGCTGATGGTACTATTACTAATATAATATATTGATTCCATTATGACAAAATAGTGGCACAGATTGTCACCTCCTCCTCCTCAAAGATGAACCAAAGCAACAGAAGAACAATTGCATTTGAAGATGTAGGAGCATGAAGAACACTGGAACTCCTTAAGGAAGAGACTGGAGACTTGTAAGACTCAGAGACCAAGGATGGAAACAGAAAGAAAAAGAAAGTTACTTGTTAACTGTGACCCTGACTCCCAGCCCTAGAAAACTTCACTTTAGGAGAAAGATTCAACAGGAGTATCCCAGCAACTTCATCAGTACAGGTGTGTTAGTCACAGCTACTAGACAGTTCATGGTCACTGAAGGTTTGTAGCCCTGTTAGGGGGATGACCTGGAATCCACAGAGTTCTGCATTTAGAAGGTACTCAAATTTCCTCTCTGACAATCCCCAGAGCTCAGGTTGCTGTAGCTCAGTATCATCTTGGGAAAAGAAACACGTCAAAATTCATACTGCCCTATGAATATCTGAATATTCCTCTCTTGGATTCCCACAGATCCTGTGCCTCAACAGCACAGAAGTCTGTAGCCTCAAAAAAACACAACTTGACCCAGAAGAACTGTGAGCTCTGCACCCAAACCTACATAGAGCCTTGGTCCAAATGCAAAAGGTAGTTAAGTGTAAGATGGGAAAGGGTACTTCTTTTTAGAGCTGGGAGATCAACATACTTATTTGTTAGGTTCCAGAGTTTAGCTAGCTTCATGTGGGATACCACTAACATCAGGAATGAGAATAAGAACTATGGTTCCCCACTGCTGCCTCCAGTCTGTGTTCTGATGCTGGTGGAACCATGCTAAAAACCAGATGCATGTGAAATAGTTCCTCCACTGGGAATGAGAGCAAGTGGTATACCCAAAAGATCTAAAAAGAGCATATTACAGGGACACAGCCACATCAATGTTTATAGCAGCACAATTCATAATAGCTAGACTGTGGAACCAACCTAGATGCCCTTCAATAGATGAATGGATAAAAAAATGTGGCATTTATACACAATGGAATATTACGCAGCACTAAAAAATAACAAGATCATGGCATTTGCAGGGAAATGGATGGCATTAGAGCAGATTATGCTAAGTGAAGTTAGCCAATCCCTAAAAAACAAATGCCAAATGTCTTCTCTGATATAAGTGGGGGGATGAATCAAAATAGAGTAGGGAGGAAGAGCATAAGAAGAAGATTACCACTAAATAGGGAAGAGAGGTGGGAGGGAATGGGAGAGAGATGGGGAATTTTACAGAAGATGGAAGGAGATCCTCATCATTATACAAAATATGATGATGTGAGGGGGAAGAAAAAAAAGAAGAGAGAAATGTGTCACATTAGATTGGATAGAGAGAGGTGATGGGAGGGGAGGGGAGGGAGTGGGCATAGGAAGGGCAGCAGAATAAAATAGACACTAGTATTGCTGTATGTGTATATGTAGATGTAAAACCAATGTGATTCTGCAGCCTGAACACTTGGAAAAATGAGAATTTATACCCCATTTGATTCAAATGTATAATATGTCAAGATCATTGTATTGTTATGATCAACTAATAAAAAATAAAAGAAAATAGCTATCAATCAGTAATATAATACTCAGCAAAGATATCCTTCAGAATTACAGACTTTTCATGATAAGAAAAATATAAGGAAATTCTTTACTACAGAATAGCTTTACAAAAGATTCTTAAGGGAGTACTGCCTCCAGAAGCAAAAGAAATATAACTACCTCCATAAATACACATGAAATACAAAACCCACAATAAGAGCAAACAACAAGTGAGAAATAGAACATAACCAAACCTAGTTGATAACCAGCAAATCACAAGGATGAAAAATAAGAGAGGAAGAATTTAATGAATAAGGGGCATAGAAATAAGCTAAGGAAATTTAACAAAATGACATGTGTAAGTCAATAATTATTAATAATGACCTTAAATATAATCAGACTAAACTATCAAATTAAAATGTATGGATTATATGAATGGATGTCAAAAGAAGACCCAACTACATGTTGCATAGATATTCACAGACTGAAAGTAAAATGTTGAAAAAATATATTCCACAAAAAAAGACACCAGAAACCAGTCAGAATAGCTATTCCTGTCAGACAAGCTGACTTAAAGACAAAAACTGTGACAGAAGAAAATGTCACTATATAATGATGAAAGGATCAACTAAAAAAAAGATAGATTACAAATGCATATGCACCTAGTACTATGGCACTCAATTTCATAATCCAACCAGATGTGAAGGTAGATATAGGGCTCAATACAATAACAGTGATACACTTTAAAGGACCATATTCATTAGTGCACAAATCATCCTGACAAAAAAAATTAACAAAGAAACTCCAGAGGTAAACTATACTGAATATTGAATAGACCTAACAGATCTCTAAAGAACAGTTTTTTTCCCCAAGAGATGTAGAATACACCTTCTTTTCAACAAAACTTGGAACATTCTCAAGAAAAGACCAGTCAGCTGAGCACAGTGGTGCATGTCTGTAATCCCAGGAGCTCCCAGAGGCTCAGGCAGGAGGATAGCAAATTCAAAGCTAGCCTCAGTAACTTAGTGAAGCCCTAAGCAACTTAGGGAGATACTGTCTCAAAATAAACCATAACAAGGGCTGGGGAAGTGGCTTAGTGGTTAAGCACCCTTGAGTTCAATCCTTGATACAAAAAAAAAAAAAAAAGAACACCTAATAGGTCATAAAAAAGGGTTTAAAAATTCAAAAAACAGGGCTGGGGATATAGCTTAGTTGGGTAGAGTGCTTTCCTCACAAGCACAAGGCCCTGGGATCAATCCCTAGCACCACAAAAAAAAAAAATCAAAAACAAAATTCATATCAGGTATCTTTTTTGATCACAATGGAAAAAAATTAGAAATGAACTACAAAAGAAACTTCAGAAATTACACAACTGATGGAAATTTAACAATGGCTATAGAATAAACAATGAATGTTTTATTCTTAAAACAAATAAAAATGGCAACACAACATACCAAAACATCCAGTATACACAAAATCAGTACTGTGAGGGAAATGTATAGAAATAAACCCAACCATCAAAAGAATAAAAAGATTTCAAATAAACATCCTAACAATGGTCTGAAAGACCTATAAAAGCAAGAAGAAGCCAAACCTCAAACTAGTAGAAGGAAAGAACTAAAAAGTTAAAAGTTTCAGAATGAAAATAAATGAAATGTAGACTAAAAAAATACAAAACACCAAAGAGAAAAATAATGAGAAGTTTCATCAAAAAACTAAAACTGGGGCTGAGAATATAGCTCAGTTGCTAGAGTACTTGCCTTGCATGCACAAGGCACTGGACTGGATCACCAGCACCACAAAACAAACAAACATACAAACAAACAAAAAACCTAAAATGATCTACCAAATAATCCAGTTACCCGACTTCTAAGAATATATCCAAAGAAAATTATATCAGCTTATCAAAGAGACACCTGCACATACATATTTATTGTTACATAACTTACAACAGCAAAGTAATTAAACAACTTAGAAGTATATCAAAGAATAAATGGATAAAAACATATATATATATATATATATATATACAACCAAATATTATTCTGCAGTACAAAAAGAATGATTCCTATCTTTTACAACAAAATAGATAGGACTGGAGGACATTATGCTAAGTGAAAAATGTTTACAGACAGAAAACCAAATACAGAATGTTCTTTCCTCTATGTGGATATTTAGAATGTTGATATAAAGGTATAAGAGTGATTACTACACTTTGGGAAGGATGAGGGAGAAGAGGGGATAAAAGGAGTTTGGATATTTTGTACCAAAATACAGATCAAAACACTAAGTTCTAGTGATCTATTATGTGTTTTATGAGTAACAGAGGAGCTGTAAGTTTTATGACATGAAGTAAGCATAAGGACTTAATGAGTACATATTAAATGCATGCGTTCAAATGCCACACTGTATCTCATGAATACAATTTTTGCATGTAATCAAAAAATTTAAAGGCTTAAGGAGGAAAACAAATATCAAAATTGAAATACATATTATCCAAAGAATATGCAAATGTATAAAAATATGTATAATCTCATACATATTATAAATTGGAAATTCAATATAAATTGATGACATGACTCTTACATAGAGATCATGCAATATAAATATTTCTAAGGAAGCCACAAAATAATCATCATAATAATAAACATTAAAAGTTAAAAAATTAAATTGTAAAATGAATTCAAATTAATAATATTAAATTATAAAATGAGAAAATAGAAACACAAAAGTAACCTTCTCAGACAGGTAATCACCACACATTTTATCCTTCATTTTTCATATTATCTTTCCCAAATCTATCTCTTCCCAAATAGCTCCCTATAGGTTAATGTTCATATTCACATTCATTTGTATATCTGTCCTATGTATAGCACCTGTTCTAATATTTGTTAAGCAGACATTTATTTCTTCTGGATTTCCATATTTTGCAATGTGAAAGATGCTTAACTATCTGACTTACTCATGGAGAAATACAAGACTTCTGCAAGTCTCTCACATTAGAACTATATGTTCATAGCATACAGAAACAAGAGTCTAATATATCTTGACTCCATGATATATAGTTTCATTTGTTTCATATTGTGTCATTTTGAGTATGTGACACTGGTGTAGTTGATGTGATATTCAAAATAATTCATTCAAAGTCAGTTTGCATCATATTTAGATGGACAACCCTAACAGAAACATCACACACACTTCACAATAGTATGAAATTCTTTCAGCCAGTCCATTATTCTTGTCATAATTACCTGATCCCCATAATAATCTATTGTCATAATCTGTAAGATGAGCATATTTTTGTATTTTTGCTAAGAACATTATCCAATGATTTTATTTTCATCCAGGGAAGATGAAATTTCCAATTTCTTTCCAGACATACAATGAAATTCAGCCATCTCTGGAAATTTATTGTGTCTCTGTAACTATCTAGTGGTCAGTCTTCAAAGTGATAACATATATTCAAGTGTTTGGTTCTTATTGAATTTATTTTTATTATTCCTACTGCTCCTCCTTTAGTTTTGGATTGTTAATTCAATAACACATAAGAGGCAGAAACCAAAAAATTCACTCCTTATAAATGATTGAGAATACTTGTGAACTTACTGGAAGGAGCTTTGAGGTCACACATATTTACACCTATATTACACCAAGTGTGATCCTATTACATCTGCAATCTTACAATGAGGGGGATTGCCAGTCCTTCATATTTAAAGACTTTCGAAAAGATGGCTTTTCTCCTGGAAGATGCCAGTACAGGATCTTTTTGCCACCGTGTCTTCCTTTCATGTATTTCCAGAGACAACCAACAATCTTTTCAAGGAATGCTGTTCTGTAGACATGTTTTAGATAGGTTTTGACCAATCTTTGCAAACCAAGGAACCCTCTGTCTCCTTATGGTCATCTGGTGCATCTACCATAAGCTTTTTAGCACTACTTTTATACTCTACTACTAGGTTCACAAATAAAATTCTTCCTCCTGATGAAGAGCCTTATTATGTCTCCACATATAATATGCAGTGTTCTCCTGTAGCACATTCATTTGAACAAAACTGTGTTATATAAAAGCAGGTTTTAGAAAAGATAAAGAGCTACAGAAATAGCAAGTACCTGGAGAAGACAGCACTTCAGATCTGTGAACAGGTCAGATTCAGCACCTCAGTGGTCTCTAGGGATAAAGCTCAGAAATATTAAGGTGAATAAATATGCCAACATTCTCAATTCCTTTAGGTTATTCTGTCTAAATCATTGAGTATGTGTATTTCTTCTGCAAACTCAACCTTTTATTTTTCATTGTTTAATTTTTCCCTTGCCATTTTGGTTAGAATAGTAAACATGTTATTTGTCATAACCAATGAAACATTGTATCACAGATCCTTTTTAACAAGTTTTATTTTTGAAAAATTGTAAATATGACTGGTAGATTTTTTAATAGATTTGACTTACACAGGAGAAATCAGATGTGTGGTGTTAGAGAATTCAGGAAGCCACACACAAAGTGTTCCTGGGCAGGGGATTTCAGGGTCAGAACTCCTGCTCTTAGGCACAGTAGACCTTGACAACATTCACTTGAGTGACTGTTTTTGCTTCTTTTCCATCAATCTTGACTAATCTGTATTGAAATTATGGGGACAAGGCCCTGCAGATTGGATAGATTAATCCATTATGCTGTCAGAAAGTACTTGATAATTAACTTCTCTTACAAAAGGGTAGCTAGACAGATGGATAAACAGACTAGAAAGAGTGTGTGTCTTTGTGTGTGCCTAAGTGTGTGTCTTTGTGTGTGCCTCTCTCTCTTACTCTGCTCCTTTGCATCAATTACCAGCATCTTAACCTTTGCCCTTGGTACTGAGTGAATCCATATATAGGGGAGGGGACATTCACTGTTCTTTCTCATTTTCAGATGAGTATTTGGAAATTCAGATATTTTAGATAATTATGTTGTAGTCTTTCAGTAAATGGCAAATCCAGGCTTTCATATCTATGTTTTCTAAATTTTTGTTTTGTTTTGTTTTGTTTGCTAGCTTTTGTGTTATTTTGATCCATCTAACTTTTAAATGGATATGCTTATATAAAAACTTATATTTTTATTTTAGTATTTATAAAGCAATATTTGTAGAATAAGGGTACGAATGCATTGTGATAGGAAGGAAATCAGTCAACAAAAAGTAAGTAGCAATTCTGAAAGAGTTGAAGATGAATGAGAAAATAATATTTTTGTTTTTTCTTGAGAAAGTACTCTTGGGCTTTGCATGGGGATATTGAAGTAGGAAATTATGGCATAGAATTATAAGAGATTACATGAGCATTCCTGAGACATCGGAGTTATGAGTGTGATGCTTTAAGGGATAAGAAAGAATATAAGCAAAACACCAGACACCACCAAGAAAGACAATCTAGGGCTGTGAGTAGTTCCGGTGATAGATAACAGTGCTGCATGAGTGGGCAGGATCTTCAATTAAAATCAACTTGTAACTATCATTGCACACTTTTACATAACTTTTGTTATAGTTACTTCTAAATATAAATATATGAAGATATTAAGGAATGTAAGTTACTTTGCCACTCTGGGGAACAGAGTATTCATTTTACAAGGGGTGAAAAAAATTTAAATCATATTTTTTCTTGGAATAACACTCAATTTAAAAAAATTGCTGACATCTTCTGCTTAGAGAAGTCAAAATCATTTTGGATCACAGAAAATAACATGGGATAGGTATCACAGGGTATTTCTTAGATGAGTTGTTTATACCAAAAGTAATGCTATGACAGAAATTTCATAGGGTTTCACACTGAAAATTAAAATTAAGGAAAAATAACTTTGGTGAAAATAGTTAAAAACAAAAGGCACCATCAAGTCCCTTTGATGACTAGGCAGCTGATTTCCAGAGCTCACCTTTAAAAAGGAAGCTGATTCCAGTTGCCCTCAGCTTGTTCTTCTCCTCCTCCTTCCTTTTCCTCTTTGAAGACACTCTATATTGCATACACCCGGCCATTCCTCTTCCATCCCTGGCCTTTCCCCCAAAATACTTTTTTCTGTAATGTATTAAATATGTTTATTCTTCAAAGGATCTGGGGGTCAAATGGGCATAGACAGAGAATATTCTACCAATTCTTGTGACTAAAACATTTGAGGGTTTTTTGGTTCTTCTGTGAAAATTTAAGGAAGGATGATCCCAGGAGTTCATTAACACATTTTTCAGAAAATGGTCTAAATTGTTACATTATAAGTATACAAGTTAATGGAAGTATATGGGAGCATTTTGAAAGAGTATTGCACTAAAGAGAAGGGACTTAATTTTACTTATGCATAATGTGCAAAGATTGTATGGTAACAAGGGTGTTTCTTATTTCCACTTATCGCTTATCAATGTAAGTGGGTTTAACACTAAGGTGACAGATAATATAATGATTTTGTTTAATTTTTAGTGTGATACCAGTTGAATCTATACTACAACTCTGGCTTATGCATATAATAGATATTTTGTATATTTTGATGTTAGCAGTCTAATATCTGCTATAAGAGAGCAGTGTGGTCCTGTGGGAAGAGCTTAAATTTTCTCTGCATCTTAACTTGATGTAGAAAATTCAGTAAGTTGTCCAAGGTCTCTGAGTCTCAGTTTCTTCAGGAAATTATTTCTTAAGATTGTACTTCTAATGGCATGAGATACAGCCTCTATAGCTATTGTCAATGCCTGTGAGCCCCTATGTTCCCCTAGTTCACCTCATCTTCTTGGTTCTGGAATCGCTTAAAAAACTGGAAAAAGTTCTTCAATTAAGAACAGATTTAATGATGAGGAGAAAGAGATAGGAACACATCTACTCTTGGGTTGTGAAATTAAATATGCCATTTTTATCTGGAACAAATGATACATTACTAGTGGAGCATCAGACTAGAGTAATCAAAGAGTCAGAAAGTAATAGAAACACTAGGTCTGAGACTATTAAAGAAAGCCAAATAAAATACTGAGTAATTAGAAGCTGAAGGGACAGCAGAGCTTCAGTTCTGGGAAAAATGAGTAAGCTAAACAATAGAAATAATTACTCATGAGATCAACACATTCAACAAATATGTTTTGAGAATATAATATGTCCTAGGCACATTTATCAAGAATACAGAGGAAACAAACTAAACAAAAATCTCTTTATAGGATTTTTGCTTTAGTTAGGGAGAGGACAAAGAAATATCAGTGATAAGAGTTTTTAAAAAAGAAAAGGAAGATAGAAAGTAAAAACATAAGAAAGAGACCTAAATATATTACTTGAGGAAAAGAGGGAGCTTTGAGGCAAAGAATTAGAATGTGCAAAAGCACTGAGGCAGAAATGACTTGGCGGCTTGAGGACTAATAATGGGCCATTGTAACTGTAGTTGAATGATAATATGAGGAGATGAAATTTTAAAGTTAAACTGGACAGAAAACTATGTAGGTCCCAACATGTCATGATTGTCTCTTACTTTGCATGAAGGAAACAGTTGCTGGTAGACTTTGAGCAGAAAAACTATATCACAAGATAAAGCCAAAGAAATCAATAAGTGACCAAAGTCAGAATCATGTGCAAAATCAAGAAAAGTGGTTGGAAGATAAGACAGAAAAAAAGGACTCAACTCAAGAGATGAAATTTTGAACTGAATGCTGTAGTTCTGCTGTTGTATTTTGCACTGGCTTTAAGCATAACATAAAGAATTTTGGAGTATTTTACTATTTCAGTTTTCATTCAGATCATATGCATCAGTAGAAACTTGAAGTATTTTATCACTTCATTAGTTAGCTTCATGTATGGAGAGCCAGGTTCATAAGTATTTGATTTATTTATCTTTTGTCAAAGTAGTTTTTTTTCTGAATCCTAGGTAAAATCTGGATCTATTAATCTTCTTGTCTTAATATTGTGCTGATTATATGTGAAAGTTGTGTGTGAGCCCAAATTTACATATGCTATTTTCTCTATAGTTATTCTTTCAGGTACTATAGTTGCAAATCAGGTCCACTGTCAAATCTTAATGGGTTAGTTCACTGCCAAGTTGAAGTAGGAGATCCTGCTTTCAAAAGCAAATGAAGACTGACACCAAATTAATTTGGTTAAAAACCATAAACACTATCATATCACCAGGTGATGGTGATGTCAAGTGTAGTCTTTCTGTGGATGAAAAACTAATCTTATGAAAATGGAAACTGCAAGAGTCCTGCTTCAAATGAGGAAACTTTTTTGTCTTGCAAAATAAGAATTTGGGAAATAATATTCAGAGTCCTGGATCAGATACCTTACCATCTGTAGCCAATCTGCATTGCCTATAAATTCAATCAGACATCTGTATGTTCTTGTCCTTTCATACTGATTTTCCCCCTAGTTGCTAAAATTTTATTTCATCATTTTCTTTGTTTGTTAGATCTGGTTTTAAAAATCCCAGTAGGGCAACAGGAGAAAGAGATGAATTATTTACAGATAAAATTTATGTCTTTAATCCTATGACTCTTTAGAAATATGGACTAAAAATGTGTCACTATCAAATGTCAAAACTAAAATATTTAATTTGAATTTACTACATTATAATTCTACACAGGAAAGCTGCACCGCTTTCACTGTAAAACTTAACAGGCTGAGAAAAACATGAAGAAACAAAGAAATTTAACACTTCTGTTTCTGTTCTGAAAAAGAAGGAAAAAATAAAATCAATGTTTAGTAGCTAAATTAACTGTCTAAATTAATTGTCTACATTTGGTGATGTCCTTTAGGTCAAGTGTGGACTAATTGATGGAAGAAATATAGAATCTAAAAGATGGTCTCTGAACTTCTTTAGTAATTTCCAAAAACCAAGGCAAACTATAGACATATATTTATAAATGGAAGATTGTTTCTTGGGTTTTGGAACTCACAAAACCCCCAATGATCAGATATATATATAAAGTGATATGTTCATTTTGTTTCAAGTTACTTGAATTG
This sequence comes from Ictidomys tridecemlineatus, assembly GCF_052094955.1. Lineage (NCBI taxonomy): Eukaryota > Metazoa > Chordata > Mammalia > Rodentia > Sciuridae > Ictidomys > Ictidomys tridecemlineatus. The sequence continues at coordinate 77,767,763 of NC_135480.1, read as the reverse complement.
TTTGTTTGTTTTCCCGATATTACAAAGTTAGCCTTCCTCTGTCAAAGATGCATAGATTAAAGGCATCAGTGGTATCAGAGTAGGTGAAATGGCTTTTTATGCAGGCAAACAGACCAAAGAGTTCCTACTTTTGTCTCTCAGTGTGCTCCCTTTTCAAGAAATTGATGCTTTGTGGGTGGAGATAGGGGGAGGATTTTCATGCCTTACCAGCACTGCAAGGCCATCTTATTAAAATGTGCATATAGTATGTAAGATGTGACTGAATGTCACTCATTTCGATCAGATTGATCACACAGTGTCCGCTAGTCCCAGCTTAATTTGTCAAGGCAAGGCATTCTCATTTAAAGATGTACGTAAATGAGCTCTGTCATCTCACAATTCCCAAAGACAGAATCTGCTTTTTTATTATTTTTTACACGTTACTGCTTCTTGTAATTATTGAACTGAGTTTTCAAGTAGCAATTTGCTGAGCTTTCTAATACATCTGAAAGGACCATATGACATACCTATGAGAACTCTGATTTATACATCTTATAACAAAAATCAAACTCTTAGCTAACTTTAATACACATTTTCCAGGACATTTTAAAACCTATAGATCTATCTTTACTGCTGGTCACTGATACCATCCAATATATGAACTTTTTTTTTTTTCAGGAAAGTCGTATTTATAAAGAAAGGAGCAGATCAAGAGAGGAAATAAGAGACAAAGCGTGATGATGAAGATCTTAGAAGGATAAAGACCTGGATTGCAATCACAGTCCATTCTATCCAGTACAAGAATGTTGGTTTTCTTAGATAACTCTGAGTATCACAAGGATTTTTTTTCCAATTTGCTGCAGAGCCCAAACGGAAAGCATTCTGACATGAAGAGCGGCTATTTTAGAACACTAAATCTGTATGTCTTAGCAATCTCCTTCACGAACACAAGGCAAGGCTCCAGAGGGTTTCAAGTGAGAACCCTTAATTGATAGTGAGGTCTTTAGGCACTGCCCTGAAAGCAGGCCAGTGACACTTTGATTTTATAAAGGCTTGATAGAGAGAGTCATGATGCTTTCAAAAATAGGGATTGATCCCAATTAAATCTGTAGGCTACTAAGGGAGCTTTGCACCCAGTTCTGAATAAACACTGAGGTTCAAATGCATTAAATTTGAGAGCCTAAAAGACTAAGTAGGTCACTGATGCTGAGCTTGCATCCATTTTGAAGAGGTCTAAGCAAAGATACATGTGATGAAGGACTTGATGAGCATTTTAGCACCTGTGAATGGAAGCTTCCATTAGAAGTAAGAAGAGAAAAAAAAATTAAAAACTCAAAGTATGCATTCACACATTTTATTTTTTGGTAATGTATCTGTTTTAGTCTGTACTACTAAAAACAACCAATTAGTTTATTTTATAAGTCACTTTTACATTAAATAAAAATATAAATGCATTATTTGTACACATCCCCCCCAAAATGTCTGGAATAAAGACTGTAGACAGATATGTTCATTAATTATAAAGCTTTTGAAATGGACCAATTGATCTCCAGAAATATTGTACAATTCTCATCAGAATATTGTTTAAATTTAAATTTTTTTCTCGTATGTTCTCATTTTCCAATTTTAAATTTCTCTTTTGTTAAGGTCCTGTAGTTAATACTTATTCATTTATTTATACATCAATTCCCTAAATCATTCCTTTACTGACTGATATCCAGGGATGACCCCAAATCATTACCGCACAGGATGGGTATGGAAAAAGCAGCCATGGTAACCCATTTTATTATAAATGGGTAATCTGGGGCAAGCATGAAAAGCATACTCAGAAATCCTTGATTTCAAAACTAACTTTTGTACTGCATTGGTGTAATGTGGCATAATTAACTAGAACCTAGTTAATTATTTAGAAAATTGAAAATATAGTAACTACTTAAGAAAGAAAGAGTTTATGCAAGTGTTTTATAAACCAACAATTGCTTACAAATTGTGGTTGGGAATTGGCTTGACCCACGCAAGGTAGAAAAAAAAATTAAGCTCCTTTATCAAGTATATATTTTTTCTTTTTCTAAATTGACTATTCAAAATCATAATCTGAGTAAAGCTTCAGCCATTTTATCTAATATAGGAATGATAGCATGATTTTTTTCTCTTTCCTTCTTTCATTTTATTCCTTTCATTATTTCTTTTTTATTCCTTCTTGAAATTTTTATTTATATCATTAATAGAGCAGATAAAATATTCACTTGTTTTTAAAAAATACAGAAGACATGGGAGGATATACTGTGAAAATTCTCTTTCTTACTGCAATGGTCAGTCACTGGCTTTTTCTCATCCAGGTCTCCGGCTTTCTAGGTTTCTGTGTCTTCTTGCAGAGATGATGTCTCACATGTTCTCTCTCTCTCCCTCCATATCCATATCCATATATATGCTACCTTTTCCAGAATGATTGGGTGTTATATTCACCATTGTTTACTTTTACTTATTCACTTAAAATTAATTTAAAATACATTGTGAAGATCGCTCCATATGGATTTATACATTTGTTTTTACAGCTGCACAATATAGTCCACAGTGCATACGCCATAAATTATTTAACCAGCTTGCTATTGACGGACATTTTGATTGTTGCCAAATTTTTTGTTTGAGAGCAGTGCTCCATGTCACTTCACACATGTGATCCCTATCGGACACATTTCTATAATTGGAATTGGCAGTTTGAAGGGTGAATGCATTTGCAATTTATCAATCCTGTCAAATTTCCCTTTATAGATGTACCAGTCTACATTACCAGGAGAAACACAAGAGTACCTATTTTTTTACACCCCCAAAATGTTTTTTAAAATGTTTGGTCATTACTAAATTAAAAAATAAAATATCTTGGCATTTTAAATTAAAATAGAAAATTTGAACACCTTTGCTAAGGATTATTTATATTTCCTTTTCTCCTAATCACAATTGTTTATGCAATTTTCCTGTTTTTGATTGAGTTGTTGCATTTTTGTGAATATTTTATTTATGGATATACATTTCTTCCTCTCTATGTAATAAGTTGAACATCTCTTTTCTTTTTGTTTCTATTTTAATTTTAACTTGCTTTATATTATACTTTTTCTTTATTATAAACTCTATGAATCATTGTATTGTTTTGGGCTTCTTCTTAGGGACTTAAGTATGACATATTTAAGTTATACTGTCATGATTTTTCTATTACTATTATGGGTGGTATCATTGATAACATAAAGATTTTACCAAATTACCTGTTATTTTATCTCTGACATAAACTGATTTTGTGATATATGTTAGCTTATCTCTGTAATTTCCTTTACACTTGGGCCAATATAACTGTTTTAACTATTTTATGATAATACTAGAGTATTTGTCATATATATATATATATATTTCACTCTCATTACTGTTCTCTTTCAGAATTATTATGGCTTTTATACACATTAATATTGCTTCATGAACTGTAGAAGCAATTAATCTAAGTCCCCAAATATCACTGATTACATCTGTATTGAGCCAAGTAGACTTATAAATTAAACTTATATGGAATTTTTTATTAGTTCATAATTGCTAGCTGGTTGTGTTCTGTATTCCGAAGTCTACTAATATCTTTGCATTAATTCTCTTAATATAAATAACATCTTTTAGTGGTTACTCTTGGTATATTCTGAGTACACAATATATTGTCTTATGTGTTTAATCACATACTTTGCCAATAGACAAATACATGTCTTGTGTTTCTTTCTTTATCTACATTCCTCTTTTTGTTTTTAACTTTACTAACTGTATTGGCTAGTAATTCTAAACATCACTTAAAAATACTGTATGTGTGTTCATCCCTTTCACCAACAACAATGTTAACTTTTTGGATGAATATTCCCTAAGCATATAGTTAACTCTGGATTAAAGTCAACATTTTCAATAAAATGAAATACTTACCTACTTCTTGGGTCAGCCTTACAATGGCAATTTTATTTTAGCAACTAACTTTTGATAAGGTTATTAATGGGGCTGATTGTTTTAAATTCTCCTCTTATTTACTTATAGGAAAGGTAATATCATTAGATTTTTTGATAAAACAAGTCCATTCCTAAAGCAAATATCAATTAGCAATAATTTTATATTCTTATAATTTGCTTTTGCTTGTTCACTAAAATTTGTAGTTAGAATTTGACTCAGATTTGATTTTCATTGTTCTGTGTTGTGTTTTTAAGATTCAGTAGATTTAATTATATAGCAAAAAATTTATTTATACAATTTGAAACATATTAAGAGGCTTTATAATTTTCTTTCCTTGAAATGCTGAATATAATTCCTTCCTTAACAGAGTCTGGCATTTTCTTTTAAAAACTTATTTTCTTTAATTACCCTTGGCAAGTTGTATAGATTTTTAATTTCTGGAAATAGTTTTGGCAGATTTTATTTTTCAAACAAAATTATCATTTTAAACAAGGTGTTCAAATTTATTTGCATAAAGTTTAACTATAAAGTCAGACTTTGCATTATTTTTTGTCAGAACTTATTATTTTCCCTAAAATTATGAAATAATTAAATGTATCATAAATATTGTTTACATATTTTAAATAATAAAACATTTCAGTTATAAAATATATCTTACAAACAAATATCTAAATAAGATATACCTATTTAAATATGAAAATAAAATGATGTCTAACCCCACATTAACCAAATCTGACTTTAAACTTTGGTATCATTTATATATCTACTATTCAATTATTATTGGAAGTTGAAATTTTGTGTTATGTCATGATCTTCTTATTTACTAGATATAGATAAACAAGCTATACATAAAACTACATAATAATTCAGTTTTCAACCAGAAATATCCTATCAGAGATACTCCTCAATTTACAATGGGATTATGTTCCAATGAATCCAACATAAGTAAAAAAATATCATAATTAAAAATGCATTTAACATATATGACCTGTCATAGTGGGTTATAGTTACACATAAATATAGGGTTCATTTTTACATACTTATAAATGCATGTAACATAGTTTGCTTATTCTCAATTCCAAGTACTTTCCCTTTTCTCACCCTCTTCCCTCCTGCCTCCCCTTCCTTTACTGATCTTCTGGAACTTCTAAATTTTTAGTACACTGTACAGTAGCAGTTATTTAGCCTCTTAATTGTGAAACTGACTGGGATTTATGGCTCACTGCTTGTTTTAATCACTTTTTTTTTTGCTGCTGTGACCAAGAAGGCTGACAAGAACAATATTAGGGAGGAAAAGTTTATTTGGAGGCTCAGAGATTCAGAAATCTTAGTCTAGAGCAGGCCAGTTACACTTCTAAAGTCTCTTAATGAGGCAGAACATCATGGAGGAAAGGAGTGGTGGAGGAAAGCAGCTGAGTTATCACACCATGAGGCAAAGATCAAGAGACTTCATGTGCCAGGGACAAAATATATGTCTCACAGACACACCCCCAGTGATCTACCTTTTCCAGCCACACCCTACTTGCCTTCAGTTAGTACTCAGTTCATTCCTGTTAGAACATTAATTTAGTGATTAGGTTAAACCTTTTATAACCTGATGATTTCATCTATAAACTTTTTTGTATTGTTTCACACATAAGCTTTTGGGGGGCACCTAATATCTAAACTATACTATTATTATGCAGCATTGAGACAGTGTGTCATACTGCATCTTGTTGGCCTGGGAAAAGATCAAAATGCAAAAATTGAAGTATTGTATCAATGCAAGTTACTTTCTCACCATTGTAAATCTGAGAATAATAAATTGAACTATAGTAAGTCAAGGGTGATCTACATTTAAAATAAACACCAATAATTGGTAGCGTAATTTTTATTTTGTCAACATATTATTTGTGTGTTGACATTTCATTGCTGTTTTAAAAGGTATTTCTCTGAATACTAGAAAAGATGAATCCCATTAATATATTTGGCCATGTAACTTTACCTTTTAGTAAAGTGTCAGTTTAAAGATTGTTTTACATTTTTTCTTATAGATTGTCTGTCTATCTAATTGATTTATACAATTTCATTTATGCTAGACTAATTGTTTATCAATTAAATGTATTCCAAATTATACCTCCCATATATGACAGTTTAATATATCTCCATAGTATTTTTTATTAATAGAAGTTACTAAGTGTAGATAAATGCACTATTTACAATAGGGTTAGTGTTTTCTGTATTTTTAAAGATAATATTCCTTATCTAAATATATAAAAATATTTTACTAAAAAGCATAAATTTGTCAAATATTTGCCTTTAACACTTTTTTTAAAATTTTAATTACTCAGTGATTGATTACAATGTGAGATAGAAGTAAAATTTTGTTTTTATCCCCAGTGAATACCTAAAATCCCATCATCATGCCAATTTATACAATTACTGTGCACACACATGCACACAAATGCAAAGCCTGCTAAAATTTTAGTTTAAATTGCATTATGTGCTGGGCAAGTGGTGGACATCTATACTCCCCACAGCTCAGGAGGCTGAGGCAGGAGAACTGCAAGATCAAAGCAAATTTCAGTGATTTATTGCTGTCCTGAGCAATTTAAGACCCTGCCTCAAAATAAATAATAAAAAAGAGCTGGAGATGTGGTTAAGTGATTAAGTACCTGAGTTCAATCTCTGCCCATCTACAAAACAAAATTGAATTATGTACAGAAAAAAATGTTGAGAATATATTTCTATTACATTCAATTAAGCAATTAAACAACATGTTTGTACCCCCAAATCTCTGTTCTTTATAAAATTACTCAATAAAAATCAAGGGTCAATGAGAAAACTAGGGTTAGGAGGAAAACATTCAAAAACATCATTGTAGTACATAAGAATATAGAAACCTAATAAAAATGGTAGCTCAATTTTATAGATGGTAAGTGGTTAAAAACCCTATATATACTGTGATAAATGAGACATAATACCTTGACAAACTCCTGCAGTTTGCTTGTGTTAGTAGACATCAGAATACTGGTAGCTTGTGTGTTCCTTTAAAGTAGTAGAATAGTTGGCTAGGGATGTGGCTCAAGCAGTAATGTGCTTCCCCTGGAATGTGCGGGGCACTGGGTTCAATCCTCAACACCACATAAAAATAAAAAAAAAATAAAGATGTTGTGTCCACTGAAAAATAAATATTAAAAAATTCTCTCTCTCTCTCTCTCTCTCTCTCTCTCTCTCTCTCTCTCTCTCTCTCTCTCTCCCCTCTCTCTCTCTATCTTTAAAAAAATAAAAAATAAGAATAAAGTAGTAGAGTAGTAGAAAGTTGTAAAACCAGATTAGATGAGTGTGACAAATTGAAGTCACTGGTAAGTGTTTGAGATGTGTATGTGATTTTTCTGTATTCCTTTTTTGTCTCAATTCAATGGATTATTTTTGCATTCAGTTATTACATCTTACGTTTGAAAATGCATGTAAGCCAACCTAAAATTAACCTGTGGGCAAATTTTCTCTAATATAAAATTGCATTGGATAAATAACATTTCAAAACATGTAGTATACTAGAGCTGTTTCCATTGGGTATTTCAATATGTTACAACAGATCCCTTTACATTTATTTGGAAATTCTTTATTGTCTCTGAATAAAGCTTGTTTTGATTGCTTGTTTTAGTTTCATTCCTAAGAGATTTTGTAAATCAATTTCTGGATTCATTCACAGGTAACTGATGTTTCATATTTTGTTAAATTTATAAACCATGGTAAATTTATAAACATTTTGTTTTAAATATTATCTTATTTTTTGTTATTGGCCTATGGAAATACAGTTTATAAATATTGATTTTTAGAAAATGTCACCCTACCAAACATTTCTATTAATTGTAATATTTTGTATTTTGTCTTCTGTATCAACTATACAAAATTAGACCTCTTGAAAACAATTAACTTTATACCATTTTAATTACATTATTACACAAATTATGACATCTAAAACAATGTTTAAATTGTTGATATTGAACATTTAATATACTTCTCCTGATCATAGATGAAGAGTTTTTCATATATTTTTAAAAATTAGAATTGAATTATGATAGATAGACTTAATCACACTAAACACAATTTTTCTCTTCATAGTTTGCTAATATACTTTGTTAGAGTTTTATAGGTTTTTGCTTCGCTATCAGAATGAGCAAATTCACTGTTGCCGATCAGTTATAATCCCAAGGAACACTTCCTTTATTGAAACAGTAAGGACTCAGAATTTTCAAATGATGAAAGATGCTGCTACCATGTAGATTCAGTGACAAGCATGTGATGTGAAAATAATAACAAACAAAGCATAATTGTACACAGAATGAAACTGCACAAGAGGAAGAATTAGATCTGAATATCAATCTATCAAATAGATATCAAAACAAATCTTTTGTTCTCTCTGTTTCAACTTCTCCTAGGAATTTAGCCTTTTGTAGCACCAATCTATCATGAGAGGATTTATTAGATTCTCATTATGAGCATACTCATGTCTTTACTTATTATGCTTCCAAGGCTGTTAAATCCAAAGTTCAGACTTACCAGTTTTGACAATTGTCCTCACTGCTTTGTTTTCTCCTATGAATTACTGTTGTAATTATACTTTGCCTACAGTAACTGTAAAATGGTTTTTAAAATGTTACAATAAAATGTTTCATGAAGAATGGGAGCCTTTAGAGTTAAACTTTCCCACTAATTTCATCTTACATTTCTTATTTTAGGTCTTCTTACATTTACTTTTTTTTTTAACTGAACCAAGTAGACTACTATTTATTTTATTTATTCTTTCCTTTTCTTTTTTATTTTTAATTGACAAATAAAATGACATATATCATGATATTTTGACAAATGTTTACATTGTAGAATGGTTAAATTAAGCTAATTAGATGTACTCATCACCTAACATTTAAAATTTTTGTGTTTGGTGTAAACATTTACATCTACTAGCAATTTAAAGTATACAGTACTTATTATTAATGAGAGTCAGCATGCTGTGCAATATTCCCTAAGACCTTTTCACCTAACTGCAACAGTATGCCCTTTGACAAACATTTCACCACCCCCCATCTCTGACAACCTCTATTTTGCCCTGCTTCCATGAGTGTGATTCTTTAAGATTACACATAAAAGTGAGATTATGTAGTATTTGTCATTTTGTTCTTGGATGATTTCATTTAAAGAAATGTTGTCTAGTTTCCAAATGTAGTTGCAAATAACCTTTCCTCTTTTGGGGCTGAATAGTATTCCATTGTGTACATACAGGTATCCATTCATCCATCCACTGATGCACACTTAGATTGATTAAATATCTTGTGCATATTGAATAATGCTACAGTGACTACAGGAATACCACTATTTCAGTTGCATGGATTTTAATGCTAAGAAGTGGAGTTGCTGAATCATATGGTAGTTCTGGTTTTAAATTTTGAATAACTACTTTACACGTTAAGATTCTGCTAATTCACATCCCTATCCAGAGTGTACAAGGGTTCATTTCTTTTTCTTTCTTTTTCTTTCTTTTTTGTTTCAGAGATTTTCAAGTTCAGACAACTGTACTTGTTCTTATTCACCTTTTGATAATAGCCATTTTAATAAGTGAGGTAATAATTTATTATAATTTTATTTTTATTTCACTAATGATTTATGGTATGAGCACTTTATGATATTGAACAAATATGTGAAAAACAAAGTTAGGTTTCCAACCCAGTTACATTCGACAATGTAATATTATACATATTGACCATTTACTTGTAATATGTTGAAAGTTCTATTTAAACCCTTTTCCTATCTTTTAATTGAGTTAGTTATTTTCCTGTTATTAACAAGAATTTTGTTTGATAATCTTTGTAAGTTATGGATATTAACCACTAATCAGACATGGTTTGCAAATATTCTATCCCATTCCATAGGCTGCATATTTAATGTATTGAGTATTTCCTCTGTGGTACAAAAGTTTTTCAGTTTGATGTAAATCTGTTTGTCAGTTTTTTTTTTCCTATTGTCTGGGCTTTTGGGATCACATCAAACAAATCTTCACCAATACCAATATCAAGAAAGTTTATTCTTTTTTTTTTTTGTCTTCTAGCACTTTCATACTTGCAGGTATCACATTTAATTAGCTTAACCCTTTTGATTAGATTTTTGTACACAGCATGATAGAAGAGTCTAATTTCATTATTCTGCACCTGAGAATCTAGTTTCCCAGCACCATTAACTGGAGAGACCATCTGTTCCCCAATGTTTGTTCTCGGCAACCTGTTGACTATCTACTGACCATAAATGTGAAGTTTTGTTTCTGGCCTCTTTAATCAGTTTCACTGGTTTGTTTTAATGTCAATATTGTGCTCTTTTGATGACACAAGCTTCATAACATCTTTTGAAATCCAATACTGTGATGTCTTCAGCTTTCTTCTTTTTCTCAAGATTGTTTTGGCTGTTTGAGATATTTGAAGACTACATGTGAATTTTAGGTTGATTTTTTTCCCTGCTTCTGTGAAAATTTCCTTTTTAAATTTAATAGTGATTGCATTAAGTCTGCAGATGTTTTTTAGGTTGTATAAATACTTTAAGCACATTCATTCTTTTAGTCTGTGAACTGGGATATCATTTTATTTATTTGTGTCTTTTTTTCACCAATATTTTAGTTTTCACTGTACAGAGACTTACCCTCCTGGATTAAACATTTTCCTATTAATATCTCCATTCTTTAAAGTGGGATTACTTTCTTGATTTCTCTTTTGATTATTTTACTTGATAGAATATTAAAATATTATTGACTGTTGAATGTTTAAATTAATATTTCATAAGTCATTTTATATCATCTCTACAAACATCAATATGCAGCTGGATTGATATTTATTTTTGATGTATTCAGAGTATAGTCTGTTTTTTTTTTAAATGTTCCTGGGGGTAAAAATTATTTCATTGACAATTTGAATTGAACAAGATGTGAAGACCATTTTCTTAAAATTGATACTTCAAACACAAACATTTTCTGCTTGTGAAAGATACTAATGTGTGTGTTTGAGATTTTAGTCTTTTAAAATAAGAAAAAAGAAAGATCTTTGTTCTTTTAAATAAAGACCATTCTTAAAAGAAAATCCAACAGTGGATTATATTTGAGACTCCAACTCTGGCACTTGGAATTTAAATAAAAAAGGCAGCCCTAAGTGAAAATCTCACACAGATGTGTCTGTTTTGTTGAAACATCAACCTGATCCCAATGGCAGTTGTCCTTAGATGCTGGCGACAGATGAGAAAACTAAAGGGAGGTTAGAAAAACACAACTTTTACCTGGAAGAAGACTTCCAGGAGGAATAATTTTGAATCTCTTGAAACATACCTGTCCAGTGTCTTTGAAACGTGAAAGAGATTTGACTCAGCCCCTCTTTGCTCTCCAAAGAGAGGTCTTTACTCAACAAAGAGAGGTCATATTTGTGTGTGCTAGCTTTAAGAAGGTTGATTTTGACTTGATTGTAAAGTAACTATCACATGGGTTGTCTGGAAGAGGAGTGAGGAGGATGTCTTGAGGTACGAAGGAGTATGAGGACTAGTCTTAAGGTGTGGCAGAACTCAGTCACTTAGAAAATATGTGGGGGCTTTGACGATAGGATGCAGTAGAGAAGATCAGTCTGGCTATATCATCACATGATATTGATCACAACACAATTAAAAGAAATATCCAGAAACAAAATGATGAAAAAATACTTTGCAAATATTTTCAAAGAATTACACAGAAATTGAAGAAATTTGTTGTTGTTTTTATTATTATGCACCAACAATATTCTAGACCCTTTATATGTACACAATTTTCCTTCTTATTTCTATAATACTAAACTATGATTTGACTTCATTTTACTGATGTCATTTTTGAGGTTGTAAGAAGTTTTCCAACTTAAAAATAACAACAATGTGTGAAGTATGGTTAAAATTCAGTGTTGGCTATTTTCAGAGTTTAAAACAAATCTAAAAATGTAAAACAGAGCATGAGATCCTGTAAAGGATGATATAAAGAATTAGATTAAGTTTTTACACTCAGTTTTGGCCTAACAAATAATCTTGGGCTATTTTTCTCCCTTGAAAACCCTTGATTTCACCATACATAAATTTGAGAGGACAGTCCATATATTTATTTCTGTTTTACCATGATATTATCTTACTTATGAGAAAAGTGTGGTTGTTTCTGTTTTACTATCCTGAGGAGTAAGGCTCAGAAAATCCATGTGAATGGGAAGGTATGTGAGAAACAGAGTTAGATTGCCAACACACTTACATTAGATAACAAAAGCCACATTATTTACATTATAGAAACTTACTAAGGGAGTCATTTTTTTTTTCTGATGCTTTGTGCGACATGGAGAATACATAATATACACATGGTTCCAGCAGCTACACAGCAAACAAGAGATATGTTTGGCTGCACTCTCATGTTAATAATAAAAAAGGAACATTTGTTGGAGTATTTCCAGCCAACAAAATCCTAATGGTTCCACACGTCTACTAAACTCCCTATAAATCAATAAAACTATTAAAATTACACAAACATCCCTGAAAAATGTAAAAAAAAATTCTACAAAGTCATGGAAAGTGAATAAAATGACATATTCAAAGGGGATTTGACTCAAAAAAGGAATGTTTTTCTGGCCATAATTGTAAAATAAAATTATAGTCAGAACTATATAGCCCTCTAAATCATTAATGGAAAACCATGATCTTCAGGTCCACTTCAAAAAACCAGTACTTGAAACATCCATGGCAGCAATTCTACAGATTCAGATCACTTCTCTCTTTTGATTAAATTTCCTTGCCTCCATTTTTTCCCTTTCTATCTTTTTTTCATATGGTTTATTTTTTACCCCCCTTCTTATTTTGGATTAGCTTCCACATATTAGAGAAAACACTTGACCTTTGACTTTTAGGGACAAATTTATTTCACTTAACATGGTAGTCTCCAAATTCCACCCATTTACTGGACAATATCATAATTTCGTTTTCTTTATTGGCTGAGTAATACTCCATTGTATGTGTGTATGTATGTATGAGCGTGTGTGTGTGTGTGTGTGTATGTGTATAAAATCACATTAGCTACTGTGAATCATGCTGATATATATATATATATATATATATATATATATATTGATGTGTGTGCATCACTGTAGTATGCTCATTTTAAATATTTTAAATATATACTAAGGAGTGGATTGCTTGGTCATAGAGTGCTTCCATTCATAATTTTTTTAGAGCATCTCCATAGGGCTTTCCAGATGGTTGTACTAATTTTCAGTCCCACCAACAGTGTATGAGTGTACCCTTTTTCTCACTTTCCTACCAACATCTCTTGTCATTTGTATTCTTAACAATAGCCATTATGATAGGAGTGAAATGAAATATCATTATAGTTTTAATTTACATTTTCTAATTGCTAGAGATGGAAAACATCTTTTCATATATTTGTCGAATGTTTGTAGTTCTTCTTTTGAGAAATGTCTGTTTAGGGGTGTGTTTTTTTTTTTTTGCTCATTTGTTGATTGGGTTATTTTTCTTATTGGAGTTATGATTTTTAAGTACTTTGTATATTCTGGATATTATTGCCTTATCTGGGGAGCAGGTGGCCAAGATTTTCTTCTATTCTGTAGGTTCTCTCTTCACACTCTTTTTACTTTGCTGTGAAGAAACTTTTTAAAAAATGATATCCTATTTATTGATCTTTTATTTCTTGCACATTTGAATCTCATTCAGGAGTTCAGTTCCTATGACACCATGTTGGAGTGTTACAGGGCTTAAGGTCTAATTCTTAGGTCTTTGATTCACATTGAGTTGACTTTTGTGAAGGATGAGAGAGAGCTAAATTTCATTTTTTTTTTCTGAAACTATATATCCAGTTATCCCAGCACCAGTTTCTTAAAAGTCTAGTATCAGATAACTATCTTTATGTGAGTTGGTCACTATTTTTTTTCCTATTCTATTCCATTGGCCTTCATGTCTGTTTGGGTGCTAGTACCACAGTGTTTTGTTGCTATATCTCTATAATTTTATTTGAGGTCTGGTAAGGTAATAGCTCCAGCTTTGCTTTTCTTACCAAAGATTACTTTGGTTACTCTAGATCTCTTAATTTCCCACACAAATTTTAGAACTACTTTTTCTAGTTTTCTAGTTCTATGAAGAATGTCACTGAAATTTTGATCAGACTTGCATTGAAACTGTATAGTGCTTTTGGTAGTATGGCCATTTTGACAATATTAATTCTGCCTATCCAAGAACATAGGAGGTTTTTCCATTTTCTGAAGTCTTCTTCAATATCTGTCTTTTTGTGTTCTGTAGTTTTCATTGTAGAAGTCCTTTACTTCTTTTGTTACATTGATTCCAAAGTTCTTTTGGTTGGTTGTTAGTGGTTTTTTGTTTGTTTGTTTGTTTTGAGGCTACTGTAAATGAAATGTTTTCCTAATTTATTTCCTAATTTATTTTTCAGAAGATTCACCATTGGATATAAGAATATGAATTATTTATGAGAGTTGATCTTGTATCCTGCTACCTTTCTAAATTCATTGACGAGTTCCAGAACCCTTCTGGTGGAGTTTTTTTTTTTTTTGGGTCTTCTAAATATAGGATCATGTTGTCAACAAATGGACAATTTGAGCTCTACTTTTCTTATTTATACTCTAATTTCCTTCTCTTGCCTGATTGCTCTGGTTAGAGTTTCATGGACTATGCTGAATATTATCAGTGAAAATGTGTATCCTTGCCTTGTTTCTATTTTTATAGGAAATGCTTTCAGTTTTTCTTCATTCAGAATAATTTTGGCCTTGGGCTTGTCATATATAATCTTTACAATGTTGAAGTATTATGGGAAGGCAGCCAGTGCTTAGTTAAGGAGTTCTTGTTCCTGCCAAGGATGGTGTAAGCCTCCTGAGAAATTAAAGTCTAGAATAATTAGTAAATTGACAGGCCACACCCATTTTTAGAGGGGCTGTGCAGCTCCAACAAGTTCACCCATCTCTAGTGTTGTATGGGACCTGGCAGAACTTGAATAGGGCTCACAATGTGTCTGTGCAGTCAACCAGAAGAAATGTCCACTAGAAGTTCCCATACACCAGATTCTCCTATTCATTAGGCTGTGATATGCAATGTAGTCCACACACAGCCCATGGATGGCTCTTAAAAAGCTATGTTTCTTCAATACTGAGTATTTCTAGTGTTTTAAATATGAATGGCTGCTGTTGTTTGTCAATTTTTTTCAACTATTGAGATAGTCATCTATTGGAGAAACTTTCCATTGAAATTTTCCACTTGTTTATTTTTCAGAATATATCTTTATTAAATTGGTCTTTCATTTCTTGTATTTTCTGTACTCTTTTATGTCTTATGTCTTCTTTTAGCACGAAGAACATTTTAACTATGAACTTAATAAATTCTTTTTCTGACATTTCTCCCACTGTGTTGTCCATGAAGTCCACTGATGAAGCATCATTGGCTCTTTGGAATGTTTTTTTTTTTCCTTTGCTTCTTATTGTTCCTACGTGTACCCAACTACTGGAATAGTTCTCACTTCGTTTAAGCAAGAGACTATTTTGTTATCGTCTTTATATTAAGATCCTGTGTAGAGCAAATATTCAGATATTGATATTTTAAGTTTATGCGAGACCTTTGGTGATCCCAATATCAACAAAGAGATGTCACTGTACCCTACTTACTATAATCACTTTGGAGCCTTGCCTCATACTGTTCAACCTTGTGGGAAACAAAAACTTGTTGCTGTTGTTCTCCATGGTTTTTTCAAATCCAGGTATAAATGTGTAATAAGGTTCTGGAATAGATCAAAACTTAATTACTAAATTTAGTAAAATTAGTTTAACCTCAATGAGGGCTAAAAGTGGGGAAGAAGAAATATTGGGCAGAAAGGAGAGGGTAACATAGAGACAGAAAGTAAGTAAAGAAAGAGAGAGGAAAAAAGATAAAAAAAAAAGAATAATTCACACCAAGGTAAAAAAAAAAAGATATAAATGGGTATTTGATGTAATAGCAAATAATGTAAGAGAATGAATAGTGGGTAAGAGGAGCAAATATAAACAAACTAGAACTAGGGAAACAAAGATAGGACGATTGATTTCAATTAATTCTTTAAATTATTAGAAAAAATGCATTCAAATGAATTGAAGATATAATGTTGACTATTAGGGAAATTACTATTCTTTTTAAAGTTAAAGGATTATTTATCTGATCAAAGTTGACTTTAGAATTATTTATAGCGAATCATGCCAATGTGAAGAAAATCCTTGTTCAACCTTGATTTGGATTTCATTGGAGTTTGCAGGTTTAGCAGATGTCTATCACTTTTGTTGTTGTTGTTGTTGGTGGTGGTGGTGGTGGTGGTCCTTCATAGTTGCAGCACAGGAGCTAAATCCCTAGTTACTATGGCTATCTCACTATTCAGTTCTGATTTGTCAGTGCATGGACCCACAGTTGACTGCTCAGAGGATGCAGTGTTTGTCTTGGTTGTTTCTACTGTGTTCAAGAGTTCAGGATGCATGCTCTGGAGTGTCACTGGGATTGCCACGAGTCATTGTGTACCTACTCTCCTCTACAAGTTGTTATTTCTGTTTGTGAAGATCTTAGTGGCTTTCTGTGATCACAGGAAGTCTGTAGTTTCCCGGTGTTTGTTCTGTAGTGAAGTATTCCCCAGTCAACACCATTATCTGGGGAATTGTAGTGAAGGAACCCAGGAGGTGCACCTGGGTTCTAGTTTCCACTGACCTAGGTTGATTACTGGGTGTTGATTCCCGCTGTTGACTATTTCTGAAGCAAGTTCCCACCAGCATCAGAACAATGTCCTTTCACTCACCAGTTGTGATCACGGGTCAGGCTAGGCTTCAGTTAAGGCTGGGAGCAGTCACTTCCCATCACCTTGGCTTTGCTAATTTTCCAGCTTAAATGAGCTCCCTCTGTCTGCGTTTGCAGGTTACTTCTGCTTGAGTGTGCTGGGGTATTCAGGCAATTTATCCCAATGACCTTCTATCTGCAGCTGCTACCATCCAGGAACTGGATCTCTGTGTCACTGGATATTCAGGAAACTTCCCTTCAGTACAGCTTCATGATTCCAGGGACAGTTCTTAGGTTTCCTAAGGAGCCTCCTCTTAATGGCAGTGGTCCTGACTGGTATAGTCCTGATGACTTTGCTTTCTTTTGCTCTGGGACAGATGCTATGCAAAACTTTCCTCCTTTGCCTGGGTCACTGAGGCTGAGAAGGTGTATTAGATATACTTTCTGACACAGGTCCATACCACACCACTCCCCTTTTTCATGGAGAGCTGGAGCCAGAGGGGCTTTCAGTGATTTTCAACTAGTAATGGTCCCTCTAAATGTTATTTCTGGCCAGATTCTTAGGAAGTTCCACTGCAGTGGACTTTCGTCTGGTTTAATCTGCAGATGTCTGGGTGTGGGAAGATGTCATGGTGTTTTAAGAGAGTGACCAGCCGGATGAAGGCTACACAAGATGGATTCTGACCCTCGCCCTACTCACTTTTCTTTTCACAATTTGTTTTAAGCTATGTGCTCTGTTGTAAGGACCCTGACGTTCCAGGGTCCTTACTTTAAAGTTTGTCTGCCTTTTCAAATATTTATAAGTAGGTGAGCTTAAGAGTTTTTCCAGAGTGTCTCCCGGCTCCCCGAATCCTGTCCCCCTTTCTCTACTCTGTTTAGGGTTTAGGGAACTCTGCACTTACTATTTACTCCAGTAACCTATCTCTAAGTCTGTCCAGTTCATAGACTTTGCAATATTGAGTCTTACAGCATTCATTTGTCAACTACCTCTCAATTCTGCATTTTCTTCACTGCCTCCTTTCTGTGCTATGAGGAAATCTGGATACAATGCCTAGATCCCTTCCGCCATCTTCTCCAGAACACTGTTCTTTTGAATAAGCCAGAGGTTTTCTACAGGGGAAAATGTAAATATTCCATTTTATCTGGTTGTGCTTGTAATCATCATGCATCACACCTGAACAACTAATTCATTTCCCAACTCTCTTTTCCATTTCTCATATTGCACTGCAGGCTCTTACCAGTTGTATTCTAAATAATATATTTGACAGTATAATTCACTTGCTTAAAAAAATGTTCTATGGTTGTGCATTTCCCATGAAATAAAACATCTAATAACAAATCATTTCTTCTTCCATCAACTCACACAAAATTTTGTATCAATGCACGTTGTGTGTGTGTGTGTGTGTGTGTGTGTGTGTGTGTGTGAGAGAGAGAGAGAGAGAGAGAGAGAGAGAGAGAGAGAGAGAGAGAGAAATATATATATACATACTAGGGATTGAACTCAAGATCTTACACATGCCAGACAAGCTCTCCAGCACTGAGTCACATCCTAGCCCCACAGTGTACTATATTAATTAAAATAACAACTACATCATTTGGTGAAACATTTTTCTCTTGTTAAAGTCATACATAGTCTAAATTTCAGCAACTTTTAAAAGTTTAGTTATTTCAATACTCACAGAAATAACTTACATAATATTTAAGACTTTGTGAATTCAGTGAACATATTCCCTAGAGGTAATTTTAGCTTTAAATGGTATTGCCATAGAAAATAGAAATTGCAAATTCTAGGATAAGTCAGAATATAAGCACAACTAAAATATCTAAAATATAGGAAAATACAAAAATTAAAGCATTTTGAAAAGGAGACTTCAGAGTTGATTTTCTTCACAAATCCTAAAGGCACTTTAAGAAAAAAAGATTATGTAAGTAAAGAAAAAGATTTGACAATTACATATTCATAATTATTTTATATAAATATTCCCCTGAAAATAAGAAGTACATAAACAGTTTTAGAACTTACTTCTTTTAAAACTATTTTTCTCCTCTGTGGGTTTATTAGATTTTTTTTCCTCTTTACAGAAGGACTTCAATCTTACCAAGAGAAAACAGATTTTCGTTTTTTGTATTCCAGCTCTGTAGTTGTTATTTAGCACAACTGTGGCTATGGCCAATTAGTAAACATAAAAGAAGCATTTTAAATGAGCTACATTTCCATCAAGTGTATCTATGGGGGAACTCCGAATTCCCTAGCAATATGAATCTGGGTCATCTGAGAGGACAGGAAGATACTTGCCCTTCCTGTCAAAAATAAATAGTCATTGCAGGAAAAATTCAAGTAACAGAATGTGAGAATAAAGGACCTAGAATAACCAGAATGATTTGGGCATCATCATGTCTTGACTACTAAAGAAGACATGCCTGGCCTGTGAAGAGATGGAAAGCATTTGCCATCCAAAAGCTGTGAGATCTAAAGAAAGGCCTGAAATTTTGATATATGGAAATTGAGTGCTTCATTTTATTCCTTTCCATATGAAAAGCTACTTCCCTTTCTTTCCATTAGCTTACATTAAGATGCAGCAAAATGTTATGATGGATAAGAATGAGATTTTTAGTCGGGATGCTTGAATATCAACCCAACACATGGTACTTTTATGAATTTTTAAAAATTATCTGATCTTTTTTAGCCTCCCATTTTTTAAAAACTTCTTGTGTGACTCTGGGGATTGAGTTCAGGGCATTATATACGGTAGGCAAGGATAAGTTGCAATAATCTATGTAAATTACCTATCCACTGTATATGTGTATGCGTTTATGCCAATCCTAGAATGCCTACCTCATTTTATATTTTTGATCAAATAAAGAGACAATATTTCTTTCCTGTTGTGGGATATAAATATTTGTAAATCAATAAATCTAAAGAAATATTTAATTATCAATCTTAGTTCAAAAATTCTAGGGGAAAATTGAATTATCTTTTAATTCTCTCTATAAAACTACAAAATCTTTGTCATATGAATGAGTGATGAAATAGCAGAAATGTGTAGGAAGTAAGAATTAAAGGTGTGTGTTGTGAAATAACTATTGAAAATACTCTGTTACTTTCATGGTATTCTTAATTGGTACGATAGTTTCAGTCTTCAAACTTTTAAAAGTTTTAAAAT